>NC_086447.1:439633351-440833351 GCF_028390025.1 Pseudophryne corroboree
AACAATAACTATGTACAAGTATTGCAGACAATCCGCACTTGGGATGGGCGCCCAGCATCCACTACGGACTACGAGAAATAGAATTATCGGTAAGTAAATTCTTATTTTCTCTGACGTCCTAAGTGGATGCTGGGGACTCCGTCAGGACCATGGGGATTATACCAAAGCTCCCAAACGGGCGGGAGAGTGCGGATGACTCTGCAGCACCGAGTGAGAAAACTCCAGGTCCTCCTCAGCCAGGGTGTGCCCCTGACCAAGTAGCAGCTCGGCAAAGTTGTAAAGCCGAGACCCCTCGGGCAGCCGCCCAAGATGAGCCCACCTTCCTTGTGGAATGGGCATTTACATATTTTGGCTGTGGCAGACCTGCCACAGAATGTGCAAGCTGAATTGTACTACACATCCAACTAGCAATCGTCTGCTTAGAAGCAAGAGCACCCAGTTTGTTGGGTGCATACAGGATAACAGCAAGTCAGTTTTCCTGACTCCAGCCGTCCTGGAAACCTATATTTTCAGGGCCCTGACAACATCTAGCAACTTGGAGTCCTCCAAGTCCCTAGTAGCCGCAGGTACCACAATAAGCTGGTTCAGGTGAAACGCTGACACCACCTTAGGGAGAAACTGGGGACGAGTCCGCAGCTCTGCCCTGTCCGAATGGACAATCAGATATGGGCTTTTGTGAGACAAAGCCGCCAATTTTGACACTCGCCTGGCCGAGGCCAGGGCCAACATCATGGTCACTTTCCATGTGAGATATTTCAAATCCACAGATTTGAGCGGTTTAAACCAATGTGATTTGAGGAATCCCAGAACTACGTTGAGATCCCACAGTGCCACTGGAGGCACAAAAGGGGGTTGTATATGCAGTACTCCCTTGACAAACTTCTGGACTTCAGGAACTGAAGCCAATTCTTTCTGGAAGAAAATCGACAGGGCCGAAATTTGAACCTTAATGGACCCCAATTTGAGGCCCATAGACACTCCTGTTTGCAGGAAATGCAGGAATCGACCGAGTTGAAATTTCTTCGTGGGGCCTTCCTGGCCTCACACCACGCAACATATTTTCGCCACATGTGGTGATAATGTTGTGCGGTCACCTCCTTCCTGTGTTTGACCAGGGTAGGAATGACCTCTTCCGGAATGCCTTTTTCCCTTAGGATCCGGCGTTCAACCGCCATGCCGTCAAACGCAGCCGCGGTAAGTCTTGGAACAGACATGGTACTTGCTGAAGCAAGTCCCTTCTTAGCGGCAGAGGCCATGAGTCCTCTGTGAGCATCTCTTGAAGTTCCGGGTACCAAATCCTTCTTGGCCAATCCGGAGCCACGAGTATAGTTCTTTCTCCTCTACGTCTTATAATTCTCAGTACCTTAGGTATGAGAAGCAGAGGAGGGAACACATACACCGACTGGTATACCCACGGTGTTACCAGAACGTCCACAGCTATTGCCTGAGGGTCTCTTGACCTGGCGCAATACCTGTCCAGTTTTTTGTTCAGGCGGGACGTCATCATGCCCACCTTTGGTCTTTCCCAACGGTTCACAATCATGTGGAAGACTTCCCGATGAAGTCCCCACTCTCCCGGGTGGAGGTCGTGCTGAGGAAGTCTGCTTCCCAGTTGTCCACTCCCGGAATGAACACTGCTGACAGTGCTATCACATGATTTTCCGCCCAGCGAAGAATCCTTGCAGTTTCTGCCATTGTCCTCCTGCTTCTTGTGCCGCCCTGTCTGTTTACGTGGGCGACTGCCGTGATGTTGTCCCACTGGATCAATACCGGCTGACCTTGAAGCAGAGGTCTTGCTAAGCTTAGAGCATTGTAAATTGCTCTTAGCTCCAGTATATTTATGTGGAGAGAAGTCTCCAGACTTGATCACACTACCTGGAAATTTTTTCCTTGTGTGACTGCTCCCCAGCCTTTCAGGCTGGCATCCGTGGTCACCAGGACCCAGTCCTGAATGCCGAATCTGTGGCCCTTTAGTAGATGAGCACTCTGCAGCCACCACAGAAGAGACACCCTTGTCCTTGGAGACAGGGTTATTTCCAGCAGATCCCACTGAAAAGTTCTTGCGTGAAATCTGCCGAATGGAATCGCTTCGTAAGAAGCCACCATTTTTCCCAGGACCCTTGTGCAATGATGCACTGACACTTTTCCTGGTTTTAGGAGGTTCCTGACTAGCTCGGATAACTCCCTGGCTTTCTCCTCCGGGAGAAACACCTTATTCTGGACTGTGTCCAGAATCATCCCTAGGAACAGCAGACGTGTCGTCGGAGACAGCTGCGATTTTGGAATATTTAGAATCCACCCGTGCTGTCGTAGAACTACTTGAGATAGTGCTACTCCGACCTCCAACTGTTCTCTGGACCTTGCCCTTATCAGGAGATCGTCCAAGTAAGGGATAATTAAGACGCCTTTTCTTTGAAGAAGAATCATCATTTCGGCCATTACCTTGGTAAAGACCCGGGGTGCCGTGGACAATCCAAACGGCAGCGTCTGAAACTGATAGTGACAGTTTTGTACCACGAACCTGAGGTACCCTTGGTGAGAAGGGCAAATTGGGACATGGAGGTAAGCATCCTTGATGTCCAGGGACACCATATAGTCCCCTTCTTCCTGGTTCGCTATCACTGCTCTGAGTGACTATCTTGATTTGAACCTTTGTATGTAAGTGTTCAAATATTTCAGATTTAGAATAGGTCTCACCGAGCCGTCTGGCTTCAGTACCACAATATAGTGTGGAATAATACCCCTTTCCTTGTTGTAGGAGGGGTACTTTGATTATCACCTGCTGGGAATACAGCTTGTGAATTGTTTCCAATACTGCCTCCCTGTCGGAGGGAGACGTTGGTAAAGCAAACTTCAGGAACCTGCGAGGGGGAGACGTCTCGAATTTCCAATCTGTACCCCTGGGATACTACTTGTAGGATCCAGGGGTCCACTTGCGAGTGAGCCCACTGCGTGCTGAAACTCTTGAGACGACCCCCCACCGCACCTGTTTGTACGGCCCCAGCGTCATGCTGAGGACTTGGCAGAAGCGGTGGAAGGCTTCTGTTCCTGGGAATGGGCTGCCTGCTGCAGTCTTCTTCCCTTACCTCTATCCCTGGGCAGATATGACTGGCCTTTTGCCCGCCTGCCCTTATGGGGACGAAAGGACTGAGGCTGAAAAGACGATGTCTTTTTCTGCTGAGATGTGACTTGGGGTAAAAAAGGTGGATTTTCCAGCTGTTGCCGTGGCCACCAGGTCCGATGGACCGACCCCAAATAACTCCTCCCCTTTATACGGCAATACTTCCATGTGCCGTTTGGAATCTGCATCACCTGACCACTGTCGTGTCCATAAACATCTTCTGGCAGATATGGACATCGCACTTACTCTTGATGCCAGAGTGCAAATATCCCTCTGTGCATCTCGCATATATAGAAATGCATCCTTTAAATGCTCTATAGTCAATAAAATACTGTCCCTGTCAAGGGTATCAATATTTCCAGTCAGGGAATCCGACCAAGCCACCCCAGCGCTGCCCATCCAGGCTGAGGCGATCGCTGGTCGCAGTATAAACACCAGTATGTGTGTATATACTTTTTAGGATATTTTCCAGCCTCCTATCAGTTGGCTCCTTGAGGGCGGCCGTATCTGGAGACGGTAACGCCACTTGTTTTGATAAGCGTGTGAGCGCCTTATCCACCCTAAGGGGTGTTTCCCAACGCGCCATAACTTCTGGCGGGAAAGGGTATACCGCCAATAATTTTCTATCGGGGGAAACCCACGTATCATCACACACTTCATTTAATTTATCTGATTCAGGAAAAACCACATGTAGTTTTTTCACACTCTACATAATACCCTTTTTTGTGGTACTTGTAGTATCAGAAATATGTAACATCTCCTTCATTGCCCTTAACAAGTAACGTGTGGCCCTAAAGGAAAATACGTTTGTTTCTTCACCGTCGACACTGGAGTCAGTGTCCGTGTCTGTGTCGACCGACTGAGGTAAAAGGACGTTTTAACGCCCCTGACGGTGTTTGAGACGCCTGGACAGGTACTAATTGGTTTGCCGGCCGTCTCATGTCGTCAACCGACCTTGCAGCGTGTTGACATTATCACGTAATTCCTTAAATAAGCCATCCATTCCGGTGTCGACTCCCTAGAGAGTGACATCACCATTACAGGCAATTGCTCCGTCTCCTCACCAACATCGTCCTTATACATGTCGACACACACGTACCGACACACAGCACACACACAGGGAATGCTCTGATAGAGGACAGGACCCCACTAGCCCTTTGGGGAGACAGAGGGAGAGTTTGCCAGCACACACCAAAAACGCTATAATTATACAGGGACAACCTTTATATAAGTGTTTTTCCCTTATAGCATTTTAATATATATAGTCATATTGCCAAATAAGTGCCCCCCCTCTCTGTTTTAACCCTGTTTCTGTAGTGCAGTGCAGGGGAGAGCCTGGGAGCCTTCCCACCAGCATTTCTGTGAGGGAAAATGGCGCTGTGTGCTGAGGAGAATAGGCCCCGCCCCCTTTTCGGCGGGCTTCTTCTCCCGTTTTTCTGAGACCTGGCAGGGGTTAAATACATCCATATAGCCCCCAGGGGCTATATGTGATGTATTTTTAGCCAGAATAAGGTACTATCATTGCTGCCCAGGGCGCCCCCCCCAGCGCCCTGCACCCTCAGTGACCGCTGCTATGAAGTGTGCTGACAACAATGGCGCACAGCTGCAGTGCTGTGCGCTACCTTATGAAGACTGAAAAGTCTTCTGCCGCCGGTTTCTGGACCTCTTCACTTTTCGGCATCTGCAAGGGGGTCGGCGGCGCGGCTCCGGGACGAACCCCAGGATGAGACCTGTGTTCCGACTCCCTCTGGAGCTAATGGTGTCCAGTAGCCTAAGAAGCCAATCCATCCTGCACGCAGGTGAGTTCACTTCTCTCCCCTAAGTCCCTCGATGCAGTGAGCCTGTTGCCAGCAGGACTCACTGAAAATAAAAAAACCTAACAAAACTTTTACTCTAAGCAGCTCTTTAGGAGAGCCACCTAGATTGCACCCTTCTCGGCCGGGCACAAAAATCTAACTGAGGCTTGGGGGAGGGTCATAGGGGGAGGAGCCAGTGCACACCACCTGATCCTAAAGCTTTTACTTTTGTGCCCTGTCTCCTGCGGAGCCGCTATTTCCCATGGTCCTGACGGAGTCCCCAGCATCCACTTAGGACGTCAGAGAAATTATGTTAAGCACCTCAATATTTCTGTTAGATTACAAATTGTATTTTCTCTAACGTCCTTGAGGATGCTGGGACTCCGTAAGGACCATGGGGAATAGACGGGCTCCGCAGGAGATAGGGCACTTTAAGAAAGCTTTGGACTCTGGGTGTGCACTGGCTCCTCCCTCTATGCCCCTCCTCCAGACCTCAGTTTTACACTGTGCCCATAGCAAGATGGGTGCACTGCAGAGAGCTCTCCAGAGTTCTCTGCCTAGAAGCATTTTTGTTTGGATTTTTTTTTCTTCTACCTTTTACTACTTTTTCACAGGGAGCACTGCTGGCAACAGGCTCCCTGCATCGAGGGACTGAGGAGAGAGGAGCAGACCTTGTCAAAGATAGGCTCTGCTTCCTCGGCTACTGGACACCATTAGCTCCAGAGGGGGTGAACGCAGGTTCTTACTAGGTGTCCACCCCCGGAGCCGCGCCGCCGTTCTCCTCACAGAGCTAGAAGTACAGAAGACAGAAGTCATCAGGCGGCAGAAGCTTTCAGCTTCACTGAGGTAACGCACAGCACTGCAGCTGTGCGTCATTGCTCCTATACACCTCACATACTCCGGTCACTGTAAGGGTGCAGGGCGCAGGGGGGGGCGCTCTGGGCTGCAATATAAACCTCTGCATGGCAAAAAGACTGTATACATGTACAGGTGGGCTCTGTACATGTATATAAAACAGCCCCCATATTTTACTAAGTTTGAGCGGGACAGAAGCCCGCCGCCGAGGGGGCGGGGCTTCCCCCTCAGCACTCCCCAGCACCATTTTCTCTCCACAGCACTGCTGAGAGGAAGCTCCCCGGACTCTCCCCTGCTTACACACGGTGAAAGGGTGCTTAAAAGAGAGGGGGGGGCACATAATTGGCGGTTTACATATTATACAGCGCTGCTGGGGAAAAACATTTTGTGTTGGTCTACAGGGTTATTGCGCTGGGGTGTGTGCTGGCATACTCTCTCTGTCTCTCCAAAGGGCCTTGACAGGGATACTGTCTTCAGGAAAGGGGTTCCGTGTGTGTGTGTGTGTGTGTGTGTGTGTGTGTGTGTGTGTGTGTGTGTGTGTGTGTGTGAAGTGTGTGTGTGTGTGTGTGTGTGTGTGTGTGTGTGTGTGTGTGTGTGTGTGAAGTGTGTGTGTGAAGTGTGTGTGAAGTGTGTGTGTGTGAAGTGTGTCGGTAGCGTGTCGATATGTTTGACGAGGAATGGGTGGATATGCTGAATGTCTTGAATGCAAATGTCAATCTATTGCATAAAAGATTAGACAAGGCAGAAGCTAGGGATCAGTCAGGTAGCCAGTTCATGCCTGTCCCTGGGGCGCCAGGTCCTTCGGGGTCTCAGAAGCGCACCATATCCCAGATCGATGACACAGATACTGACTCTAGTGTCGACTATGAAGATGCAAAATTACAGCCGAAGGTGGCTAAGGGTATACGGTACATGATTATTGCCATTAAAGAAGTTTTGCATATTACTGAGGAACTCCCTGACCCCTGACACGAGGGTACACATGTATAAAGGGAAAAAGCCTGAAGTCACTTTTCCATCCTCATTTGAATTAAGGGACTTGTGCGAAAAGGCTTGGGAATCTCCGGATAGGAGACCACAAGTTCCCAAAAGGATTCTCATGGCGTATCCTTTTCCACAAACTGATAGGATACGCTGGGAATCTTCGCCAAAAGTTGACAAGGCGCTGACACGTTTGTCCAAAAAGGTGGCACTGCCTTCTCAGGATACGGCTTCCCTCAAGGAACCTGCTGATCGCAGGCAGGAAATTACCTTAAAGCACATTTACAATCATTCCGGTACTATTGCTCGACCGGCTATGGCATCGGCCTGGGTTTGTAGTGCGGTTGTGGCATGGGCAGATTCCTTATCTACGGAAATTGACACCTTAGATAGGGACGCCATTCAAATGACCATAGAGCATTTCAGAGATGCTGCCTTGTATATGAGGGATGCTCAGAGAGACATTTGTTTATTAAGCTCCAGAATAAATGCTATGTCTATTTCTGCTAGGCGGCTCTTGTGGACCCAACAGTCGACGGGAGATGCAGATTCAAAGCGGCATATGGAGTCCTTGCCTTACAAAGGGGTGGAGTTGTTTGGAGATGGCCTCTCGGATCTTGTCTCTACGGCTACGGCTGGTAAGTCAAATTTCTTACCTTATGTCCCCCCGCAGCATACAAAAAAGGCACCTCATTATCAAATGCAGTCCTTTCGTTCCAATAAAAACAAGAAGGTACGTGGATCATCCTTTGTTGCCAGAGGGAAAGGCAGGAGAAAAAGCTGCACACAGCTAGTTCCCAAGAGCAGAAGTCCTCCCCTGCGTCTGCAAAGTCCACCGCATGATGCTGGGGCTTTCCGAGGGGATCTGGTGGGGGCTCATCTTCGGTTTTTCAGTCACGTCTGGGTTCACTCGCAGGTGGATCCCTGGGCATTAGAGATTGTTTCTCAGGGATACAGGCTGGAATTCGAAGACTTGCCTCCTCGCCGATTTTTCAAATCTGCTCTGCCGGCTTCCCCCGTCATAGAGGGAGCTAGTGTTGGTAGCAATCCAAAAATTGTATATTCAACAGGTGATTGTCACAGTTCCTCATCTCCAGCAAGGAGAGGGATATTACTCAACCCTGTTTGTGGTCCCGAAACCGGACGGTTCGGTCAGACCCATTTTAAACCTGACATCTCTGAACCTGTACTTGAAGAGGTTCAAGTTCAAAATGGAATCACTCAGGGCGGTCATCGCCAGCCTGGAGGGGGGGGATTTGATGGTGTCCCTGGACATAAAGGATGCTTACCTTCATGTTCCGATATTCCCCCCGCATCAGGCGTTCCTGAGATTTGCAGTGCAGGACTGTCACAACCAATTTCAGACGTTGCCGTTTGGGCTTTCCACGGCCCAGAGAATTTTCACCACGGTAATGGCGGAAATGATGGTGCTCCTGCGCAGGCAGGGGGTCACAATTATCCCATACTTGGACGATCTCCTCATAAAGGCGAGATCTCGGGAGAGGTTGCTGGACAGCGTGTCTCTGTCTGTGAAGACGTTGCAGATACACGGCTGGATTCTCAATATACCGAAGTCCCAGCTAGTCCCTACAACGCGTCTTACCTTTTGGGGCTGATTCTAGACACAGACCAGAAAAAGGTTTTTCTTCCGATCGAAAAGGTTCAGGAACTCATAGCCATGGTCAGGAACCTATTAAAACCAAAAAAGGTTTCAGTGCATCATTGCACGCGGGTCCTGGGGAAGATGGTGCTTCCTATGAGGCCATCCCTTTCGGCAGGTTCCATGCGAGGACTTTTCAATGGGACCTCTTGGACAAGTGGTCAGGGTCCCATTTACAAATGCATCGAAGGATAACCCTGTCTCCCAGGACCAGGGTATCTCTCCTGTGGTGGCTGAACAGTGCTCACATACTAGAAGGTCGCAGGTTCGGCATTCAGGACTGGGTCCTGGTGACCACGGACGCAAGCCTCCGAGGCTGGGGAGCAGTGATACTGGGAAGAAATTTCCAAGGTCTCTGGTCAAGCCTAGAGTCTTGTCTCCACATCAACGTCCTGGAGTTGAGGGCCATATACAACGCCCTGCGTCAAGCGGAGGAATTGCTTCGGAGAAAACCGGTTCTGATTCAGTCAGACAATGTCACGGCAGTGGCTCATATAAACCGCCAAGGCGAAACAAGGAGCAGAATGGCCATGGCAGAAGCGACCAGGATTCTACGCTGGGCGGAAAGGCATGTAAGCGCGCTGTCAGCTGTGTTCATCCCGGGGGCGGACAACTGGGAGGCGGACTTCCTCAGCAGGCACGACCTGCATCCGGGAGAGTGGGGACTTCATCAAGAAGTCTTCGCACAGATCACGGATCGTTGGGGACTGCCTCAAATCGACATGATGGCATCCCGTCTCAACAAAAAGCTAAAGCGGTATTGCGCCAGGTCAAGGGACTCTCAGGCGGTAGACGCTCTGGTGACACCTTGGGTGTTCAGATCGGTCTATGTGTTTCCTCCTCTTCCTCTCATACCCAAAATGTTGAGAATAATACGAAGAAGCAGGGTCAGAACAATACTCATTGTTCCGGGTTGGCCACGGAGGACTTGGTATCGGAGCTGCAAGAGTTGCTCGCAGGGGATCCGTGGCCTCTTCCTCTAAGGCAGGACCTGCTGCGGCAGGGGCCCTGTCTGTTCCAAGACTTACCACGGCTACGTTTGACGGCATGGCGGTTGAACGCCGGATCCTAGCGGAAAAAGGGATTCCGGAGGAAGTCATTCCTACCCTGATCAAGGCTAGGAAAGATGTGACGTTAAAACATTATCACCGTATATGGCGGAAATATGTTTCTTGGTGTGAGGCCAGAGCTGCTCCTACGGAGGAGTTCCATTTGGGCCGTCTACTTCACTTCCTTCAAACAGGAGTGACTTTGGGCCTAAAATTAGGGTCCATAAAGGTCCAGATTTCGGCATTATCCATTTTCTTTCAAAGAGAATTGGCCTCTATTCCTGAAGTACAGACCTTTGTGAAGGGAGTGCTGCATATTCAGCCTCCCTTAGTGCCTCCGGTGGCGCCTTGAAATCTTAACGTGGTGTTACGTTTCCTCAAGTCACCTTGGTTTGAACCACTCAAAACTGTGGAGTTGAAATACCTCACGTGGAAAGTGGTCATGTTGTTGGCGTTAGCTTCGGCAAGACGTGTTTCCGAATTGGCGGCTTTATCACATAAAAGCCCATACTTGGTTTTTCACGTGGATAGGGCAGAGTTGAGGACTCGCCCTCACTTTCTGCCAAAAGTGGTCTCATCTTTTCATGTGAACCAACCTATTGTCGTGCCTGTGGCTACACGGGACTTGGAGGATTCCGAGTCCCTGGATGTAGTCAGGGCTTTGAAGATTTATGTGACCAGAACGGCTAGAATCAGGAAGACTGAAGCTTTGTTCGTTCTGTATGCGGCCAACAAGGTTGGTGCTCCTGCTTCAAAGCAGACTATTGGTCGCTGGATCTGTAACACGATTCAGCAGGCCCATTCTACGGCAGGATTGCCGTTACCGAAATCGGTTAAGGCCCACTCCACTAGGAAAGTGGGCTCTTCTTGGGCGGCTGCCCGAGGGGTCTCGGCATTACAGTTGTGCCGAGCAGCTACTTGGTTGGGGACAAACACCTTTGCAAAGTTCTATAAGTTTGATACCCTGGCTGAGGAGGACCTCCTGTTTGCTCAATTGGTGCTGCAGAGTCATCCGCACTCTCCCGCCCGTTTGGGAGCATTGGTATAATCCCCATGGTCCTTACGGAGTCCCAGCATCCTCAAGGACGTTAGAGAAAATAAGATTTTACTTACCGGTAAATCTATTTCTCGTAGTCCGTAGAGGATGCTGGGCGCCCGTCCCATGTGCGGACTTCTTCTGCAAGACTTGTATATAGTTATTGCTTACATAAGGGTTATGTTATAGTTTTTCGGTGGAACCGTGGCTATGTTGTTGTTCATACTGTTAACTGGGTAAGTTTATCACAAGTTATACGGTGTGATTGGTGTGGCTGGTATGGATCTCGCCCTTAGATTTACAAAAATCCTTCCTCGTACTGTCCATCTCCTCTGGGCACAGTTTCCCTAACTGAGGTCTGGAGGAGGGGCATAGAGGGAGGAGCCAGTGCACACCCAGAGTCCAAAGCTTTCTTAAAGTGCCCTATCTCCTGCGGAGCCCGTCTATTCCCCATGGTCCTTACGGAGTCCCAGCATCCTCTACGGACTATGAGAAATAGATTTACCGGTAAGAAAAATCTTATTATAAGTATTCTGATTAGCAGTGCTTAGTACTATAGAATTTGTATTAGGGGGCGGGGGAGTGAGGTGCGCAGACTAGGGGCCCCTGCCAGGTCGATCTGACTAGGTCTGTTAATTAATCACTGAACTGACCACTGTATAAACTATAAAATAGTGGAAGAGTTAAATCAATCCTAAAACGCTCAATTGCGCCAGGGTTTTATTTATCTTTGTGAATTCATTACTACATGGTTAGTTTTTCATTTTGCAAAAACAAAATCGTTTAAGTGGTCAGTGTCAAAAAATTGTCACTGACTAAAATAATAAAAAAAAAATAAGAATTTACGTACCGATAATTCTATTTCTCATAGTCCGTAGTGGATGCTGGGACTTCCGTAAGGACCATGGGGAATAGCGGCTCCGCAGGAGACTGGGCACAAAAAGTAAAAGCTTTAGACTAGCTGGTGTGCACTGGCTCCTCCCCCTATGACCCTCCTCCAAGCCTCAGTTAGGATACTGTGCCCGGACGAGCGTACATAATAAGGAAGGATTTTGAATCCCGGGTAAGACTCATACCAGCCACACCAATCACACTGTACAACCTGTGATCTGAACCCAGTTAACAGTATGATAAACGTAGGAGCCTCTGAAAAGATGGCTCACAACAATAAACAACCCGATTTTTGTAACAATAACTATATACAAGTATTGCAGACAATCCGCACTTGGGATGGGCGCCCAGCATCCACTACGGACTATGAGAAATAGAATTATCGGTAAGTAAATTCTTATTTTCTCTGACGTCCTAGTGGATGCTGGGACTTCCGTAAGGACCATGGGGATTATACCAAAGCTCCCAAACGGGCGGGAGAGTGCGGATGACTCTGCAGCACCGAATGAGAGAACTCCAGGTCCTCCTCAGCCAGGGTATCGAATTTGTAAAATTTTGCAAACGTGTTTGCCCCTGACCAAGTAGCTGCTCGGCAAAGTTGTAAGGCCGAGACCCTTCGGGCAGCCGCCCAAGATGAGCCCACTTTTCTTGTGGAATGGGCTTTAACAGATTTTGGCTGTGGCAGTCCTGCCACAGAATGTGCAAGCTGAATTGTACTACAAATCCAACGAGCAATCGTCTGCTTAGAAGCAGGAGCACCCAGCTTGTTGGGTGCATACAGGATAAACAGCAAGTCAGAATTTCTGACTCCAGCTGTCCTGGAAACATATTTTCAGGGCCCTGACTACGTCCAACAACTTGGAGTCCTCCAAGTCCCTAGTAGCCGCAGGCACCACAATAGGTTGGTTCATGTGAAACGCTGAAACCACCTTAGGGAGAAATTGAGGACGAGTCCTCAATTCTGCCCTGTCTGAATGAAAAATTAGGTAAGGGCTTTTATATGACAAAGCCGCCATTTCTGAGACACGCCTGGCTGACGCCAGAGCTAACAGCATGACCACCTTCCATGTGAGATATTTTAATTCCACAGTGGTGAGTGGTTCAAACCAATGTGATTTTAGGAACCCTAAAACTACATTGAGATCCCAAGGTGCCACTGGTGGCACAAAAGGAGGTTGTATATGCAGTACCCCCTTGACAAACGTCTGAACTTCAGGCAATGAAGCCAGTTCTTTCTGGAAGAAGATCGACAGGGCCGAAATTTGAACCTTAATGGATCCTAATTTTAGGCCCATAGACAGTCCTGCTTGCAGGAAATGCAGGAAACGACCCAGTTGAAATTCCTCTGTGGGGGCCTTCTTAGCCTCACACCAGGAAACATATTTTCGCCAAATGCGGTGATAATGTTTCGCAGTTACATCCTTCCTGGCTTTGATCAGGGTAGGGATGACTTCATCTGGAATGCCTTTTTCCATCAGGATCCGGCGTTCAACCGCCATGCCGTCAAACGCAGCCGCGGTAAGTCTTGGAACAGACAAGGTCCCTGCTGGAGCAGGTCCTTTCTTAGAGGTAGAGGCCACGGGTCCTCCGTGAGCATCTCTTGCAGTTCCGGGTACCAAGTTCTTCTTGGCCAATCCGGAGCCACGAGTATAGTCTTCACTCCTCTCCTTCTTATGATTCTCAGTACTTTTGGAATGAGAGGCAGAGGAGGGAACACATACACTGACTGGTACACCCACGGTGTTACCAGAGCGTCCACCGCTATTGCCTGAGGGTCCCTTGACCTGGCGCAATATCTGTCCAGTTTTTTGTTGAGACGGGACGCCATCATGTCCACCTTTGGTTTTTCCCAACGGTTTACAATCACTTGAAAGACTTCTGGGTGAAGTCCCCACTCCCCCGGGTGGAGGTCGTGTCTGCTGAGGAAGTCTGCTTCCCAGTTGTCCACTCCCGGAATGAACACTGCTGACAGTGCCACCACATGATTTTCCGCCCAGCGAAGAATCCTTGCAGCTTCTGCCATTGCCCTCCTGCTTCTTGTGCCGCCCTGTCTGTTGACGTGGGCGACTGCCGTGATGTTGTCCGATTGAATCAATACCGACTGACCCTGAAGCAGAGGCCTTGCTTGACTTAGTGCATTGTAAATGGCCCTTAGTTCCAGGATATTTATGTGAAGAGACGTTTCCATGCTTGACCACAAGCCCTGGAAATTTCGTCCCTGTGTGACTGCTCCCCAAGCCTCTCAGGCTGGCATCGGTGGTCACCAGCATCCAATCCTGAATGCCGAATCTGCGGCCCTCTAGAAGATGAGCACTCTGTAACCACCACAGGAGAGACACCCTTGTCCTTGGAGATAGGGTTATCCGCTGATGCATCTGAAGATGCGATCCGGACCATTTGTCCAGCAGATCCCACTGAAAAGTTCTTGCATGGAATCTTCCGAATGGAATCGCTTCGTAAAAAGCCACCATTTTTCCCAGGACTCTCGTGCATTGATGCACTGACACTTGGCCTGGTTTTAGGAGTTCCCTGACTAGCTCGGATAACTCCCTGGCCTTCTCCTCCGGGAGAAACACCTTTTTCTGGACTTCCAGAATCATCCCCAGGAACAGTAGACGTGTTGTTGGAATCAGCTGTGATTTTGGGATATTTAGGATCCACCCGTGCTGACGTAGCACTGCCTGAGATAGTGCTACTCCGACCTCTAACTGTTCCCTGGACCTTGCCCTTATCAGGAGATCGTCCAAGTAAGGGATAATTAAGACGCCTTTTCTTCGAAGAAGAATCATCATTTCGGCCATTACCTTGGTAAAGACCCGTGGTGCCGTGGACAATCCAAACGGCAGCGTCTGAAACTGATAATGACAGTTTTGTACCACAAACCTGAGGTACCCTTGGTGAGAAGGGTAGATTGGGACATGGAGATAAGCATCTTTGATGTCCAGAGACACCATATAGTCCCCTTCTTCCAGGTTCGCTATCACTGCTCTGAGTGACTCCATCTTGAATTTGAACCTTTTTATGTAAGTGTTCAAGGATTTTAGATTTAAAATTGGTCTCACCGAGCCGTCCGGCTTCGGTACCACAAATAGCGTGGAATAATACCCCTTTCCCTGTTGTAGGAGGGGTACCTTGATTATCACCTGCTGGGAATAAAGCTTGTGAATAGCTTCCACTACCGCCTCCCTGTCGGAGGGAGACGTTGGTAGAGCAGACTTCAGGAACCGGCGAGGGGGAGACGTCTCGAATTCCAATTTGTACCCCTGTGATACTACCTGCAGGATCCAGGGGTCCACTTGCGAGTGAGCCCACTGCGCGCTGAAATTCTTGAGACGGCCCCCCACCGTGCCTGAGTCCGCTTGTAAGGCCCCAGCGTCATGCTGAAGACTTGGCAGAAGCGGGGGAGGGCTTCTGCTCCTGGGAAGAGGCTGCCTGGTGCAGTCTTTTTCCCCTTCCTCTGCCCCGGGGCAGAAATGAGTGGCCTTTTGCCCGCTTGCCCTTATGGGAACGAAAGGACTGAGTTTGAAAAGACGGTGTCTTTTTCTGCTGAGAGGTGACCTGGGGTAAAAAGGTGGATTTTCCAGCCGTTGCTGTGGCCACCAGGTCCGATAGACCGACCCCAAATAACTCCTCCCCTTTATACGGCAATACTTCCATATGTCGTTTGGAATCCGCATCACCTGACCACTGTCGCGTCCATAACGCTCTTCTGGCAGAAATGGACATCGCACTCACTCTAGATGCCAGAGTGCAAATATCCCTCTGTGCATCTCGCATATATAGTAATGCATCCTTTAAATGCTCTATAGTTAATAATATACTGTCCCTATCCAGGGTATCAATATTTTCAGTCAGGGAATCCGACCAAGCCACTCCAGCACTGCACATCCAGGCTGAGGCGATTGCTGGTCGCAGTATAACACCAGTATGTGTGTATATAC
The DNA here is from genome assembly GCF_028390025.1 of Pseudophryne corroboree. Taxonomy (NCBI): domain Eukaryota; kingdom Metazoa; phylum Chordata; class Amphibia; order Anura; family Myobatrachidae; genus Pseudophryne; species Pseudophryne corroboree. The sequence goes on from NC_086447.1 coordinate 439,648,682, forward strand.
CTTTTAGGATATTTTCCAGCCTTCTATCAGCTGGTTCCTTAAGGGCGGCCGTATCGGGAGACGGTAACGCCACTTGTTTTGATAAGCGTGTGAGCGCCTTATCTACCCTAGGGGGTGTTTCCCAACGTGCCCTAACCTCTGGCGGGAAAGGGTATAGTGCCAATAATTTATTAGAAATCAGCAGTTTTTTATCGGGGGAAAACCACGCTTTATCACACACCTCATTTAATTCATCTGATTCAGGAAAAACTACTGGTAGTTTTTTCACACCCCACATAATACCCTTTTTTGTGGTACTTGTAGTGTCAGAAATATTCAATGCCTCCTTCATTGCCGTGATCATGTAACGTGTGGCCCTACTGGACATTACGTTTGTCTCCTCACCGTCGACACTGGATTCAGTATCCGTGTCTGGGTCTGTGTCGACCATCTGAGGTAACAGGCGTTTTAGCGCCCCCGACGGTGTCTGAGACGCCTGAACAGGCACTAATTGATTTGCCGGCTGTCTCATGTCGTCAACAGTTTTTTGCAAAGTGCTGACACTGTCACGTAATTCTTTAAACACGACCATCCAGTCAGGTGTAGACTCCCTAGGGGGTGACATCACTAACACAGGCAATTGCTCTGCTTCCACATCATTTTCCTCCTCATACATGTCGACACAATCGTACCGACACCCAGCACACACACAGGGAATGCTCTGAAAGAGGACAGGACCCCACGAGCCCTTTGGGGAGACAGAGGGAGAGTTTGCCAGCACACACCAGAGCGCTATATATATACAGGGATAACCTTATGTAAGTGTTACTCCCTTTATAGCTGCTGTTTTATATTAGCTGCCAATAGTGCCCCCCCTCTCTTGTTTTACCCTGATTCTGTAGCAGGACTGCAGGGGAGAGTCTGGGAGCCTTCCTTCCAGCGGAACTGTGAGGGAAAATGGCGCTTGTGTGCTGAGGAGATAGGCTCCGCCCCCTTCACGGCGGCCTTTTCTCCCGCTTTTTTTATGAAAACTGGCAGGTGTGAAATGCATCCATATAGCCCAGGAGCTATATGTGATGTATTTCTTTAGCCATATAAGGTTTAAACATGTTTTATTGCGTCTCAGGGCGCTCCCCCCCAGCGCCCTGCACCCTCAGTGACCGGAGTGTGAAGTGTGCTGAGAGCAATGGCGCACAGCTGCAGTGCTGTGCGCTACCTTATCTGAAGACAGGAACGTCATCTGCCGCCGATTTCTCCGGACCTCTTCGCTCTTCTGGCTCTGTAAGGGGGCCGGCGGCGCGGCTCCGGGACCCATCCAGGCTGAACCTGTGATCGTCCCTCTGGAGCTAATGTCCAGTAGCCAAGAAGCCCAATCCACTCTGCAGTCAGGTGAGTTCGCTTCTTCTCCCCTTAGTCCCACGATGCAGTGAGCCTGTTGCCAGCAGGACTCACTGAAAATAAAAAACCTATTTAAACTTTTACTTCTAAGCAGCTCAGGAGAGCCACCTAGCATGCACCCTTCTCGTTCGGGCACAAAAATCTAACTGAGGCTTGGAGGAGGGTCATAGGGGAAGGAGCCAGTGCACACCAGCTAGTCTAAAGCTTTTACTTTTTGTGCCCAGTCTCCTGCGGAGCCGCTATTCCCCATGGTCCTTACGGAAGTCCCAGCATCCACTAGGACGTCAGAGAAAAGAAAAATAAATACCCACAGTATCTAAAAAACAAAACGATTGTACAAAAAAAACATTTTTTTGTAATACGTACAATATATACATGGATGGATAGGACATTCTTTTTCCGAAGTTGTGCAGCCACTCAATTTGCCTCGATCTGTGTGTACCGGGAATAACTCATGGAAGGATTTATGACCCAACGTGCACAGCACAATGGGCAACCACAGGTGCTTAATGATCGTGGACAGCGGTATCTGGCAGAATTGTCTGTGGTAACAGACAAGCGACTGGCTAAAATGACATCCCCATTGACTGTAGGAGGTACCAGACACATATCCAGCAGGTCAGTGCAGTGTTCTTTAGCTTCCACGACATATGAGAGCAGAAGACCACCAGAGTGCCCAAGTTAACAATATGACTCTGGACACAGCACCTCACAGCTACCCAGACAGCATTGGTCAACAGCACTCCAGAGCTGTCCCCTCCACTTGTGAAATAGATTCCACATCAAGTTGCTGCACTTCGCCAGGCTAGATCAGGTTCAACAGAATACTAGGCACCTATCCCATGACTTTTGGCACTTCAGTGTATATACACAATACTATAGTCCTTTAAAGGAACTAATTTAGCCCTCCTTATTTATAGATGTCATTAACTTTTTCTGATAATACCAGTGATGACTGAGAAGCTCTAAGTCATCACCACATCCACAATTATGGGATAAACATGGATGTAGTGATGCACTTTACAGTAGTCCAGAGCGGCGGCTTCATGCAAAATCCATTTCATAAGTTACTTTACTAAAGATGCACAGACTCCTGAGTGTAGCCCTATTAAATGCAGTGTTTCCTTTTGTATTTGTTCAATGGAAGTGTGTGTGTGTTTGTGTGCAATATTATATTACATATACAGGGGCGTATTCAATTGATGTCGGGTCCTTTCCGACATTTCAGTATTCAATTAGCGGCCAAATCCGACAAGTTTTGGCCGTTGCTGACAATGCCAATCCGACTTTTTTAAAGTCGGATTGACATGGTCGGAAACAGGGCTAAAACCTGTCTGATTTGGCCGCGAAACAGACAAAACACGTGGATCCGCGGCTAATCCGCCGATCCACGCGTTTCCCGACAAGTCGGATTTTCTGACTTGTTGAATAAATGGCAGTTTGATTGAATAGTTCAAATCTGGATGCGACATTAAATTGTCAGAAGCTTGTTTATCCGACAAGTCGTATCCGACTTGAATTGAACACACCTCACAGTGTTACATAGTTTATGTCTTTAACAAAACGCACATCGAATGTACTAATCTGGGAAAAAAGGGATAGTGAAGTAACAATCCTGCATAGAAGAGAAAAAAAAAATCATTAAGTATTCTGATAAATATTTAACAAAATGTGTAAAAAGACAAATATAACTCTTACACCATGATGAACTGCAAACAGTCCTGAAGGTTTTGGTTCCTTGGAAGCCACACGCTGCTGTTGACTTTGGTGGTCTTGAGCGATCATCCTTGTTTTGCTTTGATAATGCAGATTCAATTCAGGTGATGATATTACATTTACAGATTCAGATTTTCCACCAGTCTCATGATGGAAATAATCTATGATTTTATTTTTCTGCAGTAAATCCTTGGGATTTTTTTCCATTGATTTGTGCTCACTATATGGAAGCAGTCCATTGTTTGTCTGCATGTTTACACTAAAAAAGTTAAAAGTTTTGAAAGTGATTGAAACAAGTTGTAGAATAAAAATAAAATAAGCAATTTGATTATTCGGTGAACACTTAAGATCCATTTACCTTAAAGGCTTCATGCTAAAGCCTTCTTCCACTCTAATAGGTTGCATCAACTCATCCACAGTAGACATGTCTGAAGTACAAAAAAAATGGACTTTCACAAAAAAATACTACTAAATATAGCATAACAGAACATGTTAAGAAATGTTCACTAATCTCAATTGGATAAGAAAAAACATTCTACATAACGCCTGAGTCAAGGTGGGGTGAATTATTCAGTTTCACTCAACACCTTACAGTCTAGAATACCCCCACCTTCTCAGCATACCTAGACATATCGACCCAATGCAGAGTAGCAGTGGGGAAATCATGGTGTCTCTAACCTTGGGCAGCAGGGTAATATCAGAATATAGTGCAAGTACTTGTAAGTTCAGCTCCAATAAGCCCAGCTATTTAATAGCCAACCAAGATCAGACCCTTACAGGGAAATACAATTGTTGTCCCTTGATGAAGAGCCGTAAGCCAAATGAATTGATCAAAATATGAACAAGATCCTCATTTTATTTGCTAGATACACACAGATTTGCAGCAGTAGTGACAAACGCAAACATTTTTTTTTTTTTTCAAATAAGGAGAGTTATGGTAGACTTACAATTGTTAACTCTCTTTCTGCGAGGTACATTGTGTTCCACAGGGAAAACATTGGGGCGTAGAGTGGATCTTGATCCAGAGGCACCAACAGGCTAAGTGGTATATTCAATTGAAGTCTGATCGATTCCGACATTCATTTGTCGGAATGGATCCGACCTGGGCTATTCAATGCATTATCAATTCTACTTTAAAAAAAGTCGAATTGAGATGCAGGAGCTTAGACAGGGGAGAGCAGCGCTACAGCAGCAGCTATACAGCCGCTGCTGTAGCACTGCTCTCCCCTGTCTCCCCCCCTCGTCTCTCTGCCTCTCCCCGTCCCTCCTCTCCACGGCCCCGCATCACAAGTCTTGCTTGCTGGAGCCGGGTGGACGCTGCTGTGAGCGGCAACTGTGACATCCTCCTGCTCTCCCCGTCTAGCTGCCCGCGGCTCTCCTCGTCACTGCTCTCGCATCTCATTTCGACCTTTTTTTTTAAAGTCGAATTGAGATGGTCGAAAAGGGGGCCAAAACCTGTCTGTTTTGGCCCCGTTTTCGACACAAGCACGTGGATCAGCAGCTATTCCGCCGATCCACGTGCTTTTCGACAAGTCGAATTCCTCAACTTGTCGAATATATTGAATAGGTCGGAAACCCTTCTGACCTAAAAAAGTCGAAAACTGCTGTCTTTTCGACAAACGGCAGCTTTCGACTTCATTTGAATATACCCCTAAAGCTTTTAGCTGTCCCAGGATGCACTGGGGCCTCCTCTATAACCCCACCCTCCAGGCACTTAGAGCTCAGTATCATTAACCAATCCAATGCAGGAGCAGGCAAGAGAGAAGGCAGATTTTAGTTGCATAGAACCACATTCTCACGACAGGAGAAGGTACCAGCGGCTAATGCTAGGTGCCCAATGTACCTTGCAGAAAGAGTTAATGTTAAGTCTACCATAACTCTCCATTTCTGAAGCAGGTTACATTGGTTTCCACAAGGAAAACATTGGGGATGTCCTAAAGCAGTTCCTCAAGGGAGGGGACGCGACTTGGCATGATGCGAGAATCCGGCATCCAAAGGAAGTATCCTGGGATGCGAAGGTATCAAAGGCATAGAACCTAAGAAACATATTCACAGAGGACCATGTAGCCGTCTTGCACAATTGTTCTGCCGATGCGCCACGGCAGGCCGCCCAAGAAAGTCCAACAGACCGAGTAGAATGGGCTTTGATAGCAGCAGGAGCTGGGAGTCCCGCCTGCACATAAGCTTGTGCAATCACCATTCTAATCCATCTGGCCAAGGTTTCCTTATTCGCAGGCCAGCCACGTTTGTGGAAACCAAAACAGTTCAAACAGGGTATCTGCCCTCCTGACAGAGGCAGTCCTCTCCACATAGATACGGAGAGCCCTAACCACATCCAAAGACCGATCTTTAGGAGACATATCCGAAGAGATAAAGGCCGGAACCACAATCTCTTGGTTAAAGTGAAAAAATGACACAACCTTAGGCAAAAAACCTGGTCGAGTTCGTAGAACCGCCCAGTCACAGTGAAATTTCAGAAATGTTGGGCAACAGGACAAAGCACCTAAATCTGACACCAGTTTTGCAGAGGCAATAGCCAGCAAGAACTGGACCTTGGCCATGAGCCATTTGAGGTCCACAGACTCAAGAGGTTCAATGGGAGACTCTTGCAGGGCATGCAGTACAACAGACAGATCCCATGGAGCCACAGGAGGGACATAGGGAGGCTGAATCTGCAGGACACCCTGTGTGAATCAATGAATGTCAGGTATAGATGCAATTTTTCTCTGAAACCATACCGACAAGGCATATCTGTGAACCTTGAGGGAGGCCAGACGAAGACCTGAGTCCAGGCCTCTGTGCAGAAAAGCCAGAATTCTGGAAGTTCTAAATCTACAGGCATCATAATTTTTATTAGCACACCAGGTGAAGTAACAATTCCAGACCGTGTAATAAATCCGGGCAGAGGCCGGTTTGTGGGCCTTAAACATAGTTTGAATAGCCACCTCTGAAAATCCTTTGGTCCTCAGGAGTGATGCTCCAAGTGCCACGACGTCAAAGCCAGTCTGGCCAGGTCTTGGTAGAGATAAGGGCCCTGTACGAGGAGGTCTGGTCGCTGAGGAAGTAGAAGGGGACGCCCTGTCGACAGACCCTGCAGGTCTGAGAACCAATGCCATCTGGGCCACGCTGGAGCGACTAGAAGTAGTACCCCTCCTTCTTGCTTGAACTTCCGTAGGGCCCTGGGCAGGAGTGACACTGGAGGGAACACGGAGGGCAGCCGAAAGTTCCATGGAACCGCCAGTGCTTCCACAAACGCTGCTTGAGGATCCCTGTTCCGAGATCCGAAGACCAGAACCTTCTGATTGTGTCGAGATGCCATGAGATCTAGGTCCAGTAGGCCCCGCCTGTCCACTAGGAGTTGAAAGACTTCTGGATGAAGACTCCACTTTCCGGTGCGCACATCCTGGCGACTGAGGAAGTCCGCTTCCCAGTTCAGGATACCCGGAATGAACACTGCCGACATGGCTGGCAGATGGCATTCCGCCCAACAAAGGATTTTTGACACTTCCATCATTGCCATGCGGCTTCGAGTGCTGTCTTGATGGTTTATGTATGCCACCATGGTGGAGTTATCTGACCGTATTTGAACAGGCCTGTACTGTACCAGAGGCAGGGCAAGGGATAGTGCATTGAACACTGCCCACAGCTCCAGAATACTTATTGGAAGGAGTGATTTCTCCTAGGACAGCTTCCAGTTAGATGCCATCACTATGAAGCAATATTGTTTACAGGATGAAGATCAATGGTGTTCCCTTGGTGTAGCATCAGCCTTAGGAGAAGTCCATTTATCCAACTGAAGGGAGATACCGGAAAATCGCTGTGCTGCAAAGTTCAAGTGGTGGAAGCTGGACTTTTAGCAACCAACGCGTTGAGGTTATATAATTCTCTCCTCTAAATCTATACAGATCCTACTCTTTTACATCCATTTGGACCCTTTATGGCAGTTTTATTGGCAACAATTGGACTCCATTCCACCACTTGAACTTTGCAGGCATTTATCGACATTCTGCCATCATAATTAAAGTCCAAACTAGTTGGAGATCTTGATCCCTTTGATCCACACAAACAAACAAACAAAAAAATCTCGCAGAAGACTCACTAGCAATAGGTGAAAGCTTCTTATCACAAACATGTATACTGGGTAAGAAACACTAAAGCTAGAAGACCAAAAAAAGAAAAAAACAAACCAAGCAGATATCTGGATCAGAATGTAGGTTCAGACATTTTTTTCCCCATATACGTCTACAGCACCTGGTATTACCAGGTGTGCTACCATCAAAGTACTAACCAGGCCCAACACTGCTTAGCTTCCAAGTTTGGACAGATTAGGCCTATCCAGTTTGGTATGGCTGAAGTTTGGGATATTCTACTTGAAAGTCCAGGGTGTAGCCCACAACTCCTTAATTGGCAATTAGCCCAATAGGACAACACAGAGAATCTAAGCTGCGTTGAATGCACTATAAAGGAGAGTGATCTTTAACCATTTCAATACAGGTACAGCTTCTTGTATCCTGACTTCTATACGATGTAATCCCTGAGTAATGGCCGCCATGAAGTAGGCAAAACGGAGAATTTTGTAAATATACACTTAGATGTTACAATCTGTATCTGGGAGGGAATTGCACGTTAACTGCAATTTAACTGTATGTCAAGCATATATGCTAGTGTAGAGATTGATGATGCCTTGACACTGGACTGTAAACAGAAATGTTTTAAACATAAAAACAGAGAACTTGACAACAGATAAGAACCACTTGGCCCCTCTACTTTGCAAGCTTTTATTTCATAGCTATACACTTTCTGTACAATACAGTAGATGAACACATTTCATACATATATCCATGATAGTAGTATGCTTACTTTGGTGATATGTAATGCTCTAAGGCAAAATAATACACTGTCCATATGTCTTATTTTTTTCTGGAACGCCAGTTCGTTCAGTTACAGCATCTGATAAGGAGTTACAATAAGTAAGCAAAAGGATTGTTACACGTGTCCTCTTACATCCTTGCTGCAGTCACGCTAAAGAGCCCTTCAAGTCACACCATGCCGGTACTCAGTAACGCAGAGCATCTTTTTGCATTTTTTTTATGCAAAAATGCGTCTTAGTCGCAAAGTAATGCAATAGGATGCACAAGCACATTCTGCTGATTAAAATTATATGTGGCATGCCTATATTTTGTGTGTAATTGCGACTATCTTCATCTGAAATGCCATGTTACAGTGTTTTCCAGGAATTAGCATTTTGTATGCAAAAACAGTTGCAGTCACACACAGAATATAGGCATGCTGCATATCATTATAATCAGCAGAAGCTGCTTGTGCATCCTACTGCATTACATTGCAACTAAGGCACATTTTTTCACAGGGAAAAAAACGCAAATAAAGACGCTCGGTGCAACCGAATCACCCGGCACTCACCCGTTATGTGTAACGTGACTTGTAGTGCACAGAGCAAAGATGTAAGAGGACACATCTGTATCTGTGAATCTCTGTTTATTGGTACTTGTTCAGTCATAATCAAATAAGAGGCTAACCCTGATTAGTAGCCAAATTACTAACTAGACAATCTCACTAGAACTTAATTTTGTGCTGGTGTTTCTCAGGAACCATTTCATTAGTTTTGTGTGTTGTTTTTTTTTATTAATCACTAATGGGAACATTAATTGTTGATGACTAAAGGGCCATATTTTAGATTGGGGAAATAGCTATTTCTTACAGGCATATTTGTGGTACTACGAGTACAAATATGCACTGATGTCCATAAGTACGCTGGAGAACAAAGTTCTATAAGCAGTAGCATGCAAGAAAAATCAAGGGTATCCAGTGTAATTGGCACTTGTATTGCCATAGGGCCTGAATTATATCTTGACAACACTCATATAACTCTGGTATATTCTGGCCAGGGGTACCAGGAGGTGACCAGCTCTCCTCTGTACTGGGTCGTTAGTCTCTAAGTGCAGGGGCCTGATCATATTTCAGGCTTGACCAGGCTGGGGGTTTTTTTTAAATGGGAGGGGACAAACAACATGTAGTTATGCCTGTTAGAACTACACCCTTTTCAAGTTTACTGAAAAGAAGCAGTTTGCCATCGCTTAATACATTGCCTAATCTAAAGTCTACTTATTTGTAAAAATGGGATTGTGATTTCAGATCGGGCAGTTTGATACATGTTTTTCATGTGTTGTATGCCCTTCAGTAAATGTCCAAACAAACCTCCCATCAAGACACATGAAAAACTGTAATATGGCAAAACTGTACTTAAGAAAATGTACATGGTCCAGGTAGACCTAATGTATGAAATATAATTCAATGATGTTTCTAAAATTACACTTTAGAACTCATTTAAATAACAATAAGGTCATTCATCACAATGGGGTCTATTCAACGCTGGTCAGATCCTCTCCGACAGAATTGGCCGCTAAATCGACAAACCACGTGGATCTGTGGCTAATCCGCCAAGCCACGTGTTTTCCAACAAGTCGGAAAAACAGCAACTCCACTGAATAGGTTGAATCCTGATTCGACCCAAAAAAGTCGGCAACTAATGTTTTTTTCCGACTTGATGGCAATTCCGACTTTAATTGAATAGACCTCAATGTATTTAATGTATTTGCTGTAAAACTGAAATAAAGCAGGAAATAGGCATTCTAAACAATGTCAAAATCTTCTTAAACCTAAATGGGAGATTTAACAATAAAACATTATCGATAATAGCCATTTATATTGAGAAAGCATTACCTGAATCACCAGTGAGAATATTTTTAAGACTTGGTGCCTTTGAGTCTGCAGTATCCCCAATGGATGTGCTTGTGTGGTCTGCAGTCCTAAGATAATTGTTCTGTTCATCTGTGTTTTCCATTGACTGACCCAGAATTTGATATGCTTGATGCAAAGCTTCCATGTCACTATTTGTGTACGGGTTTGAAATACCTTTATAGAAGTAGAAAAAAAACACCACACAAATCTATTGAGGCTTAATGGTAAAAATAAATACTAACGTGACAAAATGCGTGAAAACTGGCGCTGGCATAGCATGTAGCAGTTGTGTGCAACTCGGACACCTACCTGGGCAAAATGGCCAAAGACTAGAACTGGTACGAATGAGACGCACCATGCAGCGTTGTGCTTAATGTGCAACTTTATACCAACTCCATCGCATCAAAAATACTAATTCTACTGTAAGTGCCCAGAACGCTGTAAGCAACTCTGTATAGAGCTATAACCTTTTCTTTATCCACCAGACAGCCACAGCAGAGCACTAACCAGCAACAGACATCAAGGTGTAATTCTGCTATTTTCCACCTTTTATCAATATCACAATAACGTGACAACTGGTCTGGTCAGCATGAAATCACACAAAGGAGGAGGATTGTACATGTCAGACTACAAATGAATGTCTCCCACCTGTGCCTGTTGCCTCATTGGTCCCTTGTGGTGTTACAGATTCATCTCCTGTTTGCTGCAAAAGCTTTTGTGTGTCAATTGTGGAATCCAGTGAATCAAGGAGGACTAAATTGAATTTCAAATTAAAAACATTATTCGGAAAAAAAAAAAATCTGTAAAATTTTAACTTATGTTGGTTTACAATGATCTAAACATGCAACTTAACTTTCTAAACTGTTTGCAATACAAAAACAATAACTTACGTACGCGCTATCCCCTCCCCACTAGCTTCTCATCAGCCTAAGGAAGAACGTTACCAAGTGGCAGGTTTGAAATCCTGACGTTATTGCATCCGTTTGTCAGCAGGAATTGCATCCCTCAGATTTACTAAGCTCAACCCAACCACTAAACTGCAGAAAAAACACGATTTAGAATAGCATAGCATAGCATAGCATAGCATAGAACATTGAATGATCATCAATGTTTTTTCAAATGGAAGACTAAAAACCCCCGTTTTACTAAGCAATGCATTTAAAGCCCGTTGCAACACTACTGCAGCCCCACCTAAATAAATGGCCTGCCTCTGACAGACAGGTCTGCAAGCCCTGCACAGATATGCTAAAAATGTTAAGAAAAAAAAAAAGGCATGGGGATACCCCCTCAAACTGATCACCAGCCCTAGGCCTAGCGATTTGTGTAAGCTTTTATATCATGGTGGGTTTTCGGCAGTTCTTTATTATTTTTGCAGCTGTATAGGGTTTTGAAACCAACTGAGATTGACGGAGGGTTCTTTTTAGAAGCTCAAACCGTTAAATAAATGCATTCATTTCAGCTTACAACTGGACTTTATTCCCTGCGGTTACCGTCAGTTTAAAAACCTCTTGCAGACTTACTCTTAATAAATTTTGAACAAATTGTCAAAACCCTGATGAAATTGTTGTCATAGAGCCCGTATTTACAGATGGGGCAAATAAGTTAAAAATAATGCAGGACAACAACTGTAAGAGTTACATAGCCGCCAGAACTCATTTTCTGACATTTATATTCAAGTATGAACTGTGGGGGTAATTCCAAGTTGATCGCAGCAGGATTTTTGATAGCAACTGGGCAAAACCATGTGCACTGCAGGGGAGGCAGATATAACATGTGCAGAGAGAGAGAGATTTGGGTGGGTTATATTGTTTCTGTGCAGGGTAAATACTGGCTGCTTTATTTTTACACTGCAAATTAGATTGCAGATTGAACACACCACACCCAAATCTAACTCTCTCTGCACATGTTATATCTGCCTCCCCTGCAGTGCACATGGTTTTGCCCAGTTGCTATCAAAAATCCTGCTGCGATCAACTTGGAATTACCTCCACACGGGTTTCTATTGAGTAGGGTTAGATCAACCTCCTCCTGCAGTGGTTTATAATTTTATAATAATCTAGGGGAATGTTCAATTAGCCGTAAATTAGGTTACACAACTTTTTATCGCAGACAAGTGTGTCTGCAACTTTTTGGTATTCAGTAAGAAAATTGCAGCTTTTTAAACATACAAGACACAAAGGAAATAAAAATAAGATTTTACTTACCGATAAATCTATTTCTCGTAGTCCGTAGTGGATGCTGGGGACTCAGTCAGGACCATGGGGATTAGCGGCTCCGCAGGAGACAGGGCACAAAAATAAAGCTTTAGGATCAGGTGGTGTGCACTGGCTCCTCCCCCTATGACCCTCCTCCAAGCCTCAGTTAGGATACTGTGCCCGGACGAGCGTACACAATAAGGAAGGATTTTGAATCCCGGGTAAGACTCATACCAGCCACACCAATCACACCGTACAACTTGTGATCTGAACCCAGTTAACAGTATGACAACGTAGGAGCCTCTGAACAGACGGCTCACAACAAGAACAACCCGATTTTTTTGTAACAATAACTATGTACAAGTATTGCAGACAATCCGCACTTGGGATGGGCGCCCAGCATCCACTACGGACTACGAGAAATAGATTTATCGGTAAGTAAAATCTTATTTTCTCTAACGTCCTAGTGGATGCTGGGGACTCCGTCAGGACCATGGGGATTATACCAAAGCTCCCAAACGGGCGGGAGAGTGCGGATGACTCTGCAGCACCGCTCCTGAGTCCGCTTGTAAAGCCCCAGCGTCATGCTGAGGGCTTTGCAGAACCCTGGGAGGGCTTCTGTTCCTGGGCAGGGGCAGCTTGCTGTCCTCTCTTACCCCTTCCTCTGCCCCGGGGCAGATATGACTGTCCTTTTGCCCGCTTGTTCTTATAGGACCGAAAGGACTGCGGCTGAAAAGACGGTGTCTTTTTCTGTTGGGAGGGGGTCTGAGGTAAAAAGGTGGATTTTCCGGCAGTTGCCGTGGCCACCAGATCCGATAGACCGACGCCAAATAATTCCTCCCCTTTATACGGCAATACTTCCATATGTCGTTTAGAATCCGCATCACCTGACCACTGTCGCGTCCATAAACTTCTTCTGGCAGATATGGACATCGCATTTACTCTCGATGCCAGAGTGCAAATATCCCTCTGAGCATCTCGCATATAAAGAAAAGCATCCTTTAATTGCTCTATAGTCAATAAAATACTGTCCCTATCCAGGGTATCAATATTTTCAGTCAGGGAATCCGACCAGACCACCCCAGCACTGCACATCCAGGCTGAGGCGATGGCTGGTCGCAGTATAACACCAGTATGTGTGTATATACTTTTTAGGGTAGTTTCCAGCCTCCTATCAGCTGGATCCTTGAGGGCGGCCGTATCAGGAGACGGTAACGCCACTTGTTTTGATAAGCGTGTGAGCGCCTTATCCACCCTAGGGGGTGTTTCCCAGCGCGCCCTAACCGCTGGCGGGAAAGGGTATAATGCCAATAACTTTTTTGAAATTAGCACTTTTCTATCTGGGTTAACCCACGCTTCATCACATACATCATTCAATTCCTCTGATTCAGGAAAAACTACAGGTAGTTTTTTCACCCCCCACATAATACCCCTTTTTGTGGTACTTGCAGTATCAGAGATATGCAAAGCCTCCTTCATTGCCGTGATCATATAACGTGTGGCCCTACTTGAAAATACGTTTGTTTCTTCACCGTCGACACTAGATTCAGTGTCCGTGTCTGGGTCTGTGTCGACCGACTGAGGTAAAGGGCGTTTTACAGCCCCTGACGGTGTCTGAGATGCCTGGGCAGGTACCAACTGGTTTTCCGGCCGTCTCATGTCGTCAACTGATTTTTGTAATGTGCTGACATTATCACGTAATTCCATAAACAAAGCCATCCATTCCGGTGTCGACTCCCTGGGGGGTGACATCACCATTATCGGCAATTGCTCTGCCTCCACACCAACATCGTCCTCATACATGTCGACACACACGTACCGACACACAGCAGACACACAGGGAATGCTCTTATCGAAGACAGGACCCCACTAGCCCTTTGGGGAGACAGAGGGAGAGTTTGCCAGCACACACCCAAGCGCTATAATATATATGGGAACAACCTTATATAAGTGTTGTATCCTTATAGCAGCTTAAATATATAAAATATCGCCAAAAAAAGTGCCCCCCCTCTCTGTTTTACCCTGTTTCTGTAGTGCAGTGCAGGGGAGAGTCCTGGGAGCCTTCCTCACAGCGGAGCTGAGCAGGAAAATGGCGCTGTGTGCTGAGGAGAATAAGCCCCGCCCCCTATTCCGGCGGGCTTTTCTCCCGGAGTTTGAGATATCTGGCATGGGTTTAATACATCCATATAGCCTCAAGGGCTATATGTGATGTATTTTTTAGCCATAAAAGGTATTATACATTGCTGCCCAGGGCGCCCCCAGCAGCGCCCTGCACCCTCCGTGACCTATGGTGTGAAGTGTGTGACAACAATGGCGCACAGCTGCAGTGCTGTGCGCTACCTTCATGAAGACTGAAAAGCCTTCTGCCGCCGGTTTCTGGACCTTCAATCTTCAGCATCTGCAAGGGGGGTCGGCGGCGCGGCTCCGGGACGAACCCCAGGGTGAGACCTGTGTTCAGACTCCCTCTGGAGCTAATGGTGTCCAGTAGCCTAAGAAGCCAATCCATCCTGCACGCAGGTGAGTTGAACTTCTCTCCCCTAAGTCCCTCGATGCAGTGAGCCTGTTGCCAGCAGGACTCACTGAACATAAAAAAACCTAAAAACTTTTTCTAAGCAGCTCCTTAAGAGAGCCACCTAGATTGCACCCTGCTCGGACGGGCACAAAAACCTAACTGAGGCTTGGAGGAGGGTCATAGGGGGAGGAGCCAGTGCACACCACCTGATCCTAAAGCTTTATTTTTGTGCCCTGTCTCCTGCGGAGCCGCTAATCCCCATGGTCCTGACGGAGTCCCCAGCATCCACTAGGACGTTAGAGAAATGTATTTACAGTATTTTGAGGTACAATTTATTTGCAGAATTTTTTTCATTTTATTCATGAATAAAAGCTGTAATATTCAGCCTGTGAGACTGTATAACAGCCTCCAACATTCTCCTTATGGCCACTAACAATCTCACTTCTTTGAGGTTCAAGATGGTTTCCTCGCTCTTTCATGCACTTCACATAGATTGTGCACTGCAGAATTAACGTGCGACACCAGCAAGATGTCCATAACGCTATGAATTGAACTGCGCAACTAGTAACAATATTGTATGTAAATTCAACAGGCAAAATGTGCTGATTATTAATGCGGATGGATGCAGCGCATAACTCACAGGCACCTGAATCCGACCCCTATCACTTTGTGGAATACCTCGTAATGTTAGATACCAGTATAAAGGGAATTCTATTAATCTGGAGTCCATGGCTGGTAATTGCACATTCATCTATGCAATAGGTTCTATACCACAAATAAATGCTTACAACCCTGGTCATTTTGTCTGCGTATTTATCATTATAATTCTAAGGCTGGTGTCCAATTAGCTGCAGTAATTTACCGCACCTAACTGATTTTGCCAGGGCAATACAATTAGCCCTGATACGTGGCACTTCTCTGGGATTATGCAGGCCGCTCAGGCACCTAAAGCATAATCCGCGATTAGTAGCAGTCGGAGCCGCAATAACACATGAGATCGGGAACTTAATCCGGATCCGATGTATTATCGCACAAAGTGGGTCCTTTTTCGGCCAATAGAAATGGCCTATAATTTGATAGCACAATAACGACCATTGGTCAAAAATAGCGTTATCACGCCTTTCTATCGGCCAAAAAAGGACCACACCTAATTGGATACCCCCTAAATGGTTAGTGTAAGCTGTATATACACATGTATCAATAACAGTTTTCACTTTTAAATGTGCTCACCTTTGGCAAGCATTCCAGGTGTCTCTTCTTTCTGAAGAGTGTTAAAGAAGAGACATATAATGATTATAATTACAATGTTAATTTTAGATCAAGAAACTTACTTATTTATGAAAATATTTTTATTTTTTAGCCTTTATCACTGACAACTTCTTTCTCTTCAACATTCCATCAGACACAGGCCAAGATTTAAAGTGCAACCATTGTGTTGATTTAAGTCGGTCGCAAAATGGCTGTTTTTGAGTCATACCGCAGAAGCCCGATTTACTGACTTATGCTAATATGGATTTATGTAGAACTAATGCCAAGCTCCATGTCATTACAAGCAGAAAGCTGCTCTACACACCGTTACGTACACAGCAGTCATCATTCATCTTACAGTAGCACTAGTTCTATGCTGGATGCATGAAAATTGTCTGAAACAGACCTCTCTATACACGACTCAAAATAGCATGGAATAAGGGCTAAATGCCCACAAGCCAGAAAAGCTCCATGTGATCACATTGTCGCCGCCCAGTTCCCCCAAGGAAATGCCCGTTGCATGGAGAGACAGAATTGGCAAAGATCTGTCCAACTCAGAAGATACACAAAAAAGCATAAATTTGCACATGTGATATGCGCCGAAACTCGTTATTTGCTTATGTGCACAGAGATCCATCCCACTCAGAAATAGCACATGTATGAAATTATAGTTATGGCTGTAGGAAAGCTGCAATAAAATAATGAACACAGTCAGGCTTTTACCAATTATAGCATACTAGCAACCCGCCCCGCCTTTGCACGGGAGCAATTTAGAATTTTCGGCGACAGGCTTTTACCAGATGCATTTACTACGGGAAGGTGTCATATATACTCTCACTCTGGCAGGTTGTACATGCACCTCCGATCGTCCCCTCCCCCCATCCTTTGCTGGTCTGGCCTTCACCTTTCGACTTCCATTCCTATTGACTTTAGCTGGACGTATAGAAACATTCAACATTAATGTTGCTTTAAGGAAAAAGAACATAAATGAAATTGGAAAAAATGGAATGAGGGAAAAACTGAAATTTTGTATCGGTAAACAGGGCTTACCTCATTTATTCTGGAGAAACTGGATACTGTGTGTATCAATCACCTCTACATAGTACAAAATAAAGCCCATAGTGGTGATAAATCTTGGACTGCTTTAGCAGTGTAAGCCAAGAAAGTGCATGGACAGACAATTTTTATTTGATTTGCTTCACTAAAATAGTCACTACACGGCTCCCTTTTGACTTAGATTAAGGTTTCATGTACCTAAACATTCCTCGACAAATGCCCCATAGAATTGTGGAAACCGCATCAAACTCCGTCCAGTGGTTCGAGATTAGCCCAAACAGACAGACTTTATTTTATACTATGTAGATATACTATACTATGTAGATATAAGTACGTAATTATGGAGACTGGGAGCACTGAAACCCAGAAATCATCTGTAAATGGCAGCTATATTGGAGGTACATCAAAACATAGGAAGACGGAATAATGTTTAAAAAGGCGCACAAGTTAGTAAAATAATGTAATTTTGGCTATAAAACAATATTTTGGGCATTTATTATCTACTAATGTGGTAAAATATTGATACTACACATAGAAGATTTTTTATTCGAAGTGTACTAACAATTACTAACATTAGCATTTCAGATGGTATGATTTAAAGTGTTAGAAAATTAAAAACAGCAAACTACTGTATAAACAAAGGTTGCGAGAAAATGTATCTGTCACACTGCTGACAGTTACCGTGTCAACACCACAATGTCATGATGTTTCAACATGTCGACATCCTCAGAACATTGACCTGTTCACAATGTCGCCATCTGGCATGCCGCCATTCTAAGAATGCAGATGGTTAGGTTTAGGCACTGCAGGGGTGAAGTTATGGTTTTAGGGGTAGGCACTAGGGGAAGGAATTAAGGGGACTGTAATCATGGAACGTTGCTTGTAACTGCCCATGCCAAAACTACTCATCACATAACCAATGGGGACCCGGAAGCAACCGCTGGGCCACCCGGGACGTTATGTCAACATTTTATCATGTAGACAAGGCACAGGTGTAGAAATTATGAATGCCGACACATGTCAACATTTCTGACATGGCGACATGCTCACATTGACATGTCGATACGATAACTGATGCCATAACATACCCACGAAAAAGAGCAAGTCTAATTAATATTAAAAAGGCTCTTATGTTGCTCTTAATGTTCAATTATGTATTATATGTCATATCACTGCTGTACAATTATGATCTCTTATAAGACTTATCAAGCCTCACCTTTTCACTGAAGCCTAACTCTTTAAATTTTGCACCCTACTGGTCTGCTTTCAGCAACCTCTCTGTTTCCCCATTGCCCTTATAGAACGTAAATCAGTCTCTCTTCATGTCTTGCTACGCAATTATTAATTTTGTTTATTGTAATTACACATTTTTGGCCATATGTTAATTGTTTGTATATGACTATTAATCACTGCATACTCATGTAATCCTGTAATTTGTTTGCCTATGTACAGTGTTACAGAAATAAAAGATATAGAATCTGCTATAACTGAACATATGAAATGCAAGATCTGATATAACCAAATTAAAGAAACTCACTACAGTAGAAAAAATAGGATTTTGAATACCTACCGATAAATCCTTTTCTATGAGTCCGTAGAGGATGTTGGGCTGTTCAAAGAACCATGGGGTATAGAGGGGATCCGCAGGAGACATGGGCACTTTAAGACTTTCAAAAGGGGCGTGTCCTGGCTCCTCCCTCTATATCCCCCACCAGACTCAGTTTGGAACTGTGCCCGGCGAGACTGACATTTCGAGGAAAGGAATTAACAACAAAGGTGAGCACAACACCAGCTCACGCCATAAGCATGCCGTACAACATGGCAGATAACTGAACACGTCAACGGACATGAACCAGATTCAGCAAGAAGCTGAAAAAAAAACAACCATAACACCAACTGTGTTTAATCAAAACTACACTGCAGAAACAGTATGCACGGGGACGGGTGTCCAACATCCTCTACGGACTCATAGAAAAGGATTTACCGGTAGGTATTCAAAATCCTATTTTATATTTCGTCCTAGAGGATGTTGGGCTGCTCAAAGAACCATGGGGATTATACCAAAGCTCTAAAAACGGGCGGGAGAGTGCGGACGACTCTGCAGCACCGATAGACCAAAACTAAGGTCTTCATCGGCCAAGGTATCAAACTTGTAAAACTTAGCAAACGTGTTTGACCCCGACCAAGTAGCAGCTCGGCAAAGTTGCAATGCCGAGACACCCCGGGCAGCCACCCAGGAGGAGCCCACCTTCCTAGTGGAATGGGCATTCACCGATTTCGGTAACGGCAAGCCTGCCGCGGAATGAGCCTGCTGAATTGTTTGACAAATCCAGCGTGCAATGGTCTGCTTGGAAGCAGGACATCCAATCTTATTGGGAGCGTATAAAATAAACAGAGACTCTGTTTTCCGCAATGGAGCCGTTCTGGCTACATAGATTTTCAAGGCTCTGACCACATCCAGAGACTTATCCGCAGCCAAAGCGCCAGTAGCCACTGGCACCACAATAGGTTGGTTAATATGAAGAGAGGAAACCACCTTTGGCATAAATTGTTGCCGAGTTCTTAACTCGGCACGATCTTCATGGAAGATCAAATAAGGGCTCTTGTGAGACAAGGCCGCCAACTCTGACACCCGCCTAGCGGATGCCAATGCCAATAAAATGACAACCTTCCAAGTGAGGAATTTCAACTCCACTTTATGTAAAGGTTCAAACCAATGTGACTGCAGGAATGATAACACCACGTTAAGGTCCCAAGGCGCCACAGGGGGCACAAAAGGAGGTTGGATATGCAACAACCCTTTCACAAAGGTCTGCACCTCAGGAAGTGAGGCCAGTTGTTTCTGAAAGAAAATGGACAAATCAGAAATCTGTACTTTAATGGAGCCCAATTTAAGGCCCTCATCCACACCATTTTGTAGAAAATGGAGAAAACGGCCAAGGTCAAATTTCTCCACATGAGTTTTCTTGGACTCGCACCAGGAAATATATTTCCTCCAAATACGGTGATAGTGCTTCAACGTCACACCCTTCCTGGCCAGGATAAGAGTAGGTATGACTTGACTGGGAATACCCTTTTGGGCTAAAATCTGGCGTTCAACCGCCATGCCGCCAAACGTAGCCGCTGTAAGTCTTGATAGACGAACGGCCCCTGCTGCAGCAGGTCCTCGCGCAGTGGAAAAGGCCAGGTATCGTCGACCAGTAACGGCAGAAGATCCGGGTACCAAGTTCTCCTTGGCCAGTCCGGGACCACAAGGATCGTCTGAATGCTTGTCCTTTTTAGAAGCCTCAGCACCTTTGGGATGAGAGGAACCGGAGGGAACACATACACTGAGGGGAACACCCAGGGTGTTGTCAGTGCATCCACAGCGTCCGCCTGAGGGTCCCTGGACCAAGAACAATACCTCGGAAGTTTCTTGTTGAGGCGAGACGCCATCATATCTATATGGGGAACCCCCCCATCACTTTGACAGCAGCGTGAAGACCTCCAGATGGAGGCTCCACTCTCCTGGATTTAGGTTGTGTCTGCTGAGGAAGTCCGCTTCCCAGTTGTCCACTCCCGGAATGAATATTGCAGACAGAGCGCTTGTATGCCTCTCCGCCCAGCGAAGAATCTTTGTGGCTTCTGCCAATGCCGCTCTGCTTCTTGTGCCGCCTTGGCGGTTTATGTAAAGCTACTGCCGTGACATTGTCCGATTGAATCAGAACCGGCAGGTCTCGAAGAAGATGTTCCGCTTGTAGAAGGCCGTTGTAAATGGCCCTCAGTTCCAGAACGTTGATGTGAAGATGAGTTTCTGGACTTGACCATCTTCCCTGGAAAGTCACCCCCCGAGTGACTGCCCCCCAACCTCGGAGACTTGCATCCGTGGTCACGAAGATCCAGTCCTGGATCCCGAACAGACGTCCTGCAAGGAGGTGAGAGCTGTTGAGCCACCACAGGAGGGAGATCCTGGTGTTGGGAGATATAATTATCTTCCGGTGCATATGCAGGTGGGATCCGGACCACTTGTCCAACAGATCCCACTGAAACACTCTGGCATGGAACCTCCCGAATTGGAGGGCCTCGTATGCCGCCACCATCTTTCCCAGAAAATTGAATGCATTGATGAATGGAAACCGTTTTCGGTTTCAATAAGAGTTTTACCAAACTCTGAATTTCCAGAGCTTTCTCCACAGGAAGAAAAACCTTCAGCTGGACCGTGTCTAGAATCATGCCCAAAAACGCCAAACGGGTTGTCGGGATCAACTGTGACTTTTGCAAGTTCAGGAGCCAGCCGTGCTGTTGCAGAACTGACATGGACAGTGCAATGTCCTGTAACAACTTGTCTTTGGACTTCGCCTTTATCAGGAGATCGTCCAAGTACGGGATAATTGTAACTCCTTGCCTGCGCAGGAGAACCATCATTTCTACCATTACTTTGGTAAAAATCCTCGGAGCCGTGGACAGACCAAACGGCAACGTCTGAAACTGGTAGTGCGTATCCTGAAAAGCAAACCTCAGGAATCTTTGGTGAGGAGGATAAATGGGGACATGAAGGTAAGCATCCTTTATGTCCAAGGAGACCATGAACTCTCCTTCCTCCAGACTGGAGATCACCGCTCTGAGAGACTCCATCTTGAATTTGAATTTCTCTAGGAATAAGTTGAGAGATTTCAGGTTGAGAATAGGTCTCACCGAGCCGTCCGGCTTCGGCACCACGAACAGGCTTGAATAAAAGCCCTGCCCCTGCTGATCTAAGGGTACCGGGACCACAACCTGCTTTTTGTACTGCACCGCAGACTAGCTCCCTTTCCTGCAGTGAAGCTGGCAAGGCTGATTTGAAAAACCGGCGAGGGGGCACGTCTTGAAACTCCAGTGTGTACCCCTGGGATACAATCTTCAACACCCAAGGGTCTAGACCCGAGCGAACCCAGACCTGACTGAAAAACCTGAGACGTGCCCCCACCTGAGCGGGTCCCTGTAATGGGGACCCGGCGTCATGCGGTGGGTTTAGGAGGAGCCGGGGAGGACCTCTGCTCCTGGGCACCCGAGGAGGCGGGTGCCCTTTTTCCTCTACCTCTACCTCTGGTAGCCAGAAAGAAGTTGCCTCGGCCCCTTCTATACTTGATGGGCCGAAAGGAATGCATTTGATAATTTGGCTGTTTCTTTTGCTGCGTAGGAACCGAGGGTAAGAAGGTAGATTTACCCGCGGTAGCTGCTGATACTAAATCAGCAAGGCCTTCACCGAAAAGTTATCCTCCCTTGAAGGGAAGGGATTCCATGTTCCTTTTGGAATCAGCGTCAGCATTCCACTGACGAGTCCAAAGCGCACGTCTAGCCGCAATGGACATAGCATTCGCCTTAGCACTAAGGAGGCCAGCGTCACGTACAGCCTCTTTCAAGTATGTAGCTGCATCTCTCATATAACCCAGCGCCACCTGGATGGAATCTCTATCTAGATTCTCCCAATCAGAAGATAAAGTGTCTGCCCACTTTTCAATAGCACTACTGACCCACGCGGACGCAATAAGAGGCCTGAGCAACGTCCCTGTAGTAGTGAAAATAGCCTTCAGGGTAGCCTCCTGCTTACGGTCCGCCGGCTCCTTAAGAGTCGTCGACTGAGCTGCAGGGAGGGCTACCTGTTTTGACAAACGCGCCAGGGCTTTGTCTACAGTGGGAGGATTCTCCCACGGGTCCCTATCCGACTCAGGAAAAGGGTATGCCACGTTGATTCTTTTAGGAATCTGAAACTTTTTATCAGGGTTATTCCGAATGCTATCAAAGAGAGCGTTCAGTTCAAAACAAGGAGGAAAAGTAACCGAGCGCTTTTTCTCCTTGTAAATCAGGACCCTGGTTTCAGGTGTAATAGGGTCCTCATTAATATTCAAGATATCTTTAACAGCTACAATCATATACTGAATACTCTTAGCCAACCTTGGATCTAATCTGGAATCAGCATAATCGACATCGGCATCAGAGTCCGTGTTGGTACCTGTGTCAACTAATTGGTCAAAATTACGTTTGTGTGATCCTGCAGGGTCTTGCAACTGTAATAAAGCGTCCTCTACTGTTCTCTTCCACACCTGGGATTGAGACGCAGACTCATCAAACTTTTGATTTAATTTTGTGACACTAGCATGCAAAGCATTCAAAGTATTTAACCAATCTGCAGTCGGCGGTGCCGACATGGCCACTCCCAAAACATTTGGTGTCCCCAACAAATCGTCCCCCGGAGAGGAATAATCAGCCTGCGACATGTCGACACCTGAGAAACAGCACACACACCAAGCAGTGAGGGAACACAAAGGGAAAAAGCCAGCTCACACCCCAGCGCCAAATAAGCAGGTCTGTGAACACAAAAAATGTCCCAGAGCTGTCTGCGCTTGTTTTACCTAAATAAATATGCCCCCTCTTATGTCTGTTTAGCTCCCTGGTACTTGCTGCGAAGAGAAAGGCCCAGCGACTTCAGCCTGTGGAGGAGGCAATGGCGCCAGTGAGCCGTGAGGAAGAAGCTCCGCCCCCAACATGGCGCGCTTCTTCCCGCCTCGGCGCGCACTGTGCATAGCCGCTGTGCGGTACCTCTACAATGCCGTCTTGAAAGATGAAGAGAAGTCTTCTTTCTTCTTATACTCACCTGTCTTCTGACTTCTGGCTTGAAGAGGGGGGACGGCAAGCTGTGGGAGGGAGCATCCAGGAGAGCCCGGCGTTCGTCTCCCCTCAGGAGCTGAAGGCATCTTGTCAGCAGCAGCAGAGCCCTGGAACTCATCAGAAGTGGGTCTAGACTGCTCTCCCCTCTTGCCCACGAAGCAGGGAGTCTGTAGCCAGCAGATCTCCCTAAAATAAAAAACCTAACATTAAGTCTTTCAGAGAAACTCTAGGAGCTCCTCCTAGTGCCCTGTGTCTCGTCCGGGCACATTTCTAAAATGGAGTCTGGTGGGGGATATAGAGGGAGGAGCCAGTTCACGGCCGTTTTGAAAGTATTAAAGTGCCCATGTCTCCTGCGGATCCCGTCTATACCCCATGGTTCTTTGAGCAGCCCAACATCCTCTAGGACGAAATAGAAACACTTTCTTCATTTTCACAACAGCAAAACTGTATCTTTGGCCTAGAGCATATCAGATTGGGCCCAAGAGGAGGAGATATAAACTCAGCACTCCAAAAAAATAAAAAAAGAAGAATCTGAGTGGATCTTTAAGCTGGATACTCTATGCCCAAAGGTCTAAATGAAAATATAAAATTACGTCATCTTTTTAAGAACTTAATTACCCACATGAATAATATTGGTAAATATTACTTCTTTTAATCATGTGCAGTAGCCCTTTTATAATCTTGTGTCAAAAAATATTCTTTTCGAATTCAATAACTATCTTTAGACCTATCCTCACCCCTCCTTGCACTCAGGCATATTACAGGTTGAGTATCCCATATCCAAATTTTCCGAAATACGGAATAATCCGAAATACGGACTTTTTTGAGTGAGAGTGAGATAGTGAAACCTTTGTTTTTTGATGACTCAATGTACACAAACTTTGTTTAATACACAAAGTTATTAAAAATATTGTGTTAAATGACCTTCAGGCTGTGTTTAGAAGGTGTATATGAAACATAAATGAATTGTATGAATGTAGACACACTTTGTTTAATGTACAAAGTTATAAAAAGTATTGGCTAAAATGACCTTCAGGCTGTGTGTATAAGGTGTACATGTAACATAATGCATTCTGTGCTTAGATTTAGGTCCCATCACCATGATATCTCATTATGGTATGCAATTATTCCAAAATACGGAAAAATCCGATATCCAAAATACCTCTGGTCCCAAGCATTTTGGATAAGGAAGACTCAACCTGTAGTACACTCCATTTAATTGTCACCTTCCTGCCTACTTAGCCATTATATGCACACTCAAGCCCCCCCCCCCCCCCCCCCCCCAAGTTGTTCCATTACACATATTCACTTTTTACTCCCGTTCATTACCACATCAATTTAGTGCCCCACATTTTTCCACTTTTCGAGTGTAAAAATAATAAGATTTTACTTACCGATAAATCTATTTCTCGTAGTCCGTAGTGGATGCTGGGGACTCAGTCAGGACCATGGGGATTAGCGGCTCCGCAGGAGACAGGGCACAAAAATAAAGCTTTAGGATCAGGTGGTGTGCACTGGCTCCTCCCCCTATGACCCTCCTCCAAGCCTCAGTTAGGATACTGTGCCCGGACGAGCGTACACAATAAGGAAGGATTTTGAATCCCGGGTAAGACTCATACCAGCCACACCAATCACACCGTACAACTTGTGATCTGAACCCAGTTAACAGTATGACAACGTAGGAGCCTCTGAACAGACGGCTCACAACAAGAACAACCCGATTTTTTTGTAACAATAACTATGTACAAGTATTGCAGACAATCCGCACTTGGGATGGGCGCCCAGCATCCACTACGGACTACGAGAAATAGATTTATCGGTAAGTAAAATCTTATTTTCTCTAACGTCCTAGTGGATGCTGGGGACTCCGTCAGGACCATGGGGATTATACCAAAGCTCCCAAACGGGCGGGAGAGTGCGGATGACTCTGCAGCACCGAATGAGAGAACTCCAGGTCCTCTTTAGCCAGGGTATCAAATTTGTAGAATTTTACAAACGTGTTCTCCCCCGACCACGTAGCTGCTCGGCAGAGTTGTAATGCCGAGACCCCTCGGGCAGCCGCCCAGGATGAGCCCACCTTCCTTGTGGAATGGGCCTTGACAGATTTAGGCTGTGGCAGGCCTGCCACAGAATGTGCAAGTTGAATTGTGCTACAAATCCAACGAGCAATCGTCTGCTTAGAAGCAGGAGCACCCAGCTTGTTGGGTGCATACAGTATAAACAGCGAGTCAGATTTTCTGACTCCAGCCGTCCTTGAAATATATATTTTCAATGCCCTGACAACGTCCAGCAACTTGGAATCCTCCAAATCGCTAGTAGCCGCAGGCACCACAATAGGCTGGTTCAGGTGAAACGCTGACACCACCTTAGGCAGAAAATGAGGACGCGTCCGCAGTTCTGCCCTGTCCGAATGGAAAATCAGATATGGGCTTTTGTGAGACAAAGCCGCCAATTCTGACACTCGCCTGGCCGAGGCCAGGGCCAACAGCATGGTCACTTTCCATGTGAGATATTTCAAATCCACAGATTTGAGCGGTTCAAACCAATGTGATTTGAGGAATCCCAGAACTACGTTGAGATCCCACGGTGCCACTGGAGGCACAAAAGGGGGTTGTATATGCAGTACTCCCTTGACGAATGTCTGGACTTCAGGAACTGAAGCCAATTCTTTCTGGAAGAAAATCGACAGGGCCGAAATTTGAACCTTAATGGACCCCAATTTGAGGCCCATAGACACTCCTGTTTGCAGAAAATGCAGGAATCGACCGAGTTGAAATTCCTCCGTGGGGGCCTTCCTGGCCTCACACCACGCAACATATTTTCGCCAAATGCGGTGATAATGTTGTGCGGTCACCTCCTTCCTGGCTTTGACCAGGGTAGGTATGACCTCTTCCGGAATGCCTTTTTCCCTTAGGATCCGGCGTTCAACCGCCATGCCGTCAAACGCAGCCGCGGTAAGTCTTGGAACAGACAGGGTCCTTGCTGAAGCAAGTCCCTTCTTAACGGCAGAGGCCATGGGTCCTCTGTGAGCATCTCTTGAAGTTCCGGGTACCAAGTCCTCCTTGGCCAATCCGGAGCCACGAGTATAGTTCTTACTCCTCTCCGTCTTATAATTCTCAGTACCTTGGGTATGAGAGGAAGAGGAGGGAACACATACACTGACTGGTACACCCACTGTGTTACCAGAGCGTCCACAGCTATTGCCTGAGGGTCCCTTGACCTGGCGCAATACCTGTCCAGTTTTTTGTTGAGGCGGGACGCCATCATGTCCACCTTTGGTTTTTCCCAATGGTTCACAATCATGTGGAAGACTTCCGTGTGAAGCCCCCACTCTCCCGGGTGGAGTTCGTGCCTGCTGAGGAAGTCTGCTTCCCAGTTGTCCACTCCCGGAATGAACACTGCTGACAGTGCTATCACATGATTTTCCACCCAGCGAAGAATCCTTGCAGCTTCTGCCATTGCCCTCCTGCTTCTTGTGCCGCCCTGTCTGTTTACGTGGGCGAGTGCCGTGATGTTGTCCGACTGGATCAGCACCGGCTGACCTTGAAGCAGAGGTCTTGCTAGGCATAGAGCATTGTAAATTGCCCTTAGCTCCAGTATATTTATGTGGAGAGAAGTCTCTAGACTTGACCACGTTCCCTGGAAATTTCTTCCCTGTGTGACTGCTCCCCAGCCTCTCAGGCTGGCATCCGTGGTCACCAGGATCCAATCCTGAATGCCGAATCTGCGGCCCTCTAGTAGATGAGCACTCTGCAGCCACCACAGAAGA
The DNA here is from genome assembly GCF_028390025.1 of Pseudophryne corroboree. Classification (NCBI taxonomy): domain Eukaryota; kingdom Metazoa; phylum Chordata; class Amphibia; order Anura; family Myobatrachidae; genus Pseudophryne; species Pseudophryne corroboree. The sequence continues at coordinate 439,675,941 of NC_086447.1, forward strand.
GACACCCTTGTCCTCGGAGACAGGGTTATCCGCTGATGCATCTGAAGATGCGATCCGGACCATTTGTCCAGCAGATCCCACTGAAAAGTTCTTGCGTGAAATCTGCCGAATGGAATCGCTTCGTAAGAAGCCACCATTTTTCCCAGGACCCTTGTGCAATGATGCACTGACACTTTTCCTGGTTTTAGGAGGTTCCTGACTAGCTCGGATAACTCCCTGGCTTTCTCCTCCGGGAGAAACACCTTTTTCTGGACTGTGTCCAGAATCATCCCTAGGAACAGCAGACGTGTCGTCGGGATAAGCTGCGATTTTGGAAAATTCAGAATCCACCCGTGCTGTTGTAGCAGTACCCGAGATAGTGCTACTCCGACCTCCAACTGTTCCCTGGACTTTGCCCTTATCAGGAGATCGTCCAAGTAAGGGATAATTAAGACGCCTTTTTTTCGAAGAAGAATCATCATTTCGGCCATTACCTTGGTAAAGACCCGGGGTGCCGTGGACAATCCAAACGGCAGCGTCTGAAACTGATAATGACAGTTCTGTACTACGAACCTGAGGTACCCTTGGTGAGAAGGGCAAATTGGGACATGAAGGTAAGCATCCTTGATGTCCAGGGACACCATATAGTCCCCTTCTTCCAGGTTCGCTATCACTGCTCTGAGTGACTCCATCTTGAATTTGAACCTTTGTATGTAAGTGTTCAAAGATTTCAGATTTAGAATAGGTCTCACCGAGCAGTCTGGCTTCGGTACCACAAATAGTGTGGAATAATACCCCTTTCCCTGTTGTAGGAGGGGTACTTTGATTATCACCTGCTGGGAATACAGCTTGTGAATTGCTTCCAATACTGCCTCCCTGTCGGAGGGAGACGTTGGTAAAGCAGACTTCAGGAACCTGCGAGGGGGAGACGTCTCGAATTCCAATCTGTACCCCTGGGATACTACCTGTAGGATCCAGGGGTCCACTTGCGAGTGAGCCCACTGCGCGCTGAAACTCTTGAGACGACCCCCCACCGCACCTGAGTCCGCTTGTAAGGCCCCAGCGTCATGCTGAGGACTTGGCAGAAGCGGTGGAGGGCTTCTGTTCCTGGGAAGAGGCTGTCTGCTGCAGTCTTTTTCCCTTTCCTCTACCCCGGGGCAGGTATGACTGGCCTTTTGCCCGCTTGCCCTTATGGGGACGAAAGGACTGAGGCTGAAAAGACGGTGTCTTTTTCTGCTGAGAGGTGAGTTGGGGTAAAAAGGTGGATTTTCCAGCTGTTGCCGTGGCCACCAGGTCCGAAAGACCGACCCCAAATAACTCCTCCCCTTTATACGGCAATACTTCCATGTGCCGTTTGGAATCCGCATCACCTGACCACTGTCGCGTCCATAACCCTCTTCTGGCAGAAATGGACATCGCACTTACTCTTGATGCCAGGGTGCAAATATCCCTCTGTGCATCACGCATATATAGAAACGCATCTTTTAAACGCTCTATAGTCAATAAAATACTGTCCCTGTCAAGGGTATCAATATTTTCAGTCAGGGACTCCGACCACGCCACCCCAGCGCTGCACATCCAGGCTGAGGCAATCAGCTGGTCGCAGTATAACACCAGTATGTGTGTATATACTTTTTAGGACATTTTCCAGCTTCCTATCAACTGGCTCCTTGAGGGCGGCCGTATCAGGAGACGGTAACGCCACTTGTTTTGATAAGCGTGTGAGTGCCTTATCCACCATAGGGGGTGTTTCCCAACGCGCCCTAACTTCTGGCGGGAAAGGGTATAATGCCAATAATTTCTTAGATATCAGCAATTTTTTTATCGGGGAAGACCCACGCATCATCACACACTTCATTTAATTCTTCTGATTCAGGAAAAACTACGGGTAGTTTTTTCACACCCCACATAATACCCTTTTTTTGTGGTACTTGTAGTATCAGAAATATGCAAAGCCTCCTTCATTGCCGTGATCATGTAACGTGTGACCTACTGTTTCTTCACCGTCGACACTGGAGTCAGTGTCCGTGTCTGTGTCGACCGACTGAGGTAATGGGCGCTTTAGAGCCCCTGACGGTGTTTGAGACGCCTGGACAGGCACTAACTGACTTGCCGGCTGTCTCATGTCGTCAACAGTTTTTTGTAAAGTGCTGACACTATCACGTAATTCCCTAAATAAGACCATCCAGTCAGGTGTCGACTCCCTAGGGGGTGACATCACTAATACAGGCAATTGCTCCGCCTCCACACCATTTTCCTCCTCATACATGTCGACAAACGCGTACCGACACACAGCACACACACAGGGAATGCTCTGATAGAGGACAGGACCCCACTAGCCCTTTGGGGAGACAGAGGGAGAGTTTGAAGTGTGCTGAGAGCAATGGCGCACAGCTGCAGTGCTGTGCGCTACCTTTCTTGAAGACAAGATGCCTTCTGCCGCCGATTTCTGGACCTCTTCACTCTTCTGGCTCTGTAAGGGGGCCGGCGGCGCGGCTCCGGGACCCATCCATGGCTGGGCCTGTGATCGTCCCTCTGGAGCTAATGTCCAGTAGCCAAGAAGCCCAATCCACTCTGCACGCAGGTGAGTTCGCTTCTTCTCCCCTTAGTCCCTCGATGCAGTGAGCCTGTTGCCAGCAGGACTCACTGAAAATAAAAAAACCTAAGTCTATACTTTTATTCTAAGCAGCTCAGGAGAGCTACCTAGATTGCACCCTTCTCGGCCGGGCACAAAAACCTAACTGAGGCTTGGAGGAGGGTCATAGGGGGAGGAGCCAGTGCACACCACCTAGTCCTAAAGCTTTTACTTTTGTGCCCTGTCTCCTGCGGAGCCGCTAATCCCCATGGTCCTGACGGAGTCCCCAGCATCCACTTAGGACGTCAGAGAAATTATTTTTTCACTTTGTGTGCACATTCACCTATCCCCCACTCCACACATCTGACTCATCAGAGTCAGGACTTTATCTACTTCTTTATTTATTTCATCTAGTACTACTCACTTTACTCACACCTTAACACGCAACACTCACTTGCTCAATTTTACATATTTAGATACCTTTCACATATCAAACGCCAAAATTCATTCTTTATATCAATCTATGGCAATCTATGTTTCAATTTACAATGTACAGTAGCACAAGCTACAATGTGGCTTTATCTAAGCACATAACTCATTCCTCACGTGACTTCTAATCACCCCTTAACTATAATTTTTTTCTTCCTTCATTATTATACATATACCTGTATTTACATATAATTTATAATTATCCTCATTTTAGTTACTATGGGGTGTAAGAGTCAGATCCATTCCGACATGCATTTGTCGGAATGGATCAGACAAGCCCTATTTAATGAGCGGCCAAAATCGACTGTCAGATTTGTCCGTTTGCGGTGTCCCGTCTGCTGCTGTTGTCAGCAGCTCCCCGTGTGCGAGATCACAGGGAGCTGCTGGAGGGGGAGACGCTGCCTGCCTGCCTGCCGGCCAGGGAGACGCTGCCTGGAGAGAGGAGCCTGGCCGGGGGGACGCCCATCAGAGAGGAGCCTTCCACCGACCACTGCTACCGCTGCCCCACCGGTAAGCACTCTCTCACTCCCTTGCCCCGCTCCCCCGTCTGATCTCCTCAATTAAGATTAAGATTGTCGGAAACGGGGCCAAAACCTGTCGGATTTGGCCATGTTCATGACAGAAACACACGGATCGGCGGCTATTCCACCGATCCACGTGTTTTCCAACAAGACGGGAGTTCCCGGGTTGTCGAAAAAAACAGGCCATACTGAATAGGTCGAAACCCCTTTCTGACCCAAATCAGTCGGAAACTGCCATCTTTCCGACAAGACGGCAGTTTCCGGCTCTTATTAAATACACCCCTATGTTTCCTTTAATAAATTATACTTACAAATATATTTTTGTTCTTTCTATGGAGATAACGATAAGCTTTTATTTATATTTATTTTTCCTTTTATTCTTATTTTTTTATTTACATTTACTTACCTCAATATTACCCTTTATTCAATTTCATTCATTTTTATTTTATATTTATTTTTATATACTTATACCTATATATGGCTCCCTACGCGCAACAAGTCCATACGTGTTGGCTCTTTGTACACAAGAAATGCTATCCATACATGATGCCTACTCGCAAATGCCAGCATACACTAAAATATATAGGTAGATTCACATATACATCAGCTGTATGACATTTTACCAATATTCATTTCTCTAGCATCCACAAAAGGGATATTGGGGAGACTTAGTACGATGGGGTATAGACGGGGTCCAAAGGTGCCGGTGCACTTTAAATTTCTTCACTGGGTGTGATGGCTACTCCCCTCTATGCCCGCTCCCACAGGCCGTTTAGAAAAAAAGTGCCCTCAGGAGAGGATGCACATCTCTGCAGCTCCAGAGAGTGTCTTTTGAACTTTTATTAATTTCAGTATGCTGTTTGGGCAACAGCATACCTGCACCGTGGGAAGTTGGTTTTTAGGGGGGGGGCGGTCACCACCTTGTGAGGTGCAGAGCCGCTTCCCCGCTGCAGGAACACCGTCCTGCAGGGGTTGTTTGTTCAGCGGGGCACTGCGCCGTGGGTGTCACAATCGCAGCACGCCGCACACCCCTAACACTAGCCTGAAGGGGACGTCTGTGGTGAGTACAATCTGGGGGAGGGGGTTTGTGTGTGTGTGTGTCCCGGTTCAAAGTGCGGCTGAACGTGGGTGTAGCATACGGGACCCTCCTGGGGGGGACCCGCTAGAGCCCCCTGTGTAAACTGGCTCAGAATGGCTTAAACTAACACTGGTGCAATGTTTTTAAGCATGATTGGAGACATTGCCAGTATAAAAGCGCTGTAGCTCCGGAGCCATTAGGGGGGCGGAGCTACCTCAGAGCGGGACCACAGAGGCATTTTGGCGCCTCCCTCTGCTTACTGCAGCAAATCAGCACACACAGCTCTTCCTGACTCCCAAAGCCAGGCTGGAAACTGGTACAGGGTGTACCAAAGGGGGAGAGCCGCTATTGTACACAATCTGGATCCTCTACAGGACAGAATTTACTAGTGTTTCACTGTAATATAATTAGCTGACAGCCTCACTGGGGCTGTACAGCTAGGGGTATGCTGGTGTCTCTCTGTGTGTCTCCTCTCACATACAGTAAGAGCAGGCTTGATCAGTATTACTATCTGTGTGTATGTGTATGTGATTGTTATTACTGTAAACATATGTAAACACAAACTCTGTAGTGTATGCCACACCAGATTCTCTTTCATGTGAACAATGCAGCCAATCTTCACAACTCAGTGAAGGGGCTGGGAGAGAGGGTCCAGAGCCCGCATGGCTAGGGGCTCTTAAAACTATGATGTCTGATATGTCATCACAACTGTCTGCAAATGTTCCAAAAACTCAGCTACTACAACAGGCTGTTGCAGACTTAGCTGCTAGGGCAGATGTTACACAGCCCTCCATCTCTCATGCAGGTCCACAAAAGCGTGGTTTACCTGCCCTACTCTCTGATTCAGAGGAGGATATACAGGAGGATGGGGAGGACCTAGATAACATTTAGTGGGGATCCCGATTATGCTCAGGGTATTGAACCCCTCATTCTGGCTATATAGGATGTGTTAAAGCTTCCTTAGAGGATACTGAGACACAGCAGTCGTTTTTCTGTACAGAAAACAAGCCTAATGTCACTGACCCCTGATTCTGCAGAGTTAGATGACCTATTTAAGTTGGCCTGGAAAAATCCAGACAAAAAATTCCAAGTGTCAAAAAAGTTTTTGCGCACTTTCCCATTTGCCCCTGAAGGTAGGAAATTCTGTGAAGAACCCCCCCTGGGGGTTGACGTATCAACCCCCAGTCCGAAAAGGCAGTGCTGCCTGCCCTGGGCTCCTTACCATGAAGGATCCTGGGGACAGAAAGATAGAGACTTCACTCAAATCTATTTACAAGGCAGCAGGTATATCGCAGAGGCCGGTCATAGTAGGTTGCTGGATGACCCATGCAATTCATATGTGGGCTATGCCTCTGGTCACTATGGTGACTCTCCTCAAGCACGTCCTGTGTGACTCGCTCAAGGAGATGGGAAATATTAATGCTAGAACTCCTGCTATGGCAGTGCCTGCGCGCAGGGCTTTGTGGTTGCATCAGTGGGTAGCAGACGCAGAATCAATGCGCAGTGTGGAATCCCTCCCATTTTCGGGGTAATGGCTCTTTGGGGTTGAGTTGGATACGTGGATTTCCAAAGTCACTGCTGGGAAATCCACGTTTCGCCCCTCTGGGGCTGCGCCGGCTAAGCGTTCCTACCCGGGACCGTTTATTTCAGTCCTTTCGGTCTAACAGATTTCGTTCTAGGGCCAGAGGTGCCAGATGTAAGTAAATAGAGGCGCCAGAGGTAAGTCAAAAAGACCTGAAAACACCGGTTCTCAGGAACAGAGCATCAGTTCTGCTTCAACTAAGTCCTCAGCATGACTGTGCCCACCCAACCTGAGGAGGACTCGAGGTGGAAGCCCGACTGCATCACTTCAGCCGCATCTGGGAAAGCTCCTGCCAGGATACCTGGGTAAGAGGTACCTCATTTCTCAGGGCTACAAGCTGGAGTGCGACGGTGCTCCTCCCAAACGATTTTTCAAAATCAAGCTTACCAGCTTTGGAGGATACGCAAGTCACGTTGCAATAGGCCATTCGAAAGTTGGTCCAGTCCCACATCATTGTTCCATTACAGATTCCACAACAGATTACTCCAACCTGTTTGTGGTACTAAAGCAGAATGGCTCAGTACGGCCCATTTTGAATCTAAAGTCCTTGAATCCTTACCTAAAGGTTTTCAAGTTCAAAATTGTACCCCTGAGGGCAATGATTGCTGGTCTGGAAGAACAGGAATTCCTGGTTTCCCTGGATATGAAGGATGCCTACCTTTATATTCCAATTTGGCCACCTCATCAGGCTTATCTGAGGTTTGCCCTACTGGACAATCATTACCAGTTTCAGGCACTACCCTTTGGCCTGTCCACAGCTTCAAGGGTGTTCACGAAGGTGATGGCGGAGATGATGTTCCAACTCCGGGTCCACGGGGTCAATGTTATCCCTTACCTGGACGATCTTCTGATAAAAGCAAGATCCAGGGAGCATTTATTGCTCCATATCGACCACACTATCCAACTTCTGTCACGCCATGGGTGGATTCTCAATCTACAGAAGTCCCACCTGGAGCCGACTCAGCGGCCCCTGTTCTTGGGGTTGTTACTGGATATGGTGGACAAGAAGGTGTTCCTCCCAGAGGACAAGGCAAGATCACTTCAGGAGATGGTCCGCATGGTGCTCCGACCTGCTCGTGTATCCATCCATCTTTGCATCAGATTGTTGGGGAAGATGGTCGCCTCCTACAAGGTGATCCAAGATGGGAGGTTCCATGCCAGAACATTTCAATTGGATCTCCTGAGCAAGTTATCTAGATCACATCTTCAGATGCACCGGATGATTCGGCTGTCACCTCAGGCCAGGATTTCCCTCCTGTGGTGGCTGCAGTCCCCCAATCTCCTTGAAGGCCGGAGTTTCGGAATTCAGGATTGGACCCTCCTCACGACGGATGTGAGTCTGCGAGGATGGGATACTGTCACCCAAGGGGCACAGTTCCAGGGCAGGAGGTCAATATTCTGGAACTTCGGACGATCTGCATTGCTCTGCTTCAGGCCTCTCCTCTGCTCACGAATCACGCAATCCAGGTCCAGTCAGACAACGCCACTGTAGTGGCGTACATCAATCAGCAAGGAGGGACAAAAAGCAGAGCCTGCATGCGAGAGGTGTCAAAGATAGTCCTCTGGGTGGAAAGAAATGCAAGAGCACTGTCAGCAATCTTCATTCCAGGTGTAGACAACTGGGAAGCGGACATTCTCAGTCGTCACGATCTCCACCCGGGAGAGTGGGGACTCCACCATCAGGTGTTCCAGCAGATCAGGCTCTGGTGGGGCTGCCCGCAGAAAGACATGATGGCTTCTCGTCTCAACAATAGCTTCACTGGTATTGCTCATGAACCAGGGTCCCTCAGTCGAGGGCAGTGGACGCACTGACGTCGCCTTGGCCTTACCGGCTGGTCTACCTGTTTCCTCCGATTCCGTTGCTCCCAAGGGTGCTCAAGCGAATCAGAAACCAAGGAGTCCAGGCAATTCTGATTGCCCCGGATTGGCCTCAGAGGGCGTGGTACGCAGATCTTCTGGACATGTCCGTCGAAGACCCTTGGCCTCTACCACTAAGAAGCGATCTTCAACAAGGACCATTCGTCTACCCTGACTCACGGTGACTTCATTTGACAGCATGGAGGTTGAGCGGAACATCCTAGCTCACAAGGGCCTTTCCAAAAAGGTTTTTGCTACCATGGATCAGGCAAGTAAACCTGTGACGTCAAAACACTATCATCATATCTGGAGAAGATATGTCTCTTGGTGCGAGGAACGCACGTACCCACCTGCAGAGTTCCACTTGGGATGTTTCTTACGTTTCCTGCAGGCAGGGGTGGATAAGGGCTTGTGTCTGGGTTCCATTAAGGTCCAGATTTCAGTTATCTCAATTTTCTTCCAGAAGAAATTGGCACTGTTGGCAGAAGTTCAGAACTTCTTGAAAGGGGTACTCCACATACAACCTCCTTTTGTGCTGCCTACGGCGCCCTGGGATTTGACTGTGGTGTTGGAATTTCTACAGTCCTCCTGGTTTGTGCCTCTGATGACGGTAGAAGGCAAGTACCTCACGTGGAAGACCGTGATGTTACTGGCCCTGGCTTCTGCTAGACGTGTCTCAGAATTGGGGGCCTTATCGTGTAAAAGTCCATACTTGGTCTTTTACAAGGACACAGCGGAGCTCAGGAGTAGGCAGCAGTTCCTGCCGAAGGTCTCTCTGCGTTTCACCTGAATCAACCTATTGTGGTTCCGCCCAGTTCTGAACCTTCTGCTCCTCAGGAGGCATTGGATGCTGTGTGAGCCTTGAAGATCTAGGTCAAGCGAACGGCTCGGATCAGAAAGACGGATTCCTTGTTTGTGCTCTATGATGCGCAGAAAAAGGGTTGTCCTGCTTCAAAGCAAAGCAGTCATTGTTCGTTGGCTTAGGCTTACTATCCAACAGGCCTATGTGTCGGCAGCCTTACCTGTTCCTCAGTCTCTGAAGGCCCACTCTACAAGATCAGTGGGATTTTTCCTGGGTGGCTGCCCAAGGAGTCTCGGCCTTGCAACTATGCCTAGCTGCTACCTGGTCGGGGAAGAACACCTTTGTGAATTTCTACAAGTTTGATACCCTGGCAAAGGAGGATACCCAGTTTGGGCAGGCGGGTCTGCAGCAGTCTCTGCACATTCCCGCCCGTTCTGGAAGCTTTGGGACGTCCCCATCGCACTAAGTCTCCCCAATATCCCTTATGGATGCTAGAGAAAATGGGATTTTAATTACCTACCAGTAAATCCTTTTCTCGTAGTCCATAAGGGATATTGGGCGACCGCCTCAGTGCGTTGACTTTTCTGCAGGTTTTCTGTTATGTGTTTACCTGTTCAGCTGTTGCTGTTATTGTTACCAGCTGTTGTTGGTTGTTATATGTTCGTGGTGTGCTGGTATTAAATCTCACCACTCTTTGTTATCATGTTCCTTCTCTCATATATGTCCTTTATCCTTCGGACACTGTTTTACGTATAACTGCCTCCGGGAGGGGGCATAGAGGGGAGAGCCAGCACACCCAGTGAAGAAATTTAAAGTGCACCGACTCCTTTGGACCCCGTCTATACCCCATCGTACTAAGTCTCCCCAATATCCCTTATGGACTACGACAAAAGGATTTACTGGTAGGTAATTAAAATCCTATTTTTTTTGCTTTCTGATGCGGTCTCCCTCTTATCCTCACCTATCTCTTTGCTTTATGTACTCACACATACATATATACTTTTTAATTTTCTTCTTTTCATTAAACACACCACCAATACTTACCTCTTACAGCACTAAACCTCAGATTACTCATCTCCCAACTAACCAATTGGTCAATTAAATTATCCAAATATTACTTCTTTACTATCAGGCTAAATGTTGTTCTCTTCCGTCTAAACAGAGGTTTAACAATCAGCAACATAGCTGTATAATAGGATAAAATAGCAGTCGATCATGGTAGTCAATGTCTAGGTTGGACAGATACTCCTTTTATATTCACCGCTGGAGGCTTGTAGAGAGATGCTCTCGTGAACAAGCCCAGCGGTGAAACGTGCGTAGAGACTCAACGTCATTGGTGACAACATTGTGGTACCGCCCCTTCCGGAAACGGGTGGCCGAACGATCGCTGCATGTGGGAAGCAGGGACACTAACAGGAAGGCCCTACAGAAGCGCTACAGTGTGTCTAAGGAGTGGTAACTATACACTGCGTGACACAATCTCTGTTAAATTAATTTCTCTTACTCTCTAGCAAAGCGCTACACAGTGTCTAAAGAGTGGCAACTATACACTGTGCGAGTGGCCAGCGAGACATTATTTTTGTGAAATCTATTCTCCTCTTCCCCCACTGTAATTAGGATTTACTGTGATATATTTAGTGTTTACTGTTCTTCAGAACTGACTTACTTCTCTATGCTATTTATATGCATTATAGCTGATACAAATTATTCGTATCAATCCAGGAAATACTCTTTCACAAATATACTTTTTTTTGTAACTATTGTTGCATTTCAAAGTGCACACCTCAGATACATTTGTTTCAGTACATAATTGTTCCAATTATCCACAGCTTTGACTCCTGCATCCAATTCAGGGCCATTCCTTGGATTGTATTTTGTGTGTGAAAAATGTATTTCAGACAAGAGTCATTTGTGATTCCTATAGCTTTACTAACCTCAGATGGCTGCCCTATTTTGACACATTATATACAATACTTTGGAAGCCAGCTTTTGAACAAAATTGATTATATATATTTAACAGAGCCAGCCTTGAGCTCTATGTGTAAAAAAGATCACGGCACATTCTCCGCAGTCTGTTATATACAAAATTGATGCTACACATTTAAAACTCTCGGGGACAGCCTTGAGCTCCTATTATGATTGTCTACTTACTTTTTAGAGCCAGTCATGCCTCTTACAAGCAAATAATTTGACGACTGGGTGACCACATTAATAACTGTCAAACTGTGCAACTGATTCCCTAATTGTCTAATTTTTCAAACACTCATCTGGTTGATGGCTGGTTTGGCTCACGCATAGTGCTTTTTCCAGTGAATCATATACCATCACAACAGAAAGCAGAAGTGTACTTTGCTTCCTTCATTCCTGGTCAAATAACTTTCCAGAATCTGCTTCTCTCTCTCTCTCATCTGGAAAGCCCTTGGTCTGTTTTTTTTACAAAAATTGACATATGTTGAGTACAGAAAGCAGAAGTCTATCTTTCTTCTACCCTCCATAAATACTTGCCCACGGCCATACTATCCTGAATATGCCCGATCTTTTCCAATCTCGGAAGCTAAGCAGGTAAGGCCTGGTCAGTACTTGGATGGGAGACCACCTGGGAATACTAAGTACCGTGGGCAATTTTTATAGGAAACAATCTCTGTCCACTTACAGTCCAAGGCTCTTCCCTTGGCCCTCTTTATTTCTAACACTTATTGTTTCATGGTTTATTATTCATTTCCTAATTATACAGCGATTGGTATGATTCCTTTCATTGTCAAAGTCGAATAGGAATCATTGAATGTACTTTAGTGATATTTTCACCCAAATATTCACCTCTTTTTTTTTGATCTTGAACCTTATTTGTTCAAAAGGCAATCAAGTTTTTATGATTCTATGATATAATTATTTTATCTTAGGGAACTAATAAAAGTTAAGTTTTATACTATAGTATCTAGATTTACATTTCATTATCACAAATGAGTGCTCCCAAAAACAGTCTTTTTCGTCTTTGTCCTTCCACTTTCAATTATAAAACTGAACATACTACAGTTTTTAATTAGTTACAATGGATTCTCTAATAGTTTATATATTTCAGACAATGATTATACATTAATAATAGGACATATAAAAAAGTATAACTGAACATTAAGGACAACATCAAAAATTAATCACAATTTTTAACAGCAATTATTTCTCACTTTTGCCCGATCTTTGTTTTTATATCATGGTTTTATATTGGACGATTCCAAATTATGATAACTCAATCTCTTAACCACTTAACGGACGATTTTTCTCTTCAAGACCATTAATAGCATTGTTTTTTTTTATTTTTTTATTTTAGTTAATGTAGTTTAAAAAGTTTTTTTTTTTTTAATTTAAATATTATGCACATCTGCAGAACGGATCTCCTTGTCAAAAACAGGGGGACGCAGTGGGGCGACGCAGTTGCATGAGATCTGACCATGCCAGTTAAGTGGTTGAGGCATACCAATGAAATAAAAAAAAATTACATTTTAATACTTGTAGCAACTACCAGTATCCAAGAAGACTTGACGAAGCCTGGTGGCTTAAACATATCTTTGCAAATATATGCATGTAAGATCTCTGAGTTTTCTATTATCATGTAATGTTCAAGTCTTATTGCTGATACCTTTTGGTGTGCTGGGGGAAAACTTCTCTCTTTTTCTTGTTTAGAATAAACCCTCCCTTTCATAAGGCTGAAAAGTATTACTAGGTTGATTGAGTAGGTACCATTTTATATTGCTGTTCTGAGAGGCATAGATGGGACCAGCATTTGGAGGGCATGCTGGTTCTTCTAGTGCCATTTGGAGGATCTAGGGGTGACTCCAGGTGAGTTGACTTTTAATTTAGATATATTTTTAATGTGCTTTTATCATGTAGCATAACAATAAGCAATTATATGACCCAGAGTGGGTTCTATTATCCTGTAGTATAACAATAAGCAAATACATGACCCAGAGGGTATGCTATTACCATATAGCATTAGGGACCCCCAGTATCAGAAAATCCTTGACAAGGCAGGATGGCTTAACCAAACTTTGTAAATATATGCAACTGAGATCTCTGAATGATCTGTTATCATGTATTGTTGAAGTATTATTGCGGATACCTCTTGGTATTGGTGCTGGTGGAAAACATCTTTTTTTCCCGTACTAGTGGTACGGTTTTCTTGTACTATAAAAATTACCCAGCGATGTTCACAATACATGTACGGTATTTCTAGTTTGCCATGATTTTCTTTAAATGTTGCATACACAGATCAAACAATATGGAAAAAAAAAAATTCCAACCTGATTTTTTAGCTCTGGGTTATCAGCCATATCCTCATTTTGTGCAGTTGCTTTTTTGATAATGGGACGGCTAGCTTCAGGTTCATCTTCAAAGTCCTCACTGTAATTTACTGGTCAAGAGAGAAGAATTGACTTGTTATATGTACTTGCTGTTAACTCAAATGTAGGAAAGCCCCTTGGCATAGCACAAAGCATACTTCTTGGAATACCTACATACACAAGCAGCAATACAGGTTGAGTATCCCATATCCAAATATTCCGAAATACGGAATATTCCGAATTACGGAATTTTTTGAGTGAGAGTGAGATAGGGAAACCTTTGTTTTCAGGTGGCTCAATGTACACAAACTTTGTTAAATACACAAAGTTATTAAAAATATTGTATTAAATGACCTTCAGGCTGTGTGTATAAGGCGTATATGAAACATAAATGAATTGTGTGAATGTACACAAAGTTTGTTTCATGCACAAAGTAATTAAAAATATTGGCTAAAATTACCTTCAGGCTGTGTGTAGAAGGTGTATATGAAGCATAAATGCATTCTGTGCATAGACTTAGGTCCCATCGCCATGATATCCCATTATGGTATGCAATTATTCCAAAATACGGAATAATCCGATATCCAAAATACTTCTGGTCCCAAGCATTTTGGATATGGGATACTCAACCTGTATAAGCTCAATTTCCCCCCCATCAACTAAAAATCTCACATATTTATCAAAAAGAAGAGAGTTTTTGCAAAACCTAAATATATTTTGGATTGGATTGTGTGCATAAATCATGGTACATCTAAATTAAATATTATTTATGTTGCATTTTTGAGCAGCTCATGTTAAAAAAACTAGGCAGTAAATAGAATAAATCCCTTTCTCCCTTGCTCTTTCCATTTCTTAATTAGCAATGACTTTTAGCTTGACATAGTAGAAATGGGGAGGCAATCCTAAACAAGAGGTAATAATTAGCATCACCAAGTAAGGTAGGAATTTTTTTTTTTAATTGGAATAATAGCAAAATACTAAATATTTTGAACAAGTCTCCTCTGAATACTTAAATGTACTAGTATTGTCTTCTAATTAAGTACTGAACTGTAAACTCCTTATGACAAGAGGTTGGAACTAGGCATTGTAAACTGTTGAGCACAAATTAATTCATAGAAACATAATAAAATAATGGGCTATGTTCAGTATGTTAATATCGTTCAGTTCAGCCACTTTATAATGCATGTAAACAGGGGTGTAACAAGAACTTTGTGGGCCCCATAGCGACATTTTGAAGGTGCCCGTCCAAATGTCTCTAGAGAGACACCACTCTGCAGCAGTGATTAAGTTTATGCCCCATATTAGTTCCTTAATTCATTTTCTTGACCAAAGTAGTGCGCTAGTTAATATTATACCCCATAGTAATGCCCTAGCTTGTTTATGAATCATCGCAGTTCCTTAGGTTACATGATATCCCATTATAGGGCTGCCATTACACATTATGCTACACAGTATCCCTAATTCACATCATGACATAGTGTCCCCAGTTCATATTATACCACATAACAGAGCCTCCTGTTCATACTGTGCAACATTAGAGAGCCCTCCAGGTCAAAATAAGATTTTACTTACTGGTAAATCTATTTCTCGTAGTCCGTAGAGGATGCTGGGACTCCGTAAGGACCATGGGGAATAGACGGGCTCCGCAGGAGATAGGGCACTTTAAGAAAGCTTTGGACTCTGGGTGTGCATTGGCTCCTCCCTCTATGCCCCTCCTCCAGACCTCAGTTAGGGAAACTGTGCCCAGAGGAGGTGGACAGTACGAGGAAGGATTTTTGTAAATCTAAGGGCGAGATCCATACCAGCCACACCAATCACACCGTATAACTTGTGATACACTACCCAGTCAACAGTATGAACAACAACATAGCCTCGGTTAAACCGATAAACTATAACATAACCCTTATGTAAGCAACAACTATATACAAGTCGTGCAGAAGAAGTCCGCACTTGGGACGGGCGCCCAGCATCCTCTGCGGACTACGAGAAATAGATTTACCGGTAAGTAAAATCTTATTTTCTCTAACGTCTTTGAGGATGCTGGGACTCCGTAAGGACCATGGGGATTATACCAAAGCTCCCAAACGGGCGGGAGAGTGTGGATGACTCTGCAGCACCGATTGAGCAAACATGAGGTCCTCCTCAGCCAGGGTATCAAACTTGTAGAACTTTGCAAAGGTGTTTGAAATCGAACAAGTAGCAGCTCTGCACAATTGCAATGCCGAGACCCCTCGGGCAGCCGCCCAAGAAGAGCCCACTTTCCTAGTGGAATGGGCCTTAACCGATTTAGGCAATGGCAAACCAGCCGTAGAATGCGCCTGCTGAATCGTATTACAGATCCAGCGAGCAATAGTCTGCTTTGAAGCAGGAGCGCCAACCTTGTTGGCCGCATACAGAACAAACAGAGCTTCAGTCTTCCTGATTCTAGCCGTTCTGTTCACATAAATCTTCAAAGCCCTGACTACATCCAGGGACTCAGAATCCTCCAAGTCCCGTGTAGCCACAGGCACGACAATAGGTTGGTTCACATGAAAAGATGAGACCACTTTTGGCAGAAAGTGAGGGCGAGTCCTCAACTCTGCCCTATCCACGTGAAAAACCAAGTATGGGCTTTTATGTGATAAAGCCGCCAATTCGGAAACACGTCTTGCCGAAGCGAACGCCAACAACATGACCACTTTCCACGTGAGGTATTTCAACTCCACAGTTTTGAGTGGTTCAAACCAAGGTGACTTGAGGAAACGTGCCACCACGTTAAGATCCCAAGGCGCCACCAGAGGCACAAAGGGAGGCTGAATATGCAGCACACCCTTCACAAAAGTCTGTACTTCAGGAAGAGAGGCTAATTCTCTTTGAAAGAAAATGGATAAGGCCGAAATTTGAACCTTTATGGACCCTAATTTTAGGCCCAAAGTCACTCCTGTTTGAAGGAAGTGAAGTAGACGGCCCAAATGGAACTCCTCCGTAGGAGCAGCTCTGGCCTCACACCAAGAAACATATTTTCGCCATATACGGTGATAATGTTTTAACGTCACGTCTTTCCTAGCCTAGATCAGGGTAGGAATGACCTCCTCCGGAATCCCTTTTTCCGCTAGGATCCGGCGTTCAACCGCCATGCCGTCAAACGTAGCCGCGGTAAGTCTTGGAACAGACAGGGCCCCTGCCGCAGCAGGTACTGCCTTAGAGGAAGAGGCCACGGATCTTCTGTGAGCAACTCTTGCAGCTCCGGATACCAAGTCCTCCGTGGCCAATCTGGAACAATGAGGATTGTTCTGACCCTGCTCATTCTTATTATTCTCAACACTTTGGGTATGAGAGGAAGAGGAGGAAATACATAGACCGATCTGAACACCCAAGGTGTCACCAGAGCGTCTACCGCTACCGCCTGAGGGTCCCTTGACATGGCGCAATACCGCTTTAGCTTTTTGTTGAGACGGGATGCCATCATGTCCATTTGAGGCAGTCCCCACCGACCCGTGATCTGTGCGAAGACTTCATGATGAAGTCCCCACTCTCCCGGATGCAGGTCGTGACTGCTGAGGAAGTCCGTCTCCCAGTTGTCCACCCCCGGGATGAACACTGCTGATAGCGCACTTACATGGCCTTCTGCCCAGCGTAGAATCCTGGTCGCTTCTGCCATGGCCACTCTGCTCCTCGTTCCGCCTTGGCGGTTTATATGAGCCACTGCCGTGACATTGTTTGACTGATTCAGAACCGGTTTTTCCCGAAGCAATTCCTCCGCTTCACGCAGGGCGTTGTATATGGCCTTCAACTCCAGGACGTTGATGTGGAAACAAGTCTCTAGATTTGACCAGAGACCTTGCAAATTTCTTCCCAGTGTGACTGCTCCCCAGCCTCGGAGGCTTGCGTCCGTGGTCACCAGGACCCAGTCCTGAATGCCGAACCTGCGACCCTCTAGTAGGTGAGCACTGTGCAGCCACCACAGGAGAGATACCCTGGTCCTGGGAGACAGGGTGATCCTTCGATGCATTTGTAAATGGGACCCGGACCACTTGTCCAAGAGGTCCCATTGAAAAGTCCTCGCATGGAACCTGCCGAAAGGGATGGCCTCGTATGAAGCCACCATCTTCCCCAGGACCCGCGATGCACTGAAACCTGTTTTGGTTTTAATAGGTTCCTGACCAGGGCTATGAGCTCCTGAACCTTTTCGACCGGAAGAAAAACCTTTTTCTGGTCTGTGTCTAGAATCAGGCCCAAAAAAATTAGACGCGTTGTACAGACTAGCTGGGACTTCGGTATATTGAGAATCCAACCGTGTAACTGCAACGTCTTCATGGACAGAGACACGCTGTCCAGCAACTTCTCCCGAGATCTCGCCTTTATGAGGAGATCGTCCAAGTATGGGATAATTGTGACCCCCTGCCTGCGCAGGAGCACCATCATTTCCGCCATTACCTTGGTGAAAATTCTCGGGGCCGTGGACAGCCCAAACAGCAACGTCTAAAATTGGTAGTGACAGTCCTGCACTGCAAATCTCAGGAACGCCTGATGAGGGGGAAATACCGGAACATGAAGGTAAGCATCCTTTATGTCCAGGGACACAATCCAATCCCCCCCCCTCCAGGCTGGCGATGACCGCCCTGAGTGATTCCATTTTGAACTTGAACCTCTTCAAGTACTGGTTCAGGGATTTTAGGTTTAAAATTGGTCTGACCGAACCGTCCGGTTTCGGAACCACAAACAGGGTCGAGTAATATCCCTCTCCTTGCTGGAGATGAGGAACTGTAACAATCACCTGTTGAATATACAATTTTTGGATTGCTGCCAACACTAGCTCCCTCTCTGACGGGGAAGACGGCAGAGCAGACTTGAAAAACCGGCGAGGCGGCAAGTCTTCGAATTCCAGCCTGTATCCTTGAGAAACATTCTCTAATGCCCAGGGATCCACCAGCGAGTGAACCCAGACGTGGCTGAAAAACCGAAGACGAGCCCCCACTAGATCTGCCTCCCCCCGGGAAGCCCCAGCGTCATGCGGTGGACTTTGCAGACGCAGGGGAGGAGTTCTGCTCTTGGGAACTAGCTGTGTGCAGCTTCTTTCCCCTGCCTTTCCCTCTGGCAACAAAGGACGATCCCCGTACCTTTTTGTTTTTATTGGAACGAAAGGACTGCATTTGATAATGAGGTGCCTTTTTTGTATGCTGCTGGGGGGACATAAGGTAAGAAATTCGACTTACCAGCCGTAGCAGTAGAGACAAGGTCCGAGAGGCCGTCTCCAAACAACTCCTCCCCTTTGTAAGGCAAGGACTCCATATGCCGCTTTGAATCGGCGTCTCCCGTCCACTGTCGGGTCCACAAGAGCCGCCTAGCAGAAATAGACATAGCATTTATTCTGGAGCTTAATAAACAAATGTCTCTCTGAGCATCTCCCATATACAAGGCAGCATCTCTAATATGCTCTATGGTCATTAAAATGGCATCCCTATCTAAGGTGTCAATCTCCGTAGATAAGTAATCTGCCCATGCCACAACAGCACTACAAACCCAGGCCGACGCCATAGCCGGTCTAACAATAGTACCTGAATGAGTGTAAATGTGCTTCATGGTAATTTCCTGCCTGCGATCAGCAGGATCCTTGAGGGAAGCCGTATCCTGAGAAGGCAGTGCCACCTTTTTGGACAAGCGTGTCAGCGCCTTGTCTACTTTAGGCGAAGATTCCCATCGTATCCTATCCGTTTGTGGAAAAGGATACGCCATGAGAATCCTTTTGGGAACTTGTGGTCTCCTATCCGGAGATTCCCAAGCCTTTTCGCACAATTCACTCAGTTCAAATGAGGACGGAAAGGTGACTTCAGGCTTTTTCCCTTTATACATGTATACCCTCGTGTCAGGGACAGGGGGTTCCTCAGTAATATGCAAAACCTCTTTAATGGCAATCATCATGTACCGAATACCTTTTGCCACCCTCGGCTGTAATTTTGCATCTTCATAGTCGACACTAGAGTCAGTATCCGTGTCGGTATCTGTGTCTTCGATCTGGGATATGGTGCGCTTCTGAGACCCCGAAGGGCCTGGCGTCACAGGGACAGGCATGGACTGGCTACCTGACTGATCCCTAGCTTGAGCCTTGTCTAACCTTTTATGCAATAGATTGACATTTGCATTCAAGACATTCAGCATATCCACCCATTCTGGTGTCTGTGTTGCCGACGGCGACATGACATTCAAGCACTCCCCCTCCACATTAAGCGAGCCTTCCTCGTCAAACATGTCGACACACGCGTACCGACACACTTCACACACACAGGGAACCTCTTTTCTGAAGACAGTATCCCCTTCAAGGCCCTTTAGAGAGACAGAGAGAGAGTATGCCAGCACACACCCCAGCGCAATGACCCTGGAGACCAACACAAAATGTTTTTCCCCCAGCCGTAGAATATGTTATCCGCCAATTATGTGCCCCCCCCCTCTCTTTTAAACACTTTTAAACACCCCTTCACCGTATGTAAGCAGGGGAGAGTCCGGGGAGCTTCCTCTCAGCTGTGCTGTGGAGAGAAAATGGCGCTGGTGAGTGCTGAGGGAGAAGCCCCGCCCCCTTGGCGGCGGGCTTCTGTCCTGCTCAAACTTACTAAAATATGGCGGGGGCTCTTTTATATACATGTACAGTGCCCACCTGTACAAGCATATTGACTTTTGCCATTATAGAGGTGTTATATTGCTGCCGAGGGCGCCGCCCCCCCCCCCCCCCCCCCTGCCCTGCACCCTGCCAGTGCCCGGAGTATGTGAGGTGTATGGGAGCAATGACGCACAGCTGCAGTGCTGTGCTTTACCTCAGTGAAGCTGAAGGCATCTGCCGCCTGACGTCTTCTGACTTCGGTTCTTCTGGCTCTGTGAGGAGAACGGCGGCGCGGTTCTGGGGGTGAACGCCCAGTAAGAACATGTATTCCCTCTGGAGCTAATGGTGTCCAGTAGCCGAGGAAGCAGAGCCTATCTTAGACAAGAAGGTCTGCCTCTCTCTCCTCAGTCCCTCGATGCAGGGAGCCTGTTGCCAGCAGTGCTCCCTGTAAAAAAGTAGAAAAAAATCCAAACAAAAATGCTTCTAGGCAGAGAACTCAGGAGAGCTCTCTGCAGTGCACCCATCTTGCTCTGGGCACAGTGTAAAACTGAGGTCTGGAGGAGGGGCATAGAGGGAGGAGCCAGTGCACACCCAGAGTCCAAAGCTTTCTTAAAGTGCCCCATCTCCTGCAGAGCCCGTCTATTCCCCATGGTCCTTACGGAGTCCCAGCATCCTCAAGGACGTTAGAGAAATTATGTATATTCTGCCACATTAAAGTGCCACAGTTCTTATTATGTAACATTCTAATGCCTCCACAATACAATGAGATCAGATTACAGCACATTACAGTGCCATCCAGTTCATATTGTGCCAAATTCAGTGCCCCCTTACCATTATAACATCCACTACACACTCTTCTCAATGAAAATTTAATGTCACACAATTCAGGCTGGGCAATGAATCAGGCCCAATTGCTTAAGATGGGTATCCACTATACAATTATCTTCCAGATGTGGCTAGCTGAAAAAAAAATGCTTGTATCTATTACCAGAAATAACAATAGACCATTTTTCCCCAGACACTGCAAAACAGGTAATAACTGTTGTTCATACAAATTGGTTAAATCATGGATTTAACAAATTTGTCTTAACAGGTTTTGCCTATTTTCCAGTGTTTGGGAGCAAATGGTTGATTGTCATCTGCTTTCATTCATTTACAGATTTTTATTCCAACCAGCCAGATCTGGCAGATGATCTACATATATAGTGTATGCCCAACTTTAGCAGGCAAATCTGGAAAATTGGTAGCAACTTTATAACCTTGGTGCAGGCACCCCTTAGCCTCTGAGCCCCATATCAATGGCACCCCCTGCAACTGCATTAGTTATGCCCAGACATGTAAATATTGTAACAAGAGATAAAAGAGGCGGAGGCCTGGAGAGGAGAACTGTTTTACAATAAAGGGGTTTATGTAACAGTGGAAAGAGTGGAGAAGTTGCCCATAGCAACTAAACAGCATCTACCTTTCATGTTCTAAGTTGTACTTTTTATAAATGCTTCCTAAAGCTGACTTTTTGCTATGGGCAACTTCGCTCTTTCACCTGCTTGAATCATCAACCCCAACGTTTTAAACTGGGGGAGATATCAGTTCTCTGCACAGCAACAGGTACTATGAGGGTCATTGTTCCCTGTGTTTAACCTCTATTGTCAAATCTGACACACAAAGATTCGTAATCCATTCTTATGATTGGTCCAGCTAATTATCTCTACACACCTGTAATTTGCTGAATACTAAACTGGCTATGGATTACAGTTCCTGCTGGTGTGGATTTCTCTGGTTCTCAAGTTTGAATATAGATTAATTTGAATCACTTCAACAGCTCATAGTAGACAGGAAGGAGGATTCATAGCTCCAAAGGGTCAATTAAATTAGGAGCAAACTGGGTTTGATGCTTTCGAAGTGCCACTGTAACAGCACACAAAGTCACACATTCATAGGCCCATATGAGTATATATTAAAATACGTAATTTAGGAACTAGGGTATGTGCAGCACAGGAGTGCACTAAAACACAGACATCACCCCAATTATACTGACCAACAAGTGTTACAGTGGCATCACTACTACCCAGGGCCTTGACACTACTCTGAATTTATTATGATGTTTTCCTTAGCCCTAAAGTGTTTTGATTTGCACTATTTTTTTTATTATTTAAAGTTGAAGTTTTACATTCAACGGTCCATCGCAGTAGTATATCACAAACATAACAATGATTAGAGTGTTCCAGACAATTTGTAGGGATTAGCGTCTGCTTGTAGCTGTATATAATTGTCAATTTATTCCTACTACGGACCAAGAGATCAGTACCTGACAAATCTTTATTTTCATCATCTTCAGATTTAGCATTGTCAGCACTGCTGAAATTAAACATTAAAACATATTTAAAAACGAAAACTGCACACAGTACACATAAAATTACGTTAAATTGGGCACATAATAATTGTACACTAGAACAGTTATGTCTTCCTGGCAACCAAAAGACCCTCCATTGTTGTTTGTTATCTACATCCTCTGACAACCTTTGCTGATTCACTGTTCTATTACAGGTTGAGTCTCCCTTATCCAAAATGCTTGGGACCAGAGGTACTTTGGATATGGGATTTGTCCGTATTTTGGAATAATTGCATACCATAGTGAGATACAGGTTGAGTATCCCATATCCAAATATTCCGAAATACGGAATATTCCGAAATACGGACTTTTTTGAGTGAGAGTGAGATAGTGAAACCTTTGTGTTTTGATGGCTCAATGTACACAAACTTTGTTTAATACACAAAGTTATTAAAAATATTGTATTAAATGACCTGCAGGCTGTGTTTATAAGGTGTATATGAAACATAAATGAATTGTGTGAATGTACACACACTTTATTTAATGCACAAAGTTATAAAAAAATATTGGCTAAAATGACCTTCAGGCTGTGTGTATAAGGTGTATATGTAACATAAATGCATTCTGTGCTTAAATTTAGGTCCCATTGCCATGATATCTCATTATGGTATGCAATTATTCCAAAATACGGAAAAATCCCATATCCAAAATACCTCTGGTCCCAAGCATTTTGGATAAGGGAGACTCAACCTGTATCATGGTGATGGGACCTAAATCTAAGCACAGAATGCATTTATGTTACATATACACCTTATATACAGAGCCTGAAGGTCATTTTAGCCAATATTTTTTATAACTTTGTGCATTAAACAAAGTGTGTCTACATTCACACAATTCATTTATGTTTCACATACACCTTATACACACAGCCTGAAGGTCATTCAATACAATATTTTTAATAACTTTGTGTATTAAACAAAGTTTGTGTACATTGAGACATCAAAAAACAAAGGTTTCACTATCTCACTCTCACTCCAAAAAGTGGGTATTTCGGAATATTCCATATTTCGGAATATATGGATATGGGATACTCAACCTGTACTATAGCATGGTACTTGACTTGCAAACAGTTAAGGCATCTGTTAAGCAGCCATTTATGAATATAGATTTAAAAGCTTGGATCAGAGTTAATATGTACTTGTCACTTACTGCAAAAGAAATGTAGCACTTTCAGTTTACATGATTTTTCCTAAATTTACATGTGAACGGACAGCTTGATTTGCACATTGCCACCACCATCTTACTATGGCAAACACATAACTGCACTGCTGGCAAATAAGCAAATTATGTTCTTACCTGAAAATTTGTTTTGGTGAAGTAACCTATGGCAGCCCTAAATAATGGTTTAATCCTTCCTTAATAGAGACAAACGAGAAAACAAAAACAAAAAAAAAAAACCTCCACCACCACAATCACACCCCCAGAGAACTGCTTTCTTACCACTCATCCTTACTTACTCTCCCAGAAGGTCCTGGAGACTACCGATTTTTCAGGTAGTCCTCCAGACCACCAGTTGGTGGCTCACCGACATCTCGCCCCCTTCTAGTGAAGAACTAGGCAGGGATGTGTGACATTTTGCCACAACGTGGACGGGGTCTAACGAAGAGTCTGGCACTACCCCTAGAGTGGTAATCTGCATCTCCTCTCCAGGCTTCTCTTAGAGAGAAGAAATATATTAAGGAAATATTTTCACGAAGTTCAAAGAAATTAAATTATTGTGTTAAGAACCACATTTTCTTATTTGTCTATCAGACTCAATGGAATTTAAATATGCAGGGACATAAATAAGTCAAGCAAAAAACAACTCTTTCACATAACATATTTAGAGATCTGATCATTTATAGATGCTTATCTACTGAATTACTAATAACCAGATGGTATTTGGAAAATATATGAAGTGAAAACCACATTGCTGCTTTGGAGATACTCCGCCAATGCCAATGAGCATATACCAGGAAGGAGCCAGTGCTCTCGTTAAGTGTCTTTGGCACCTCAAAGTATTTCCTCTGATAAGACCATGAGAGGACTTCTTGAACCCATCTTGCAAGCTTACTCGTAGACCTGCAGGAAATCTATTTTTCTAACATAATTTGTTCAAAAGTAATACACTGCTCAAAAAAATAAAGGGAACGCTAAAATAACACATCCTAGATCTGAATGAATGAAAATAAGAATTTACTTACCGATAATTCTATTTCTCATAGTCCGTAGTGGATGCTGGGAACTCCGTAAGGACCAAGGGGTAATAGCGGCTCCGCAGGAGACTGGGCACAAAAGTAAAAGCTTTAGGACTACCTGGTGTGCACTGGCTCCTCCCCCTATGACCCTCCTCCAAGCCTCAGTTAGGATACTGTGCCCGGACGAGCGTACACAATAAGGAAGGATTTTGAATCCCGGGTAAGACTCATACCAGCCACACCAATCACACCGTACAACCTGTGATCTGAACCCAGTTAACAGCATGATAACAGAGGAGCCTCTGAAAAGATGGCTCACAACAATAATAACCCGATTTTTGTAACAATAACTATGTACAAGTATTGCAGACAATCCGCACTTGGGATGGGCGCCCAGCATCCACTACGGACTATGAGAAATAGAATTATCGGTAAGTAAATTCTTATTTTCTCTGACGTCCTAGTGGATGCTGGGAACTCCGTAAGGACCATGGGGATTATACCAAAGCTCCCAAACGGGCGGGAGAGTGCGGATGACTCTGCAGCACCGAATGAGAGAACTCCAGGTCCTCCTCAGCCAGGGTATCAAATTTGTAGAATTTAGCAAACGTGTTTGCCCCTGACCAAGTAGCTGCTCGGCAAAGTTGTAAAGCCGAGACCCCTCGGGCAGCCGCCCAAGATGAGCCCACTTTCCTTGTGGAATGGGCTTTTACAGATTTTGGCTGTGGCAGGCCTGCCACAGAATGTGCAAGCTGAATTGTACTACAAATCCAACGAGCAATAGTCTGCTTACAAGCAGGAGCACCCAGCTTGTTGGGTGCATACAGGATAAACAGCGAGTCAGATTTTCTGACTCCAGCCGTCCTGGAAACATATATTTTCAGGGCCCTGACTACGTCCAGCAACTTGGAGTCCTCCAAGTCCCTAGTAGCCGCAGGTACCACAATAGGCTGGTTCAAGTGAAACGCTGAAACCACCTTAGGGAGAAATTGAGGACGAGTCCTCAATTCTGCCCTGTCCGTATGAAAAATTAGGTAAGGGCTTTTATAGGATAAAGCCGCCAATTCTGAGACACGCCTGGCTGACGCCAGGGCTAACAGCATTACCACTTTCCATGTGAGATATTTTAAGTCCACAGTGGTGAGTGGTTCAAACCAATGTGATTTTAGGAACCCCAAAACTACATTGAGATCCCAAGGTGCCACTGGAGGCACAAAAGGAGGCTGTATATGCAGTACCCCCTTGACAAACGTCTGAACTTCAGGAACTGAAGCCAGTTCTTTCTGGAAGAAAATCGACAGGGCCGAAATTTGAACCTTAATGGACCCTAATTTTAGGCCCATAGACAGTCCTGTTTGCAGGAAATGCAGGAAACGACCCAGTTGAAATTCCTCTGTAGGGGCCTTCCTGGCCTCACACCACGCAACATATTTACGCCAAATACGGTGATAATGTTGCACGGTTACATCCTTCCTGGCTTTGATCAGGGTAGGGATGACTTCATCCGGAATGCCTTTTTCCTTCAGGATCCGGCGTTCAACCGCCATGCCGTCAAACGCAGCCGCGGTAAGTCTTGGAACAGACAGGGTCCATGCTGGAGCAGGTCCTTTCTTAGAGGTAGAGGCCACGGGTCCTTCGTGAGCATCTCTTGAAGTTCCGGGTACCAAGTCCTTCTTGGCCAATCCGGAGCCACGAGTATAGTCCTTACTCCTCTCCTTCTTATGATTCTCAGTACCTTGGGTATGAGAGGCAGAGGAGGGAACACATACACTGACTGGTACACCCACGGTGTTACCAGAGCGTCCACAGCTATTGCCTGAGGGTCCCTTGACCTGGCGCAATATCTGTCTAGTTTTTTGTTGAGGCGGGACGCCATCATGTCCACCTTTGGTTTTTCCCAACGGTTCACAATCATGTGGAAGACTTCTGGGTGAAGTCCCCACTCCCCCGGGTGGAGGTCGTGTCTGCTGAGGAAGTCTGCTTCCCAGTTGTCCACTCCCGGAATGAACACTGCTGACAGTGCTATCACATGATTTTCCGCCCAGCGAAGAATCCTTGCAACTTCTGCCATTGCCCTCCTGCTTCTTGTGCCGCCCTGTTTGTTTATGTGGGCGACTGCCGTGATGTTGTCCGACTGGATCAACACCGGCTGACCCTGAAGCAGAGGCCTTGCTTGACTTAGGGCATTGTAAATGGCCCTTAGTTCCAGGATATTTATGTGAAATTACATTTCCATGCTTGACCACAAGCCCTGGAAATTTTTTCCCTGTGTGACTGCTCCCCAGCCTCTCAGGCTGGCATCCGTGGTCACCAGGACCCAGTCCTGAATGCCGAATCTGCGGCCCTCTAGAAGATGAGCACTCTGCAACCACCACAGGAGAGACACCCTTGTCCTTGGAGACAGGGTTATCCGCTGATGCATCTGAAGATGCAATCCGGACCATTTGTCCAGCAGATCCCACTGAAAAGTTCTTGCGTGGAATCTGCCGAATGGAATCGCTTCGTAAGAAGCCACCATTTTTCCCAGGACCCTTGTGCATTGATGCACTGACACTTGGCCTGGTTTTAGGAGGTTCCTGACTAGCTCGGATAACTCCCTGGCTTTCTCCTCCGGGAGAAACACCTTTTTCTGGACTGTGTCCAGAATCATCCCTAGGAACAGCAGACGTGTCGTCGGAATCAGCTGCGATTTTGGAATATTTAGAATCCACCCGTGCTATCGTAGTACTACTTGAGATAGTGCTACTCCGACCTCTAACTGTTCCCTGGACCTTGCCCTTATCAGGAGATCGTCCAAGTAAGGGATAATTAAGACGCCTTTTCTTCGAAGAAGAATCATCATTTCGGCCATTACCTTGGTAAAGACCCGGGGTGCCGTGGACAATCCAAACGGCAGCGTCTGAAACTGATAGTGACAGTTCTGTACCACAAACCTGAGGTACCCTTGGTGAGAAGGGCAAATTGGGACATGGAGGTAAACATCCTTGATGTCCAGAGACACCATATAGTCCCCTTCTTCCAGGTTCGCTATCACTGCTCTGAGTGACTCCATCTTGAATTTGAACCTTTGTATGTAAGTGTTCAATGATTTCAGATTTAAAATAGGTCTCACCGAGCCGTCCGGCTTCGGTACCACAAACAGCGTGGAATAATACCCCTTTCCCTGTTGTAGGAGGGGTACCTTGATTATCACCTGCTGGGAATACAGCTTGTGAATGACTTCCAATACCGCCTCCCTTTCGGAGGGAGACGTTGGTAAAGCAGACTTCAGGAACCGGCGAGGGGGAGACGTCTCGAATTCCAATTTGTACCCCTGAGATACTACCTGCAGGATCCAGGGGTCCACTTGCGAGTGAGCCCACTGCGCGCTGAAATTCTTGAGACGACCCCCCACCGTACCTGAGTCCGCTTGTAAGGCCCCAGCGTCATGCTGAGGACTTGGCAGAAGCGGGGGAGGGCTTCTGTTCCTGGGAAGAGGCTGCCTGCTGCAGTCTTTTTCCGCTTCCTCTGCCCCGGGGCAGATATGAGTGGCCTTTTGCCCGCTTGCCCTTATGGGGACGAAAGGACTGAGCCTGAAAAGACTGTCTTTTTCTGCTGAGAGGTGACCTGGGGTAAAAAGGTGGATTTCCCAGCCGTTGCCGTGGCCACCAGGTCCGATAGACCGACCCCAAATAACTCCTCCCCTTTATACGGCAATACTTCCATATGCCGTTTGGAATCCGCATCACCTGACCACTGTCGCGTCCATAACCCTCTTCTGGCAGAAATGGACAGCGCACTTACTCTTGATGCCAGAGTGCAAATATCCCTCTGTGCATCTCACATATATAGAAATGCATCCTTTAAATGCTCTATAGTCAATAATATACTGTCCCTGTCCAGGGTATCAATATTTTCAGTCAGGGAATCCGACCAAGCCAGCCCCGCACTGCACATCCAGGCTGAGGCGATTGCTGGTCGCAGTATAACACCAGTATGTGTGTATATACTTTTTAGGATATTTTCCAGCTTCCTATCAACTGGCTCTTTGAGGGCGGCCGTATCAGGAGACGGTAACGCCACTTGTTTTGATAAGCGTGTGAGCGCCTTATCTACCCTAGGGGGTGTTTCCCAACGCGCCCTAACCTCTGGCGGGAAAGGGTATAATGCCAATAATTTTTTAGAAATTAGCAGTTTTTTTATCGGGGGAAACCCACGCATCATCACACACCTCATTTAATTCATCTGATTCAGGAAAAACTACGGGTAGTTTTTTCACACCCCACATAATACCCTTTTTTGTGGTACTTGTAGTATCAGAAATGTTCAAAGCCTCCTTCATTGCCGTGATCATGTAACGTGTGGCCCTACTGGAAAATACGTTTGTTTCCTCACCGTCGACACTGGAGTCAGTGTCCGTGTCTGGGTCTGTGTCGACCATCTGAGGTAACGGGCGCTTTAGAGCCCCTGACGGTGTTTGAGACGCCTGGACAGGTATTAACTGTTTTTCCGGCTGTCTCATGTCGTCAACAGTCTTTTGTAAAGTGCTGACGCTATCACGTAATTCCTTCCATAAGACCATCCAGTCAGGTGTCGACTCCCTAGGGGGTGACATCACTATTACAGGCAATTGCTCCGCCTCCATACCATTTTCCTCCTCATACATGTCGACACAACGTACCGACACAGCACACACACAGGGAATGCTCTGATAGAGGACAGGACCCCACTAGCCCTTTGGGGAGACAGAGGGAGAGTTTGCCAGCACACACCAGAGCGCTATATATATACCGGGATAACCTTATATAAGTGTTTTTCCCTTATATAGCTGCTGTTTTTATTAATCTGCCAAATTAGTGCCCCCCCTCTCTTGTTTTACCCTGTTTCTGTAGTGCAGGACTGCAGGGGAGAGCCAGGGAGCTTCCCTCCAACGGAGCTGTGAGGGAAAATGGCGCTCGTGTGCTGGGGAGATAGGCTCCGCCCCCTTCTCGGCGGCCTTTCTCCCGCTTTTTTAAGGAAAAACTGTCAGGGGTTAAATGCATCCATATAGCCCAGGAGCTATATGTGATGTATTTTTAGCCATCTAAGGTGTTTTTATTGCGTCTCAGGGCGCCCCCCCCCAGCGCCCTGCACCCTCAGTGACCGGAGTGTGAAGTGTGCTGAGAGCAATGGCGCACAGCTGCGGTGCTGTGCGCTACCTTATTGAAGACAGGACGTCTTCTGCCGCCGATTTCCCGGACCTCTTCTGTCTTCTGGCTCTGTAAGGGGGCCGGCGGCGCGGCTGTGGGACCCATCCATGGCTGGGCCTGTGATCGTCCCTCTGGAGCTAATGTCCAGTAGCCTAAGAAGCCCAATCCACTCTGCACGCAGGTGAGTTCGCTTCTTCTCCCCTTAGTCCCTCGGTGCAGTGAGCCTGTTGCCAGCAGGACTCACTGAAAATAAAAAACCTAATTTAAACTTTTACTCTAAGCAGCTCAGGAGAGCCACCTAGTATGCACCCTTCTCGTTCGGGCACAAAAATCTAACTGAGGCTTGGAGGAGGGTCATAGGGGGAGGAGCCAGTGCACACCAGGTAGTCCTAAAGCTTTTACTTTTGTGCCCAGTCTCCTGCGGAGCCGCTATTCCCCCTTGGTCCTTACGGAGTTCCCAGCATCCACTAGGACGTCAGAGAAATATTCTTATTAAATACTTTGTTCTTTACATAGTTGAATGTGCTGACAACAAAATCACACAAAAATTATCAATGGAAATCAAATGTATTAACCCATGGAGGTCTGGATTTGGAGTCACACTCAAAATTAAAGTGGAAAAACACACTACAGGCTGATCCAACTTTGATGTAATGTCCTTAAAACAAGTCAAAATGAGGCTCAGTAGTGTGTGTGGCCTCCACATGCCTGTATGACCTCCCTACAACACCTGGGCATGCTCCTGATGAGGTGGTGGATGGTCTCCTGAGGGATCTCCTCCCAGACCTGGACTAAAGCATCCGCCAACTCCTGGACAGTCTGTGGTGCAATGTGGCGTTGGTGGATGGAGCGAGACATGATGTCCCAGATGTGCTCAATTGGATTCAGGTCTGGGGAACGGAGGGGCCAGTCCATAGCATCAATGCCTTCATCTTGCAGGAACTGCTGACACACTCCAGCCACATGAGGTCTAGCATTATCTTGCATTAGGAGGAACCCAGGGCCAACCGCACCAGCATATGGTCTCACAAGGGGTCTGAGGATCTCATCTCGGTACCTAATGGCAGTCAGGCTACCTCTGGCGAGCACATGGAGGGCTGTGCGGCCCCCCAAAGAAATACCACCCCACACCATTACTGACCCACTGCCAAACCGGTCATGCTGGAGTATGTTGCAGGCAGCAGAACGTTCTCCTTGGCGTCTCCAGACTCTGTCACGTCTGTCACATGTGCTCAGTGAGAACCTGCTTTCATTTGTGAAGAGCACAGGGCGCCAGTGGCGAATTTGCCAATCTTGGTGTTCTCTGGCAAATGCCAAACGTCCTGCACGGTGTTGGGCTGTAAGCACAACCCCCACCTGTGGACGTCGGGCCCTCATACCACCCTCATGGAGTCTGTTTCTGTTTGTTTGAGTAGACACATGCACATTTGTAGCTTGCTGGAGATCATTTTGCAGGGCTCTGGCAGTGCTCCTCCTATTCCTCCTTACACAAAGGCGGAGGTAGCGGTTCTGCTGCTGGGTTGTTGCCCTTCTACGGCCTCCTCCACGTCTCCTGATGTACTGGCTTGTCTCCTGGTAGCGCCTCCATACTCTGGACACTACGCTGACAGACACAGCAAACCTTCTTGCCACAGCTCGCATTGATGTGCCATCCTGGATGAGCTGCACTACCTGAGCCACTTGTGTGGGTTGTAGACTCCGTCTCATGCTACCACTAGAGTGAAAACACGGCCAGCTTTCAAAAGTGACCAAAACATCAGCCAGAAAGCATAGGAGCTGAGAAGTGGTCTGTGGTCACCACCTGCAGAACAACTCCTTTATTGGGGTGTCTTGCTAATTGCCTATAATTCCCACCTGTTGTCTATTCCATTTGCACAACAGCATGTGAAATTGATTGTCAATCAGTGTTGCTTCCTAAGTGGACAGTTTGATTTCACAGAAGTGTGATTGACTTGGAGTTACATTGTGTTGTTTAAGTGTTCCCTTTATTTTTTTTGAGCAGTGTAGAATCGAGATTGCTCTACCTAGTTCAAGAGTATGCAATATTGTCTGTCTTTCTTTTGTCCTGGTTTTAAACTTAGCGCTGGCAGAATAATCTTCTTTTTAGAAGGAATATGAATGTAAAAAGAGTTTACAAATAGGCCTTGCATTTATTTGAGCACACAGAAAGTGCAAGTGTATATTTGGATACTAGATTATTTGCTGATAACTTAATCAAGTGACTGTTTTGTCAAAGTCAAGTTGTCAAGCAACCAGGGTACCTAAAAAAGAAAAAAAATTATTGCAGCCAGAGAGTATTGCGCTAACACCATAATTGTGTGTGTGTTCACATACTCTCCGGCCACAATAATCTTTTCTTTTTTAGATACCCTGGTTCCTTGACAACTTGACTTTGACAGTTTCGAACAGTAAAAAAAAAAAAAAAAAGATATAGATATATATATATATACACACTAAAAAATCCCTTAACACGCTCTAAAAATGGAAGAAGCTATAAATTCGTACCTATACCTTAATTGATGGGCAAGCTTCCACATATATATATATATACATATATATATATATGTGGAAGCTTGCCCATCAATTAAGGTATAGGTACGAATTTATAGCTTCTTCCATTTTTAGAGCGCGTTAAGGGATTTTTTAGTGTATATATATATATATATATATATATATATATATATGATTTTTTTGTTTATTTTTATTTTGCACCATTTCAGTATAATTTTAGAATTTTTTAACATGTGAACATATTGAACCGCTGCAAGAAAGATCTTTGGCTTAAACAAAGATAACATTTCAGGTCGCATCTATATCTGCAAGGAGATTAAAAGAACTGAAAAGTTTGTGTACAAAGAGCCATTTCTGATATATGAGAAAACTAATATTCCCTTGACAGTTTAAATACACAGTGATCGCCCAGTAAGGGAATTTGAAAATAAGATACTGTTGATTAATACACAGCAATTTTAAAACACTTTTTTCCAGCAACTTTTTTTGGTCTTATTTGGTGGATTTTAAAACACTATTTTGTGACCAGACTTACTAACTATTCAAGACCACTAGTGCATTCCTCACTACATATCTATAATTTTGGATTTGATAGATCTCTCATACTGTACAAGTGTATGTACAAGGTAGGGTACTGATGGTAAAGATAAACATCCGTCTGAGCTTTAGTCATGCTCTCAAAGAACATCTCTACTGAGAGCATCTTTTCAAGAAACAATGACACCTCGTCTCTTAAATGTCTAGGTGTATCCCCACAAACTGTAGTCATTGTGAAGGTATTTGGCCTATCATTAATCACAGCAAGAGACCGTTTTTTTCTCTAGAAAAATAACTAACTACTACTTGTATCTTTGTTTAGAAACAGTATATTGGGTCTCCTGTTGTCCAGATATGGCTAAACCGCAATTACTTGTTTTCTGAAAGCCACAATCAAGAGTATTTATAAATTTGCAAATGTTTTCGACGTAAGGCCCCAGGCAGACGAACCATAGAAACCAATGATGTTGAGGTGCAATTGTTATGTGAACATAGACATCTTGCATATCTATGGACAGCTAGAAGTCTTCTTCAATGAAAATGGAAGTTGGTGACTCTACAATAAAAGATATACAAGAAAAGATATAGTACAGTATCTACAAGGAATTTCTTGAGCTGAAGTACGATCTGATATTTCCCATATAGTTTCTGATACAAGAAAATCTTTAAATGGAGAGGAGGTATCAACAAAATTTCTTGTTTTTGTATGTGACTTGCTTTTGAATACACTGTAGGTCTGTGAGGTTGTTAACTGTACAAAACATCCCTACATATATCCACAAAAACAAACAAAAAAAAACACACTATCTTGAATCCATTATCAACATCCTGGGTCCACAGCAGGGTACATCAAACCATTCACATAGCAAGTAATTTGGACATGTGTTTATGGATTGAGACTTGAACGCGCCACTAGTGTGCATGAGGGGCAATCAAAGCCGCAATGGATGCGTTGCATAACCAGAACGAGGCATGGAGCACTAGGAGAGCGCAGGCGCGGCAACTGAAGCCGCGATGAATGCGTTCCAAAACCATAGTGATGCATGGAACGCTAGGAGAGCGCATGCACTGCTGTACAAGCCGCGTGTTTAAATAGAAGCCACGGCGGGACAGCAGATCACATTTGAGGAAGCCGCCGACACCGTGAAGAGGCGGGGTAGCGCATTAAGTTTTATTGTATTGGACTTGCACTACCTGATCGGAAAAATTCACACAGCACTCTGCAGCATACTAGACCTGGAAATTTCTACCAGCGGTCCTCCAGAGATGTCTGCAATGAAAGGTTAACAGCACCAGCAGCCAGGTAGGACCATTATTCTGCAGCTGAAAAGTTTGAAGAGTGGTGAGACCACTATCATATTTTAATGGATCTGGCTGGTTAACAAAATAGTGCACTGAATTAATGTACTGGATCCCTTTATGGATATTGAATATACAGTAAAAGGAACTCTCTCGTGATTATAACACTGACGCTACCAACTGTGGCTTCTGCATAATAGCAATGCAGTGTCTAGATCAGCTCATGTGAAACCAGTTGATACATTACTCTCACATATTCAAACAAGCTACAAATTAACAAACCAGAAAGAAACTGTTACCAAATATCTTGCACTTGCTTCTGGAATGGTTTATATTACTAGCTCTACTGTGGAAATGAAAACCGGCCGGTGGATGTGATTCCTTGATCTTTTTTATACATATTCTTTATACGTTTTAAATAAATTTTATATACTCAATTCCTGTGTGCTGTAAATATTACTTTCTCCGGCATGGTCCACAGGTTATCCTCAGGATAACATTGGGATATGATGGAGCGACAGCGGATTGGCACCAAACGATAACAAGCTTTCTGGCCTCCCATAATGCACCGGGCTCGTCCATATAATCCCGCCCACTGACTCAGTCAAATCAGTTTTTTGTTTGGTGCGGCAGGAGCCGGACCATGGTCACAGGGCTGCTGTGGTTGGCAGCCCTAAGCTTTATTTGATTTATTTTTATAGTCTTACTATGTTTTTTGAGTGATCTTTCCTAACAGCGTCTTACACGCATATTGGAAACAGTCGCTCCAACAACTCTCCGCCGGGTCGCAACAACGCTTACCCACGATACAAGTGCTGTCTCGCCGGTCATCTGTGTAGGATATTACTAGCAGGTCCAGCAGACGTTACCAGGCTGTGGCCGGAACAAGGGGAGAAGGTAAGGCATCGGTTCCGCTTACAAGGGGAATACAGACACAGCCGCACTGTTTTGGGAGGAGACTACCAAACAGTAGCTGGCGCGCCACCACCACGGGTGCTCTAGCGCTAGGCTCTAGGGATCATAAGGCGCCAGGATTAGTTGAGGCTGCGATCCCTAGGGTTGATGTCAGCAGTGGGGAGTCAGACGCTCTCCTGGTCATGACAAGTTACCATGCGTCTCCAGCCATGAACTGATTGCCTCAGTTCCGTCTCGGACGCCACCACGAAGGGACTCGATCACAGCATAGACCGCTGCGTCTGTATACACTAAGGTTTACCGCTAAGAGACTGGGTCACAGACATAAGCGTCTGCATGCACTAACGTTCACTGAGCGTCTGTGTCCACAAATAATGACCGGAGCGGCAGTGTACACTAGTAGCGTTTGGATCCACTCAGCGTTCGCTAACATATTGATTGATCCTGGAAGTGGGGTAAGTCTCCCTGTATCCCACTCTACTGAGTACGGGTTATACAGCACTAAAATTCTATCTACTTTTGTTAGTATGAATAGTTAAGTCTAGTGCCTATTGCATATGAGTTTTATGTACATTACTGTGGTTTTCTTCGCAATGCGTCTGAATACTTCAAAGATCTGTATAGAACAGAATTCAGTTATATGTACTCCTACATGCTTTGAGATGTGTTCGTAGTTGATAATCTGCTCATATATATATATATATAAAAAATATATGCGACTGACTGCTAGTGTGATGCTGACTTAATAGTAGATGATTGTCGGTTGATACTTCTGATAGTTAATGCAGGGGCATGGGAAGGGTCACACATATCACTGAGAGAAAGGTGATTACAGTCACAAATTGTGTAGTACACTGTGAAAGTGCTGAGTATTTATCATGTCTAAGGGCAGCATATACTGACAAAAAAACACTCATATGTTGTTTGGCAAAACCTGTATTATCCTCTATGATCTGGTACAGGATGGTTATGTGTAAAAATGATTTGCTGTTTAGCATAATACATTACATAGAATTTGATGGCAGATAAAAACCACTTGGCCCATCTAGTCTGCCCATTCCTGATTACATCAGGTATAGATTGACCCATTTGCACAGACCTTGTACAGTTTAGCTGAAATGTTAATTCTTATATCATTAACACATGCTGCTCACCGATTGTGGTATATCCCCAACAGCGTATCGAATTAGACAAGCTGATGACCAAATGTAGATAAATCAGCGACTTCACAGGCTACACATGATAATCATCCGACGATGAAAGCTCTATATACTCTACTTCAGCATACGAAGAACAGGTAAAAGATATCAGCTAAATAGATAAGCTGAATAAATGAGAGCAAAAATAGGCTAGTCTGTCAATAGAGGCAGCAGAGCCTGGGGTAAAAAATAAGGCACTTCTGTTTAAAACGTCCCAAAAGACCCACCTGGGTCAAAAACAGCCTCTGCACGAGGGCAGAATTTAGGAAAAAGGTTTGGGTTACACCCAATAAAGCAGAATACCCGGTAAATGGGATTCCAATAGCTTTTTCAAGCTAGGGACTGGTTAAAATAGAGAAGTGCCTCCCAAAATAGATATGCATATCATTTGATAATGCAAAAATCTATAGGGCCTCTGCCATCAAAAGAGTAAGACCATATTGTCTTTGTCTGGGGCAGCATAAGGCCAGCCAGGACTTCACCTTGAAATCTACGGCTACACCACACTGGATAGGCCCAATCTCACTAGATTTTGGAAGCTAAGCAGTGTTCGGCCTGGTTAGTTCTTGGAGGGGAGACCACCTTGTAATACCAGGTGCTGTAGGTACATTGGGCAGAGGTACTGGAAGACAGGTTTCAGCACCTGCAAGGGAGTAAGAATCCCATATAGCTCATATGGACACTAATATTCTAGGGCATCAGCATAACAATCGCTGTTCAAGTACAGTTTGGTTCACATACAGGGGAAGCTGATTCAGAATCTAAGAAGGTTCTGGAAATTTTTTGCCTTGGCTAGAAGTTTTCTGTTTGAGTTAATAGTTATTCCAGAGTCAGAAACAGACTCCAAGGAGGTCACGTTTCCTTCCACATATAACCCCAAGTCTAGGGGTCTGGTTTGGCCTTGTCGGTCATAAAGGAACGTAACAGCCCCAATACAATAAAGTTTGGTTAGGCAAAGAAGCAAAGGCAACCAGAGGCCAGCTTCCAAACCAGAAGCCATCAGCAGGATGGTGTGGGTCTCCTTCTGGAGGATTCTAGAAGGATAAGGGGCGGACATCTTCAGTTTGCACAGATTTGACAGCAATCTACAGATAGATGCCTGGGTGCAAGAAGCGGTATTTCTAAGGTTATATTTTCCCTTCTGGAACCATTCTCCTAAAAGGTTTCGGTCTCAGCCCATCTCGGGTAGAGGCGTAGGCGAGGGATTGACATGAAGCAATTCAGAAAATGTTTTGTCTGGAATAGTCATTCCAGTAACCCATGCACAATCGGGGGGTTTATTCCCACCTGGGTCAAAAACAATCCCTCGCCCCATTATCAATATCAAAAACAGAGAAATTTGGGTAACACTGTTCACGTGGAGGCAACTCCATAGTTGGGTGGGGAGCCAATATATTATATGATATTCCTGGATAAGTCAGGAATCTTACCTTCAGGCTCCTATAACACTGCCCATTAGTGTTATCGCAAGGTTACCATCCTCAGCAAGATTTCAGTTAGGCCTTACCCTTTGGGTTAGCCACAGACCCAGAGTATTTACCAAGAGGATTATGGCAATTTATCTCCGTTAGTAGAGGCACCTTCCTATCCTGATACAAATACAGGAAAGGTGCTGTGTCATCTACAACATACAAATAACTTGTCTGCAGAGGCATGGGTGGCTCATAAATGGGATCATCTCTGGTTCCGTAACATAACTCACGGTGGGGCTATACTGAATTTGAGTTTGCAGGAAGTAGTTACCTAGGAACAAGATATCCAAGGCAAAGTTAGGAGAGTGGTTACAATGTCAAACAATATCAATTCACGCAGCAATGCAAATGATGGGTTTGATGGTGTAAACAATACACATGATGAGTGGGCATAATTCCACTCCAAAAAATGTTCAGCATCTCCTCCATCTACAGCCGCATCACACTGGATATGCCCAATCTTATTTGATGTTGGAAGTTAAGCAGTGTTGTGCCTGGTTAAATTCTCTGATAAGAGACCACCTGTGAATACCAGGGGGTGTAAGTGGGCCAGATGGACAGTAACCATCTACAGCCATACCAGACTGGATATGGCTAATCTCAACTGATCTTGCAAGCTAAGCAGTGTGGGGTCTGGTAGGTACTTGGATGGGAGACCACCAGGTGCTGTCCGTATAACACAAACAAGTACGTGGTACTGGCAGAAAGGGTAAGAAAGTCAGTAGCCTGGGGACTACAGACATTCCATCTAGGCCAGAGGACACCTTTTTGGATATCAGGTTGGTAGATCCTGACAATATCCCAATGTTATCCTGTGGATAATCCTGTGGTCCTTTGACGGCGTGGCTGTTGAAACCTCTATCTTAGAGGCTAAAGGATTTTCGAAACAAGTAATCCAAACCATGCTTAGAGCAAGAAAGCCTTCTTCGGCCCGTGTGTATCATAGAATATGGCAAGCCTATATTCACTGGTGTACTGGAAAAAATTACAATCCGAGATCTTTTAAAGTAGCTAGGATTTTGGATTTCCTTCAGGCAGGATTGGATAAAGGGTTGAAAGTTGCTTCCTTGAGGGTGCAAGTCTCGGCGTTGACTGTATGGTTTCAGCAGAAGATTGCTGATTTACAGGATGTACGTACATTTTTCCAAGGAGTAGTACATATTCAACCTCCTTTTGTTCCTCCTGCAGCTCCCTGGGATTTGAATTTAGTTCTTAAATTTCTCCAGGGTACTTTGTTTGAACCACTTGAGAGAGCAGATCTTAAGTGGTTAACGGTTAAAGTTCTTTTTTTACTGGCAATGGCATCAGCCAGAAGTGTGTCAGATTTAGGAGCATTATCATGTAAGACTCCTTTCCTAAGTTTTTTTTCCAGACAGAGCAGTTCTCAGAACGAGATCTAGCTATCTTCCAAAGGTGGTATCAAAGTTTCACCTGAATGTAGAAAATATAGTCCCAGCTTTTCAGATATCAGGACTATCTGCAGGAGAAGCGTCGCTGGATGTGGTCCGGGCTTTAAGAATCTACATAGATCGTACTAGTGCCATCAGGAAACCAGATTCTCTCTTCATCCTCTACGGATTCCATAGGAGAGGTTGGCCTGCTAGTAAACAGACGCTGGCGAGATGGCTCCGAATGGTAATATCAGAAGCTTATTCTCATGCAGATCTCCCTATTCCGGCTAATGTCTCTGCACACTCTATACGTAAGGTAGGTCCTTCTTGGGCAGCACAACAGGGTGCTTCAGCAGAACAGATATGTAGGGCAGCCACATGGTCTTCCATAAACACATTCATCAGACATTATGCCTTGGATACTTTTGCCTCATGACGCAGACTTCGGGCGAAAAGTCCTCCTGTGCAATCAGGAGCATCCCCACCACTAAAATGGCTTTGGGAATCCCAATTTTATCCTATGGATAATCCTGTGGACCCACCAGAGAAATATACGTTATGGTAAGAACTTACCGATGATAACGTGATTTCTTTTATGTCCACAGGTATCCCACCCTGACGCATCTGATTTGAGGATCTAGACAATCTCTTCCTTCTTGTATGAAAGGGTGTGCATGTGTGTTCTTATCGCCTGTACAGGTCTCTACCTAATGTTCCTGCCTAAAATCGCTGTGGAAAGAACTGATCTGACTGAGTCAGTGGGCGGGACTATATAGTGGAGGCCCCAATGCATCCTGGGAGGCCAGAAAGCTCGTGACCGTGTTGGTGCCATTTTCGCTGTCGCTCGACAATATCCCAATGTTATCCTGTGGATACCTGTGGACATAAGAGAAATCAGGTTATCAACGGTAAGTTCTTACCATAACGTATATTTTCCTACTACAGGGTCAGGGAATCTAAATCTAGTCCTCAAAGCCTGTCAAGTTGCTCTGTTTAAACCACTAAGTGAAGTGTATTTTAATGGTTGATAGCTAAAGTTCTCTTTGGCTGACTATGGCATCAGCTAGAAGAGTGTTGGATTTAGGAGTACTGTCATGTTAATCTCCTTTTCTGATGTTATCCAGATAAAGATGTTCTCAGAACTAGGTCTGGGTATCTTCCTAAGGGGTGATCTATATTCCACCTTAAAGAAGATATTATAGTCCCGTTTTTTCAGGAATCGGGATTTTCTGCGGGAGATGCGTCGCTGGATGTAGTGCGGGCATTAAGTATCTACATGGATCGTACCAGTGCCATTAGAAAGACAAATTCTCTTTTCACCCTCTATGGTTTTCACAAGAGGAGATGGCCTGCTACTAAACAGACGCTAGCAAGATGGCTTCGAATGACGATTTCAGAAGCATATTCTTAAGATGATCTCCCTGTCCTGGCTAATGTCTCTGCAAACTCTACATGTAAGGAAGGTCTTTCAAGGGTAGTACAATATTGTGCTTGAGCAGAACAGATATGCAAGGCAGCCACAAGGCTTCCAATAAACACATTCAATCAGACATTATGCCTCGGATATCTTTGCCTCTCATGATGCTCAATTCGGGCGTAAGGTTCTCCTAATAATCAGGAGCGTCCCCACCACTAAAATTTGCTTTGGGAAGTCCCAATGTTATCCTGTGGATAACCTGTGGACCCTGCCGGAGAAAAATACGTTATGGTAAGAACTTACCATTGATAACGGTATTTCTCATGAGTCCACAGGTTTCCACAGGGATCCCACACTGACGCACCTGATTTGATGCTCTTTATACTCACTAAAATTTTCAGGGACTATGGTCAAGCCAGGAGTCCTGTCTGCACATCAACATGCTGGAATTAAGGGCCATATACAACGGCCTTCGACAAGCGGAGAGTCTTCTTCGCAACCTACCGGTTCTGATTCAATCAGACAATGTCACAGCCGTGGCTCATGTGAACTGCCAAGGCGGGACAAAAAGCAGAGTCGCGATGGCGGAAGCCACCAGGATTCTTCGCTGGGCGGAAAGTCACGCCAACCTGAATAGGGTTCTACATAATGCTCCTGCCTAAATGCTTTGGAAACAACTGATTTGACCGAGTCAGTGGGCGGGATTATATGGACAATCCCGGTGCATTCTGGGAGGCCAGAAAGCTTGTGATCGTTTGGTGCCAATCCGCTGTCGCTCCATCATATCCCAATGTTATCATGTGGAAACCTGTGGACTAAGGAGAAATACCGTTATCAACGGTAAGTTCTTATCATAACGTATATTTCTCTTGTTCTGTTTATGGATTGCCTTCCTTTTTCCCTCGAAAAAGGAAAAAGGCATCTGGACATCATCTTGTATACCGTCTGCCATACAGGTATGTTCTTGCCTGCCTGAATTGCTGTCTTGAAGAAGCAACACAAACAGGCATTTTGTTAGTGACGGCTATTTGATGCAATTTATTATATGAACTTCTCTGGAGCATCAAACTTTTTATTTTTTTCAAAAAGAGAACCAGATAAAAAAGGAAGCCATGCTAGGGTATTTTTGGACTGCTGATCCACTGGCAAGTAACAGAACAATGCTCTGCAAGCTACTTCAGCAAATGATATACTCTTAGCTGCCACCATTACAGTATCTTTAGGGATATGGCAAGTCTTAAATTATATCTTCTGTGTTAAGAGCTTTTTTCCTTTCCATCTCAGATAAGAAAGAATTAACCCATTAGTCAGGGCTGCCTTGGGAATCTGATAAAAAAAAAAAAAAAACATATTTACAGAAGGAAGTGGATAAAAAGAAAACGGCCCCAACTGTGGTCATTTAATGCGTGTCTGATGTGTGCCTCTGCAGTATTAGAATTGCCAGTGCATGTATGGGACATTGTTGATATCTAGGATTTGTTCTTCTTAAGGCAATATACTCATACTGAATTTGTAAGTTTTTCACAATACTTTACCGTATTAAAGCTGTAAGTTGTGTTGAATCTGTAGAATCCAATTCTTTATTTAATTTTGAATAGTCAATTGTAGATGAAGCACCTTTTTCAAGTCTAGCAAAAAACCTTTCCTTTTCTTCCTGTTCTTCTAAGGTATCCAGGCCAACCCCATGGTATGTTTGATATGGGCCAGAAGCTAAAACAGATTCTAAAGTAGAAAATAAACTAAAATTCATAACAATATGGATTTACATTTAGAGTAAAAGGCAAAGCTTGCTAGGATTGCATTATATTCATTATTTATTATTAGTAGCTACCCATTTTGATATCCTGGAGGTGAAAAACTCAGAATGATCTAAACAAAACACAAATCTACACATGCAGGCAGTTAAAAAGATACAACGTACTGAGAAAATAGGATTTTAATTACCTACCGGCATATCTTTTTCTCGCAGTCCATAAGGGATATTGGGGAATTAGTACGATGGGGTATAGACGGGGTCCAAAGGAGCCAGTGCACTTTAAATTTCTGCAACTGGGTGTGCTGGCTCCTCCCCTCTATGCCCCCTCCCACAGGTAGTTATAGGTAAAATAGTGCCCGAAGGAGAATGGACACACTTGTGTCAAAGTCGAAAAATATCATGATGCATATGCCTTGTAATTTTCCTAAAGATCGCTCCGGCGATCACGCGCGTGGTATGCGCATTTACGGTAGAGTTTGTAAGCATCTAGCGTGCGACTCGATCGTAGCATATTTAACCCATATAGTGTGTTTTGTATTTAATATTCCCCTAGACAATGTCAGCGAGTATGTTTAGTTTAAACTGTTCCTGGACAGAGAGATTCCTCTTTACATGATAGGAAGGGTCAGACAAAGGTTGAAAGGTGGTGTCTAGTATCCAGCTGTAGGGTATTTTAAGGGTAACATTCCGGTGCTAGTTAGGAAAGGATCGCTCGCTCGCTCCTGCGTATAGTTATGTACAAATGTAGTTTATGAACATTAACTGTATTTGCTGTAAATTACACTTGCGGCGGGAATCCTGAGGATACCTCCCACCAGAGCAGTTGGGGAAAGACACAGCCCACCTGTTCAAATCCACCTATGACCTTTGCTATAGTGTAGAGACACATCCCTGTGTCCAATGAACAATGAGATACAGGTACCATTGTATTGTGAATGTATGTTGTGCTATATAAAGACCACCATTGCCTGGCCAGCCTCACTCTCTCTGAAGGCTTTCTCCCTGAATGCTGAGGACTGGATCCGGATCGCGCATGCGAATCATCCCCACGTATGTATTATTCTCTGTAGCCATTTTGTTCGCCATTTATGTTCTCATTTGTTCGCTCTTGTTTGCAATTATTCGCCATTGTTCACATTATTTTCTGTAATTCTGTTTAGATTTCTATGTTAGTTTGTAGTGTATAACTTGTATTGTGTTTCCCTTTTTCACTAAACCATCCACGGCGGTGTTAGAGCTGCTGTGGTTTTTAAATCCAAACCAGGTCTTGTGTTTTCACTGTTTACTGCAAAGGGCTCTCTTAGCGTCTCAATCGCTCAAACAGCATACACATTGTTAAGGTTTTTAAACGTTACATCATTACAGTACTTGGTTATTAAGGTTTAGAGTATAAGTATATTCTCACTGTGTTTTATTAGCAAGGTAAAGGTTATCAACTGTGTGTGCGCCCGCTGTGTGTAATCCGTACACTCAGCGCAGCGTGTGTACGCCAAGTGCGTACCACGTGCGGGACTCTGTACGCAAATAGCGTACAAAGTGCGTAGCACGTGCACGTGGTCTAGCGGCCATAGCGGCTCCACGGTAATAGTGTATAGCTTTATGTTTAAAGATAATAATTGACATTATCACTTGGGAGAAGGAATATAACGAGTGGTGAGATTAACACACCAACACACCAATAGCATAAAACGACCAGCAACAGCTGGTAACAAAACAGCAACAGCTGAGCAAGTAACCATGTAAGAGAAAACCTGCAGAAAAGTCAACACACTGTGGCGGGCCCCCAATATCCCTTATGGACTACGAGAAAAGGATTTATTGGTAGGTAATTAAAATCCTATTTTCTCTAGCATCCATAAGGGATATAGAGGAATTAGTACGATGGGGACATCCCAAAGCTTTCAGAACGGGAGGGACTGTGCGGAGACGTCTGCAGCACCGCCTGCCCAAACTGGGTATCCTCTTTGGCCAGGGTATCAAACTTGTAGAACTTCACAAAAGGTGTTCTTCCCCAACCAAGTAGCAGTTCATCATAGTTGCAAGGCCGAGACTCCACAGGCAGCCGCCCAGGAAACCCCACTGATCTCGTAGAGTGGGCCTTCAGAGACTGAGGAACAGGTAAAGCTGCCGACACATAGGCCTGTTGGATAGTAAACCTAAGCCAACGAGCAATGGACTGCTTGGAAGCAGGGCAACCCTTTTTCTGCACATCATAGAACACAAACAAAGAATCCGTCTTTCTGATCAGAGCTGTTCTCTAGATATAGATCTTCAAGGCTCTCACAGCATCCAATGCCTCCAGAGGAGCAGAAGTGGCAGAACCTGACGGAACCACAATAGGTTGACTTAAGTGGAACGCAGAGACTACCTTCGGCAGGAACTGCTGCGTAGTCCTGAGCTCCACTCCGTGCTCATAAAAGACCAAGGGGTATATTTACTAAGCTCCCGATTTTGACCGAGAAGGTGTTTTTTCTTCAAAGTGTCATCTCGGGAATTTACTAAACTCAAATCACGGCAGTGATGAGGGCATTCGTATTTTTTTGGAAGTCCTAGGAAAAAATTACGAATCAATACACCATCGGTCAAATACGCCTGGAATTTGGTAGAAATCGGTCATTTACTAAAAAGTGCAAATCACAAACACTGCCGACAACAGCCAAACACTGCCGTGATAAAATACAAATCGTGAAAAAGTGCTAAAAAAAAAACCAGACCTGCTTTTTTTTACCGTGTTCGGATAGGCATGCACGGATCCATGAGATCCGTGCATGTTTTTCAGTGGGAAGGGGTGGGAAAGTGCTAATTTTTTTTTTTTTTTTTAAATGCGTGGGGTCCCCCCTCCTAAGCAAAATCAGCCTCTGGCTCTTTGAGCCGGCCCTGGTTGAAAAAATATGGGGGAAAAAGTG
Organism: Pseudophryne corroboree; assembly: GCF_028390025.1. Lineage (NCBI taxonomy): Eukaryota > Metazoa > Chordata > Amphibia > Anura > Myobatrachidae > Pseudophryne > Pseudophryne corroboree. The sequence goes on from NC_086447.1 coordinate 439,720,869, forward strand.
ACAGGGGTTCCCCCATATTTAAACAACCAGCACCGGGCTCTGCGCCTGGTCCTGGTTCTAAAAATACGGGGGACAAAAAGCATAGGGGTCCCCCGTATTTCTGAAACCAGCACCGGGCTCCACTAGCCAGATACATAATGCCACAGCCGGGGGACACTTTTATATTGGTCCCTGCGGCCCTGGCATTACATACCCAACTAGTCACCCCTGGCCGGGGGTACCCCGGAGTAGTGGGGACCCCTTCAATCAAGGGGTCCCCCCCTCCAGCCACCCAAGGGCCAGGGGTGAAGCCCGAGGCTGTCCCCCCCATCCAAGGGCTGCGGATGGGGGGCTGATAGCCTTTTTGTCAAAAAATGAATATTGTTTTTAGTAGCAGTACTACAAGTCCCAGCAAGCCTCCCCCGCAAGCTGGTACTTGGAGAACCACAAGTACCAGCATGCGGTGGAAAACCGGGCCCGCTGGTACCTGTAGTACTACTACTAAAAAATACCCCAATAAAAACAGAAGACACACACCTTGAAAGTAAAATTTTAATACATACATCCACACCTCCATACACACATACTTACCTATGTTCGCACGAGGGTCGGTCCTCTTCTCCATGTAGAATCCATGGGGTACCTGTTGAAAAAATTATACATACATAATCCAGTGTAGATCGGTCCTCTTCTTTTCTATTTGTAATCCACGTACTTTGCAAAATAAAAAAACGGATACACGACCACGCACTGAAAGGGGCCCCATGTTTTCACATGGGACCCCTTTCCCCGACTGCCAGGAACCCCCCTGACTTCTGTCTAAGAGGGTTCCATCAGCCAATCAGGGAGCGCCATGTTGTGGCACCCTCCTGATTGGCTGTGTGCTCCTGTAGTGTATGTCAGACAGCACACGGCAGTGTTACAATGTAGCGCCTATGCGCTCCATTGTAACCAATGGTGGGAACTTAGTGGTCAGCGGTGAGGTTACTTTCGGTCAACCGCTGACCACAAAGTTCCCACCATTGGTTACAATGGAGCGCATAGGCGCTACATTGTAACACTGCCGTGTGCTGTCTGACATACACTACAGGAGCACACAGCCAATCAGGAGGGTGCCACGACGTGGCGCTCCCTGATTGGCTGATGGAACCCTCTTAGACAGAAGTCAGGGGGGTTCCTGGCAGTCGGGGAAAGGGGTCCCATGTGAAAACATGGGGCCCCTTTCAGTGCGTGGTCGTGTATCCGTTTTTTTATTTTGCAAAGTACGTGGATTACAAATAGAAAAGAAGAGGACCGATCTACACTGGATTATGTGAGTATAATTTTTCCAACAGGTACCCCATGGATTCTACATGGAGAAGAGGACCGACCCTCCTGTGAACATAGGTAAGTATGTGTGTATGGAGGTGTGGATGTATGTATTAAACTTTTACTTTCAAGGTGTGTGTCTTCTGTTTTTATTGGGGTATTTTTTTAGTAGTAGTACTACTACAGGTACCAGCGGGCCCGGTTTTCCACCGCATGCTGGTACTTGTGGTTCTCCAAGTAGCAGCTTGCGGGGGAGGCTTGCTGGGACTTGTAGTACTGCTACTAAAAACAATATTCATTTTTTGACAAAAAGGCTATCAGCCCCCCATCCGCAGCCCTTGGATGGGGGGGACAGCCTCGGGCTTCACCCCTGGCCCTTGGGTGGCTGGAGGGGGGGGGACCCCTTGATTGAAGGGGTCCCCACTCCTCCAGGGTACCCCGGCCAGGGGTGACTAGTTGGATATGTAATGCCAGGGCCGCAGGGACCAATATAAAAGTGTACCCCGGCTGTGGCATTATGTATCTGGCTAGTGGAGCCCGGTGCTGGTTTCAGAAATACGGGGGACCCCTACGCTTTTTGTCCCCCGTATTTTTGGGACCAGGACCAGGCGCAGAGCCCGGTGCTGGTTGTTTAAATATGGGGGAACCCCTGTCACTTTTTTTCCCATATTTTTTCAACCAGGACCGGCTCAAAGAGCCCGAGGCTGGTTTTGCTTAGGAGGGGGGACCCCACGCATTTTTTTTAAAGATTTAAACAATGATTTTTATTTTAATAAAAGGTGCACAATGAAGCCCAGCACGGATCTCACAGATCCGGCCGAGATTCATTGTGTTAGAGTCGGCAGTGTTTTACAAGTCACTCACTTAAAACACCGCAAAAAAATACGAATGACATCGACATCGGTAAATACGAAAACGCAGAATACGACAGCTTAGTAAATTAGTCATAATAAATTCAAAAAGTTGCAACTTTACACTTTCGATGTCATTCGTGATTGAACTTTAACCTCAAACGGGAAAATACGATTTTTAGTAAATATACCCCCAAGTAGGGACTTTTACACAATAAGGCCACGAATTCTGAAGCCAGGGCCAGTAACATCACCGTCTTACACAGGAGGTACGTGTATTCTACCATCATCAGAGGTTCAAACCAGGAGGACTGTAGAAATTCCAACACTACATTCAAATCCCAGGGTGCCGTGGGCGGCACAAAAGGAGTCTGTACGTGGAGTAACCCTTGCAAGAAGGTCTGAACTTCTGGCAACACTGTCAATTTCTTCTGAGGAAGGAAACAGGTAGACCAGCCGGTAAGGACAAGGCAATGTCAGTGCATTTACTGCCCTCGCCTGAGGGTCCCAGGTTTGTGAGCAATACCAGCAAAGTTTCTTGTTGAGTCGAGAAGCCATCATGTCTATTTGTGGGCAGCAACACCGTTCGATGATCTGCTGAAACACCTGATGGTGGAGCCCCCACTCTCCCGGGTGGATCGAGACGATTCAGAAAGTCCGCTTCCCAGTTGTCCACTACCGGAATGATGATTGCGGATTTTGCTCTTGCATTTCTTTTTGCCCAGAGGAGTATCTTTCACACCTCTCGCATGCTGGCACTGCTTTTTGCCCTTCCTTGTCGATTTATGTATGCCACCGCCATGGCGTTGTCGACTGAACTTGGATTGCGTGATCCCCGAGTAGAGGACAGGCCTGAAGCAGAGCATTGTAGATCGCCCAAAGTTCCAGAATGTTGATCAGAAGTAGGGCTTCGTGGGCTGACCACCTGCCCTGGAACTGAGCCCCATGGGTTACAGCTCCCCATCCTCTCAGACTCGCATCTGTCGTGAGGAGGATCCAATCCTGAATCCCGAAACTTAGACCTTCCAGTAGGTTTGAGGACTGCAGTCACCACAGTAGGGAAATCCTTGCTTGAGGTGACAGCCATATCATCTGGTGCATCTGAAGATTTGATCCGGACCACTTACTCAGGAGATCCAAATGAAATGTTCTGGCATGGAACCTTCCATACTGGATGGCCTCGTATGAGGCTACCATTTTCCCCAACAATCTTATGCAAAGATGGATGGATATTCGAGTAGGACCATCTCCTGGAGTGTTCTTGCTTTGTCCTCCGGGACAAACACTTTCTGGGCCACAGTATCCAGCAACATTCCCAGGAACAGAAGCCACTGAGTTGGCTCCAGGTGGGACTTCTGCAAATTGAGGATCCACCCATGGTGTGACAGAAGTTGGATAGTGTGGTCTATATGGAGCAATAAAAGCTCCCTGGATCTTGCCTTTATCAAGAGATCATCCAGATAAGGGACAATATTGACCCCCTGGACCCGGAGTTGGAACATCATCTCCTCCATCACCTTCGTGAACACGCTCGGAGCTGTGGGCAGGCCGAAGGGTAACGCCTGGAACCGGTAGTGATCGTTCAGCAGGGCAAACCGCAGGTAAGCCTGGTGAGGTGACCAAATCTGGATATGGAGATAGGGTCCTTTATATCCAGTGAGACCATGAACTCCCGTTCTTCCAGGCCCACAACCACTGCTCGCAAGGATTCCATTTTGAACTTGAAAACCTTTAGGTAAGGGTTCAAGGATTTTAGATTCAAAATGGGCCTTACCGAACCGTCCGGTTTTGGTACCACGAACAGGTTGGAGTAGTAATCATTTCTCTGTTGTTGCCATGGCACTGGAACAATGACTTGGGACTGGACCAATTTTAGGTACCCTGCTATGACCGTTGTTTGGGATATACCAGCCGCTGTGTAAATAGACTTCAGTGTAGTCTCTATTTTCCTATCCCCAGGGTCCTTTATGGTAAAGGAGCCCGGAGCTGGTAGTACGCTTTTTTAGATAGGCGAGAGACTGATACTTCTACGGCCGGGGGTTCTTACCAGATTTTCCTGCCTTCAGGAGCAAATGGGAAAGTGTGCAAAAATCGTTTTGTCACTTGGTATTTCTTATCTGGATTTTCCCAGGCTATCTTAAACAGGTCATCCAGTTCTGCAGAATCAGGAAAAGTGACACAGAGTTTTTTATGTGTTATGAAAAATGACAGCTGTGCTGCAGCGTCCTTCAGAGGGAGTTTTAACACATCCCATATAGCAAGAATGAGGGTCTCAATACCCTGTGCAGAAGCGGAATCCCCAGTAATAGGATCCAAGTCCTCCCCCTCCTCCTGTATTTCCTCATCAGATTCTGAGAGTGAAGCAGGTAACCCACGTTTAAGTGGTCCTGATCTAGAGGAGGGGGGGGGGGGGGGAGCTGTTGAACATCTGCCATTGCAGCTAGGTCTGCAACAGCCTGCTGCAGTTGTTGAGTTTTTTGACTATTAGCAGTGACCTAAGATGACATATCTGACATCACGGATTTTAGGGCACCTAGCCAGGAAGGCTCTGACCCTCACTGAGTTGTGAGGACTGGCTGCATTGTTTACATGATATGGAACCAGATGTAGAGGAAGAGAATCTGGTGTGACATACACTGCATAATTGGTGTTTTACCATGTTTACAGGAGACAACACTTATATACACATACACACAGACAAGTACTATAATAGCAAGCCTATCCTACTGTATGTGAGAGGGAGACAAAGAGGAAGGAACAGCACACCCAAGGTAAGCAGCCCCACAGTGAGACTGCAAGCTGTTTTATCACGGTGTAATACCGGAGTTTTTGTCCTTTTCAGGACACAGATTGTGTACAATAGAGGCTCTCCCCCTTTGCTACACCCCTATACCAGTTTTCCTGAGTGTCTGGAGATGTGTGTGCCTGCTGCTGCAGCTGTAAGCAGAGGAAGGCGCCAAAATGCAGCTGGTCCCGCTCTGATGGAAGCTCCGCCCCCTGTAATGGCGCCAGACCTATATAGATTTTTATACTGGCAATGTCTATCAACAGAGTGTAAAATGAAGTAAAGATACCGGTTTTCACTTTTTCTGGCCAGTGTACGCAGAGAGCTATAGTGGATCCCCCCAGGGAGGGTTCAGTATGCCGCACCTGCATTTGCGCCACACCAAGAACCGGGAGTGGGGACCCCCCTAGCGAGCCCCCGGTTTGTACTCACCACTCTTCTCACCTTCAGGCATCTGTTAGGGGTGTGCGGTGTGCTGAGATTGCGACAGCTAAGGCGCACTGCCCCGCTGTACAACAACCTCTCAGGACGGTGGTCCTGCAGCGGGGAAGCAGCTGACGCCTGAAGAGACCGGTAACCGTTACCCCCAACTCCCACGGTGCAGGTATGCTGTTGCCCAAATAGCACACCGAAAATAAATAAAATTTTACACCTACCGGTAAATCTATTTCTCGTAGTCCGTAGAGGATGCTGGGACTCCGTAAGGACCATGGGGTATAGACGGGCTCCGCAGGAGACATGGGCACTTTAAGAAAGACTTGGACTCTGGGTGTGCACTGGCTCCTCCCTCTATGCCCCTCCTCCAGACCTCAGTTAGAGAAACTGTGCCCAGAGGAGATGGACAGTACGAGGAAAGGATTCTTGTTAATCCAAGGGCAAGATTCATACCAGCCACACCAATCACACCGTATAACTTGTGATAAACTACCCAGTTAACAGTATGAACAAACATAGTCCCAGTCCACAACGATGAAACTATAACATAACCCTTATTAAAGCAATAACTATATACAAGTCTTGCAGGAGAAGTCCGCACTTGGGACAGGCGCCCAGCATCCTCTACGGACTACGAGAAATAGATTTACTGGTAGGTGTAAAATCTTAAATTTTCTCTAATGTCCTAGAGGATGCTGGGACTCCGTAAGGACCATGGGGATTATACCAAAGCTCCCAAACGGGCGGGAGAGTGCGGATGACTCTGCAGCACCGATTGAGCAAACAGGAGGTCCTCCTCAGCCAGGGTATCAAAGTTATAGAACTTTGCAAAGGTGTTTGAACCCGACCAAGTCGCTGCTTGGCACAACTGTAAAGCCGAGACCCCTCGGGCAGCCGCCCAAGAAGAGCCCACCTTCCTAGTGGAATGGGCCTTAACCGATTTTGGTAACGGCAATCCTGCCGTAGAATGCGCCTGCTGAATCGTGTTACAGATCCAGCGAGCAATAGTCTGCTTAGAAGCCGGAGCGCCAACCTTGTTGGCTGCATACAGGACAAACAGTGCTTCTGTCTTCCTGACCCTAGCTGTTCTGGCCACATAAATCTTCAAAGCCCTGACCACATCCAGGGACTCGGAATCCTCCAAGTCACGCGTAGCCACAGGCACAACATTAGGTTGGTTCATATGAAAAGATAAGACCACCTTAGGAAGGAACTGAGGACGAGTCCTCAATTCCGCCCTATCCACATGAAAAACCAGATAGGGGCTTTTATTTGACAAAGCCGCTAGTTCCGAAACTCGCCTTGCTGAAGCGAAGGCTAACAACATGACCACCTTCCAAGTGAGGTACTTCAACTCCACCGTGTTGAGAGGTTCAAACCAATGTGACTTAAGGAAACTTAACACCACATTAAGGTCCCAAGGTGCCACCGGAGGCACAAACGGGGGCTGAATATGCAGTACTCCCTTCACAAAAGTCTGTACTTCAGGAAAAGAAGCCAATTCTTTTTGAAAGAAAATGGATAAGGTCGAAATTTGAACCCTTATGGACCCTAATTTTAGGCCCAAATTCACTCTAGTCTGAAGGAAGTGAAGGAGACGGCCCAAATGGAACTCCTCCGTAGGAGAATTCCTGGCCTCACACCAAGAAACATATTTTCTCCATATGCGGTGATAATGTTTCGATGTCACGTCCTTCCTAGCCTTGATCAGGGTAGGAATGACCTCATCGGGAATACCTTTTTCAGCTAGGATCCGACATTCAACCGCCATGCCGTCAAACGCAGCCGCGGTAAGTCTTGGAACAGACAGGGCTCCTGTTGCAGCAGGTCCTGCCGTAGAGGAAGAGGCCACGGATCTTCTGTGAGCAACTCCTGCAGATCTGGATACCAAGTCCTTCATGGTCAATCCGGAGCCACGAGGATTGCTCTCACTCCTCTTTGTCTTATTATTCTTAACACCTTGGGTATGAGAGGAAGAGGAGGAAACGCATAGACCGACCTGAACACCCAAGGTGTCACCAGGGCGTCTACCGCTACCGCCTGTCTATTTGGGGCAGTCCCCACTGACCCACGATCTGTGCAAAGACTTCCTGATGAAGTCCCCACTCTCCCGGATTCAGGTCGTGTCTGCTGAGCAAGTCCGCTGCCCAGTTGTCCACTCCCGGTATGAACACTGCTGACAGTGCGCTTACATGACCTTTTGCCCAGCAAAGAATTCTGGTGGCTTCTGCCATTGCCACCCTGCTCCTTGTGCCGCCTTGGCGGTTTACATGAGCTACTGCTGTGACATTGTCCGAATGAATCAGGACTGGCTTGTCGCGAAGCAATGCCTCCAGTAACTTCTCTCGAGATCTCGCCTTTATGAGGAGATCGTCCAAGTATGGGATAATTGTGACACCCTGCTTGCGCAGGAGCACCATCATCTCCGCCATTACCTTGGTAAAAATCCTCGGGCCGTGGAAAGCCCAAACGGCAACGTCTGAAATTGGTAATGTCAGTCCTGTACCGCAAATCTCAGGAACGCCTGATGAGGAGGGAATATCGGAACATGAAGGTATGCATCCCTTATGTCCAGGTAAACCATCCAATCCCCCCCCTCCAGGCTGGCGATGATCGCTCTGAGTGATTCCATCTTGAACTTGAACCATTTTAAGTACAGGTTCAGGGATTTTAAATTCAAAATGGGTCTGACCGAACCGTCCGGTTTCGGGACCACAAACCGGGTTGAGTAATACCCCTTCCTTTGTTGCAGAAGGGGAACCTTGGTTATCACCTGCTGAAGACACAATTTTTGAATTGCATTTAACACTAACTCCGTTTCTGAAGGAAAAGCTGGTAGGGCCGATTTGAAAAACCGGCGAGGCGGCACCTCTTCGAATTCCAGCTTGTATCCCCGGGAAACACTCTCTATTGCCCAGGGATCCACCTGTGAGTGGACCCAGATGTGGCTGAAAAATCGAAGACGTGCCCCCACTTGAGCTGACTCCCCCAGGGAAGCCCCAGCGTCATGCGGTGGATTTTGCAGACTCAGGGGAGGACATCTACTCCTGGGAACTAGCTGTGTGCAGCTTTTTCCCCCTGCCTTTACCTCTGGCAAGAAAGGACGAACCCCGTACCTTTTTGCTTTTATTGGAACGAAAGGACTGCATTTGGTAATGCGGCGCCTTCTTAGGTTGCGGGGGAACATAAGGCAAAAAATTCGATTTACCTGCTGTAGCAGTAGAGACAAGGGGGGTAATTCCAAGTTGATCGCAGCAGGAAATGTTTTAGCAGTTGGGCAAAACCATGTGCAGTGCAGGGGGGGCAGATATAACATTTGCAGAGAGAATTAGATTTGGGTGGGCTACTTTGTTTCTGTGCAGGGTACATACTGGCTGCTTTATTTTTACACTGCAATTTAGATTGCAGATTGAACTCACCACACCCAAAAATCAATCTCTCTCTGCACATGTTATATCTGCCCCCCCTGCAGTGCACATGGTTTTGCCCAACTGCTAAAAAATTTCCTGCTGCGATCAACTTGGAAGGTCCGAGAGGCCTTCACCAAACAACTCCTCCCCCTTGTAAGGCAACGACTCCATATGCCGCTTTGAGTCGGCATCCCCCGTCCACTGCCGGGTCCACAAGAGTCGCATAGCAGAAATAGACATAGCATTTATTCTGGAGCTTAGTAAACAAATGTCTCTTTGAGCATCCCTCATATATAACGCAGCATCCTTGATATGCCCTAGGGTCATTAAAATTGTATCCTTATCTAGGGTCTCAATCTCCGTAGATAAGGAATCTGTCCATGCCGCGACAGCACTACAAACCCAGGCCGATGCCATAGCCGGTCTAATAATAGTACCAGAATGTGTGTAAATGTACTTCATGGTAACTTCCTGCTTACGATCAGCAGGATCCTTGAGGCTAGCCGTATCCTGGGATGGCAGTGCTACCTTCTTTGATAAGCGTGTCAACGCCTTGTCTACTTCAGGCGAAGATTCCCATCGTATCCTGTCCTTTTGTGGAAAGGGATACGCCAAAAGAATACTCTTGGAGATTCCCAAGCCTTTTCGCACAATTCGCTTAGCTCATATGAGGACGGAAAAGTGACCTCAGGTTTTTTCTCTTTATACATGTGTACCCTCGTGTCAGGGACAGGGGGTTCCTCCGTGATATGCAAAACCTCTTTAATAGCAATAATCATGTAACGAATACCCTTAGCCACTTTTGGCTGTAACTTTGCATCCTCATAGTCGACACTGGAATCTGAATCCGTGTCGGTATCTGTGTCAGTGATCAGGGATAATGTGCGCTTTTGAGACCCGGAATGTCCCGGTGCCACTGGGACAGGCACGGTCTGACTACCTGACTGTTCCCTAGCCTCAGCTTTGTCTAATCTCTTATGTAATAAATTAACATTAGCATTCAAGACATTCCACATATCCATCCAGTCCTGTGTCGGCGTTGCCGACGGCGACCTGACAATCATGCACTCCCCCTCCTCCTTAGGCGAGCCTTCATCGTCAAACATGTCGACACACGCGTACCGACACACTCCACACACACAGGGAATCTCTTTTCTGAAGACCGGTTCCCGCTTTAGGCCCTTTGGAGAGACAGAGAGAGAGTATGCCAGCACACACCCCAGCGCTATATGACCCAGGAAAAAACACAGAATGTTCACCCAGTAGCGCTGTTATAATTATATATATATATATATATATATATATATATATATATATATATATATATATATATATATATATATATACACATACATATACATATATATAACAGCAGTCAGGCGGCACTCACGGCGAGAAGAAAGAAACACAGACACCTTGCGGAGACAGCTCCGCAAGGTGTCTGTGTTTCTTTCTTCTCGCCGTGAGTGCCGCCTGACTGCTGTTATACATTTGGAGGGGGATTGTCCCTTTTCCCTGTGGAGGGCACCGGCATTACTGATTATACTTTGAGTTAATGGAGTGCCGCCTGACATGCAGGGTATGTATGTATATGTATGTGTATATATATATATATATATATATATATATATATATATATATATATATATATATATATATATGCGCCAATTATGTGCCCCCCCCTACTTTAAAACCCTCTTTCACCGTGTGTCAAGCAGGGGAGAGTCCGGAGAGCTTCCTCTCAGCGGTGCTGTGGAGAAAAAATGGCGCTGGTGAGTGCTGAGGGAGAAGCCCCGCCCCCTCAGCGGCGGGCTTCTGTCCCGCTCAAAATATGTAAAACAGGGGGCGTGGCTTGGCTGGCAACCAGAGAAGAAGTGCAGCACCTCAGCTCTCCCCAAACGGCACTCATAAAACCTCCTTACCCCCTATTTCAGCATCCCTCTCTAACCAAAAATCACCCCTTAGGCCTGCCTGACCCTGCTGCCGACACCTGGGGAGCCCGCGGAGTCGGGGAGCGCTTTTAAGCGCTCCTGCGGATTGCGGCCTACCTCCCCAAACAAAAGCCGGGGCCTGGAGTGGGACGGAGGCCGGACGAGCCCGCCCGGCGCACACGGGCGCCCTGCAGAGAGCGGACCCCCCTTCCCGCATCCATCGGGACCAGCCCACAGGACCCAGAGACGGACCCTACCTGTAGCGGTGAGTTTGCTCCATAGCCGGAGCCAGCCCCGCGGTCGTCACGCCAGCCGCTCACGCTGACCCGCTGCCTCCCGCTCACAGCTCCAAGACGCGGAGGCCTCACCCGCCCGGACCGCCAGGCCGCCGGATCACCTTTGGAGGGAGACGCGTAACCCCCTCTTGCCGCGCGCCGCGCGGGCCTCGGGACCCGCTGCACTCCCGGGCGCCTGCTCGAGCCGGAGATCGCTGCCTCGCGGCCCCGCCGGGCACGCGAGAGTACACACTCTCCCCCCACCACCCCACTCCTGCTTAACTGCTGAAGGGGGTTTAATCACACCTCTGCTCCTAGGGTCGGATTTTTGGAGCTGGAAGAGACCCCCACCTCCTTCCTGCGGGCTGCGGCCTAGTTCTCATCCAGGGTCCAGGGACTCCCTTTGGACATATTGCCCAGCTGACATCAGGGTCCATCAAACCACAGGCTCCATAGCAAAACCCCAGCCAAGGGCTCCCCCTGGTGGTTAATCTGAGATAATTTAATGGTGGAAAATATATCTACATACATAAAAGATACTATATGATCCCACCTCAATATTTCAGAGCCTATGACGCTATAAGATATGCGCCTGAACTAGCTGCCGCGGCCATTGATGCCGTAATGTGCTGCTGAAGCCAACCCACGGGGAGCCGTACCGCTGAAGGCACTCTCCTGCTAAACATGTGATCAAACGTCACCTCGTCAACTCGATACAGGGAAATCAGGCTACTCAAGCGATGCCCAAGAATAAGAAATCTTCTCAGAAGACAGGCAAACCGACTCTCCGGGGGAACATGTCGCAATCTGCAATGAGGCCCTTTCTACAACCTACCTCCCCCTCTCCGACTGACAACCCCCCTGCAGCAACTCCCCCATCTCTCCCACCATCCCCTCACCCATCTCCGCTAAGCGCGGATGCACCGCAAGCTCTTTCATCAGGTAGCAAGGACCTGCAAGACATATTGGCTTACATGAAGACCCTACCCACTAAACAAGATTTACAAGATACGGTGAGACGCGAACTAGCTGCCATGAGACAGGACATTACACACATATCTGAATGAGTATCGAGCCTGGAAGACCACCAAACCTCCTCAGATACATTTCTGCAATCACTGACGACTGTTATTGAAACCCAATCAGCGGAAATCCGCTCCCTACAGCTGCGGTTGACAGATTTGGACAACAGAGGGAGGCGAAACAATATCCGCATACGGGGCCTACCGGAAGAGGTCCCCCCAACGGGGCTGATTGACGCCCTTACGAAGATCTTCAACGAGATCCTGGGCAACGACCCCAATGATAACATCACCTTTGACAGGGCCCATCGTGCCCTGAAACCAAGAGGCCTCTCCGCGGATAGACCACGCGATGTCATATGCAGGTTGCATTACTTCTCCCAAAAAGAGGATATCATGCGCAAAGTCCGTCAACTTGATGGAGTGGACTTCAACGGCTCTGTGATACAAATTTACCAAGACTTGTCCTGGCACACACTACAACAACGAAAAGCCCTCAAACCCCTGACGGAAGAATTCCGCAAACGCCAGTTGAAATATCGGTGGGGCTTCCCCTTCAACCTACAGGTCTCCTCATCTGGAAAAACTCACACTCTCAACTCCTACTCGGACCTCCCAGAGTTCTGCACGGGACTTGGCATACCAAAACCCGATCTACGCGATTGGGATTTCCCTATTCCAGAACTACCATCCTTCCAACCCCTGAACCTGGGACCGCCTTGGCAGTTGGTGCGGAGAGGTGGAGGGAAAGGCGCTAAAAGTCCGTCCCCCAACAAGGAATCACCTGTCTCCTGAATGATTACCCAGACCCCCTGCTTGTCCGAGTCTTACTCTGAATGTCATTACAGGCAACACAGTGTCACTGTTCATAGATTACAACGCAATCTCACTACACGCCACTGAAGAACCTACACGTGACCTCCGGCTGTAACAGAGGTTCCGGCCTCACTTCCCCCACACGTTTTGGGCGTTTGACTATTGTTACTATCCTTTGTTCAATTAATACGAGATTTATTACAGTTTTCACTATTCGAAGATTTCCTCTTGTTGACGAGGTATAAGGTTTATAGTTTATTATGTACACTCAGTTCAGCTTATATAAGTATTTTGCTTAATAGAATGTCTTTTCTCATTTTTCTTATGCCTCCGGCGGCGGCTCCCTTGCTCGCCCCACACCCGCCCCTGGCTATTAAGCCTTTTGGATACCCAACCCTTAGACGGAATGGTTATCCCGATGCGGGTTTTTTCTGAATGTTTTTTTAATGTTTTCATTGATCTCTTTTTTTCCATGCCCTGTCCCTCTTTTCTTCTTTCCCTTCCTTCTCTCTTCCCTTTCCCTGACCATTCTGGACTCAACGCATTCCACCATAACACTTATCCCCCATGACGTCCGTAGGCAAAATTAAAGTCGCCTCAATCAATGCGAAGGGCCTCAATGTACCTGAGAAAAGATCATCCCTTCTGAGGTCCCTATGGGCTGATAGAGTAGATGTTGCAATGGTCCAGGAGACGCATTTTAAAATCTCAGCTAAGAACCCCCCTCTGACTAACTACCGGTATCCCCAGGCTTTTTACAATAACAACCCAGACTCTAAATCAAAGGGCGTGGCAATAGTGTTCTCCAGGACCCTCCAGCTGTCAGATGTGTCAGTCCATAAACTGGTCCCGGGCCGTCTTCTGATGGTACGTTGTAAAATAGGTTCCTGTCCATACATATTCATTGCAATTTACGCCCCAAACAAGGATCAGGTCCCATTCTTCCGCAATGCACTCTCCCGAATTGAACCACTCCTCTCAGGTGTGACCGTTCTCGGAGGAGACCTGAACTGGATAATGGATCCATCATTGGACTCATCTTCCAATGCCCCCCGGACCTCACAGCGCCAATACCGACAGGTTAGACGACTGTTTCATGACCTCCAACTAGCTGACTCATGGCGGGTTCTCCACCCCTCAACTAGAGATTACTCCTTCTACTCCCCTCCACACAAAGTATATTCCCGCCTCGATTATTTATTTCTAGATCACAGACATCTTCCCTTATTGATAGACTCCTCCATAGGCCCGATAACATGGTCCGACCATGCCCCTGTATACTTGACACTCTCGGCCCCACAGACGACCCCAGGTCAATGGACCTGGCGTCTCAATGAATCACTGTTGCAAGACCAGTATTGCAGGAGCGACATAGAAAAAGCCCTGACCGAATTCTTCTCCATAAATGACACAGCAGATGTCTCAAAAATTACCCTATGGGAAGCGCACAAATGCACCATACGAGGTAAGCTCATACAATTGGGGACATTTGTGAAGAAACAGAAATCCGCACTACTCACCAAATTACTAGGCCAGCTACACCACCTTGAGTCACTACACAAATCGACCCTTTCGGAGTCTGATTACCTAGCTCTCCTAGATACGCGGGCCCAAATAAAGAAAACCCTTACTGATAGTATCCAATTATCTGTCCGAAAATGTAACTCTAAATACTACCAGTGGGGTAATAATAAGAATTTACTCACCGGTAATTCTATTTCTCGTAGTCCGTAGTGGATGCTGGGAACTCCGTAAGGACCATGGGGGATAGCGGGCTCCGAAGGAGGCTGGGCACTCTAGAAAGATTGAGGACTACCTGGTGTGCACTGGCTCCTCCCACTATGACCCTCCTCCAAGCCTCAGTTAGGACACCGTGCCCGGACGAGCAGACATAATAAGGAAGGATTTAGAATCCCGGGTAAGACTCTTACCAGCCACACCAATCACACCGTACAACTCGTGATACTATATCCAGTTTGACAGTATGAAAAACAACTGAGCCTCTCAACAGATGGCTCAACAATAACCCTTTAGTTAACAATAACTATTTACAAGTATTGCAGACAATCCGCACTTGGGATGGGCGCCCAGCATCCACTACGGACTACGAGAAATAGAATTACCAGTGAGTAAATTCTTATTTTCTCTAACGTCCTAGTGGATGCTGGGAACTCCGTAAGGACCATGGGGATTATACCAAAGCTCCCAAACGGGCGGGAGAGTGCGGATGACTCTGTAGCACCGAATGAGAAAACTCCAGTTCCTCCTCAGCCAGGGTATCAAATTTGTAGAATTTTGCAAATGTGTTTGCCCCTGACCAAGTAGCTGCTCGGCAAAGTTGTAAAGACGAGACGCCTCGGGCAGCCGCCCAAGATGAGCCCACCTTCCTTGTGGAATGGGCATTTACAGATTTTGGCTGTGGCATGCCTGCCACAGAATGTGCAAGCTGAATTGTACTACAAATCCAGCGAGCAATAGACTGCTTAGAAGCAGGAGCACCCAGCTTGTTGGGTGCATACAGGATAAACAGCGAGTCAGATTTTCTGACTCCAGCCGTCCTGGAAACATATATTTTCAGGGCCCTGACAACGTCTAGCAACTTGGAGTCCTCCAAATCCTTAGTAGCCGCAGGCACCACAATAGGCTGGTTCAGGTGAAACGCTGACACCACCTTAGGGAGAAACTGGGGACGAGTCCTCAATTCTGCCCTATCCATATGGAAAATCAGATAAGGGCTTTTACATGATAAAGCCGCCAATTCTGACACTCGCCTGGCTGAAGCCAAGGCCAATAACATGACCACTTTCCATGTGAGATATTTCAGATCCACGGTTTTTAGTGGCTCAAACCAATGTGATTTTAAGAAACTCAACATCACGTTGAGATCCCAAGGTGCCACAGGAGGCACAAATGGGGGCTGAATATGCAGCACTCCTTTCACAAATGTCTGAACTTCAGGTACTGAAGCTAGTTCTTTTTGAAAGAAAATCGACAGAGCCGAGATCTGTACTTTAACGGAGCCTAGTTTTAGGCCCATAGTCACTCCTGCTTGCAGGAAATGCAGAAATCGACCCAGTTGAAATTCCTCTGTTGGGGCCTTTTTGGCCTCGCACCATGCAACATATTTCCGCCATATGCGGTGATAATGCTTTGCCGTAACATCTTTCCTGGCCTTAATAAGCGTAGGAATGACTTCTTCCGGAATACCCTTTTCCTTTAGGATCCGGTGTTAAACCGCCATGCCGTCAAACGCAGCCGCGGTAAGTCTTGGAACAGACAGGGCCCCTGTTGTAGCAGGTCTTGTCTGAGCGGTAGAGGCCACAGGTCCTCTGAGAGCATCTCTTGAAGTTCCGGGTACCACGCTCGTCTTGGCCAATCCGAAACCACGAGAATGGTGTTTACTCCTCGCTTTCTTATTATTCTCAATACCTTTGGTATGAGAGGCAGAGGAGGGAACACATAAACCGACTGGTACACCCACGGTGTCACTAGAGCGTCCACAGCTATCGCCTGAGGGTCCCTTGACCTGGCGCAATATCTTTTTAACTTTTTGTTGAGGCGGGACGCCATCATGTCCACCTGTGGTTTTTCCCAACGGTTTACCAGCATCTGGAAGACTTCTGGATGAAGTCCCCACTCTCCCGGGTGGAGGTCGTGTCTGCTGAGGAAGTCTGCTTCCCAGTTGTCCACTCCCGGAATGAACACTGCTGACAGTGCTAGTACATGATTCTCCGCCCATCTGAGAATTCTTGTGGCTTCCGCCCTCGCCATCCTGCTTCTTGTGCCGCCCTGTCGATTTACATGGGCGACTGCCGTGATGTTGTCTGACTGGATCAGCACCGGCTGGTGTAGGAGCAGGGATTTTGCTTGACTTAGGGCATTGTAGATGGCCCTTAGTTCCAGAATATTTATGTGAAGGGAAGTCTCCTGACTCGACCATAGTCCTTGGAAGTTTCTTCCCTGTGTGACTGCCCCCCAGCCTCGAAGGCTGGCATCCGTGGTCACCAGGACCCAGTCCTGTATGCCGAACCTGCGGCCCTCTAGAAGATGGGCACTCTGCAGCCACCACAGTAGCGACACCCTGGTTCTTGGAGACAGGGTTATCAAGCGATGCATCTGAAGATGCGAACCGGACCACTGGTCCAACAGGTCCCACTGAAAGATTCTGGCATGGAACCTGCCGAAGGGAATTGCTTCGTAAGAAGCCACCATCCTTCCCAGGACCCGCGTGCAGCGATGCACTGATACCTGTTTTGGTTTCAGGAGGTCTCTGACTAGAGATGACAACTCCCTGGCTTTCTCCTCCGGGAGAAACACTTTTTTCTGGACTGTATCCAGAATCATACCCAGGAACAGTAGTCGTGTCGTCGGAACCAGCTGTGGACTTTGGGATATTCAGAATCCAGCCGTGCTGGTGCAGCACCTCCTGAGATAGTGCTACTCCCACCAACAACTGTTCCTTGGTCCTCGCTTTTATTAGGAGATCGTCCAAGTACGGGATAATTAAAACTCCCTTTTTTCGAAGGAGTATCATTTCCGCCATCACCTTGGTAAATACCCTCGGTGCCGTGGACAGTCCAAACGGCAGCGTCTGGAATTGGTAATGGCAATCCTGTACCACAAATCTGAGGTACTCCTGGTGAGGATGGTAAATGGGGACATGCAAGTAAGCATCCTTGATGTCCAGGGATACCATGTAATCCCCCTCGTCCAGGCTCGCAATAACCGCCCTGAGCGATTCCATCTTGAACTTGAATTTTTTTATGTATGTGTTCAAGGATTTCAAATTTAAAATGGGTCTCACCGAACCGTCCGGTTTCGGTACCACAAATAGTGTGGAATAGTAACCCCGGCCTTGTTGAAGTAGGGGTACCTTGATTATCACCTGCTGGGATTACAGCTTGTGAATTGCCGCTAGCACCGCCTCCCTGTCTGAGGGAGCAATCGGCAAGGCAGATTTTAGGAACCGGTGGGGTGGAGACGCCTCGAATTCCAGTTTGTACCCCTGAGATACTATTTGAAGGATCCAGGGATCCACCTGTGAGCGAGCCCACTGATCGCTGAAATTCTTGAGGCGGCCCCCCACCGTACCTGGCTCCGCCTGTGGAGCCCCACCGTCATGCGGCGGACTTGGAAGAAGAAGCGGGGGAGGACTTTTGCTCCTGGATACCTGCTGTTTGTTGCAGTCTTTTTTCTCTACCTCTGCCTCTGGACAGAAAAGACCTGCCTTTTCCACGCCTGTTTTTCTGGGTCCGAAAGGACTGAACCTGATAAAACGGCGCCTTCTTAGGCTGTGAGGGGACATGGGGTAAAAATGCTGACTTCCCAGACGTTGCTGTGGAAACTAGGTCCGAGAGACCATCCCCAAATAATTCCTCACCCTTATATGGTAACACTTCCATGTGCTTTTTTGAATCTGCATCTCCTGTCCACTGGCGAGTCCATAAGCCTCTCCTAGCAGAAATGGACAATGCACTTACTTTAGATGCCAATCGGCAGATTTCCCTCTGTGCATCTCTCATATATAAGACTGAGTCTTTTATATGGTCTATGGTTAACAGGATCGTGTCTCTGTCTAATGTGTCAATATTTTCTGACAGTTTATCTGACCACGCAGCGGCAGCACTGCACATCCAAGCTGACGCAATAGCTGGCCTAAGTATAATGCCTGTGTGTGTATATATACAGACTTCAGGATCGCCTCCTGCTTTCTATCAGTAGGTTCCTTGAGGGCGGCCGTATCCGGAGACGGTAGTGCCACCTTTTTAGACAAACGTGTGAGCGCTTTATCCACTCTAGGGGGTGTTTCCCAACGTGACCTATCCTCTGGCGGGAAAGGGAACGCCATTAGTACCTTCTTAGGAATTACCAATTTTTTATCAGGGAAAGCCCACGCTTCTTCACACACTTCATTTAATTCATCTGATGGGGGAAAAACTACGGGTAGTTTTTTCTCTCCAAACATAATACCATTTTTAGTGGTACCAGTAGTTATATCAGAAATGTTTAACAGCTCTTTCATTGCCTCAATCATACAGTGAATGGCCTTAGTGGGCATCAGGTTTGACTCATCGTCGTCGACACTGGTGTCAGTATCCGTGTCGACATCTGGGTCTGCTTGAGGTAGCGGGCGTTTTAGAGCCCCTGACGACCCATGCGACGCCTGGGCAGGCACGAGCTGAGAAGTCGGCTGTCCCACATTTGGCATGTCGTCGATTTTCTTATATAAGGAGTCTATACGTGCACTCATTCCTTATCATAAGCCCATCCACTCAGGTGTCTGCCCCGCAGGGGGTGACATCCCTTCTAAAGGCATCTGCTCCGCCTCCACATCATTATCCTCATCAAACATGTCGACACAGCCGTACCGACACCCCGCACACACACAAGGAATGCTCCGAATGAGGACAGGACCCACAAAAGCCCTTTGGGGGGACAGAGTGAGAGTATGCCAGCACACACCAGAGCGCTATATAATGCAGGGACTAACTAAGTTATGTCCCCTATAGCTGCTTTTTTATATTATATATGTATTGCGCCCAAATTTAGTGCCCCCCCTCTCTGTTTTTACCCTGTTCTGAAGTGTAGACTGCAGGGGAGAGCCAGGGAGCTTCCTTCCAGCGGATCTGTGAAGGAGAAATGGTGCCAGTGTGTCTGAGGGAGATAGCTCCGCCCCTTTTCCGCGGCCTATTCTCCCGCTTTTTTCTGGATTCTGGCAGGGGAATTTACCACATATATAGCCTCTAGGGCTATATATTGTGGTATTTTTGCCAGCCAAGGTGTTTTTATTGCAGCTCAGGGCGCCCCCCCCCCAAGCGCCCTGCACCCTCAGTGACCGGAGTGTGAAGTGTGCATGAGGAGCAATGGCGCACAGCTGCAGTGCTGTGCGCTACCTTGGTGAAGACTGATGTCTTCTGCCGCCGATTTTCCGGACCTCTTCTTGCTTCTGGCTCTGTAAGGGGGACGGCGGCGCGGCTCCGGGACCGAACACCAAGGACTGGGCCTGCGGTCGATCCCTCTGGAGCTAATGGTGTCCAGTAGCCTAAGAAGCCCAATCCGGCTGCAAGCAGGCGAGTTCGCTTCTTCTCCCCTTAGTCCCTCGCTGCAGTGAGCCTGTTGCCAGCAGGTCTCACTGAAAATAAAAAACCTAAAATTATACTTTCTATCGAAGGACTCAGGAGAGCCCCTAGTGTGCATCCAACCTCGGCCGGGCACGAAATCTAACTGAGGCTTGGAGGAGGGTCATAGTGGGAGGAGCCAGTGCACACCAGGTAGTCCTCAATCTTTCTAGAGTGCCCAGCCTCCTTCGGAGCCCGCTATCCCCCATGGACCTTACGGAGTTCCCAGCATCCACTAGGACGTTAGAGAAAAACCAGGTCGCCTTTTGGCCCAAGCTCTCAAGGCCCAGCGTACCTCCCTGTTTATCAACAATGTAAAAGATCTTGGGAACATTCTCCGATTCAAAACCCCAGAAATTGCGGCAAGCTTCAAACAGTACTACTCCCTTTTATATAATCTAGAGAATCGACCGGATAATACCACCTCTCCGTGCGACTTATCACGGGCAAAGGCGTACCTAGAAAGGGTGTCCTACCCCGTCTTGCCCCCTTCAGATAGGGAGGCTTTGGAATTACCTTTCACCCAACAAGAACTGGAGAATGCCCTGGCCATGACCCCGTCTGGCAAGAGCCCAGGACCAGATGGCTTCACCCTCGCCTACTATAAACAATTCAGGGACCTCACATCCCCTTATCTCCTCCAGGCCTTTAATTCAATATCCGCAAACACCCACTTCTCCAACCAATCATTGGAGGCGCATATCTCCGTGCTGCCTAAGCCTGGCAAGGACCCCTCGGTGTGCTCCAGCTACAGGCCCATATCGCTCCTAAACGTCGATGTCAAGCTCTTTGCAAAATTATTGGCAAACAGACTGAACGCATTCCTACCTTCCTTGATCCACAGCGATCAGGTGGGGTTCGTCCCGGGTCGCGAGGCCAAAGATAATACCACTAAGGTATTGAGCTTGATTCACGTCGCGTCCCGGGGCGACCAGCCCACAGTGTTATTGTCCACTGATGCCGAAAAGGCTTTTGATCGAGTGGGCTGGGGCTTTATGAGGTCTGTGCTGGAGCATATTGGATTGGGTCCCCAGATGTTTAACAGGATAATGAGCCTCTATAGATCCCCCACAGCACGGGTACGAGTAAACGGATCATTGTCTGACCCTTTTCCCATAGGCAATGGGACACGATAAGGTTGCCCACTATCCCCTCTACTGTTTGTTCTCTGTATCGAGGCTTTCGCCAGAGCCATTAGGGCCAATGACGGTATTACGGGCTTGACGATTGGCGATACAGAGCACAAGCTTTCCCTATTCGCGGATGACCTGCTAGCCACAATAACGCACCCGACCTCCTCCCTCCCCCACTTTATGCGAGAGCTTTCCCACTTCGGTTCACTCTCCAACTTTAAAATCAACATGTCCAAATCATGCGCCTTGAATATCTCCTCTCCCCCTGAAACCGTAGCCGAACTTAAAAGATCCTTCCCCTTTAATTGGAACACTTCTCATCTGTCTTATCTAGGAATACAGTTGCCAAATGACCTGTCTCGCCTATACACCTTAAACTTTACCCCCCCTCCTTAGAACACTCAGGGCTGACTATAGCAGATGGTACCTCAAACCACTCTCTTGGCTGGGAAGGGTGAACGTTGTAAAGATGAATACCCTCCCCAAACTACTCTACAAATTACAGACCCTTCCCATACAGATTCCGGACTCCTGGTTCAGATCCATCCAACTGTTAATACAACAATTTATCTGGTCTCGGAGAAGACCAAGAATAAGCAGATCCATTATGATCCGCTCTACCCGAAACGGTGGTTTCCAATTGCCTGACATCAGAGGCTACTATTGGGCAATAATGCTCAACAGGGTTCTGGACTGGACGAGGAGTCGGGAAACGAAGCAATGGGTGGACGTAGAGGGGCTATATATGCAACAATTCCCAGAGATCTTCCCCTGGCTCCCGTCCCTGCCAAAACCCCTTTCCCCCCACCCAACTATCACGGCGACCCTATCGTTTTGGAAAAAGGCGCGCCGCTGGCCCTTTCTCTCTTCCGATTTTGGCCCATTGACCTCTTTTTTGGCGAACCCCGACTTTCTGCCCGGTTTGACTCCCTCCCACTTTCGCGAATGGGCCCTTGAGGGCCTCTTTAGAGTGGGTCAGATGACAACCCCCACAGGAGTCAAGCAATTCTCAGACATACGGTTAAAATGGGAAGTTCCACAGCGTGACTTTTGGAAATACCTACAGCTTAGACACTTTTTGCATTCGGAGCGTAGGTATCTCCAGGCCTCACGCGAGTTAACAGTTTGAGAGGATGTGTGTCGCCACATGCCCCCCCCCAGCATGCTATTTCCTCACTTTATAAACTACTACAGACCCCAAACGCTCAGACACCCATACCCTTCAAGCTGGCCTGGGAAAGAGACCTCGAGATCTCCCTGACAGATAAAGATTGGCAGACAATATTTCTCAAATCCCACAAAAGCTCAGTCTGCATACAAGTTAGGGAAACCCAATACAAGCTCTTAATGAGATGGTATAGACACCCCTCTCTCCTCCATTTCATGTACCCTGGAGTGACTGACAGATGCTGGAGATGTCTCGGCGCTACAGGCACCCTAATGCACATCTGGTGGGATTGTCCCCTACTAAAACCATTCTGGAAGGATATTATATCCACTTCCCAAGATATACTTCATACACCCGTCCCCACAGACCCAGCATTCTGGCTACTCTCCCATTCCTCTATCTCACTGGCTCAACACAACGCGTCGTTACTTCGGCACCTGTCTAATGCAGCGAGGGCGATCATCCCCACATTATGGAGATCACAACTCCCACCCACTAGGAAATTATGGTTTAACAGAATTAATCACTACATGAATATGGAAAACATTCTCTTGGTCTCCAGAGATAAACTAACGGAGTTTATGACCATGTGGATGCCCTGGATAGAGTATGTGTCCTCTAAGGACTACAAGGACTATGTCTATGCTGCCAAATGATCTCAACGCACAATTGATCGGACGAATAGCCTACACCCCCCCCCCCCCCCCTCAACTCAATTGTCCCCCCTAGTTTGGTCACACCCTGTTTTCTTTCTACTATTCTTCTCATTTCTTCCCTCTCCTTTCTCTACAGTTTCTATACAATGCTATTTGAGATTGTACGTATAATATAGTACGGACGGAGGACGAAGGGATACCAGACGAATGTTACGTAAACACTTACTTACGCTAATGCCTATACTGTTCTCCCAGCAATGGGGATGTTATGCCTCTCTACTTTTCAAGGCTATGATGTACTAGGCCAGGCCTGGCCAACCTGTGGCTCTCCAGATGTTGTGAAACTACACATCCCAGCATGCCCTGCCACGGTTTTAGCATTCCTTAATACCAAAACTGTGGCAAAGCATGATGGGACTTGTAGTTTTACAACAGCTGGAGAGCCACAGGTTGGCCAGGCCTGTACTAGGCCTTCGTTTGTGCCCTGATGACTTTCTCCCTCACCTGTCAAAATGTGATGCAATCTTTATACTGCTATGTTGTACCTAAATAAAAACAGATTATACAAAAAAAAAATATGTAAAACATGGCGGGGGCTCTTTAATATACATGTACAGTGCCCACCTGTACATGTATATAGTTCATTTTGCCATAGGAGAGGTTTATATTGCTGCCCAGGCCGCCCCCCCTGCACCCTTACAGTGACCGGAGTATGTGAGGTGTATGGGAGCAATGACGCACAGCTGCAGTGCTGTGCGTTACCTCAGTGAAGCTCACTAAGTCTTCTGCCGCCTTTGAAGCCTTCTTTCTTCTTTTTTTCCGGCTCTGTGAGGAGGACGGTGGCGGCGCGGCTCTGGGATGAACTCCCAGGACGAACCTGTGTTCCAATCCCTCTGGAGCTAATGGTGTCCAGTAGCCTAAGGAGCAGAGCCTATCATTTAAGTAGGTCTGCTCCTCTCTCCTCAGTCCCTCGATGCAGGGAGTCTGTTGCCAGCAGTGCTCCCTGAAAATAAAAAACCTAACAAAGATACTTTCTTAGCAGGAGACTCAGGAGAGCTCCCTGCAGTGCACCCATCCTCCTCTGGGCACAGTCTCAAACTGAGGTCTGGAGGAGGGGCATAGAGGGAGGAGCCAGTGCACACCCAGAGTCAAAGTCTTTCTTAAAGTGCCCATGTCTCCTGCGGAGCCCGTCTATACCCCATGGTCCTTACGGAGTACCAGCATCCTCTAGGACGTTAGAGAAATAAAGTTTTAAAATAAACTGAAGAAAACTCTGGAGCTCCAGAATGTGAATCCTCTCCTGACGGCACTTTTTTCTAAATTGCCTGTGGGAGGGGGCACAGAGGAGAGGAGCCAGCACACCCAGTTGAAGAAATTTAAAGTGCACCGGCTCCTTTGGACCCTGTCTATACCCCATTGTACTAATTCCCCAATATCTAGAGAAATTAGCTGCTTCGCTGTATGTGTCTAGTTGAATAAAATGCTCCCTTAATGCAGGTACACTAGGCGACGGGGAATTGCCGGCAATGGATGACTATATCGTTGAACAATATAGCGTTAAACGATATAGTGCATACATACTGAACGTTAACATGTCAGCTCAATATTGGTGATCGTTGAATGGCGTGCGGAAAAAAACTGATCGGTCACCAATATTGCCCCCATACACACTGGACAATATAAGCTTAAAAATAAACCATAACAACATTTGTGTCGTTATCATTTATTTTTTAGGCTAAAATCACCTAGTGTGTACCCCCCTTTACTTTTCTGTGTACACAAAATGTAACAAACTCTGAATATCCCTGTGCCATCATCTGACTAGCAGATTACTAAAAATATGGCCATACATAAGAAAAGAGGTCATAGTGGAAGAAGCTGGAAGGCAATTGCTTGAAACGCCTATTAGCACCTGGTCAATAGGACACAGATCAAGTGGAAGGGGGGGAACACAGAGTAAAAAGAGAACTTTTCATTAATGTACAGTATGAGGGCGGATATATCTATCCTAAGTGTTTTCATTTGTGAATAGCCGACCAGAAAGGTAAAAGACGCCCACCGATGCATTTGCAAATTTGCTTATGTATGCGCATAATTGCAAAGCATAGGAAGATTCCGAGAACCATCGTCAATACCGGTTGACCCAGGATATACATGGTTGCAGGTGCAGTGGCCGGCACCAGGTTTTCAATCACAGCTACGTCAGATGCAAGCCCCAAAAACTGGCATGACACGCCTACGTTTTTTTAACCACTCCCCGCATACTCACCATCAATCTCCAAGCTGTCCTTCTCTATTGATGTAATCAGAGGATCTATCGATTGTTGCATTTCTTCAACTTGATCTTCTTCTTCAACCTCTTCAATGGGCTGGGATGTGCTTTGTGATTTCAGAAAGCTCCGACTCGTCACAGCCAGATCTACAGAATTAGTGATTTTTACATTGTGTTATTTACCGGTTTCACAATTTTTTTTTTTACAATTTTGCAATAGTTTTATACATTACATACCTATACATATATGATGCATCTCTAATATTTAAAAAAAATATTGTATTCTATACCTAAACAATAGAAAAAAGGAGGAGTTTTTATGGTTTTTAATTTCAAATGGCACTGAACCTGCATACCATTAAATAAGCTACAAACGAAACAATTTATGAAAAGTAAAACAAAAACGTCTAGAGCCTAGTACAGTGATGGGGAACCTTTGGCACTCCCCAGCATGCCCTGCTACAGATTTAGCATGGCCAAATAACAAAACTGTAGCAGGGCATGCTGGGATGTGTAGTTCAACAACAGCTGGCATGCCAAAGGTTCACTGGCCTAGTACATGATACAGCTTCAGTAAAAAAAAAAAAAAAAAAAAAAAAAATTATATATATATATATATATATATATATATACACATATACACATACATACATACATACATACATACAATACATATATATATATATAATTTTAATTTTTTCAGAGAATTGTGTTTACATACAGAAATAATTAGGTTTATATGAAACATTACATATGGTAACGATACAAAATGTTGCTTGAGGTTTAAGTGCCTTAGGTAGCAGCATTTTACCTTAGAGCCATATAGCTTCCAATTCTGGGATCAGTTTTTGGGCCACAAAATATCTGGGATTATAAACGTTAACATCTAAATATTCTTCCAGAACTAAGCCGTAAGGAGAGGGGGAGTGAAAACAGTGGGTGCTAATCACGTTCTTGGTGGCGATCACATTGCTTTTAGATACTAATAGGCTGGCTGCGCTTTGATGTCATCACTGTCTGGCACACTCCCAGCCTATCAGTGACTAGTATGCCTTCCTGGAGATACCAATACAATTGAATATCGACACGCAGGATATTTATAACAAGGAGGCAAATGAGAAGAGCAGTAGCAGCATTGACCACTTGTCTGCTATAATCTTATAGCAGCCGTCAATCACAGAGGGACCTACCGGCCCCAAGACTTCAGTGCCGACTACCCGTACACTGGCTGCAGGAACTGACAGCACACCTGAGCAGGCACATTTAAATACCTGCCAGTTGTGATGTCTACACAGACATATCGAACGGCTGATTGGTGTGTATGCTTTCCAAATTGGCGGCTATGTCAGCAGATTCCCTTTAGTGTTAGGTTTAGGACTTAAATACTGTAAAATGCTTTGTCTAAATGATGATCTTCTCTAGTCCTCAAGTGTGCTGTCTTGGAGATCTCCTTGATTCCTCCCTCTCCTTCAAACCACATTCAGTAACTCTTGCGATCCTGCTGTTTCAGTCTCAAAAATATTTCCAGGATCAGACCCTTTCTCACCCTAGATGTTACTAAGACCCTCATACACTCACTGGTCATCTACAGATTGAACTACTATAATCTCCTCCTATATGGTCTCCCTGATTACCACTTTTTTCCACTTCAATCTATCCTCAATGCTACTACCCAGTTCAACTTCCTCTCCAAAACGTACTACGTCCGCTTCCCCTCTCTTAACAGCCCTACACTGGCTGCCCTTCCCCTTCATAATCCAATTCAAGCTTATACTTATACTCCTTATCCAACGCCGCTAAAACCCGGGATAACCTGGGTCACGGCTCAGTGGAAAAGGGATAATACGGGTCCAGTGACCTAGGAATCAAACCCGGCTAGCTTGCGGGCTTGGTCCCGGAGAGGACCAGTGTAAATGAGTAAGCCGAGGCATCCAACCAAGCTCGCGTTTACAACATGGGGAGGACGGTGACGCAGCTGGCTGCTTCCTGCAGTGATGACACTATCTGTGGGCGTAGCGAGTGACATCAGGTGGCAGAACTAGTCTCTCACTGCAGCAAAGACTCTGGAAAATACTGCACCCAAATAATCCGGGTCGGAGCCACGGTGGAAAGGGGCCAGTCATGGGTCTGACCCGGTTTGGAACTGTTGCCCATATTTATCAAGCCATGGAGAGTGATAAATCCCACAGTGATAAAGTACCAACCAACCAGCTCCTAACTGTCATGTTACAGGCTGTGTTTGCAAAATGGCAGTTAGGCGTTGATTGGTTGATACTTTAACACCATGCAATTTATCATGCTTCAAGGCTTGATAAATCTGGCCCTGTGTTCCAAATCTCAGGTCAGACCCTGGATTTAGTTGGAAAAGTGGTATTACAAAGCCCTCAACCATTGCGCTACCATTTACATCAGGGATGGGGAACCTTCGGCCCTCCAGCTGTTGTTGAACTACACATACCAGCATGCCTTGCTACAGTTTTGCTACTTGCCCATGATAAAGCTGTTGCAGGGCATGCTGGGATGTGTAGTTAAACAACAGCTGGAGGGCCGAAGGTTCCCCATCCCTGATTTACATATATGACCTTATCTCCTTTTATACTCGCACCCGCCCTCTTCGCTCCACATATGAATTCCGCCTCTCCTGAAAACTGATTAATTCCTTCCACTTCTACCTAAAAGATTTTTGCAGTGGTGCTCCCAACCTCTGGAATTCTCTACCTCTCCCCATCAAACTCTCTACAAAACTTCAAACGGGCATTCAATTTCCCATTTCATTATCAAACCCAGCTACTGTACCTCTCATCCTAACCCTCTGTTCCATGCTCACTTCTATTACCATGTGTGTCATCGCTGTCTGTCTGCTCCCTCCCTTCAGAATGTAAGCTCTAACGAGCAGGGCCTTCTCCCCCATGTGCTTTTCC
This sequence comes from Pseudophryne corroboree, assembly GCF_028390025.1. Lineage (NCBI taxonomy): Eukaryota > Metazoa > Chordata > Amphibia > Anura > Myobatrachidae > Pseudophryne > Pseudophryne corroboree. The sequence continues at coordinate 439,748,949 of NC_086447.1, forward strand.
TTCTCTTACTCCATACTCCCTACAATGGCACCTAACCCTTGGTTTCTGCCACCCTGATGCTTCTATCAGTGTTATGCCCCCTGATGCATCAATGTCTATATACCTTATACTTGTTCTACATTGTCTTGTACTGTAAGTTGCTGATTTCTTGTTTAGCTCATTATTTATGTAGGTTGTTAGGCACTGTTGAACCCTTGTTGTGCCATATTAAAAAAAAAAAAAAAAAAATATATATATATATATATATATATATATATATATATATATATATATATATATATATATATATATATATATATATATATATATATATATATATATATATATATATATATATATATATATATATATATAATATCACATTCTGAACACCCCCCCAGCATTCTTCATAATATTTTCTGCCATCGCAATATACTACATATAAAGGGCAGAAAGCTTGCTTTCTATTTATACTATATTTTGGTGTACGCGTAACTGTACATGGCTAACAATTCTGCGGACACACCATAACAAAACTTTGCCTACTGTATATGTAAAGGCCCCATCACCAAATCTTTAAACCCCTTCAGCCACAAGTTGAAATGCGACTGAATTGAGCAGAAACGCATCAGAACGATCACGATCATTCAACAATTTCCCTTCAACTTCCCGGGAGCTCCTGGACAGGACTAGGCTCATTATTTCCAGCTCACACATACAAGGCACATCAAGCTAACTAGCTTGAAAAACTCAGCAACTGCTGAAACATTACTTACAAAGTAACAATGCAGTACATAACTAAACAAAGTTGTACTGAACCAGATAACAAGTGCAGGAAAACGAAGCTATGGCCGGGTGCCCAGCATCCTCTACGGAATACGAGAAAAGGATTTACCGGTAGGTCACCAAACCCCTATTTTCTCTTACAACCTAGAGGATGCTGGGGTCTACATTACTACCATGGGGATGTACCAAAGCTCCCAGAACGGGAGGGAGAGCACAGAGGCTCCTGCAGAACTGATTGACTGAACTTCAGATCATCAGAGGCCAAAGTATCGAACTTGTAAAACTTTGCAAACGTGTTCGACCGAGACCAAGTTGCCGCTCGGCAAAGTTGTAACGCTGAGACACCCCGGGCAGCCACCCAGGAAGACACCACCTTACGAGTACAGATTTTGGACACTGCAATCCTGCCGTAGAAAGCAGGACACCCAATTTTCTTGGGATTATACAGGACAAACAAACAGTCCGATTGCCTGTGACGAGACATCCTCTTCACATAGATTTCAAAGCCCTGACAACATCCAAGGACTTTGACGAAAATTGAGGAGTCAGTAGCCACAGGCACCACAATAGGTTGGTTGATATGAAATGCGGACACAACCTTTGGAAGGAACTGCTGACGTGTCCAGAGCTCAGCTCTATCTTCGTGGAAGATCAAGTAAGGGCTTTTACAAGACAAAGCCCCCAATTCTGACACACGCCTAGCAGAAGCTAAGGCCAACAACGTGACAGCCTTCCATGTAAGAAATTTGACCTCAACCTCCTGTAGAGGCTCAAACCAGTCCGACTGCAGGAACTGCAACACCACATTAAGGTCCCAAGGCGCCGTAGGCAGTACAAAGGGAGGTTGAATGTGCAGAACTCCCTTCAAAAAGGTCTGAACCTCAGGGAGGGCAGCCAATTGTTTCTGGAAGAAAATGGACAGGGCCGAAATCTGTACTTTCACAGATCCCAACCTATGGCCCATATCCACACCTGATTACAGGAAGAGGAGAAAACCTCCCAGTTGAAACTCTCACACCAAGAGACACATTTCTTCCAAATACGATGGTAATGTTTAAACGTTACCCCTTTACTAGCCTGTAGCAGGGTAGAAATGACCTTCTACGGAATGCCCTTCTGAGCTAGTATCAGGCGTTCAACCCCCATGCTGTCAAACGTAGCCGCGGTATGTCTTGATAAGCGAACGGCCCCTGCTGCAGCAGGTCCTCAAGAAGAGGCAGAGGCCTCGGCTCTTCCTGCAAGAGATTCAGAAGATCTGCGTACCAAGCCCGCCTTGGCCAGTCTGGACAATGAGGATCGCTTGAACTCTTGTTCTCCTTACGAGCTTTAAAACTCTTGGAATGAGTGGAAGTGGTGGAAACACATACACCGACTGGAACACCCACGAAGACACCAGGGCGTCCACTGCCACTGCTTGTGGGTCCCTCGACCTGGAACAATAGCGTCAAAGCTTCTTGTTGAGACGAGAGGCCATCATGTCTATTTGGGGTAACCCCCAAAGGTCTGTTATTTCCTTGAACACCTCCGAATGGAGACCCCACTCCCCCGGATGGAGTTTGTGTCTGTTGAGGAAGTCTGCTTCACAGTTGTCCACACCCGGAAAGAAAATTGCAGAGAGTGCCAACGCATGTTTTTCTGCCCAGAGGATGATTCTTGTCACCTCTGACATCGCAGCTCTGCTCTTCGTGCCGCCATGTTGGTTTATGTAAGCCACCGTCGTTACATTGTCAGACTGTACTTGAATGGCCCGATTTCTTAGAAGATGGGCCACCTGAAGAAGACCATTGTAGACTGCTCTTAGTTCCAGGAGGTTGATCAGCAGGCCGGCTTCCAGACTTGACCACCTTCCTTGGAAGGTTTCCCCTTGAGTGACTGCGCCCCAGCCCTAGAGGTTCGCATCCATGGTTAGAAGGACCCAGTCCTGAATCCCGAACCTGCGGCCCTCCAGAAGGTGAGGCAATTGGAGCCACCAGAAGAGTGAAATCCTGGCCCTTGGTGACAGACGAACTGGTGCATGTGTAGATGAGATCCTGACCACTTGTCCAGGAGATCCAGTTGGAAGGCCCGAGCATGGAACCTCCCGTACTGGAGAGCCTCATAAGAGGCCACCATCTTTCCCAAAAGGCGAATGCATTGATGAACAGACACCCGGGCTGGCTTCAGGATATCCCGGACCATTGTTTATATCACCAATGCCTTTTCCTGTGGAAGAAACACCCTCTGCACTTCTGTGTCGAGGCTCATCCCCAGAAAAGACAACCTCCGGGTTAGTTCCAAATGAGATTTTGGAAGGTTCAGAATCCAACTGTGGACTCTGAGTAGGCGGGCTGTGAGTACGATGGACTGCAACAGCTCCTCCTTGGACAATGCCTCTATCAGTAGATCATCCAGATACGGAATGATGTTTACCCCCTGTTTTCGGAGTAGAACCATCATCTCCGCCATCACCTTGGTAAACACCCTTTGTGCTGTAGAGAGGCCGAATGGCAGGGCCTGGAACTGGAAATCACAGTCCAGTAATACAAAACGGAGATAAGCCTGATGCGGTAGCCAAATCAGAATGTGGAGGTACGCATCCTTGATATCCAGGGATACTAGGAATCCCCCCTCTTCCTGCCCTGATATCACCACCCTGAGAGACTCCATTTTGAACTTGAACTCCTTCAGAAAAGGGTGCAGTGATTTTAGGTTCAGAATGGGCCTGACCGAACCATCCGGTTTCGGTACCACAAAAAGGTTTGAATAGTAACCCATGGCTTGCAAATGAGGAGGTACTGGCACAATGACCTGTGCCTCCACCAACTTTTGGACCGCTGCTTGTAGGACAGTCCTGTCTGCCAGGAGAACTGCCCAGCCTAATTTGAAAAATCGGTGGAGGGAGATTTTGAAATTCCAACTTGTATCCCTGGGACTGTATCCCTGTATCCCTCCATGGAGCGCAGCACTGGGTGCCGGGCAATGGACGCCGCACTCCACCTAATGAATCAACCCCAGAGTTTTCATTCCTCCCACTACCTGTCACTAACGCTATGTTCCACATTAGATGGAGCACGGAGTTTGTTGCACCGTATTCACCCCTCCTATTGCCTGTCATCAGCGCTGCATTCTACATTAGGTAGAGCGCGGCGTCCGTTGCCTGGCACCCAGCGCTGTTGCTTCCAGGTTTGGGAAACAACATGGGCTCTTGGTGATTCGCCGGCAATATCACGTGGTCGGAGGCGGTCACGTGACTGCGGGCAGGACACCAAGAGCCCTGTAGTTCTCATGCTTATTGGTCAGTGACCATCATGTGATTGGAGATGATCACATGACTGAAAGATTACATTTATATTTATGGATTTTATAAGTTATAAGCCTCGTTTTTAAGAAAAAAGTTAATATGAAGATATTATATGAAAGATTGCCTTCTGTTATTAGATATTAATTTTGTGATATATGATAAAATCTATCAGAGCTGGAACAACAGATGTTCCTGATTATCCCTTAATTATAAGGGTTTATATAGCTTATCAGTTGGATATTGGACTTATGCTCCTGAGGAAGCTGGCAGTCACGAGACCAGCGAAACGAGTTGAGCTACACCTTGCAGGACCACAAAGTGCTGTACCCTTCCATCCACATCTCTGGCGACATCCATGGACTCATTTGCATCCACCGGATAAATTCCAACACAAGTACTTTCAGACCCAGATCCATCCCTGTTTTGCCATTTGGATCTCCGCTATAAATGAGATACCTACGGGACTGTTCCGGAAAAGTCTGGTAACAATCTACTCAACAATTGAACTTGTGGGCATATGTGGATTTTTTTGGACATTGCAATATAGAAGGGACAACCAGTGGTATTTTTAACAATGTAAGTATTTTTTAGCAATAGCTTTGTTTTATTAATGAGGAGTAGAAAAACCTCTTTCTTATGAATATATAATAAATTGTTTGTTTATACACTTAAAAAAAAAAGTATTGGTGAAACGGTCTTTTATTATTTGAAGTAACAGCCGGCGCCAGTATTTACCCATTTTTTCTTTATTTATATATCTATAAGAGAATTGACCTTCTCTATACAGGCTGCCGCTGACAGCGCACTCTCTCTATATATATATTTCTTGGTCAGTGTAGTGCTGACTCAGGGCGCCCCACCTAAGTACTGCTAAGCAGTCCGGGAGCACAGTTAATACTGCGCTCCAACCCTGAAGCCGCCATCTTCACACCGACCCCTCCGCTTGTTAGGGGGGATGGTGACTTACTCGCCACACCTCAGCTCTGCAAGGGGGTGGCGGCCTGCTGCTGGGGTGAGCGTTCCCCTGTGGCAGGGCACGATCTATCCCCTCTGGAGCTCAATGTTCAGTCAGCGGAGACAGTGGCTCAGACACTGCTCCCCCCCCCTCAGTCCCTCGTTGCAGGCAGGCTGTTGCCAACAGCCTCCTGTAAAACAATAAACTCTAAAGATAAACTCTGTAGAGCTCCCCTTGCTGTGACCGGCTCCTCCGGGCACATTTTCTAAACTGAGTCTGGTAGGGGGGGCATAGAGGGAGGAGCCAGCCCACACTATTAAACTCTTAAAGTGCCAATGCTCCTGGTGGACCAGTCTATACCCCATGGTACTAATATGGACCCCAGCATCCTCTAGGACGTAAGAGAAACCTTTGTTTTCTGATAGCTCAATGTACACAATCTTTATTTAATACACAAAGTTATTCAAAATATTGTATTAAGTAACCTTCAGGCTGTGTGTATAAGAATATACGAAAATTAAATGAATTGTGTGAATGTACACACACTTTGTTTAATGCACAAGGTTCTTAACAATATTGGCTAAAATTAACTCCAGGCTGTGTGTACGAGGTGTACATGAAACATAAATATGCATTGTTTGCTTAGACTTTTGCAATTATTCCAAAATACGGAAAAATCCGAAATCTAAAATACTTCCGGTCCCAAGCATTTTGGATAAGGGACACTCAACTTATATACACACACACACACACAATAAATGAATATATATATATATATATATATATATTATATTATATATTATATTATATTATATTACATTACAGGTTGAGTCTCCCTTATCCAAAATGCTTGGGACCAGAGGTATTTTGAATATGGGATTTTTCCGTATTTTGGAATAATTGCATACATTAATGAGATATCATGGTGATGGGACCTAAATCTAAGCACAGAATGCATTTATGTTACATATACACCTTATACACACAGCCTGAAGGTAATTTTAGCCAATATTTTTTATAACTTTCTGCATTAAACAAAGTGTGTCTACATTCACACAACTCATTTATGTTTCATATACACCTTATACACACAGCCTGAAGGTCATTTAATACACAATTTTTAATAACTTTGTGTATTAAACAAAGTTTGTGTACATTGAGCCATCAAAAAACAAAGGTTTCACTAGCTCACTCTCACTCAAAAAAGTCCGTATTTCGGAATATTCCGTATTTCGGAATATTTGGATATGGGATACTCAACCTGTATATATATATATATATATATATATATATATATATATATATATATATATATATATATTTATATTGTATTTTACGGTGGGAATTCCAACAGCTAGAAAGGCATGGTTCGTATTCACTAACTTAAGTCACAAACTAAAAGGGAAGAACAAATGTCATTCACACAAGTACCATTCTGAAAGTCTGCTAGTGCTGCACGCAATTGCTGCCTAACAATTATGTATATAATTGTTTTAATTAGATTGTTTACTGTATTAAATAGTATAAACACTTTCTACAGATGAAAATATAATTAAGTTAAGAGAACTTCAGTGTATATGTACTGCACCAGATTAAAAAAAATACATAAAAATCCCAGTCACTGATTGAACACATTTTACCATCAGGGCTTTCTGGACTGTCAGTAGAGAGAGGACCAGCTGTGGGATCTAAGCAAGACTCGCTTTTTGAATTGTAATTCTGGTCCTGGGATACACATTTATCCAGTGTCCTGTTAAGAGATGAACTACATGGATTCTGCTCTACTATATTACAATGGGATCATGAAAGGAAAATATAGAGACAGGAAAACAGAACCAGGGGCCAATTGGAAAGGGATAGGGGGAGAGAAGACAGGAAAATCTTAGTTAATACTTAATCAAAAGAAAGAAAAAAAAACTCAAAGTAGAATTCTAAATAAATAAATAAATAGCATTAACCAGGGAGCGGAGGAGTAAAAAAAAAAAAAAAAATAAGAATTTACTCACCGGTAATTCTATTTCTCGTAGTCCGTAGTGGATGCTGGGAACTCCGTAAGGACCATGGGGAATAGACGGGCTCCGCAGGAGACTGGACACTCTAAGAAAGATTTAGGACTACCTGGTGTGCACTGGCTCCTCCCCCTATGACCCTCCTCCAAGCCTCAGTTAGGACACTGTGCCCGGAAGAGCTGACACAATAAGGAAGGATTTTGAATCCCGGGTTAGACTCATACCAGCCACACCAATCACACCATATAACTCGTGATAGGAACCCCGGTTAACAGTATGATAACAATGGAGCCTCTGAACAGATGGCTCGCCATAACAATCCGATTTTTGTAACAATAACTATGTACAAGTATTGCAGACAATCCGCACTTGGGATGGGCGCCCAGCATCCACTACGGACTACGAGAAATAGAATTACCGGTGAGTAAATTCTTATTTTCTCTAACGTCCTAGTGGATGCTGGGAACTCCGTAAGGACCATGGGGATTATACCAAAGCTCCCAAACGGGCGGGAGAGTGCGGATGACTCTGCAGTGCCGAATGAGAGAACTCCAGGTCCTCCTCAGCCAGGGTATCAAATTTATAGAATTTTGCAAACGTGTTTGCCCCTGACCAAGTTGCAGCTCGGCAAAGTTGTAAAGCCGAGACCCCTCGGGCAGCCGCCCAAGATGAGCCCACCTTCCTTGTGGAATGGGCTTTCACATTTTTAGGCTGCGGTAGTCCCACCGTAGAATGCACCAGCTGAATAGTGCTACAAATCCAGCGCGCGATAGACTGCTTAGAAGCAGGTGCACCCAGTTTGTTGGGTGCATATAGAACAAACAGCGAGTCAGTTTTCCTGACTCCAGCCGTCCTGGAAACATAAATTTTCAGGGCACTGACTACGTCCAGAAACTTGGAATCTTCCAAGTCCCTAGTAGCCGCAGGCACCACAATAGGTTGGTTCAAGTGAAAAACTGACACCACCTTCGGGAGAAACTGAGGACGAGTCCTCAACTCTGCCCTATCCATATGGAAAATCAGATAGGGGCTTTTACAGGACAAAGCCGCCAATTCTGACACCCGTCTGGCTGAAGCCAGAGCCAACAACATAACCACTTTCCACGTGAGATATTTTAAGTCCACAGTCTTAAGTGGCTCAAACCAATGTGATTTTAGAAATTCCAAGACCACATTGAGATCCCAAGGTGCCATTGGGGGCACAAAAGGAGGCTGAATATGCAGGACTCCCTTGACAAAAGTCTGAACTTCAAGCAGTGAAGCCAGTTCTTTCTGGAAGAAAATCGACAGGGCCGAGAACTGGACCTTAATGGACCCCAATTTGAGGCCCAAAGTCACACCTGCTTGCAGGAAGTGTAAGAAACGACCCAGTTGAAATTCCTCCGTTGGGGCCTTCTTGGCCTCACACCAAGCAACATATTTCCGCCAAATGCGGTGATAATGCTTTGCGGTGACATCCTTCCTGGCTTTGATCAGGGTAGGGATGACTTCCTCCGGAATACCTTTTAACTTCAGGATCCGGCGTTCAACCGCCATGCCGTCAAACGCAGCCGCCGTAAGTCTTGGAACAGACAGGGTCCCTGCTGCAGCAGGTCTTGTCTGAGCGGCAGAGGCCAAGGGTTCTCTGCAAGCATCTCTCGAAGTTCCGGGTACCAAGTCCTTCTTGGCCAATCCGGAGCCACGAGAATAGTTCTCACTCCTCGCCTTCTTATTATTCTCAGTACCTTGGGTATGAGGAGCAGAGGAGGAAACACATAAACCGACTGGTACACCCACGGTGTCACTACAGCGTCCACAGCGATCGCCTGAGGGTCCCTTGACCTGGCGCAATACCTTTTTAGCTTTTTGTTTAGGCGGGACGCCATCATGTCCACCTGTGGTTTTTCCCAACGGTTGACCAGCATTCGGAAAACTTCTGGATGAAGTCCCCATTCTCCCGGGTGGAGATCGTGCCTGCTGAGGAAGTCTGCTTCCCAGTTGTCCACACCCGGAATGAATACTGCTGTCAGTGCTAACACATGATTCTCTGCCCATCGGAGAATCCTTGTGGCTTCTGCCATTGCCCTCCTGCTTCTTGTGCCGCCCTGTCTGTTTACATGGGCGACCGCCGTGATGTTGTCTGACTGGATCAGCACCGGCCGGTTCTGAAGCAGGGGTCTTACTTGACTTAGGGCATTGTAAATGGCCCTTAGCTCCAGAATATTTATGTGAAGTGAAATCTCCTGATTTGACCATAGTCCTTGGAAATTTCTTCCCTGTGTGACTGCCCCCCAGCCCCGAAGGCTGGCGTCCGTGGTCACCAGGACCCAGTCCTGTATTCCGAATCTGCGGCCCTCTAGTAGATGAGCCGTCTGCAGCCACCACAGCAGCGACACCCTGGTTCTTGCCGATAGGGTTATCCGCTGTTTCATCTGGAGATGGGACCCGGACCATTTGTCCAACAGGTCCCACTGGAAAGTCCTTGCGTGGAACCTTCCGAATAAAATTGCCTCGTACGAAGCTACCATCTTTCCCAGGACTCGTGTGCATTGATGTACCGACACCTGTCCCGGTTTTAAGGATGTCTCTGACTAGAGATGACAACTCCTCGGCTTTTTCCACTGGAAGAAACACTCTTTTCTGGTCTGTGTCCAGAATCATTCCCAGGAACAGAAGACGTGTCGTCGGGACCAGCTGTGACTTTGGAATATTGAGAATCCAGCCGTGCTGTTGTAGCACTTCCCGAGTAAGTGCTACCCCTACTATCAACTGTTCCTTGGACCTCGCCTTTATCAGGAGATCGTCCAAGTACGGGATAATTGAAACTCCTTTCTTGGGAAGGAGTATCATCATTTCGGCCATTACCTTGGTAAAGACCCTCGGTGCCGTGGATAACCCAAACGGCAGCGTCTGGAACCGATAGTGACAGTCCTGTACCACAAATCTGAGGTACTCCTGGTGAGGAGGGTAAATGGGGACATGTAGGTACGCATCCTTGATGTCCAGGGAGACCATGTAGTCCCCCTCCTCCAGGCTCGCAATAACCGCCCTGAGCGATTCCATCTTGAACTTGAACCTTTTGATATAAGTGTTCAAGGATTTTAAATTTAAGATGGGTCTCACCGAACCGTCCGGTTTCGGTACCACAAACATTGTGGAATAGTAACCCTTTCCTTGTTGAAGGAGGGGTACCTTGACAATCACTTGCTGTGAATACAGTTTTTGAATAGCCACCAACACTGCCTCCCTGGCAGAGGGAGTTGCCGGTAAGGCAGATTTTAGAAAACGGTGGGGGGGGGGGGGGGAGACGTCTCGAATTCCAGTCTATACCCCTGAAGTACTACTTGAAGGACCCAGGGATCCACCTGTGAGAGAGCCCACTGTGTGCTGAAATTTTTGAGACGGGCCCCCACCGTACCCGGGTCCGCCTGAGCAGCCCCAGCGTCATGCTGTGGACTTACCGGACGCAGGGGAGGACTTCTGCTCTTGGGAACTAGCTGTGTGTTGCAGCTTTTTTCCTCTACCTTTGCCTCTCGGCAGAAAGGATGAGCCTCTAGCCCTCTTGCTTTTCTGGGGCCGAAAGGACTGTACCTGATAATACGGTGCTTTCTTTTGCTGTGGGGCAGCCTGTGGCAAAACGGTCGATTTCCCAGCAGTAGCTGTGGACACGAGGTCCGAAAGACCATCCCCAAATAGTTCCACCCCCTTATAGGGCAAAACCTCCATGTGCCGCTTTGAGTCGGCATCGCCAGCCCATTGCCATAACCCCCTTCTGGCGGCAATGGACATAGCGCTTATTCTTGATGCCAGCCGGCAAATATCCCTCTGTGCATCACGCATGTATAAGACTGCATCTTTTATATGCTCAATCGTCAGCAAAATATTGTCCCTATCCATGGTATCGATATTATCGGACAGGGAATCTGACCACGCAGCAGCAGCACTGCACATCCAAGCTGATGCAATCGCTGGTCGTAATATAATGCCCGTGTGTGTGTAAATAGCTTTTAGGGTAGCCTCCTGATTTCTATCAGCGGTTCCTTCAGGGTGGCCGTATCCGGAGACGGTAGTGCCACCTTCTTTGATAAGCGTGTCAGCGCCTTATCTACCCTAGGGGGTGTTTCCCAACGTGACCTATCCTCTAACGGGAAAGGGTACGCTGCCAATAATCGTTTTGAAATTATCAATTTCTTATCAGGGGAAGTCCACGCTTCCTCACACACCTCATTTAATTCCTCAGATGCAGGAAAAACTACTGGTAGTTTTTTCTCACCAAACATAATACCCTTTTTTGTGGTACCTGGGGTATTATCAGAAATGCGTAAAACATTTTTCATTGCCTCAATCATGTAACGGGTGGACCTATTGGAGGGTACACTTGTTTCATCATCGTCGACACTGGAGTCGGTATCCGTGTCGACGTCTGTATCGGTCACCTGAGTTAGCGGGCGTTTTAAAGCCCCTGATGACATTTGAGACGCTGGAACAGGCACAAGCTGTGTAGCCGGCAGTCCTATGTCGTCAAACCTTTTGTGTAAGGAGTTGACACTTTCACGCAATTCCTTCCATAAGTCCAGCCACACAGGTGTCGACCCCGCAGGGGGTGACATCACATTCACAGGCATTTGCTCCGCCTCCACATCATTTTCCTCCTCATACATGTCGACACAGCAGTACCGACACACAGCAGACACACAAGGAATGCTCTTACAGAGGACAGGACCCCACAAAGCCCTTTGGGGAGACAGAGGGAGAGTATGCCAGCACACACCAGAGCGCTATATATCACAGGGATATCACCTATAGAAGTGTGTTTTCCCTTTATAGCTGCATAAATATAGTTATACTGCGCCTAATTTGTGCCCCCCCACTCTTTTTTACCCTTTTCTGTAGTGCAGGACTGCAGGGGAGAGCCAGGGAGCTTCCTTCCAGCAAAGCTGTGAGGGAAAAATGGCGCCAGTGTGCTGAGGGAGATGGCTCCGCCCCTTTTTCGGCGGGCTTTCTCCCGCTAATGTAAAAGTTCTGGCAGGGGTTAAAAAGCACCTATATAGCCCCTGGGGCTATATATGGTGCCAGTTTGCCAGCCAAGGTGTTAGTATTGCTGCTCAGGGCGCCCCCCCCCCAGCGCCCTGCACCCATCAGTGACCGCAGTGTGTGGTGTGCATGAGGAGCAATGGCGCACAGCTGCAGTGCTGTGCGCTACCTTGGAGAAGACAGAAGTCTTCAGCCGCCGATTTTCTGGACCACCCTCTTGCTTCTGGCTCTGTAAGGGGGACGGCGGCGCGGCTCCGGGAACGGACGACGAGGTCGGGTCCTGTGTTCGATCCCTCTGGAGCTAATGGTGTCCAGTAGCCTAAGAAGCCCAAGCTACCACCACTTAGGTAGGTTCGCTTCTTCTCCCCTTAGTCCCTCGATGCAGTGAGCCTGTTGCCAGCAGGTCTCACTGAAAATAAAAAACCTAAACTATACTTTCTTTCTAGGAGCTCAGGAGAGCCCCTAGTGTGCATCCAGCTCGGCCGGGCACAGAAATCTAACTGAGGCTTGGAGGAGGGTCATAGGGGGAGGAGCCAGTGCACACCAGGTAGTCCTAAATCTTTCTTAGAGTGCCCAGTCTCCTGCGGAGCCCGTCTATTCCCCATGGTCCTTACGGAGTTCCCAGCATCCACTAGGACGTTAGAGGGGGAAAAAAACAAAAAAAAACACACACTTAGGGGGATATCCCATTAGCCGTGATTATTTGATCCATGATCACGGCTAAGGTTATCGCACCTATTTCCCGAAAAGTCAGCTCATTGCAACCTGTGCGCTCCCTTTTATTGCACCTATCCTATTCCAAAATGGCAATAATGGGGTTCGACTGATAATTCTAGCCGGCAAAACCAGAGATAATTCTAGATGAAAAAGGGAAAATCTGCCTGCACCCATAAAAACACAAACCAGTATAGGAAAACATCATAGAAGATTATTAGTGGTCATAATAAAACTATTTGGTGTAACTAAATTGGGTCAAATGGCTGTTATATGCATTTTTTTTTTTTTAATGTGAAAAAGTAATAGAAAGCTATTTTTTCAGCAAAATAGGTGCTCTCATTAAATTTGGGGTACATAAAAATGGGTATAAGTATATATTTGAATCATTTTAGGGGACTTTTAATTAAAAAATAAATAAATAAATAAATAAAAAAGAGTGGAAATGGACAGACTACTCCCACCTGCAAGTCTAAACACTTGTTCCACTCATAAAGCACCCCAATATACATGTCCCATATTTTGTACCCCAATTTCCATCACTATGCATTTTTTGACCCCCCAAAAAATAAGAATTTACTTACCGATAATTCTATTTCTCGGAGTCCGTAGTGGATGCTGGGGTTCCTGAAAGGACCATGGGGAATAGCGGCTCCGCAGGAGACAGGGCACAAAAAGTAAAGCTTTAGGATCAGGTGGTGTGCACTGGCTCCTCCCCCTATGACCCTCCTCCAAGCCTCAGTTAGGATACTGTGCCCGGACGAGCGTACACAATAAGGAAGGATTTTGAATCCCGGGTAAGACTCATACCAGCCACACCAATCACACTGTACAACCTGTGATCTGAACCCAGTTAACAGTATGATAACAGCGGAGCCTCTGAAAAGATGGCTCACAATAATAATAACCCGATTTTTGTAACTATGTACAAGTATTGCAGATAATCCGCACTTGGGATGGGCGCCCAGCATCCACTACGGACTCCGAGAAATAGAATTATCGGTAAGTAAATTCTTATTTTCTCTATCGTCCTAGTGGATGCTGGGGTTCCTGAAAGGACCATGGGGATTATACCAAAGCTCCCAAACGGGCGGGAGAGTGCGGATGACTCTGCAGCACCGAATGAGAGAACTCCAGGTCCTCCTTAGCCAGGGTATCCAATTTTGTAGGATTTTACAAACGTGTTTGCCCCTGACTAAGTAGCCGCTCGGCAAAGTTGTAAAGCCGAGACCCCTCGGGCAGCCGCCCAAGATGAGCCCACCTTCCTTGTGGAATGGGCATTTACATATTTTGGCTGTGGCAGGCCTGCCACAGAATGTGCAAGCTGAATTGTATTACACATCCAACTAGCAATAGTCTGCTTAGAAGCAAGAGCACCCAGTTTGTTGGGTGCATACAGGATAACAGCAAGTCAGTTTTCCTGACTCCAGCCGTCCTGGAACCTATATTTTCAGGGCCCTGACAACATCTAGCAACTTGGAGTCCTCCAAGTCCCTAGTAGGCGCAAGGCACCACAATAAGCTGGTTCAGGTGAAACACTGACACCACCTTAGGGAGAGAACTGGGGACGAGTCCGCAGCTCTGCCCTGTCCGAATGGACAAACAGATATGGGCTTTTTTGAGAAAAAAACCACCAATTTGACACTCGCCTGGCCCAGGCCAGGGCCAAGAGCATGGTCCCTTTTCATGTGAGATGCTTCAAATCCACAGATTTGACTGGTTTTAAACCAATGTGATTTGAGGAATCCCAGAACTACGTTGAGATCCCACAGTGCCACTGGAGGCACAAAAGGGGGGTTGTATATGCAATACTCCCTTGACAAACTTCTGGACTTCAGGAACTGAAGCCAATTCTTTCTGGAAGAAAATCGACAGGGCCGAAATTTGAACCTTAATGGACCCCAATTTGAGGCCCATAGACACTCCTGTTTGCAGGAAATGCAGGAATCGACCGAGTTGAAATTTCTTCGTGGGGCCTTCCTGGCCTCACACCACGCAACATATTTTCGCCACATGTGGTGATAATGTTGTGCGGTCACCTCCTTCCTGGCTTTGACCAGGGTAGGAATGACCTCTTCCGGAATGCCTTTTTCCCTTAGGATCCGGCGTTCCACCGCCATGCCGTCAAACGCAGCTGCGGTAAGTCTTGGAACAGACATGGTACTTGCTGAAGCAAGTCCCTTCTTAGCGGCAGAGGCCATAAGTCCTCTGTGAGCATCTCTTGAAGTTCCGGGTACTAAGTCCTTCATGGCCAATCCGGAGCCATGAGTATAGTTCTTACTCCTCTACGTCTTATAATTCTCAGTACCTTAGGTATGAGAAGCAGAGGAGGGAACACATACACCGACTGGTACACCCACGGTGTTACCAGAACGTCCACAGCTATTGCCTGAGGGTCTCTTGACCTGGCGCAATACCTGTCCCGTTTTTTGTTCAGACGGGACGCCATCATGTCCACCTTTGGTATTTCCCAACGGTTCACAATCATGTGGAAAAACTTCCCGATGAAGTTTCCACTCTCCCGGGTGGAGGTCGTGCCTGCTGAGGAAGTCTGCTTCCCAGTTTCCATTCCCGGAATGAAACACTGCTGACAGTGCTATCACATGATTTTCCGCCCAGCGAAAAGTCCTTGCAGTTTTTGCCATTGCCCTCCTGCTTCTTGTGCCGCCCTGTCTGTTTACGTGGGCGACTGCCGTGATGTTTTTCCCACTGGATCAATACCGGCTGACCTTGAAGCAGAGGTCTTGCTAAGCTTAGAGCATTATAAAATTACCCTTAGCTCCAGTATATTTATGTGGAGAAAAGTCTCCAGACTTGATCACACTCCCTGGAAATTTTTTCCTTGTGTGACTGCTCCCCAGCCTCTCGGGCTGGCCTCCGTGGTCACCAGCATCCAATCCTGAATGCCGAATCTGCGGCCCTCTAGAAGATGAGCACTCTGTAACCACCACAGGAGAGACACCCTTGTCCTTGGATATAGGGTTATCCGCTGATGCATCTGAAGATGCGATCCGGACCATTTGTCCAGCAGATCCCACTGAAAAGTTCTTGCGTGAAATCTGCCGAATGGAATTGCTTCGTAGGAAGCCACCATTTTTACCAGGACCCTTGTGCAATGATGCACTGACACTTTTCCTGGTTTTAGGAGGTTCCTGACTAGCTCGGATAACTCCCTGGCTTTCTCTTCCGGGAGAAACACCTTTTTCTGGACTGTGTCCAGAATCATCCCTAGGCACAGCAGACGTGTCGTCGGGATCAGCTGCGATTTTGGAATATTTAGAATCCACCCGTGCTGTTGTAGCAGTATCCGAGATAGTGCTACTCCGACCTCCAACTGTTCCCTGGACTTTGCCCTTATCAGGAGATCGTCCAAGTAAGGGATAATTAAGACGCCTTTTCTTCGAAGAAGAATCATCATTTCGGCCATTACCTTGGTAAAGACCCGGGGTGCCGTGGACAATCCAAACGGCAGCGTCTGAAACTGATAGTGACAGTTCTGTACCACGAACCTGAAGTACCCTTAGTGAGAAGGGCAAATTTGGGACATGGAGGTAAGCATCCCTGATGTCCCGGGACACTATATAGTCCCCTTCTTCCTGGTTCGTTATCACTGCTCTGAGTGACTCCATCTTGATTTGAACCTTTGTAAGTGTTCAAATTTTTTAGATTTAGAATAGGTCTCACCTAGCCTTCTGGCTTCAGTACCACAATATAGTGTGGAATAATACCCCTTTCCTTGTTGTAGGAGGGGTAATTTGATTATCACCTGCTGGGAATACAGCTTGTGAATTGTTTCCCATACTGCCTCCTTGTCGGAGGGAGACCTTGGTAAAGCAGACTTCAGGAGCCTGCGAGGGGGAAACGTCTCGACAATCCAATCTGTACCCCTGGGATACTACTTGTAGGATCCAGGGGTCCTGTACGGTCCCAGCGTCATGCTGAGAGCTTGGCAGAAGCGGTGGAAGGCTTCTGTTCCTGGGAATGGGCTGCCTGCTGCAGTCTTCTTCCCTTTCCTCTATCCCTGGGCAGATATGACTCTTATAGGGACGAAAGGACTGAAGCTGAAAAGACGGTGTCTTTTTCTGCAGAGATGTGACTTAGGGTAAAAACGGTGGATTTTCCAGCAGTTGCCGTGGCCACCAGGTCCGATGGACCGACCCCAAATAACTCCTCTTCCTTTATACGGCAATACACCTTTGTGCCGTTTGGAATCTGCATCACCTGACCACTGTCGTGTCCATAAACATCTTCTGGCAGATATGGACATCGCACTTACTCTTGATGCCAGAGTGCAAATATCCCTCTGTGCATCTCGTATATATAGAAATGCATCCTTTAAATGCTCTATAGTCAATAAAATACTGTCCCTGTCAAGGGTATCAATATTTTTAGTCAGGGAATCCGACCAAGCCACCCCAGCTCTGCACATCCAGGCTGAGGCGATCGCTGGTCGCAGTATAATACCAGTATGTGTGTATATACTTTTTATGATATTTTCCAGCCTCCTGTCAGCTGGCTCCTTGAGGACGGCCCTATCTATAGACGGTACCGCCACTTGTTTTGATAAGCGTGTGAGCGCCTTATCCACCCTAAGGGGTGTTTCCCACCGCGCCCTAACTTCTGGCGGAAAAGGGTATACCGCCAATAATTTTCTATCGGGGGGAACCCACGCATCATCACACACTTCATTTAATTTATCTGATTCAGGAAAAACTACAGGTAGTTTTTTCACATCCCACATAATACCCTCTTTTGTGGTACTTGTAGTATCAGAAATATGTAACACCTCCTTCATTGCCCTTAACAAGTAACGTGTGGCCCTAAAGGGAAATACGTTTGTTTCTTCACCGTCGACACTGAAATCAGTGTCCGTGTCTGTGTCTGTCGACCGACTGAGGTAAAAATAAGAATTTACTTACCGATAATTCTATTTCTCGGAGTCCGTAGTGGATGCTGGGGTTCCTGAAAGGACCATGGGGAATAGCGGCTCCGCAGGAGACAGGGCACAAAAGTTAAGCTTTAGGATCAGGTGGTGTGCACTGGCTCCTCCCCCTATGACCCTCCTCCAAGCCTCAGTTAGGATACTGTGCCCGGACGAGCGTACATAATAAGGAAGGATTTTGAATCCCGGGTAAGACTCATACCAGCCACACTGTACAACCTGTGATCTGAACCCAGTTAACAGTATGAGAACAGAGGAGCCTCTGAAAGATGGCTCACTACAACAATAACCCGATTTAGTTAACAATAACTATGTACAAGTATTGCAGATAATCCGCACTTGGGATGGGCGCCCAGCATCCACTACGGACTCCGAGAAATAGAATTATCGGTAAGTAAATTCTTATTTTCTCTATCGTCCTAGTGGATGCTGGGGTTCCTGAAAGGACCATGGGGATTATACCAAAGCTCCCAAACGGGCGGGAGAGTGCGGATGACTCTGCAGCACCGAATGAGAGAACTCCAGGTCCTCCTTAGCCAGGGTATCAAATTTGTAGGATTTTACAAACGTGTTCTCCCCCGACCACGTAGCCGCTCGGCAAAGTTGTAAAGCCGAGACCCCTCGGGCAGCCGCCCAAGATGAGCCCACCTTCCTTGTGGAATGGGCATTTACATATTTTTGGCTGTGGCAAGCCTGCCACAGAAAGTGCAAGCTGAATTGTACTACAAATCCAACGAGCAATAGTCTGCTTAGAAGCAGGGGCACCCAGCTTGTTGGGTGCATACAGGATAAAACAGCAAGTCAGATTTCCTGACTCCAGCCGACCTGGAAAACTATATTTTCAGGGCCCTGACAACATCCAGCAACTTGGAGTCCTCCAAGTCCCTAGTAGCCGCAGGTACCACAATAAGCTGGTTCAGGTAAAACGCTGACACCACCTTAGGGATAAACTGGGGACGAGTCCGCAGCTTTGCTCTGTCCGAATGGACAATCAGATATGGCTTTGTGAGACAAAGCCGCCAATTTTGACACTCGCCTGGCCGAGGCCAGGACCAACCGCATGTTCACTTTCCATGTGAGATGTATCAAATCCACAGATTTGAGTGGTTTAAACCAATGTGATTTTTGGAATCCCCAAAACTACGTTGAGATCCCCCAGTGCCACTGGAGACATCAAAAGGGGTTGTATATGCAGTACTCCCTTGACAAACTTCTGGACTTCAGGAACTGAAGCCAATTCTTTCTGGAAGAAAATCGACAGGCCGAAATTTGAACCTTAATGGACCCCAATTTGAGGCCCATAGACACTCCTGTTTGCAGGAAATATAGGAATTAACCTAGTTGAAATTCTTCCGTGGAGCCTTCCTGGCCTCACACCATGGAACATATTTTCACCTAAACTGTGATAATGTTGTGCGGTCACCTCCTTCCTGGCTCTGACCAGGGTAGGGATGACCTCTTCCGGAATGCCTTTTTCCCTTAGGATCCGGCGTTCACCCGCCCCTGCGTCAACGCAGCTGCGGTAAGTCTTGGAACAGACATGATTCTTGCTGAATCAAGACCCTTCTTATCTCTTGAAGTTCCGGTTACCAAGTCCTTCTTGGCCAAACCGGAGCCACGAGTATAATTCTTACTCCTCTCCTTCCTATAATTCTCAATACCCTGGGTATGAGAGGCAGAGGAGGGAACACATACCCGACTGGTACACCCACGGTGTTACCAGAGCGACCCAGCTATTGCCTGAGGGTCTCTTGACCTGGCGCTTCAGGTGGGACGCCATCTTATGACCACCTTTGGTCTTTCCCACGGTTTACAATCATGTGGAAACTTCCAGATGAAGTTCCCACTTTTCCGAGTGGAATTCATTCCTGCTGAGGAAATTCAGTTTTCCACTCCCGGAATGAACACTGCTGACAGTGTTATCACATGATTTTTTGCTCAGCGAAAAGTTCTTGCTGTCATTGCCCTCCTGCTTCTTGTGCCGCCCCGTCTGTTTACGTGGGCGACTGCCATGATGATGTCCGACCAGATCAGCACCGACTGACTTTGAAGCAGAGGTCTTCCTAGGCTCAGAGCATTGGAAATTGCTCTTAGCTCCAGTATATTCATGTGGAGAAAAGTCTCCAGACTTGACCACATTCCTTGGAAATTTCTTCCCTGTGTGACTGCTTCCCAGCCTCTCAGGCTGGCATCCGTGGTCACCAGAACACAGTCCTGAATGCTGAATGTGCTGTCCTCTAGAAGATGAGCACTCTGCAGCCCCCACAGAAGAGACACCCTTGTCCTTGGAGACAGGATTATCTGCTGATGCATCTGAAGATGCGATCCGGACCATTCGTCCAGCAAATCCCCCTGAAAATTTTTTGCGTGAGATCTGCCGAATGGAATTGCTTCGTAAGAAGCCACCATTTTTCCCAGGACTCCTGTGCATTGATGCACTGATACTTGGCCTGGTTTTAGGAGGTTTCTGACTAGTTCGGATAGCTCCCTGGCTTTCTCCTCCAGGAGAAACACCTTTTTCTGGACTATGCCCAGAATCATTCCTAGGAACAGCAGACGTATCGTCGGAAAAAACGCTGCGATTTTTGGAATATTTAGAATCCACTCGTGCTGTCATAGAACTACTTTAGATAGTGCTATTCCGACCTCCAACTGTTCTCTGGACCTTTCCCTTTTCAGGATATCGTCCAAGTAAGGGATAATTAAGATGCCCTTTTCTTTGAAGAGAATCATCTTTTCGGCCATTACCTTGGTAAAGGCCCGGGGTGCCGTGGATAATTCAACGGCAGCGTCAGAAACTGATATTGACAGTTCTGTACCACGAACCATAGGTACCCTTGTTGAGAAGGGCAAATTTGGACATGGAGGTAATCCTTGATGTCCAGGGACACCATATAGTCCCCTTTTTTCCGGTTCGCTATCACTGTCTGAGTGACTCCATCTTGATTTGAACCTTTGTATGTAAGTGTTCAAAAATTTCAGATTTAGAATATGTCTCACCAAGCCGTCTGGCTTCAGTACCACAATATAGTGTGGAAGACTAATACCCTTTTCCTTGATTGTAGGAGGGGTACTTTGATTATCACCTGCTGGAAATACAGCTTGTGAATTTTTTTTTATTTTTTTTCAATACTGCCTCCCTGTCGGAGGGAGCCTTTGGTAAAGCAGACTTCAGGAACCTGCGAGGAAAAGATGTCTCGAATCTCCAAACTGTACCCCTGGCATAATACTTTGTACGATCTAGGGGTCA
The DNA here is from genome assembly GCF_028390025.1 of Pseudophryne corroboree. Taxonomy (NCBI): domain Eukaryota; kingdom Metazoa; phylum Chordata; class Amphibia; order Anura; family Myobatrachidae; genus Pseudophryne; species Pseudophryne corroboree. The sequence goes on from NC_086447.1 coordinate 439,769,877, forward strand.
ACTTGCGAGTGATCCCACTGCACGCTGAGACTCTTGAGACGACCCCCCACCTCACCTGAGTCAGCTTGCACGGCCCCAGCGTCCTGCTGAGGACTTGGCAGACTCGGTGGAGGGCTTCTGTTCCTGGAAAGGGGCTGCCTTCTGCAGTCTACTTCCCTTTCCTCTATGTCTGGGCAGATATGACTGGCCTTTTGCCCGCATGCCCTTATGGGAACGGAAGGATTGAGGCTGAAAAGACAGTGTCTTTTTCTGCTGAGATGTGACTTGGGGTAAAAACGGTGGATTTCCCAGCTGTTGCCGTGGCCCCCAGGTCCGATGGACCGACCCCAAGTACCTACTCTCCTTTATACGACCATACTTTCATGTGCCGTATGGGATCTGCATCACCTGACCACTGTCGTGTCCATAACATCTTCTGGCAGATATGGACAACGCACTTATCTTGATGCCAGAGTGCAAATATCGCTCTGTGCATCTCGTATATATATATATATATATATATATATATATATATATATATATATATATATATATACTGCATCGTATTAAATGCTCTATATCACTAAAATATTTTCAGTCAGGGAATCCGACCAAGCCAACCCAGCACTGCATTTCCTGGCTGAGGCGATCGCTGGTCGCAGTATAACCACCGTATGTGTGTATATACTTTTTAGGATATTACTCCAGCTTCATATCAGCTGGCTCCTTGAGGGCGGCCGTATCTGGAGACGGTAACTCCACATGATAAGCGTGTGAGCGCCTTATCCACCCTAAGGGGTGTTTCCCAACGCGCCTTAACTTCTGGCGGGAAAAAGGTATAACGCCAATATTTGCTATCGGGGTAAACCCACGCCTCATCACACACTTCATTTTATGTTATCTGATTCAGGAAAAACTACGGTAGTTTTTTCACTGCCACATAATACCCATCTTTGTGGTACTTGTAGTATCAGAAATATGTAACACCTCCTTCATTGCCCTTAACGTGTGGCCCTAATGAGGAATACGTTTGTTTATTCACCGTCGACACTGGATTCAGTGTCCGTGTCTGTGTCGACCGACTAAGGTAAACGGGCGTTTTAAACCCCTGGCGGTGTTTTTGAGACGTCTGGACCGGTACTAATTGTTTGTCGGCCGTCTCATGTCGTCAACCGACCTTGCAGCGTGTTGACATTATCACGTAATTCCCTAAATAAGCCATCCATTCCGGTGTCGACTCCCTAGAGAGTGACATCACCATTACAGGCAACTGCTCCGCCTCCTCACCAACATCGTCCTCATACATGTCGACACACACGTACCGACACACAGCACACACACAGGGAATGCTCTGATAGAGGACAGGACCCACTAGCCCTTTGGAGAGACAGAGGGAGAGTTTGCCAGCACACACCAAAAACGCTATAATTATATAGGGACAACCTTATATAAGTGTTTTCCCTTATAGCATCTTTATATATATGTCTAACGCCAAATTAGTGCCCCCCCTCTCTGTTTTAACCCTGTTTCTGTAGTGCAGTGCAGGGGAGAGCCTGGGAGCCTTCCCTCCAGCCTTTCTGTGAGGGAAAATGGCGCTGTGTGCTGAGGAGATAGGCCCCGCCCCCTTTTCGGCGGGCTCGTCTCCCGCTCTTCAACGGATTCTGGCAGGGGTTAAATATCTCCATATAGCTCCCGGAGGCTATATGTGAGGTATTTTTTGCAAATAACAGGTTTCCATTGCTGCCCAAGGCGCCCCCCCCCAGCGCCCTGCACCCTCAGTGACTGCCGTGTGAAGTGTGCTGAGAGCAATGGCGCACAGCTGCAGTGCTGTGCGCTACCTTAAGAAGACTGAAGAGTCTTCTGCCGCCGATTTCTGGACCTCTTCTCTTTTCGGCATCTGCAAGGGGGCCGGCGGCGCGGCTCCGGTGACCCATCCAGGCTGTACCTGTGATCGTCCCTCTGGAGCTAATGTCCAGTAGCCTAAGAAGCCAATCCATCCTGCACGCAGGTGAGTTCACTTCTTCTCCCCTAAGTCCCTCGATGCAGTGATCCTGTTGCCAGCAGGACTCACTGTAAAATAAAAAACCTAAAACTAAACTTTTCTAAGCAGCTCTTTAGGAGAGCCACCTAGATTGCACCCTTCTCGGCCGGGCACAAAAACCTAACTGAGGCTTGGAGGAGGGTCATAGGGGGAGGAGCCAGTGCACACCACCTGATCCTAAAGCTTAACTTTTGTGCCCTGTCTCCTGCGGAGCCGCTATTCCCCATGGTCCTTTCAGGAACCCCAGCATCCACTAGGACGATAGAGAAAGGACGTTTTAACTCCCCTGACGGTGTTTGAGACGCCTGGACAGGTACTAATTTGTTTGCCAGCCGTCTCATGTCGCCAACCGACCTTGCAGCGTGTTGACATTATCACGTAATTCCATAAATAAGCCATCCATTCCGGTGTCGACTCCCTAGAGAGTGACATCACCATTACAGGCAATTTGCTCCGCCTCCTCACCAACAGCGTCCTCATACATGTCGACACACACGTACCGACATATAGCACACACACACAGGGAATGCTCTGAAAGAGGACAGGACCCCACTAGCCCCTTGGGGAGACAGAGGGAGAGTTTGCCAGCACACACCAAAGCGCTATATTTTACAGGGATAGCCTTATAATAAGTGCTCCCTTATAGCTGCTTTTATAAAATCACAATTTCGCCAAATTTTGCCCCCCCCCTCTCTTGATTTAACCCTGTTTCTGTAGTGCAGTGCAGGGGAGAGCCTGGGAGCCTTCCTGACCAGCGGAACTGTGTGAGGAAATGGCGCTGTGTGCTGAGGAGATAGGCCCCGCCCCCTTTTCGGCGGGCTCGTCTCCCGCTTAAAAATGGATTCTGGCAGGGGTTTAAAATCTCCATATAGCCCCGGAGGCTATATGTGAGGTATTTTTTGCCAAAAAAAAGGATTTTCATTGCTGCCCAGGGCGCCCCCCCCCAGCGCCCTGCACCCTCAGTGACTGCCGTGTGAAGTGTGCTGAGAGCAATGGCGCACAGCTGCAGTGCTGTGCGCTACCTTAAGAAGACTGAGGAGTCTTCTGCCGCCGATTCTGGACCTTCTTCTCTTTTCAGCATCTGCAAGGGGGCCGGCGGCGAGGCTCCGGTGACCATCCAGGCTGTACCTGTGATCGTCCCTCTGGAGCTAATGTCCAGTAGCCAAAGAAGCCAATCCATCCTGCACGCAGGTGAGTTCACTTCTTCTCCCCTAAGTCCCTCGATGCAGTGATCCTGTTGCCAGCAGGACTCACTGTAAAATAAAAAACCTAAGCTAAACTTTTCTAAGCAGCTCTTTAGGAGAGCCACCTAGATTGCACCCTTCTCGGCCTGGCACAAAAACCCAACTGAGGCTTGGAGGAGGGTCATAGGGGGAGGAGCCAGTGCACACCACCTGATCCTAAAGCTTTACTTTTTGTGCCCTGTCTCCTGCGGAGCCGCTATTCCCCATGGTCCTTTCAGGAACCCCAGCATCCACTAGGACGATAGAGAAATTAAAAATAATTAAAATCTTCAAAGTGCCTAATTACCCATTGTGTTCCTGGAGCTCTGAACCAAATCCCAACATTTTTAACTTAAAATAGGGATTTTGCACTACTTATCTCCTGCTCAGAGATGGTGAAGAGAAATTTGCGATACAGCCTATGGAGACTTATCGCCGATAACTTATGATGACTAACTACCAAGTTATCGTAAATGCGATAAAATATAACAAAACCGCATTATCGCGGCTAATTGGATACCCTCTTAATAAGAAAATCAGGTTTGCATCATTTTGGTGGCAGTAATAGATACTGACAGAGCAACTCATCTAGTACTGCAGAACGCAAGCCAAAAAGGACCATGATGCCTGGCAAACGAATTGATCAGGTCATTATCGGGCACGCAAGCTATATGGGTTTTCCAAAACACAATGTGAAAATAACATGACAAGTATCTGATTGCTACATCCAAAAGCAGCCAGTACTTTCCCTGCATGTGAAAATCTATAAAAGTGATAAGAGGCCTACACACTGGGCGATATCTTGAAAGATATGAACGATAAATTGTTTACATCTTTCAGTGTGGATGCTTCAACGATAAATGATGCGCAATCGTTCAATGTTGAATGATCATCGTTTAAAACATGCCAGTCAATTTAGACCACAGGTTCTCAAACTCGGTCCTCAGTACCCCACACAGTGCATGTTTTGCAGGTTTCCTCACAGAATCACAAGTGAAATAATTAACTCCACCTGCGGACCTTTTAAAATGTGTCAGTGAGTAATTAATACACCTGTGCACCTGCTGGGTTACCTGCAAAACATGCACTGTGTGGGGTCCTGAGGACCGAGTTTGAGAACCTCTGATTAGACGATATAGATGAATGTACTCTCATATTGTCCAAATTGACCAGCGATATCTTCCAGTGTGTAAGCTGAATCGACCACCATTATCATCGTTGGTCGTATACATCACCCAGTGTGTATTAGTATACTGAATACCCTTGCGGAATTGGACAGTTTTCCAACTAGACTGTGACCAAATGAAATTAGTGGAGCCCCCCATAAAATGTAACTATTTAGAGGCCCAGAGACAAGATAAAAATATTTATCTAGAGACAAAATACTGCCTTCATTTATAGTGAAGAATCAATAAAAGCAATAAAATAGACCATTATATTTAATGGTTGTTTGTAAATATATCAGCCCTTCTAGCCAAAAAAGCAACATGGAAAGGGGATCAGTATGAAATACCTCCAATCAAAATCCCGACAGCAATTGACCGACGGTCAAAATCCAGACATGGACAAAATACAGACTTTTAAAATACTGACAAGGTCAAAATACAGACATTTAAAATGTCGACATGGCAAAAAGCAGACACACATTTTCGTTGTTTTTTGTGTGTATGTCGACATGGACACCATATAAATGTACCGAGTCCCCTTGCATGGCTCAAGCTTCGGGCACGGTGCCTCGCTGCGCTCGGCATACTATTATATTCCCCCTCCAGGTCCACTGGGATGGTAAAGTATGAAAAAGTCAGTTTCAATACAAAAACATGAAAAACTCATGTCGACTTTTTGAACAGTCGACACTATAAATGTCGGTAATTTGACTTTGTCGGTATTTTAAATGTCGGTATTTTGACCATGTTGGGATTTTGACCACCGGTCAATTGCTGTCGGTATTTTGACTGTCGGGATTTTGATTGTTGGTAAATTGACTGCATCTCATGGAGAGTACTAGCAGAAGCATGTCATGTGTAAATTGATTTTACCATATGAAGTACAGTGGGATTTTGTATACTCATTGTTACAAACACTGATACTCATGTTTAAAGCATTTTTGATCAAATATTTATCCCTTGTTATTTTTGTGCTTTTTAATTATTTTTCCACATTTCAAAAGGCTACAAAAGAAAAATGTAAAATGTACCAAGTACTGTAAAGATATACAATTTTTTTTAGCAATTATTCTACTTTTAACAGCAAAGCATGTTTCCAGGACTTGCAGGTGAACAGATCAGGCAAATTTGAAAATTATGAAGGCGGCAAATTTGAAAATTATGAAGGCAGTGGCAGATGGGCATTCTGGACAGAAAACCGTTCTAAAGCAAGAAAATACACTGTAAGCTGAACTTTAAAATTGAGGACCACCACATTTCAGCTACAGAATTACTTTGATGCAATTGCTTAACATGCGTAGTATGTTATGCAGGTGGAGCATATCCTTGCTTTAGTATTCACTGGTTTCTTGGTCAGAAAATTGTGGAACTCAATGAAAATCTGACACTGCACTTAAATCTACTTTTTTGGAAATACAATGTATATTATTAGCAAGCACCAAACAAAAAGTACCAATACAGCAGCTTGTAACTGTTTTTCGAACAACTGATCCCAACCGATCAGAAACAACTGATGGGTCGCTCTGTTGCTTCTTATGTTTTAAATAAGATTGTGGTTGAGTTCCTTAAAGAAGAAAGAAAAGAAACAAAAAGATATTGAAAAAAAAAGAAAAACCACAACATACAAAAGAGGACAGCTTAGGCAGAAGATAGACCTAAAAAACCATGTAATAAATGCAAGGACATTCTAATCTTTGCTGTGGGGAACACAAGAGCACTGAAGACAGAAAGAAGGATAAGGAGAGTTATGGTAGACTCACCATGGTTAACACTCTTTCTGCGAGGTACACTGGGTTCCACAGGGAATACATCGGAGTGTAGAGCGAGATCTTGGATCCAGAAGCACTATCAGACAAAGCTTTGACTGTCCCAGGATGCTTTGTGGACTCCACAATAACCCCGCCTCCAGGCACTGAGAGCTCAGTTTCGTTAACCAGTCCAATGCAGGAGCAGGTAAAAGAGAAGGCATATGTTAGTCACATACTGTAGAACCACTATATCACGACAGGAGAGGGTACCAGCGGCTAATGCCATACAACCCAAAGAAGCTAGGTGTGTCAGGGTAGGCACCCTGTGGAACCCAGTGTACCTCGCAGAAAGAGTTAACCATGGTAAGTCTACCATAACACTGCTTTTCTGCAGCGGAGTACACGGTGTTCCACAAGGAATACATTGGGGATGTCCTAAAACAGTTCCTCAAGGGAGGGGACGCGCCTTTCTGGGTAAGAGAACCCAGCGTCCAAAGGAAGCAGCCTGGGAGGTGGAAGTATCAAAGGCATAGAACCTAATGAACGTGTTCACAGAGGACCACATAGCCGCCTTGCACAATTGTTTTGGGGACGCCGCCCAAGAAAGTCCAACAGACCGAGTAGAATGGGCTTTAACTGCAGCAGTAGCTGGGAGTCCAGCCTGAGCATAGGCTTGTGTAATCACCATTTCAATCCATCTGGCCAAGGTTTGCCTGTTCGCAGGCCAGCTACGTTTGTGAAAACCACACAAAACCAAAAAGGAATCTGACCTCCTGATAGAGGCAGTCCTCTCCACATAGATACGGAGAGCCCTAACCACATCCAAAGAACGTTCTTTGGGGGACAAATCCGAAGAGACAAAGGCCGAAACCACAATCTCTTGGTTAAGGTGACAAGAGGACACCACCGTAGGCAGATAACCTGGGTGAGTTCGTAGAACTGCCCGTTCCCGGTGGAATCTGAGAAATGGTGGACGACAGGGCAAAGCACCTAAGTCAAACACCCGTCATGCAGAGGCAATAGCCAGCAAGAACAGGACCTTGGCTGTGAGCCATTTAAGGTCCATCTATTCAAGAGGTTCAAATGGAGACTCCTGCAGAGCATTCAGCACAACAGACAAATCCCATGGAGCCACAGGAGGGACACAGGGAGGCTGAATCCATATAACGCCCTGAATGAACGCCTGAACATCATGTATAGAGTCAATTTTTCTCTAAAACCAAACCAACAAGGCAAATATATGAACCTTGAGGGAGGTCAGACGAAGACCTAAGTCCAGGCCTCTTTGCAGAAAAGCCAGTATCCTGAAGTTCTGAAACTATGAACATCGTAATTCTTCTCAGCACACCAAGTGAAGTAAGAATTCCAAACCCTATAATAAATCCGGGCATATGCCGGCTTGCGGGCCTTCAACATTGTTTGAAAAATCGCCTCTGAAAATTCTTTGGCTCTCAGGAGTAATGCTTCAAGAGCCACGCCGTCAAACCCAGTCTGGCCAGGTCTGGGTAGAGACAAGGGCCCCGTACAAGGAGGTCTGGTCATTGGGGATGTAGAAGGGGATGAACTGTCGACAGACCCTGCAGGTCAGAGAACCAATGCCATCTGTGCCACGCTGGAGAGACTAGAAGCAGCATTCCTTCCTTCCTGTTTGAACTTCCATAGAACCCTGGGCAGGAGTGACACTGGAGAGAACACAAAATGCAGCCGAAAGTTCCATAGAATTGCCAGGGCGTCCACGAACGCTGCTTGAGGATTTCTTGTCCTTGATCCGAAGACCGGAAATTGTGACTGTGACGAGACGCCATTAAGTCTACATCCGGTAGACCCCACCTGTCCACTAGGGGTTGAAACATTTCTGTATGAAGACTCCACTCTCCGGAGTGTACGTTACGGCGACTGAGGTAGTCCGCTTACCAGTTTAGGACACCAGGAATGAACACTGCCAATAAACTTGGCAGATGGCGTTCTGCCCAACAAAGGATTTTTGACACTTCCTTCATAGCCATGCGGCTTAGAGTGCCGCCTTGATGGTTTATGTATGTCACTGTTGTGGCGTTGTCTGACCGTACTTGAACCGGTCTGTTCCGTACCAGAGGCAGGGCAAGTGATAATGCATTGAACGCTGCCCTCAGCTCTAGGATGTTTATCGGGAGGAGAGATTCTTCCTTGGTCCACCGACCCTGAAAAGAGTGTTGCTCCAAAACCGCTCCCCTCAAACTGGCATCAGTTGTCAGGAGGACCCGGTCGGGGATCCAGAAGGAACGGCCCCTGCTTAATTGAAGGTCCTGGAGACACCAGGCCAGCGACAAACGAACCTCCGGAGACAATAAGATCCTTTGGGATCTGATCCGATGAGGCAGGCCGTCCCACTTGGCAAGAATTAATCATTGCAGAGGGCGGGAATGAAATTGAGCATACTCCACCATGTCGAAAGTCGACACCATCAGGCCAAGTACTTTCATCGCCGAGTGAATCGACACTCTGTGATGACAGAGGAGTGTCTTATCCTGTCCTAGATTTTCAGGACCTTGTCTGGAGATAGGAACAGTCTCTGATTGTGTGTGTCCAGAAGCGCCCCTAGGTGCACCACGCTCTGAGCTGGAACCAGCAAGGATTTCTTCCAATTGATCAGCCATCTGTGGCTTGTAAGAAACACACCGTCAATTTTAGATGACTGAGGAGGACATCTTGGAAACTCGCCAGAATCAGCAGGTCATCCAAGTATGGCAGGATTCTGACACACTGGCGACGGAGGTGCACTGTCATCACGGCCATAACTTTGGCGAAGATCCGAGGCTAGTCCGAACAGCAGAGCCTGAAATTGGTAATGACTGTCGCCAATCGTAAACCGCAGGAACTGCTGATGTGATATGGCAATAGGAATATGCAGATAAGCATCCTGTATATCCAGGGATACCATGTAATCTCCAGGTTCCATCGCCAGCGCAATGTTTCCATACGAAACTTGGGGACCCTCACAAACTTATTCAGTGACTTGAGGTTGAGAATAGGCCGAAAAGACCCATTGGGTTTCTGCACAAGAAACAGGGTCAAATAACAGCCCTTGCCACACTGGGACTGAGGTACCAGAACAACCACTAGTGTACTCAGGAGAGAACCTACCACCGATTGCGGAGCCTGCGCCTTCAACGGATCTGAAGGGAGCACCGTAGTGCAAAACTGGTGAGGGGCACGTCTCTTGAAGGAGACAGCGTACCCGTGAGAGACAACTTCCAGTACCCATGCGTCTGAAGTGGTCTTTAACCAGACCTGGGCGAACTGTAGAAGTTGGCCTCCCACCCTGGTGTCCCCCAAGGGGAGGCCCGCCCCGTCATGTGGCAGGCTTGTTTTGTTTCGAAGCAGGCTGACGGGCTGCCCAGGACTGCTTCGTCTTGGGCTTGGTGGTCTTGGGAGCACGAGATTGTCTGGGGTAAGACTGACCCTTGGCTTTCCCTTCAGGACGAAAGGAATGAAAAGTGGTAGTCTTCGCCTTCTGAGCAGAAGGATTTGTAGGAGGAAGAAAAGCAGTTGCTAGTTCAGACACTATTTTATTCAGGTACTCTCCAAATAAAATGTCCCCACTGAAGGGGAGTACCTCCAAGGTCTTCTTAGAGCCCAAATCCACTTTCCACGACCTTAACCAAAGTATGCGGCGAGCCAGGACAGACATGGATGACGCTTTGGCCGCCAGTATCCCAGCCTCAGAGGACACCTCCTGAATGTAGTAGGCAGCGGTGCAAATGTGAGACAGGTATTGTCTGACTTTGTCAGAAATATCATCAGGCAGCTGATCCTCTAACACCTGAATCTCAATTCCCTTTGCTGCCCAATAGGCCGCTATGGTGGGCCTATGGATGGCCCCTGCGAGGGAATATATAGACTTCAGGTATCCCTCCACACGCTTATCTGTCGTTTCCTTCAGGGAGGTGACAGTGGTGACAGGCAGAGTAGATGACACCACAAGATGGGTGACGTGAGAATCCACCCTCGGTGGGTTTTCCCATTTACTACATAACTCTGCAGGGAGAGGATAGCGAGCCAAGACCCGTTTGTGGACCAGAAGTTTTTTTACCTGGGGTAGATCAGGGTTCCTTCCTGATGTCCACAAGATGATAAGAATGGGGTAAAAATAAGATTTTACTTACCGATAAATCTATTTCTCGGAGTCCGTAGTGGATGCTGGGGTTCCTGAAAGGACCATGGGGAATAGCGGCTCCGCAGGAGACAGGGCACAAAAAGTAAAGCTTTTTCCGATCAGGTGGTGTGCACTGGCTCCTCCCCCTATGACCCTCCTCCAGACTCCAGTTAGGTACTGTGCCCGGACGAGCGTACACAATAAGGGAGGATTTTGAATCCCGGGTAAGACTCATACCAGCCACACCAATCACACCGTACAACTTGTGATCTAAACCCAGTTAACAGTATGATAACAGCGGAGCCTCTGAAAGATGGCTTCCTACAACAATAACCCGAATAAGTTAACAATAACTATGTACAATTTATGCAGATAATCCGCACTTGGGATGGGCGCCCAGCATCCACTACGGACTCCGAGAAATAGATTTATCGGTAAGTAAAATCTTATTTTCTCTATCGTCCTAGTGGATGCTGGGGTTCCTGAAAGGACCATGGGGATTATACCAAAGCTCCCAAACGGGCGGGAGAGTGCGGATGACTCTGCAGCACCGAATGAGAGAACTCCAGGTCCTCCTTAGCCAGAGTATCAAATTTGTAAAATTTTACAAACGTGTTCTCCCCTGACCACGTAGCTGCTCGGCAAAGTTGTAATGCCGAGACCCCTCGGGCAGCCGCCCAAGATGAGCCCACCTTCCTTGTGGAGTGGGCCTTTACAGATTTAGGCTGTGGCAGGCCTGCCACAGAATGTGCCAGTTGGATTGTGCTACAGATCCAACGAGCAATCGTCTGCTTAGACGCAGGAGCACCCATCTTGTTGGGTGCATACAATATAAACAACGAGTCAGATTTTCTGACTCCAGCTGTTCTTGCAATATATATTTTTAATGCTCTGACAACGTCCAGTAACTTGGAGTCCTCCAAGTCACTTGTAGCCGCAGGCACTACAATAGGCTGGTTCAGATGAAATGCTGACACCACCTTAGGGAGAAAATGCGGACGAGTCCGCAGTTCTGCCCTGTCCGAATGGAAAATCAGATATGGGCTTTTGTAAGATAAAGCTGCCAATTCTGACACTCTCCTGGCAGAAGCCAGGGCTAGAAGCATGGTCACTTTCCAAGTGAGATATTTCAAATCCACCTTATTTAGTGGTTCAAACCAATGAGATTTTAGAAAATCCAAAACTACATTGAGATCCCACGGTGCCACTGGAGGCACCACAGGAGGCTGTATATGCAGCACTCCCTTCACAAAGGTCTGGACTTCAGGGACTGAAGCCAATTCTTTTTGAAAGAAAATCGACAGGGCCGAAATTTGAACCTTAATAGATCCCAATTTGAGACCCATAGACAATCCTGATTGCAGGAAATGTAGGAATCGACCCAGTTGAAATTCCTCCGTCGGAGCACTCCGATCTTCGCACCACGCAACATATTTTCGCCAAATTCGGTGATAATGTTGCACGGTTACTTCTTTCCTTGCTTTAATCAAAGTAGGAATGACTTCTTCCGGCATGCCTTTTTCCATTAGGATCAGGCGTTCAACCGCCATGCCGTCAAACGCAGCCGCGGTAAGTCTTGAAACAGACAGGGACCCTGCTGAAGCAAGTCCCTCCTTAGAGGTAGAGGCCACGGATCTTCCGTGATCATCTCTTGAAGTTCCGGGTACCAAGTCCTTCTTGGCCAATCCGGAACCACTAGTATCGTTCTTACGCCTCTTTGCCGTATAATTCTCAATACTTTTGGTATGAGAGGCAGAGGAGGAAACACATACACCGACTGGTACACCCAAGGCGTTACCAGCGCGTCCACAGCTATTGCCTGCGGATCTCTTGACCTGGCGCAATACCTGTCCAGTTTTTTGTTGAGGCGAGACGCCATCATGTCCACCATTGGTCTTTCCCAACGGGTTACCAGCATGTGGAAGACTTCTGGATGAAGTCCCCACTCTCCCGGGTGAAGATCGTGTCTGCTGAGGAAGTCTGCTTCCCAGTTGTCCACTCCCGGGATGAACACTGCTGATAGCGCTATCACATGATTCTCTGCCCAGCGAAGAATCCTTGCAGCTTCTGCCATTGCACTCCTGCTTCTTGTGCCGCCCTGTCTGTTCACATGGGCGACTGCCGTGATGTTGTCCGACTGGATCAACACCGGTTTTCCCTGAAGCAGAGGTTCTGCCTGGCTTAGAGCATTGTATATTGCTCTTAGTTCCAGAATGTTTATGTGAAGAGACGTTTCCAGGCACGTCCATACTCCCTGGAAGTTTCTTCCTTGTGTGACTGCTCCCCAGCCTCTCAGGCTGGCGTCCGTGGTCACCAGGATCCAATCCTGTATGCCGAATCTGCGGCCCTCCAATAGATGAGGACTCTGCAACCACCACAGAAGAGACACCCTTGTCCTTGGAGACAGGGTTATCCGTAGGTGCATCTGAAGATGCGACCCTGACCATTTGTCCAACAGATCCCTTTGGAAAATTCTTGCGTGGAATCTGCCGAATGGAATTGCTTCGTAAGAAGCCACCATTTTTCCCAGGACTCTTGTGCATTGATGTACAGACACCTTTCCTGGTTTTAGGAGGTTCCTGACAAGCTCGGATAACTCCTTGGCTTTTTCCTCCGGGAGAAAAACCTTTTTCTGAACCGTGTCCAGAATCATCCCTAGGAACAGCAGACGAGTTGTCGGCATTAACTGGGATTTTGGAATATTCAGAATCCACCCGTGCTGTTTTAGCACTTCTTGAGACAGTGCTAATCCCATCTCTAGCTGTTCTCTGGACCTCGCCCTTATTAGGAGATCGTCCAAGTATGGGATAATTAATACGCCTTTTCTTCGAAGAAGAATCATCATCTCGGCCATTACCTTTGTAAAGATCCGAGGTGCCGTGGACAATCCGAACGGCAGCGTCTGAAACTGATAGTGACAGTTTTGTACAACGAACCTGAGGTACCCCTGGTGTGAGGGGTAAATTGGAACGTGGAGATACGCATCCTTGATGTCCAAGGATACCATAAAGTCCCCCCCTTCCAGGTTCGCTATCACTGCTCTGAGTGACTCCATTTTGAACTTGAACTTCTTTATGTACAGGTTCAAGGACTTCAGATTTAGAATAGGCCTTACCGAGCCATCCGGCTTCGGTACCACAAAAAGAGTGGAATAATACCCCTTCCCTTGTTGTAGAAGAGGTACCTTGACTATCACCTGCTGAGAGTACAGCTTGTGAATGGCTTCCAAAACCGTCTCCCTTTCGGAGGGGGACGTTGGTAAAGCAGACTTCAGGAAACGGCGAGGTGGATCCGTCTCTAATTCCAACCTGTACCCTTGAGATATTATCTGCAGGATCCAGAGATCTACCTGCGAGTGAGCCCACTGCGCGCTGTAATTTTTGAGACGACCGCCCACCATCCCCGAGTCCGCTTGAGGAGCCCCAGCGTCATGCTGAGACTTTTGTAGAAGCCGGGGAGGGCTTCTGTTCCTGGGAAGGAGCTGCGTGTTGCTGTCTCTTCCCTCGACCTTTGCCTCGTGGCAGATATGAATAGCCCTTTGCTCTCTTATTTTTAAAGGAACGAAAGGGCTGCGGTTAAAAAGTCGGTGCCTTTTTCTGTGGGGGAGTGACTTGAGGTAGAAAGGTGGATTTCCCGGCTGTAGCCGTGGCCACCAAATCTGATAGACCGACTCCAAATAACTCCTCCCCTTTATACGGCAAAACTTCCATATGCCGTTTTGAATCCGCATCACCTGACCACTGTCGCGTCCATAAAGCTCTTCTGGCCGAAATGGACATAGCACTTACCCGTGATGCCAGTGTGCAGATATCCCTCTGTGCATCACGCATATAAAGAAATGCATCCTTTATTTGTTCTAACGACAGTAAAATATTGTCCCTGTCCAGGGTATCAATATTTTCAATCAGGGACTCTGACCAAACTACCCCAGCACTGCCCATCCAGGCAGTCGCTACAGCTGGTCGTAGTATAACACCTGCATGTGTGTATATACTTTTTTGGATATTTTCCATCCTCCTATCTGATGGATCTTTAAGTGCGGCCGTCTCAGGAGAGGGTAACGCCACTTGTTTAGATAAGCGTGTTAGCGCCTTGTCCACCCTAGGAGGTGTTTCCCAGCGCTCCCTAACCTCTGGCGGGAAAGGGTATAATGCCAATAATTTCTTTGAAATTATCAGTTTTTTATCAGGGGCAACCCACGCTTCATTACACACGTCATTTAATTCTTCTGATTCAGGAAAAACTATAGGTAGTTTTTTCATACCCCACATAATACCCTGTTTAGTGGTACCTGTAGTATCAGCTAAATGTAACGCCTCCTTCAATTGCCAAAATCATATAACGTGTGGCCCTACTGGAAAATACGGTTGATTCGTCACCGTCACCACTGGAGTCATCGCCTGTGTCTGGGTCTGTGTCGACCGACTGAGGCAAAGGGCGTTTCACAGCCCCTGACGGTGTTTGAGTCGCCTGGACAGGCACTAATTGATTGTCCGGCCGCCTCATGTCGTCAAACGACTGCTTTAGCGTGTTGACACTATCCCGTAGTTCCATAAATAAAGGCATCCATTCCGGTGTCGACTCCCTAGGGGGTGACATCCTCATATTTGGCAATTGCTCCGCCTCCACACCAATATCGTCCTCATACATGTCGACACACACGTACCGACACACAGCAGACACACAGGGAATGCTCCTAACGAAGACAGGACCCACTAGCCCTTTGGGGAGACAGAGGGAGAGTTTGCCAGCACACACCAAAAGCGCTATATATATATATCAGGGATAGCCTTATAATAAGTGCTCCCTTATAGCTGCTTTGTTATATCAATTATCGCCATAAATGTGCCCCCCCCTCTCTGTTTTACCCTGTTTCTGTAGTGCAGTGCAGGGGAGAGACTTGGGAGCCGTCCTGACCAGCGGAACTGTGAGAGGAAATGGCGCCGTGTGCTGAGGAGATAGGCCCCGCCCCTTTTCTGGCGGGCTCGTCTCCCGCTATTTAGAGAAATCAGGCAGGGGTTAAATATCTCCATATAGCCTCTAGGGCTATATGTGAGGTATTTTTAGCCTTTATAGGTAATCATTTTGCCTCCCAGGGCGCCCCCCTCCCAGCGCCCTGCACCCTCAGTGACTGCCGTGTGAAGTGTGCTGAGAGGAAAATGGCGCACAGCTGCAGTGCTGTGCGCTACCTTTTGAAGACTGCAGGAGTCTTCAGCCGCCGATTCTGGACCTCTTCTGTCTTCAGCATCTGCAAGGGGGCCGGCGGCGTGGCTCCGGTGACCATCCAGGCTGTACCCGTGATCGTCCCTCTGGAGCTTGATGTCCAGTAGCCAAGAAGCCAATCCATCCTGCACGCAGGTGAGTTGACTCCTTCTCCCCTCAGTCCCTCGCTGCAGTGATCCTGTTGCCAGCAGGAATCACTGTAAAATAAAAAACCTAGCTAAACTTTTTCTAAGCAGCTCTTTAGGAGAGCCACCTAGATTGCACCCTTCTCGGCCGGGCACAAAAATCTAACTGGAGTCTGGAGGAGGGTCATAGGGGGAGGAGCCAGTGCACACCACCTGATCGGAAAAAGCTTTACTTTTTGTGCCCTGTCTCCTGCGGAGCCGCTATTCCCCATGGTCCTTTCAGGAACCCCAGCATCCACTAGGACGATAGAGAAATAAGATTTTACTTACCGGTAAATCTATTTCTCGTAGTCCGTAGAGGATGCTGGGACTCCGTAAGGACCATGGGGAATAGACGGGCTTCGCAGGAGATAGGGCACTTTAAGAAAGCTTTGGACTCTGGGTGTGCACTGGCTCCTCCCTCTATGCCCATCCTCCAGACCTAAGTTAGGGAAACTGTGCCCAGAGGAGGTGGACAGTACGAGGAAGGATTTTTGTAAATCTAAGGGCGAGATCCATACCAGCCACACCGTATAACTTGTGATAAACTACCCAGTTAACAGTATGAACAACAACATAGCCACGGTTCAACCGATAAACTATAACATAACCCTTACGTAAGCAATAACTATATACAAGTCTTGCAGAAGAAGTCAGCACTTGGGACGGGTGCCCAGCATCCTCTACGGACTACGAGAAATAGATTTACCGGTAAGTAAAATCTTATTTTCTCCAACGTCCTTGAGGATTCTGGGACTCCGTAAGGACCATGGGGCTTATACCAAAGCTCCCAAACGGGCGGGAGAGTGCGGATGACTCTGCAGCACCGATTGAGCAAACAGGAGGTCCTCCTCAGCCAGGGTATCAAACTTATAGAACTTTGCAAAGGTGTTAGACCCCGACCAAGTAGCTGCTCAGCGCAACTGTAATGCCGAGACCCCTCGGGCAGCCGCCCAAGAAGAGCCCACTTTCCTAGTGGAATGGGCCTTAACCAATTTCGGTAACGGCAAACCTGCCGTAGAATGCGCCTGCTGAATCGTGTTACAGATCCAGCGAGCAATAGTCTGCTTTGAAGCAGGAGCGCCAACCTTGTTGGCTGCATACAGAACAAACAGAGCTTCAGTCTTCCTGATTCTAGCCGTTCTGGTCACATAAATATTCAAAGCCCTGACCACATCCAGGGACTCGGAATCCTCCAAGTCCCGTGTAGCCACAGGCACGACAATAGGTTGGTTCATATGAAAAGATGAGACCACCTTTGGCAGAAATTGAGGACGAGTCCTCAACTCTGCCCTATCCACGTGAAAAACCAAGTATGGGCTTTTATGTGATAAAGCCGCCAATTCTGAAACACGTCTAGCCGAAGCTAATGCCAACAACATGACCACTTTCCACGTGAGGTATTTCAACTCCACAGTTTTGAGTGGTTCAAACCAAGGTGACTTGAGGAAACGTAACACCACGTTAAGATCCCAAGGCGCCACCGGAGGCACAAAGGGAGGCTGAATATGCAGCACCCCCTTCACAAAAGTCTGTACTTCAGGAAGAGAGGCTAATTCTCTTTGAAAGAAAATGGATATGGCCAAAATTTGGACCTTTATGGACCCTCATTTTAGGCCCAAAGTCACTCCTGTTTGAAGGAAGTGAAGCAGATGGCCCAAATGGAACTCCTCCGTAGGAGCAGCTATGGCCTCACACCAAGAAACATATTTCCGCCATATACGGTGATAATGTTTTAACGTCACGTCTTTCCTAGCCTTGATCAGGGTAGGAATGACTTCCTCCGGAATTCCTTTTTCCGCTAGGATCCGGCGTTCAACCGCCATGCCATCAAACGCAGCCGCGGTAAATCTTGGAACAGACAGGGCCCCTGCCGCAGCAGGTCCTGCCTTAGAGGAAGAGGCCACGGATCTTCTGTGAGCAACTCTTGCAGCTCCGGATACCAAGTCCTCCGTGGCCAATCTGGAACAATGAGGACTGTTCTGACCCTGCTCATTCTTATTATTCTCAACGCTTTGGGTATGAGAGGAAGAGGAGGAAACACATAGACTGATCTGAACACCCAAGGTGTCACCAGAGCGTCTACCGCTACCGCCTGAGGGTCCCTTGACCTGGCGCAATATCGCTTTAGCTTTTTGTTGAGACGGGATGCCATCATGTCGATTTGAGGCAGTCCCCATCGATCCGTGATCTGTGCGAAGACTTCTTGATGAAGTCCCACTCTCCCGGATGCAGGTCGTGCCTGCTGAGGAAGTCCGCCTCCCAGTTGTCCACCCCCGGGATGAACACTGCTGATCGTGCGCTTACATGGCCTTCTGGTAGCTTCTGCCATGGCCACTCTGCTCCTTGTTCCGCCTTGCCGGTTTATATGAGCCACTGCCGTGACGTTGTCCGACTGAATCAGAACCGGTTTTCTCCGAAGCAATTCCTCCGCTTGACACAGGGCGTTGTATATGGCCCTCAACTCCAGGACGTTGATGTGGAGACAAGTCTCTAGGTTTGACCAGAGACCTTGGAAATTTCTTCCCAGTGTTACTGCTCCCCAGCCTCGGAGGCTTGCGTCCGTGGTCACCAGGACCCAGTCCTGAATGCCGAACCTGCGACCCACTAGCAGGTGAGCACTGTTCAGCCACCACAGGAGAGATACCCTGGTCCTGGGAGACAGGGTGATCCTTTGATGCATTCGTAAATGGGATCCGGACCACTTGTCCAAGAGGTCCCATTGAAAGGTCCTCGCATGGAACCTGCCGAAAGGGATGGCCTCGTATGAAGCCACCATCTTCCCCAGGACCTGCGTGCAATGATGCACTGAACCTTTTTTGGTTTTAAGAGGTTCCTGACCATGGCTATGAGCTCCTGAACCTTTTCGATCGGAAGAAAACCCTTTTTCTGGTCTGTGTCTAGAATCAGGCCCAAAAAGGTCAGACGCGTTGTAGGGACTAGCTGGGACTTCGGTATATTGAGAATCCAGCCGTGTGTCTGCAACGTCTTCATGGACAGAGACACACTGTCCAGCAACTTCTCCCGAGATCTCGCCTTTATGAGGAGATCGTCCAAGTATGGGATAATTGTGACCCCCTGCCTGCGCAGGAGCACCATCATTTCCGCCATTACTTTGGTGAAAATCCTCGGGGCCATGGAAAGCCCAAACGGCAACGTCTGAAATTGGTAGTAACAGTCCTGCACTGCAAATCTGATGAGGGGGGAATATCGGAACATGAAGGTATGCATCCTTTATGTCCAGGGACACCATCCAATCCCCCCCCTCCAGGCTGGCGATGACCGCCCTGAGTGATTCCATCTTGAACTTGAACCTCTTCAAGTACAGGTTCAGAGATTTTAGGTTTAAAATGGGTCTGACCGAACCGTCCGGTTTCGGAACCACAAACAGGGTCGAGTAATATCCCTCTCCTTGCTGGAGATGAGGAACTGTGACAATCACCTGTTGAATATCCAATTTTTGGATTGCCGCCAACACTAGCTCCCTCTCTGACGGGGAAGCCGGCAGAGCCGATTTGAAAAAACGGCGAGGAGGCAAATCTTCGAATTCCAGCCTGTATCCCTGAGAAACAATCCCTAATGCCCAGTGATCCACCTGCGAGTGAACCCAGACGTGGCTGAAAAACCGAAGACGAGCCCCCACTAGATCTGCCTCCCCCCGGGAAGCCCCAGCGTCATGCGGTGGACTTTGCAGAGGCAGGGGAGGACTTTTGCTCTTGGGAACTAGCTGTGTGCAGCTTCTTTCCCCTACCTTTCCCTCTGGCAACAAAGGACGATCCCCGTACCTTTT
Source organism: Pseudophryne corroboree (assembly GCF_028390025.1). Taxonomy (NCBI): domain Eukaryota; kingdom Metazoa; phylum Chordata; class Amphibia; order Anura; family Myobatrachidae; genus Pseudophryne; species Pseudophryne corroboree. The sequence continues at coordinate 439,789,346 of NC_086447.1, forward strand.
TGTTTTTATTGGAACGAAAGGACTGCATTTGATAATGAGGTGCCTTTTCTGTATGCTGCGGGGTTACATAAGGTAAGAAATTCGACTTACCAGCCGTAGCCGTAGAGACAAGCAACTCCTCCCCTTTGTAAGGCAAGGACTCCATATGCCGCTTTGAATCGGCATCTCCCGTCCACTGTCGGGTCCACAAGAGCCGCCTAGCAGAAATAGACATAGCATTTATTCTGGAGCTTAATAAACAAATGTCTCTCTGAGCATCTCTCATATACAAGGCAGCATCTCTGATATGCTCTATGGTCATTTGAATAGCATCCCTATCTCAGGTGTCAATCTCCGTAGATAAGGAATCTGCCCATGCCACAACCGCACTACAAACCCAGGCTGACGCCATAGCCGGTCTAGCAATAGTACCTGAGTGAGTGTAAATGTGCTTCAAAGTAATTTCCTGCCTGCGGTCAGCAGGTTCCTTGAGGGAAGCCGTATCCTGAGAAGGCAGTGCCACCTTTTTGGACAAGCATGTCAGCGCCTTGTCTACTTTAGGCGAAGATTCCCAGCGTATCCTATCAGTTTATGGAAAAGGATACGCCATAAGAATCCTTTTGGAAACTTGTGGTCTCCTATCCGGAGATTCCCAAGCCTTTTCGCACAATTCACTTAGTTCAAATGAGGATGGAAAGGTGACTTCAGGCTTTTTCCCTTAATACATGTGTACCCTCGTGTCAGGGACCGGGGGTTCTTCAGTAATATGCAAAACCTCTTTAATGGCAATAATCATGTACCGAATACCTTTTGCCACCTTCGGCTGTAATTTTGCATCTTCATAGTTGACACTAGAGTCAGTATCTGTGTCATCGATCTGGGATATGGTGCGCTTCTGAGACCCCCGAAGGGCCTGGCGCCACAGGGACAGGCATGGACTGGCTACCTGACTGATCCCTAGCTTCTGCCTTGTCTAACCTTTTGTGCAATAGATTAACATTTGCATTCAAGACATTAAGCATATCAACCCATTCCGGTGTCGGCGTTGCCGACATGACATTCAAGCACTCCCCCTCCATTTAAGCGAGCCTTCCTCGTCAAAGATGTCGACACACGCGTACCGACACACTATACACACACACACACACACACACATGGAACCTCTTTCCTGAAGACAGTATCCCTGTCAAGGCCCTTTGGAGAGACAGAGAGAGAGTATGTCAGCACACACCCCAGCGCAATGATCCTGGAGACCAACACAAAATGTTTTTCCCCAGCAGCGCTGTATAATATGTTATCCGCCAATTATGTGCCCCCCCCCCCCCCCCTCTCTTTTAAACACCCCTTCACCGTGTGTAAGCAGGGGAGAGTCCGGGGAGCTTCCTCTCAGCGGTGCTGTGGAGAGAAAATGGCGATGGTGAGTGCTGAGGGAGAAGCCCCGCCCCCTCGGCGGCGGGCTTCTGTCCCGCTCAAACTTACAAAAATATGGCGGGGGCTCTTTTATATTCATGTACAGTGCCCACCTGTACATGTATATTGTCTTTGGCCATAAGAGGTGTTTATATTGCTGCCCAGGGCGCCCCCCCCCCCTGCACCCTTTCAGTGACCGGAGTGTGTGAGGTGTATGGGAGCAATGACGCACAGCTGCAGTGCTGTGCGTTACCTCCGTGAATCTGAAGGCTTCTGCCGCCTGACGACTTCTGTCTTCTGTTCTTCTAGCTCTGTGAGAAGAACGGCGGCGCGACTCCGGGGGTGGACGCCCAGTAAGAACCTGCGTTCACCCCCTCTGGAGCTAATGGTGTCCAGTAGCCGAGGAAGCAGAGCCTATCTTAGACAGCATCCATCTGTAATCAATCACAGCGCCAGGAGATTGTGGCTTTGCTTACACAAGAAGGTCTGCTCCTCTCTCAGTCCCTCGATGCAGGGAGCCTGTTGCCAGCAGTGCTCCCTGTGAAAAAGTAGAAAAAGTAGAGAAAAAATCCAAACAAAAATGCTTTTAGGCAGAGAACTCAGGAGAGCTCTCTGCAGTGCACCCATCCTGCTCTGGGCACAGTGTAAAACTGAGGTCTGGAGGAGGGGCATAGTGGGTGTGCACTGGCTCCTCCCTGAGTCCAAAGCTTTCTTAAAGTGCCCTATCTCCTGCGGAGCCCGTCTATTCCCCATGGTCCTTACGGAGTCCCAGCATCCTCAAGGACGTTAGAGAAAACAGTTTCAACCACCGTCTGTTGTTTAAACATATCAGTTTTCTTGGCCACTGTAGTGGAATCCTCATCCTCAGTGATTTGAAGGATCTGCTTAATAGCATCCACCAGGCCAGGGAAATCAACCTGTAAGGTAGAATCCTCATCAGTAACACATGATTCAGAGTATGACAGGACCGTATGCTCCCCCTCCTCATCAGATTAAACATCAGAGGTTAGTGGATTGTGAGGAGGAAGCAGCCCGCTTAGATGACCCAGGGACACGGGAGTGACCTGGAGTAGATTTCTGTCTAACCAAAGACTGATTTAACTGTTGCAGCTGGGTAGACAAATTCTCCACTCAAGGCGGATTTACAATAGGGACAACTTGAGGTGACAGTGACACCGGAGGTCCCATATGGGAGGACTAAACGGTTCACCAGAGTCCCCAGGAGGGTGGTGAACATAGCCCCTGGTGGCTCCATCGTAGTGACAGGAGCTGCAGGCTGACGGGGAGGTGCATGACATTTAGAACACAGCACATCACACAATACTTCCCCCTCAGATAAACCTCTGGAGCATGCCTTGCAAATTACAGGAGCTTCTAGAGTTTTACTGTTCTTATTGTTAGACATTGTAATAAAGCAACAATCAGGCTATTAGTACGATGACACCAGACAGTACACAATTTGCGGACAAGTACACAAACAGTGTCAGAATACACAAACTTGTGAACTAAATCCTGGTGTACGTGACTGTAACACAGAAAAATATCCAACAAGAAGAAAAATTAGAAAAACCGTCCCGTGCGCAGATAGCTGCCAGTGTAACACTTCTAGAGGTATCCTTTTTATCCTCCACCAAGAATACAAATAACAGAAAAAAATGAAGTAAACACTTAACCAGCGCTTTTACAGTGGTCCAGTGAATAATTCGTTTTCATTAACCGTTCCGTTTAGGAAATGCAAGATATGCAAAAAAGAAATGAAAGTGACAGGTATATAGTGTAACACCGTTTTAATATACACATATGACAGACAATGAATAAAATTGTTCTATAAATGAACATAAAAGTGCAGTGCATGGCATAATCAGATTCTTTTTAGGTGGAGGCTTTCACGTCAAATGCTCACAATGGATAATTACCAGATGTGCTAGAACTGTGGATCAGACAGTTCAAATCACGCTCAAAACAGATAATCCCAGGGTATCCCCGCTGTAGGATCGTCAGAGCTTCCAGCAGTGTTCCTGTATGTCATCGACCAGATCTCCTCCTCCACCAATGCGTTTCTTCTCCTAACTGGGGTCTTTATCAAGGTGTGAGTAATCTTGCATATTTTGCACAGATAAGCCTATCTAATGTAATAGATTCTCATATGATTATTTATCCTGATGGACAGATCACAGCATTTTTGAATAATGGTTTTTCATGTACTGTTATGTGTCACCCGATTCAATTTATTATATCATCTAGAATCCTCAGTTGTTATCTATAAAAAGGACTTGAAAGGTCCCCATCCAATTAGCTATGTGTTATTCTGTCTTCTCTGCATTGTTTTTAATAAAAATCGGATCTCCATAGCAACTGTAAACACTAGTACGTTACCGGAAGTGACGTTTCGTGTCACCCGGGATCCTTATATGCTGCTTTCCATTTATAAACTTGGTTTACATGCTTTATTATTGGTCTTTTAAATGTTGTATTACCTCCACTAAGCACTTTATCCTATTATGGCACTTTATCACCCATTAGATGAAATTCGGGATCTCCTTAGCAACAGTGCTGCTATACGAACGCGTCACCAGAAGTGACGCGACGCGCCGCGCCGCTCGGGACCAGGAATCCAAGTCCCTTGTAAAAGACTTGCGCAGCATTAAAGCTTGATTTATGTGGACAAATCTACAAGGCACATGGGACAGAAAATATAGTTTATTGGCAAAGGGATGACCGGACTGTCTGTGAACCCTATGTGGCCATAGTACCCTGCTGTGCCGGAAGTGACATAGCAGGAAGTCCCGTGTACAGCAGGGAACCTTGGGACATGTAGTCTTTGATGTTAAGTGGTTCAGCTGTGCACGGTGAGAGAGGATTGGACATTGCTGATTTAAAAAGTGGAAGGACCAGACAGGAGGCATACTCACACCTTGATAAAGACCCCAGTTAGGAGAAGAAACGCATTGGTGGAGGAGGAGATCTGGTCTATGACATACAGGAACACTGCTGGAAGTTCTGACGATCCTACAGCGGGGATACCCTGGGATTATCTGTTTTGAGCGTGATTTGAACTGTCTGATCCACAGTTCTAACACATCTGGTAATTATCCATTGTGAGCATTTGACGTGAAAGCCTCCACCTAAAAAGAATCTGATTATGCCATGCACTGCACTTTTATGTTCATTATAGAACAATTTTATTCATTGTCTGTCATATGTGTATATTAAAACGGTGTTACACTATATACCTTCCACTTCCATTTCTTTTTTGCATATCTTGCATTTCCTAAACGGAACGGTTAATGAAAACGAATTATTCACTGGACCACTGGAAAAGCGCTGGTTAAGTGTTTACTTCATTTTTTTCTGTTACTTGTACAGAAAAATATCCGTATAGCGATAAGTACTGTGTACACTATATTAGAGGACCCTGACGCACCTAGTCCCTTCAGATATAGAATATAGCGATCGTTACCTCAGATGGGATACAGATGAGAGTGAAGCCATACAGCAAGTACAGGCACACACAGACACAGGCAATGCAGAGATTGTTATAAGCACACACAAAAACTGCACAGGACTAGTAATATTATATATATAATATATATATATATATATATATATATATATATATATATATATATATATATATATATATATATATATATAGAAGATGGAAGGCGGCACTCAGGAGACTTACTTGAAAAAGTAGAAAACGTGCTTTTAATGGGTGACGTTTCGGGAGACGCACTCCCTTCTTCAAGACACAGCAATACAAGTGAACATAGTGTAAAACAAAACTTAAATACCTTACCAGTTCCCGGCTCCGTTCCCTCCGTCACGGCCGGCGGCGTCCCGAGCTCCGGAGCCCGCACTTCCGGTTTCGGCTGTCTCCACCCTTTCCGGCTGACGTGACTCCGTTGCCGGGCGACGCGGCCGCTGGGAGGGGACACCCAAGCAAGGGATCTGTATTGTCATGGCAACGCGTTGTCATGACATCAGAATGCTACAGAAAAAACATATGTGAAAAATGCAATATGCAATCGGACCACTTCCGTGGACGTGAACAATATAAAAGTGTTTAAAACGTGCTGGTGACTGCCACAGTGTAATATACCATAGATGTTATAAAAAACTGGTTATGAAAAACACAATATATAAAAAACAAATCACATGTGCAAAAAGCAGTAAATGATCTACAGCAATTCCTATCAGACCATATATACTGACTATCTCTTAGTGAAAAAACAGAAAAAACTTTAAAAAGCACTAGCAGCTGAGTCCCATCTAATAATAATGACCTATTCTAACGGTCTGTCAGTGGTTAAACTATCTACACTTTAGCCTCAAGAACCAACCCGCCTGTAGAAGGGGGCTGTGGGTGTAGGGGTCCCTGTCTGGATATTCTAACAGACCTATTCATGTTAATTCTGGTGGTCTGATATGACTCCCCATCAGCTATATATAGGATACTCCTACCCCTGAAACTGTGGGGGTACGTCCTATATAGACCTATTTTAGCCCTGATCCACCAATAATCCTCACAAAAAGCAATTGAGGCTCAGGTATTCGTTCAGACCACGAGGGTGGATCGTGTCTAGTTTGTGAATCCACCTTGCCTCCAATTGCAACAACTTTTTTGCTCGGTTCCCACCTCGGATGGACTCTGGAACCTGGTCCACTATTTTATAGCGGACAGAGGCCAGACTATGGCGCTTCTGCGCAAAATGGCGGGCCACTGGCTGTTCGCTACTCCCTGATGCCAGGGCCGCCCTGATCGCTGACCTGTGTTGGGCCATCCTCTCTTTGAAAAGACACTGGGTTTTACCCACATAATAGAGACTGCAGGGGCAGATTAACACATAAACTACATATGTCGAGCTGCATGTCAATGCTTTGGGTATCTTCAATTTCTTCCCTATATGTGGGTGTGGAATCGAGTCCCCAGTTAGCATATAACTGCATGTAGTGCAGCCCAGACATTTGTAGCACCCTGCCTTACGTGTTAAAAAATGACTATTGGGTCGTGTTTTTGTGAACCCCGTTACATCATTCTTTACAACTAGGTCTTTAATGTTGGAACTGCGAGTATAGCAAGGCATTAGTTGGCTGTTCTTTAAACTTGCTAAATTAGGATCTGAAGAAATCATCGGCCATAGTTGCTTAATTTTCTTGTTGGTCCTTCTGCTAGAGGTGTTATATTGGTTTACCCAGACCATTTTGGGGGCAGAAGGAACAGGGGTTTTAACCTGTAGCAATTCCTGTCTATTTAGGGACACAGCCCTGGCACGAGCATTCTTCAGAAGCTTGGATGGATAGCCTCTCTGTGTGAATTTGTTCGTCATGATATCCAGCTGTATCTCCAATTCCCCCGGGTCGCTGGTAATTCTGCACACCCTGAGGAATTGGGAATACGGTAGACCCTGTATTAGAGCTGGAGGATGAAAGCTGTCGAATCTAAGAAGTGTATTGCGATCCGTGGGCTTGGAGTATAGAGTGGTGTGTAACTCACCGTCTCGTATCTGGATTTTAGTATCCAAGAAACAGATCTCCGACCTGTGTGTAGACACGGTAAACTTGATCGGACTGGAGGAGTTATTGTGTTCCTCTATAAGAGTGGCCAAGGTTCTTTCATCTCCAGTCCAAAACAACAACAAGTCATCTATATACCGAGTATATAGAAAAACGGCCTTGGCTGTCACACTGTTCTCAAAAAAGGTTTGTCTCTCAACCTCCCACATATAGGAATTGGCTAGCGATGGGGCCACCGCCGACCCCATCGCACAGCCGGTCTTCTGTAGAAAAAACCTGCCATTAAACAAAAAATAGTTATGGCTGAGGGTGTAATCTAGTAGTCTGACGAACAAATCCACATCAGGGCCCGTGTATTTGGGGTTATTGGTAATCAGATGCCTTACGGCTGTTACCCCAGCCTGGTGGGGAATACAGGTGTATAAACTGGCTACATCTAGTGTAGCCAGTACCATGTCGGCTGGGATGGGCCCTAATTGTGCAAACTGTCTAAGTAGTGCACTGGTGTCTTTCAGGTGTGTGGGTGTGGCTTGGATACAGGGTTGCAGGAAAAAATCTAAATATCTGGCGATTGGCTCACATAGTGAGCCCCTCGCTGAGATAATAGGGCGTCCCGGAGGATGCTGCGCATCCTTGTGAAGCTTGGGGATCGAATAGAAAATGGGGACGACAGGGTGTGGACTCAATAATTTAGTATACACGTCATGCGAAATCATGCCCTCCTCTTTGGCCTGCAATAAAATCTGATCTAGTGTGGTTTTGAACTGTACAGTGGGGTCACCATCTAGTGGGGCATAAGTGTGGCTATCTGCCAACAGTCGATCACATTCTGCTATATAGTCCTCAGTGTCTAATATCACAATGGCACCCCCTTTATCAGCGCCCCTGATAATGATGTCCTGTCTGGCGCTAAGATCTCGTAGGGCTTCATGTTCTTCCTTGGACATGTTTCTATGGATGTATGGAGGGGGGTCATCCTGCAGGTGTTCTACCAATCTTGTGAAAGTTTTAATGGTCGCGTTTTGCGACACTGGGTCAAACTGTGACCCCAAGGTAAGTCCTTTGATCAAAGGAGTCGATTCTCCTTGTTTTCTATGATCCCCATGCTTGCCAAAGTGCTCCTTAAGTTTCAAATTTCTATTAAACTTGAAGGTCTCCACCTTCCATTGGAAGTCGTCTGGTGCTTTTGTCGGTACATATGACAATCCCCTGCTAAGGACAGCTGTTTCTGCCGTCGTTAGGGTTGTCCGTGATAAATTGAAAATTAAGTCCGACGTGACCTGGGTGGTCTTCCTCCCCGCCTTCCGCCTCGATTGGCCCCCCCGTCTGGTGGGTTTCTTCTTCTGCCCGAGGCCAATGCCCGGGTAACTGCCCCTAAAGGGACTCCTTGGGCAGATATCACGGAGTCGGAAACCGCTGTATCATCCGTTTCACTTGCGGATGTGCTGACTTGTGGTCTCTGTGTCCTCCGTCTGTAACTCCTCTCCGGCTTGCCTCTAGAAGCCGCCCCTGTGGTTTTGGCTAACCAGGTATACACCCGATGTTGCTCGTAATCGGCTTGTACTTTGAGCAGCTTGGTTTTTTTGTATTTGAGCAGCTCAAGCCTATACGATTCCACCTGGTTTTTCAGTTTGTCCAGCCAGTTTGTTGTCTTATCATCAGTGAGGCTCTGGAGGTGTTGTTCCTCAAATATATATAATGAAGAAATTGGTGGCACTCAAGCAGGCTAGTAGATGCAAAGAAAATGTCCCTTTATTTGCATCTACTAGCCTGCTTGAGTGCCACCAATTTCTTCATTCTATCTTTGTCATTTGATTGACCTGGAGGGCACCGCAGCAAAGAAACTTTACATATCTTTTGGAGTGCCGGTATAATCTCTGATATATATATATATATCTATCTATCTATATATATATATCTATCTTCCCAAATGGACTGGCACTCTCCTTACAAAAGTTACTGACCTCGGTGCCTTCTGAGACGATAATGCAGAACTCCAAAAAAGGCAGCGGCACTCGAGGATTTTGTAAATAGAAAAAAATTGTATTCAAAGACAATTACATAAAGCCGACGTTTCGGGGCTCACATGCCCCTTTGTCAAGGTGTGTAACAAGAATGAAGTGTGCTAACGTACCTTATATCCCGGAGAATCCCGCCAGTGCATTGTGCGCGGCCAGAGACGTGACGGGTCCGTCTTGTTTCCGGTCGCAGCGTGATGACGTCATTGTTGACGCGTCAGTTACGGTGGCAACCAGGACGCTGCTGCTTAATGTGGTAAGCCATAACGTGACATATACAGCGCCTATGACAGATGTGTATGTGGGTGGACAGAGAAGTTGTGACCACATTACCATGGAGACCCTCCACCAATGGAAAACATGAGAAGGCAAAACAGATTTTAGATCGTGCTAAAGGAATATCAGGACCAGACAAAAATGGATACCGGTCACTCTGTGGCTCATTTGTAACAGGGATCGGGAAATAAAGTCTGCGGTCCACTTCCGTGGCTGTATAACAAACCTGATCCGACAGTCTCAGTTAAATGGTCCAGGTTTGCACCCGTGTCGGTAATATCCACGGTTGGAAGGGTATACCCGTGACCTGTATAGCATATGCGTATAGATCCCTGTTGGGTAATGAATGAATCCCAGAGCCAATTTCCATTGTGTCCGGTAAAACCCTGAGTATATTCCCCCTTGCTTACATAAAAGGGATGTGCATGCAGTTAAGGGTAGCACATACGAGGCGTCCGGAGAACTGGCAGCAGGCAATCATGGGGATAATGGGGAAGGCAGGGGAAGGGAAGGGAAGGAGAGGAGAGGGGGGGGGGGGGGGGGGCGGGAACAGATGGAGGAATGGGTGGGGAAAAAAGGCGGGGGGGGGGGGGGGGATGGGGGCGAAAGAGGGGGTGGAAAGAAGGGGGAGGTAAGAACAAGTAAAAGAAAAAGGGCACAGGGCACGCGTACAGTCCATCACAGGCTCATGTGAAGATGTTCCAGGAAAACTTCTCGTTCAGTCCCCCAGGACTGATAGTTCCTAATTCGTAAATCCATTTGGACTCGATGTGAAGCAACTTGCGATCCCTGTCCCCTCCTCGTATGCTTCGTGGTACATGGTCTATAATCTGATGCTTGATGTCGTTCAGTGAGTGGCCCATAAGCGCAAAGTGCCTTGCCACGGGCTGTTCAGAGGGCTTGCCCGTCAGTGCTTGCTTAATCGCGGACCTGTGGAGGGCCATCCTCTCTCTAAAAGTTCTAATGGATTTGCCCACGTACACCAGGTGGCATGGGCAGGTGAGTATGTATACGATGTGCGTGGTCGTGCAGGTCACAACATGCCTAATTTGAAAAATCCTCTCCTTATGGGGATGTTTGAAGGTAGACCCTACTATCATGTTGTTACATGTGGTGCATTTAGGGCACCTGTAGCACCCTGGTGCTTTGGTGAGGAAGTTGGATGGCATATATATATATACAGGTTGAGTCTCCCTTATCCAAAATGCTTGGGACCAGAGGTATTTTGGATATGGGATTTTTCCGTATTTTGGAATAATTGCATACCATAATGAGATATCATGGTGATGGGACCTAAATCTAAGCACAGAATGCATTTATGTTACATATACACCTTATACACACAGCCTGAAGGTCATTTTAGCCAATATTTTTTATAACTTTGTGCATTAAACAAAGTGTGTATACATTCACACAATTAATTTATGTTTCATATACATCTTATGCACACAGCCTGAAGGTCAGTTAATACAATATTTTTAATAACTTTGTGTATTAAACTAAGTTTGTGTACATTGAGCCATCAGAAAACAAAGGTTTCACTATCTCAATCTCACTCAAAAAAGTCCGTATTTCGGAATATTTCGTAATATTTGGATATGGGATACTCAACCTGTATATATATATATATATATATATATATATATATATATATATATATATATATATATATATATATATATATATATATATATATACACATACATACTATATATATATATATATATATATATATATATATATATATATATATATATCTCTCTCAGGCAAGAGGAAACGGCACTCAGTCTTCGTAACTATGCAAACACAGCATTTAAGCTTTAATATTCGATCAATGTTACGGGGGTCTCCCCCTTCATCAGGATAACTCGCATACACCAAAATAAAATAAGATTTTACTTACCGGTAAATATATTTCTCGTAGTCCGTAGTGGATGCTGGGACTCCGTAAGGACCATGGGGAATAGACGGGCTCCGCAGAAGATAGGGCACTTTAAGAAAGCTTTGGATTCTGGGTGTGCACTAGCTCCTCCCTCTATGTCCCTCCTCTAGACCTCCGTTAGAGAAACTGTGCCCAGAGGATATGAACAGTACGAGGAAAGGATTTTTGTAATCTAAGGGCGAGATTCATACCAGCCACACCGTATAACTTGTGATAAACTACCCAGTTAACAGTATGAACAATTAACATAGCCTCGGTTCAAGACCGACCAACTATAATATAACCCTTTTTGAAGCAATAACTATATACAAGTCTTGCAGAAGAAGTCCGCACTTGGGACGGGTGCCCAGCATCCACTACGGACTACGAGAAATAGATTTACCGGTAAGTAAAATCTTATTTTCTCTAACGTCCTAGTGGATGCTGGGGACTCCGTAAGGACCATGGGGATTATACCAAAGCTCCCAAACGGGCGGGAGAGTGCGGATGACTCTGCAGCACCGATTGAGCAAACACAAGGTCCTCCTCAGCCAGGGTATCAAACTTATAGAACTTCGCAAAAGTGTTGGAACCTGACCAAGTAGCCACTCGGCAAAGCTGTAATGCCGAGACCCCACGGGCAGCCGCCCAAGAAGAGCCCACCTTCCTAGTGGAATGGACCTTAACCGATTTAGGTAATGGCAATCCTGCCGTAGAATGCGCCTGCTGAATCGTGTTACAGATCCAGCGAGCAATAGTCTGCTTTGAAGCAGGAGCGCCAACCTTGTTGGCCGCATACAGAACAAACAGAGCTTCCGTCTTCCGGATCCTAGCTGTTCTGGTCACATAAATCTTCAAAGCCCTGACCACATCCAGGGACTCAGAATCCTCCAAGTCCCGTGTAGCCACAGGCACGACAATAGGTTGGTTCATATGAAAAGATGAGACCACCTTGGGCAGAAATTGAGGCAGAGTCCTCAACTCTGCCCTATCCACGTGAAAAATCAGGTATGGGTTTTTGTATGATAAAGACGCTAATTCCGAAACACGCCTTGCAGAAGCTAAGGCCAACAACATGACCACTTTCCAAGTGAGGTATTTCAACTCCACTGTTTTGAGTGGTTCAAACCAAGGTGACTTGAGGAAACTTAATACCACGTTAAGATCCCAAGGCGCCACCGGAGGCACAAAGGGAGGCTGAATATGCAGCACCCCCTTCACAAAAGTCTGTACTTCAGGAAGAGAAGCCAATTCTCTTTGAAAGAAAATAGATAAGGCCGAAATTTGGACCTTTATGGACCCTAATTTTAGGCCAAAATTCACTCCCGTTTGAAGGAAGTGAAGCAAACGGCCCAAATGGAACTCCTCCGTAGGAGCAGCTCTGGCCTCACACCAAGAAACATATTTCCGCCACATACGGTGATAATGTTTCGATGTCATATCCTTCCTAGCCTTGATCAGGGTAGGAATGACCTCCTCCGGAATCCCTTTTTCCGCTAGGATCCAGTGTTCAACCGCCATGCCGTCAAACGCAGCCGCGGTAAGTCTTGGAACAGACAGAGCCCCTGCTGCAGCAGGTCCTGCCTTAGAGGAAGAGGCCACGGATCTTCTGTGAGCAACTCTTGCAGATCCGGATACCAAGACCTCCTTGGCCAATCTGGAACAACGAGAATTTCTCTGACTCTTCTTAGTCTTATTAATCTCAACACCTTGGGTATGAGAGGAAGAGGAGGAAACACATAGACCGATCTGAACACCCATGGTGTCACCAGAGCGTCCACAGCTACCGCCTGAGGGTCTCTTAACCTGGCGCAATACCACTTTAGCTTTTTGCTGAGACGGGACGCCATCATGTCTATTTGAGGCAGTTTTCACCGATCCACGATCTATGTGAAGACTTCTTGATGAAGTCCCCACTCTCCCAGGTCGTGCCTGCTGAGGAAGTCCGCCTCCCATTTGTCCACCCCCGGGATGAACACTGCTGATAGCGCGCTTACATGGCCTTCCGCCCAGCGCAGAATCCTGGACGCCTTTGCCATGGCCACTCTGCTCCTTGTGCCGCCCTGGCGGTTTACATGAGCCACTGCCGAGACATTGTCCGACTGAATCAGAACCGGTTTGTTCTGAAGCCATTTCTCCGCCTCTTTAAAAGGTTCCTGACCAGGGCTATGAGCTACTGAACCTTCTCCACCGGAAGAAAAACTATTTTTTTGGTCTGTGTCTAGAATCAGGCCCAAAAAGGTCAGACGCGTTGCAAGCACTAGCTGAGATTTCGGTAAATTGAGAATCCAACCGTGCCTCTGCAACGTCTTCACGGACAGAGACATGCTGTCCAGCAACTTCTCCCGAGATCTCGCCTTTATAAGGAGATCGTCCAAGTATGGGATAATTGTGACCCCCTGCTTGCGCAAGAGCACCATCATTTCCGCCATTACCTTGGTGAAAATTCTCGGGGCCGTGGAAAGACCAAACGGCAATGTCTGAAATTGGTAGTGACAATCCTGTACTGCAAATCTCAGAAACTCCTGGTGAGGGGGGAAAATCGGAACATGAAGGTACGCATCCTTTATGTCCAGGGACACCATCCAAACCCCTCCCTCCAGGCTGGCGATGACCATTCTGAGCGATACCATCTTGAACTTGAACCTCTTCAAGTACAGGTTCAGGGATTTTAGATTTAGAATGGGTCTGACCGAACCGTCCGGTTTCGGTACCACAAACAGGGATGAATAATAACCCTCTCCTTGCTGGAGATGAGGAACCTTGATTATCACCTGTTGAATGTACAATTTGTGAATTGCCGCTAACACTAGCTCCCTCTCTGACGGGGAAGCTGGCAGAGCCGATTTGAAAAACCGGCGAGGGGGCAGGTCTTCGAATTCCAGTCTGTATCCCTGGGAAACAATCTCAATTGCCCAGGGATCCACCTGTGATTGAACCCAGACGTGGCTGAAAAGACGAAGACGTGCCCCCACTTGATCTGACTCCCCCCGGAAAGCCCCAGCGTCATGCTGTGGACTTTGCGGAAGCAGGGGAGGACTTCTGCTCCTGGGAACTCGCTGAGTGCAGCCATTTTCCCTTACCTTTACCTCTGGCAACGAAGGACGATCCTCGTACCTTCTTATTTTTATTGGAACGAAAGGACTGCATTTGATAATGTGGTACCTTCTTAGAATGCTGCAGGGGAACATAAGGTAAAAAAATTCGATTTACCGGCCGTAGCAGTAGAGACTAGGTCCGAGAGGCCTTCTCCAAACAATTCCTCCCCCTTGTACGGCAATGACTCCATATGCCGCTTCGAGTCGGCGTCTCCCGTCCACTGTCGGGTCCACAAGAGCCGCCTAGCAGAAATAGACATAGTATTTATTCTAGAGCTTAGTAAACAAAGGTCTCTCTGAGCATCCCTCATATACAAGGCAGCATCTCGAATATGCTCCATGGTCATTTGGATGGTATCCCTATCTAAGGTGTCAATCTCCGTAGATAAGGAGTCTGCCCATGCCACGACAGCACTACAAACCCAGGCCGATGCCATGGCCGGCCTAACTATAGTTCCTGAATGTGTGTAAATGTGCTTCAGGGTGATTTCCTGCTTGCGATCAGCAGGATCCTTGAGGGAAGCTGTATCCGGAGAAGGCAGTGCCACCTACTTGGATAAGCGTGTCAGCGCTTTGTCTACTTTAGGCGCAGATTCCCATCGTATCCGATTTTCTGTGGAAAGGGATACACCATGAGAATCCTTTTGGGAACCTGTAGTCTCCGATCAGGAGATTCCCAAGCCTTTTCGCATAATTCGCTTAGCTCAAATGAGGATGGAAACGTGACTTCAGGTCTTTTCCCTTTATACATGTGAACCCTCGTGTCAGGGACAGGGGGTTCTTCCGTGATATGCAAAACCTCCTTTATGGCAATAATCATGTACCTAATACCTTTTGCCACCTTCGGCTGTAATTATGCATCCTCATAGTCGACACTAGAGTCAGTATCTGTGTCGGTATCTGTGTCAGTGACCTGGGATATGGGGCGCTTTTGAGACCCTGAAGGTCCTGGCTCCCCAGGGGCAGGCACGGGCTGGCTACCTGACTGATCCCTAGCTTCAGCCTTGTCTAATCTTTTATGCAGAAGATTTACATTTGCATTCAAGAGATTTAGCATATCCACCCAGTCCGGTGTCGGCGTTGCCGACGGCGACCTGACATTCAAGCACTCCCCCTCCACATTTAGCGAGCCTTCCTCATCCAACATGTCGACACACACGTACCGACACACTGCACACACCCAGGGAAACTTCTTCTGAAGACAGTATACCCTGAAAGGCCCTTTGGAGAGACAGAGAGAGAGTAAGCCAGCACACACCCCAGCGCAACAACCTGGAGACCAACACAGAATGTTTTTCCCCAGCAGCGCTGTATTATATTGTATCCGCCAATTATGTGCCCCCCCCCTCTCTTTTTAAACCCCCTTCACCGTGTGTAAGCAGGGGAGAGTCCGGGGAGCTTCCTCTCAGCGTTCTGTGGAGAGAGAAATGGCGCTGGTGAGTGCTGAGGGAGAAGCCCCGCCCCCTCGGCGGCGGGCTTCTATCCCGCTCAAAATCGTGAAAAAATGGCGGGGGCTCAATTATATACATGTACAGTGCCCAGCTGTACATGTATATACCTATTTGCCATCCAAGAAGTGTTACTATTGCTGCCCAGGGCGCCCCCCCCTGCGCCCTGCACCCATACAGTGACCGGAGTGTGTGAGGTGATGTGGAGCAATGACGCACAGCTGAAGTGCTGTGCGTTACCTCTGTGAAGCTGAAGGCTTCTGCCACCTGAGACGTCTTCTTGCTTCTGTTCTTCTGGCTCTGTGAGAACGGCGGAGCGGCTCCGGGGGTGGACGCCCAGGACGAACCTGTGTTCACCCCCTCTGAAGCTAATGGTGTTCAGTAGCCGAGGCAGCAGATCCTATCAGTTAAGTAGGTCTGCCCCTCTCTCCTCAGTCCCTCAATGCAGGGAGCCTGTTGCCAGCAGTGCTCCCTGTAAAAAAGTAAAAATCCAAAACAAAAATGCTTTCTGTAGCAAAGAACTCGAGAGCTCCCTGCAGTGTGCCCTTCATGCTCTGGGCACAGGATCTAACTGAGGTCTAGAGGAGGGACATAGAGGGAGGAGCCAGTGCACACCCAGAATCCAAAGCTTTCTTAAAGTGCCCTATCTCCTGCGGAGCCCGTCTATTCCCCATGGTCCTTACGGAGTCCCCAGCATCCACTAGGACGTTAGAGAAAAAGGATTTTGGTTATCTACTGGTAAATCCTTTTCTCGTAGTCCGTAGAGGATGCTGGGGGACATATTAGTACCATGGGGTATAGACGGGTCCACCAGGAGCCATTGGCACTTTAAGAGTTTGAGAGTGTGGGCTAGCTCATCCCTCTATGCCCCTCCTACCAGACTCAGTCTAGAAACTGTGCCCGAGGAGACGGACATCTTCGAGAGAAGGATTTAACACAGATAGTGGCGAGTTTCATACCAGCTCACACATAAAAGGCACATCAAGCTAACTTAGCTTGAAAAAAACTCAGCAACCGCTGAGAACATTACTTACCAAGAAAACAATGCAGTACTTAACTAAATACAAAAGTTGAACTGAACCAGATAACAAGTGCAGGAAAACGAAGCACTGGGCGGGCGCCCAGCATCCTCTACGGAATACGAGAAAAGGATTTACCGGTAGGTAATTAAAATCCTATTTTCTCTTACGTCCTAGAGGATGCTGGGGTCCATATTCGTACCATGGGGATGTACCAGAACTCCCAGAACGGGAGGGAGAGCGTGGAGGCTCCTGCAGAACTGACTGAACTTCAGATCATCAGAGGCCAAAGTATCGAACTTGTAGAACTTTGCAAACGTGTTTGACCCAGGCCAAGTTGCTGCTCGGCAAAGTTGTAACGCAGACACCCCCGGACAGCCACCCAGGAAGACCTCACCTTACGTGTAGAGTGGGCCTTGACAGACGTAGGACACGGCAAGCCCGCCGTAGAGTACACATGCTGGATAGTGAACTAGTGAGCCTGATCCAGAGAGAGATCGTCTGCTTAGAAGCAGGACACCCTATTTTCTTGGGATCATACAGGGAGTCCGATTTCCTGTGACGAGCAGTCCTTTTCACATACATTTTCAGAGCCCTTACAAATACAAGGACTTTGATGAAATTGAGGAGTCAGTAGCCACTGGCACCACTATAGGTTGGTTGATATGAAATGCCGACACAACCTTCGGAAGAAACTGCTCACGTGTCCAGTGCTCAGCTCTATCTTCGTGGAAGATAAAGTATGGGCTTTTACACGATAAAGCACCCAACTCCGACACACGTCTAGCAGAAGCTAAGGCCAACAAAGTGACAGCTTTCCACGTAAGAAATTTGACTTCAACCTCCTGTAGAGGTTCGAACCAGTCAGATTGGAGGAACTGCAACACCACGTTAAGGTCCCAAGGCGCTGTAGGCGGTACAAAGGGAGGTTGGATGTGCAGAACTCCCTTCAAAAAGGTCTGAACCTCAGGGAGGACAGCCAATTGTATTTGGAAGAAAGCACATAGGGCCGAAAACTGGACCTTCACAGATCCCAACTGTAGGCCCATATCCACACCAGCTTGTAAGAAGAGGAGAAACCGTCCCAGTTGAAACTCCACCGCAGGATATTTCTTGGACTCACACCAAGATACATATTTTTTCCAAATTTGATGATAATGTTTAGACGTTACTCCTTTCCTAGCCTGTATCAGGGTAGGAATAACCTTGTTCGGGGATCATTCCCCGAAAGGACAAACTTCTCGTTGGTTCCAAATGTGACTTTGGAAGATTCAGGATCCAATCATGTTTTCTGAGAAGCTGAGTTGTGAGTGTTATGGACCGTAACAGCTTCTCCTTGGAGGATGCCGTTATCAGCAGATCGTCCAGATACAGAATTATGTTTACTCCCCGTCTGCGAAGGAGAATCATTTCCGCCATCACCTTGGTGAATACCCTCGGTGCTGTGAAGAGACCGAATGGGAGGGCCTGAAACTGAAAGTGACAGTCTAACAGTGCAAATCGCAGGTAAGCTTGATGCGGTAGCCAAATCGGGTTTAGTGATTTTAAGTTCAGAATGGGCCTGACCAAACCATCCGGTTTCGGTACCACGAAAAGGTTCGAATAGTAACCTTTGTTCTGCATGTGAGGTGGTACTGGCACAATGACCTGTGCCTCCACCAACTTCTGGATGGTTTCTTGCAGGACAGTCCTGTTTGCCAGCAGAGCTGGAAAGCCTGATCTGAAAAATCGGTGAGGAGGGAGATTTTGAAATTCCAGCCTGTACCCCTGGAACACAACATCTTGCACCCAGGGGTCCAGGCCGGAGGACACCCAGACATGACTGAAATGTCAGAGTCTCGCTCCCACCAGCACCACCTCCGGGGCGTGCAGTCCACCGTCATGCGGAGGACCTTGGTGTACCTGAAGCAAGTTTCTGTTCCTGGGAACCTGCAGCCGCAGGTTTCTTGAACTTGGGCCGACCTCCCCGAAAGAAGGTGTTGGACGGCTCTGCCTTTCTGGGCTTGTTAGGCCAAAAGGACTGTGGCGTAACTGAAGAAAAGGGTTTCTTCGGAGCTGGTGTAGCTGAGAGAAGGAAGGGTGACTTGCCAGCCGTAGCCGTGGAGATCCACGCATCTAACGCTTCCCCAAAGAGAGCCTGACCTGTGTAGGGTAGGGTCACCACACTTCTCCTGGATTCCGCGTCGGCAGACCACTGGCGCAACCACAGTCCTCGATGAGCTGATACTGACATGGAGGAAATCCCCGCAGCCAAGGAACCCAGATCCTTCATGGATTCTACCAGAAATCCTGCCGAATCCTGAATGTTACGTAAAAACAATTCAACATCACATTTCTCCATAGTATCCAAATCCTCAAGTAACGTGCCTGACCACTTTACTATAGCTTTGGCAATCCAAGCACTGGCAATAGTGGGACGTAGTATTGCCCCAGAAGCCGTGTACATGGATTTGAGCGTATTATCAATTTTACGATCAGCCGGCTCTTTCAAGGCGGTAGATCCTGGAACAGGTAAAACCACCTTTTTGAGAGTCTGGATACTGACACGTCAACAATAGGCGGGTTTTCCCATTCTTTCCTATCCTCTACTGGGAAAGGAAACGCTACCAGAACCCTTTTAGGTATCTGGAATTTTTTATCTGGGCTTTCCCAAGCCTTTTCAAAAATAGCATTTAATTCCTTTGACGCAGGGAAAGTTAGCGAGGCTTTCTTATTTTCAGTGAAGTAAGCCTCCTCAACCTGCTCGGGTGTTGTATAAGCAATATTTAACAAATCCCTAATAGCCTCGATCATCAACTGCACCCCTTTTGCAAGGGATGCAGCCCCCCGCAACACATCCCTGTCACAGTATGAAGAATCAGAGTCGGTATCGGTATCATCCTGCATGATCTGAACAAAAGCACGTTTATGGGAATATACAGCGGGGAGCCATGATGTACAAGAACTGGGCCATACCGCCATAGAGTTCTGTAAAGCCTGAGTTGCAGATTCATTTTGTGCAACCCTATTAGAAATCTGAGAAATCATAGATTTGATACAGGATAACCATTCAGGCTCCCTTGCTGGTATGTGCGCTAAACCAGTGCAATGCTAATTACATGGAATCGGATCATCCTGAGAGGACATATCCTCTGCAGCATATGACACATGTCCCTGGACATAGCTAAATGGAGACCCCAGCCACTCCACACACACACACACACACACACACACACACACACACACACACACACACACACACACACACACACACACACACACACACACAAACACACGGGAGGGCAGACAGAGTTTCACCCCAAAGAATGGCAAGAGACACAGAGATTGGAGCCAACCCACACACACAGCGCCTTTAATATGAAGGGAGACCCCCTATCAGCGCTGACTTTGCACCTTAATAGGTTAAACAGTTGTTTTGCAGCCTCCCCTTCCCCCTTCTTCAACCCCCTGGTACCGTGATAGATAGCTGGAGTTGCTGTGGAGGGACTTGCTCTTCACTGAGAGCGCTGTGCAGGCAGGAAAATGTTGCTAAAACGCTGCTGGGTCTGCTCTTAGAAGCCCCGCCCCCAAAATGGCGCCGTCTTCCCGATCTTCACAGGATTATACTGGCCTGAGGATTGATGCTGGATGAGATCCGGGGACCACGACAGGCTGTGTGACCAGTGTAGGGTATAGGCGCTGGCTCAGGGCGCCCCTCACAGTGCCGCACTATGTACCGCTGAGCCTCCGGAGTGCAGTTAATACTGCGCTCTTACCCTGATGCCACCATCTTCATACCGGCCCCCCGCTTGCTAGGGGGGGGGGGGGGGGGGGTCGGTGACTCACTTGCCACAATCTTCATCTCTGCAAGGGGGTGACGCCATGCTGCTGGGGTGAGCGATACCCTGCGGCGGGAAACAATCTATCCCTTCTGGAGCTAGGTGTCCAGTCAGCATAGACAGTGGCTCAGACTGTTGCCAGCAGCCTCCCTGTAAGATAATAAACTCTAAAACTAAACTTTACTAAGGAAACTCTGGATAGCTCCCCTAGCTGTGACTGGCATAGAGGGAGGAGGCAGCACACACTCTCAAACTCTTAAAGTGCCAATGGCTCCTGGTGGACCTGTCTATACCCCATGGTGCTAATATGGTCCCCAGCTTCCTCTAGGACGTAAGAGAAAATACATTACCATAACCAATCAGGATAATCAGGCTCTCCCGCCAGCGCCCCGGGACCCGGCCGCCACACCCCCATCACGGCAACTGCCGGAAACGGAAGTGACGCGGCCCGCCCCAGTCAGCGCCGGGAGATCACCATGGGAACATAGCGCCGCTCCCAGTGCAAAGCACAACATTCGTAACCAAGGTTACCCGCAGTGTAAACAAAACTCTGGCAGGCACATCCTCATAGCATACTGTGAATGAAACATACTGTATATAACCCGCAGGATCGTAAATTAATGCATAAATGTGAAGCCAACACCAAGAACGGCGCCATCTCCCCACAAGCAAAATACAATAACATACAATAAACAAAAAAAGTACAATTACTTACACAAAATCAAAACACATGCTGTCTATATGAATTATCAAAGTGCATCAAATATCTAAGCAACATTAAGTATCTAATCTAATGGCCACAAGCTCACAAAAACCACTAGATACATCTATCAGGAAGCATTAAAGATTGATTTTCAAAAAGTACCCAAATAGTGATACTCCAAACTGAAGCACTTCGTACAAACATGACCTAGTAACTAACTTCATGGAACCAGAGGCACTATATATCTCAGCACAGCCTTCAACATCCCAACTACACGTCCAACAATCCACATACCACAACATTACAGCTACTACGTTACCCATAAAGTAGATACCACGATATCCAAAATATAAATAAAATAAAATCACAAGAAACAGTTAAGGCCCATGGATTCATTAAAACCCTTCGGAGCCAAAGTATCAAGACGAAATATCCAAAAGGCCTCTAGCTGTAATAACCTTCTATGTCTGTTTCCCCTCCTTAACATTGCGGGCACATGAGCAATGATTTTAAAACGAATAGTGGCCACACCATGCCCCATAGAGGCAAAATGTCGCACCACTGGTTGCTCACTTTGACCAGTGGAGAGTGCAGACCTAATGGCCGCCCTATGCTGTGCCATTCTTTCCTTGAATTGACACGTGGTTTTACCCACGTACTGAAGCCCACACGGGCAAAATAACACAGACAACAAATCTAGATGAACAGGAAAGTGGCCAACTGATTTTAAACTTTTTCCCTGATCGGCCATGAGCAATGGTGTCCCACGTTTGGAGATACCCACATTTGTGCATTCCAAACAGCGATAACACCCATTCTTGCGGGTCAGAAAATGTTTTCTTCTTGTTTGCTCAAACCCAGTGATGTCTGTCCTAACAACAATATCCTTAATACTCCTACTCTGGGAATGACCCGCCAATAGACGGGTACCATGTAGACTGGTAAAGACCTGAATCAGAAGCCACCAAAGGCCACCAAGCTTTAACCTGTTTTTTCATCTCACCACTTCGTGTGTTATATTCTGTAATCCAAGGGATAGTGTTAAGAGATACCTTTTTCTTTTTCTCTACCAACAAGGACTGTCGTGTATGACCAAGTGCTTTAGCTTTGGCTTGTTATAGATCTCTAGGGAGGATAGCCTTTTTCTAAAAACTTGTCCGTCATAATATCTAATTGCTTTAACGTATCTGCGGGATCACTAGTAGTCCTGCATACCCTCAAAAATTGTGAGTACGGCAAACCTTTAACTGTGGACCGTGGATGAAAGCCATTATATCTCAACAGACTATATCTGTCTGTGGGCTTAGTATATAACATGGTCTGTATTTGCTGTTGTGTAATTGAAATGATGATATCCAAATAATTGATGTCGGTAATACTGACGGTGTAGGTAAGTTTAATAGCACTCATTAGGATTATCCACCAGTGTTGTAAACACCTCTATATCACCATCCCAAAACACCAAAAGGTCATCTATATACCGATAGTACAAAAATATGCCTTCAGCTATACTGGTGTTTTAAAAAAAAAGAGTTCCCGTTCCACCTCCCACATAACGAGATTTATGGTAAGAACTTACCTTTGTTAAATCACTTTCTGCGAGGTACGCTGGGCTCCACAAGGATAGACATTGGGGGTGTAGAGTAGGATCTTGATCTGAGGCTCCAACAGGCTCAAAAGCTTTGACTGTTCTCAAGATGCATAGCGCCGCCTCCTCTTTAACCCCACCTCCCTGCACAGGAGCTCAGTTTTTAGTTAACCAGCCCAATGCAGTAGCAGGAAAAGAGACGACAACAGTTAGTAGCCACATACAACACACTCTCCCGACAGGAGAAGTGTCAGCGGCTAATGCCATACAAACTTAAAGAAGCTAAGTGCGTCAGGGTGGGCTCCTTGTGGAGCCCAGTGTACCTCGCAGAGAGTTTTAACAAAGGTAAGTTCTTACCATAAATCTCGTTTTCTGCTGCGGGGTACACTGGGCTCCACATGGATAGACATTGGGGATGTCCTAAAGCAGTTCCTTACGGGAGGGGACGCACTGTAGCGGGCACAAGAACCCGGCGTCCATAGGAAGCATCCTGGGTAGCGGCAGTATCAAAGGCATAGAACCTAATGAACGTGTGCACCGAAGACCACGTAGCCGCCTTGCACAAATGTTCAAGGGTCGCACCACGGCTGGCCACCCAAGAAGGTCCTACAGACCGAGTAGAATGGGCCGTAATGTGAGCAGGAGCTGACCAACCAGCCTTCACATAAGCATGTGCAATCCCCATTCTAATTCATCTGGCCAAAGTTTGCTTGTGAGCATGCCAGCCACGTTTGTGAAAACCAAACAGAACAAAGAGAGAATCAGATTTCCTATTAGAAGCAGTTCTCTTCACATAGATACGGAGAGCCCGTACCACATCCAAAGACCGCTCTTTGGTGTACAGGTCAGGAGAGACAAGTGCCGGAACCACAATCTCATGATTAAGGTGGAACGAAGAAACCACCTTAGGTAAATATCCGGGACGAGTCCTTAGAACCGCCCGGTCACGGTGAAATATCAGATATGGAGAATTAGAAGAGAAGGCACCCAAATCCAACACTCTTCTAGCGGAGGCAATAGCCAGCAGAAACACCACCTTAAGGGAAAGCCACTTAAGATCAGCTGAACCAAGAGGTTTAAACGGAGACTCTTGTAACGCCTCCAAAATCACCGACAAGTCCCAAGGCGCCACAGGCGTGACATAGGGAGGTTGGATACACAACACACCTTGAGTAAATGTATGAACATCAGGTAAGGTCGCAATTTTTCTCTGAAACCACACCGACAAGGCAGAAATATGAACCTTAAGGGAGGCCAGACGCAGGCCTAAGTCTAGGCCCTGCTGTAGAAAAGCCAAAAGCTTGGCTGTACTAAACTTGGAAGCATCATAATTGTTAGATGCGCACCAAACAAAGTAAGAATGCCAGACCCTATGGTAAATCAGATTAGAAGCCGGTTTCCATAGTCTGAATGATCGGCTCAGAAAACCCTTTAGCCCCCAAGACAGAAGCTTCAAGAGCCACGCCGTCAAAGACAGCCGGACCAGGTCCTGGTAGACACACAGGGGCCCTGAACGATGAGGTCTGGGCGTTGTAGAAGTAGAATTGGACGCTCTGACGAAAGGCCCTGAAGGTCTGAGAACCAGTGCCGTCTGGACCACGCTGGAGCCATGAGAAGCAGGATTCCTCCTTCCTGCTTGAACTTCCGAATTATCCTGGGCAGGAGTGACACCGGAGGGAACACGTGCGGCAGCCGAAACTTCCATGGCACCGCTAGCGCATCCACGAACGATGCTTGAGGATCCTTTGTCCTTGCTCCGAAGACCGGAACCTTGCGATTGATGTCGTCAACAGGACCCAGTTGGCACAATCGTTGGTCCTGGAGCAACCAGTACAGTGACAGACGGACCTCCGGAGTCAATGAGATCATGTGAGACCTGATCCGGTGAGGCAGGCCGTCCCACTTGGCCAGAATCAGCCTCTGGAGGGGGCGAGAATGAAATTGAGCATACTCCACCATGTCGAATGCTGACACCATGAGGCCCAGCACCTGCATCGCCGAATGTATCGACACTTGCGGACGAGAGAGGAAGCAACAAATCTTGTCCTGAAGCTTCAGGACTTTCTCCTGAGACAAGAACAACCGCTGGTTGGGAGTGTCCAATAGCGCTCCCAGGTGCACCATGCTGTGAGCAGGGACCAGGGAGGATTTCTTCCAGTTGATGAGCCACACGTGGGCTTGCAGAAACCGGACAGTCAGATCTAGGTGACGTAGGAGAATTTCCGGGGAATTTGCCAGGATCAACAAGTCGTCCAGATACTGTAGGATCCTGACCCCTTGACGACGGAGTACCGACGTCATCACCGCCATAACTTTGGTGAAGACTCGCGGAGCCGTGGTTAAACCAAAAGGTAAATGCCCGAAACTGGTAATGTAGGTTGCCAACCGCAAACCTCCAGTATTGCTGATGCGACACTGCTATAGGAATATGCAGGTAAGCATCCTGTATATCCAGGGAGACCATATAATCCCCAGGTTCCAAGGCCAGAACAATAGAGCGAAGGGTTTCCATACGGAAATTGGAGATTCTCACAAACTTGTTCAGTGCCTTGAGGTTGAGAATGGGCCGGTAGGACCCATTCGGTTTCGGGACTAGAAACAGCGGAGAATAGTACCCCTGGCCTCTCTGAGCAAGAGGCACCTGTACTACCACTCCTGTGTCCAGGAGGGTCCATACCACCGAATGAAGAGTCTTCGCCTTTGTCTGGTCCGAAGGGACATCTGTCAGGCAAAATCGATGAGGGGGACGATTTTTGAAGGCTATGGCGTAACCTCGAGTGATGACTTCCTGTACCCAGGCATCTGAAGTGGTCTTAAACCATTCCTGGGTGTACCCTAGAAGCCAGTCCCCCAGGGGGAGGCCCACCCAGTCATGCGGCAGGCTTATCGGTCTTGGAAGCTGGCTGACGGGCAGTCCAGGCTCTTTTGGGCTTTGGCTTACCAGGTTTGGAAGTGCGGGCCTGTTTGTGGTACGCCTGACCTTTTGCTTTACCTGAAGGACGAAAGGGAGTACTTTTAGCCTTCGGCACAGAAGGAGCAGTACTTGGCAGACAGGACGTTTTGGCAGTAGCCAAATCAGCCACTATCTTATTTAAGTCCTCCCCGAACAGGATATCCCCTTAAAAGGGAGTACCTCCAGGGTTTTTCTAGAATCCAGATCCACAGACCAAGATCTATGCCACAATATCCGGCGAGCCAGGAGGCTGCCAGAACACCGGCATCAGAAGCCGCCTCTTTAATATAGTGAGAAGCTGTGACAATATATGATAAGCATTGTCTAGCATGGTGAGAAGAGATTTCAGCTTCCAACTCTTGGTTCCACGCTTCAATAGCTTCTGCAGCCCATGTCGCTGCAATAGTGGGCCTCTGCGCAGCGCCCGTGAGGGTGTAAATCGCTTTTAGACAACCCTGCACCCGTTTATCCGTAGGCTCTTTCAGGGACGTGACGGTAGTGACAGGTAGAGCTGAGGAAACCACCATCCTTGTCACATGCGAGTCCACTGGAGGAGGTGTCTCACAATTTTTAGACAGCTCTGGCGCGAGGGGATAGCGAGCAAGCAGCTTCTTGTGAGGCACGAACCTCTTACCTGGATTTTCCCAGGATTCCTGACGTATATCTACCAGGTGATCAGAATGAGGTAAAACTTGTTTAACCACCTACTGACGCTTGAATCTATCTGGTTTCTTAGGAGGAACGAATGGTTCGGGATCATCCGTAATCTGTAGTATCAACTTTATAGCCTCCAATAGATCAGCAACATCCACTACTATCCCCATCAGTATTATCAGTGTCAGAATCTGTGGGGTCAGTGTAAACGCTATCCTCATCAGACGAGGTGTCAGTGACAGCAGTGGATTGTGAGGAAGTAATGGCCCGCTTAGAGGACCCCTTGGTCTTAGGCGAGCGAGGGTCAGACTTTTTAGCAGTCAGTGACTGGTTCAAATTCTTTAACTGAGCGGACAAGTTATCTGCCCACGGCGGATTAACCGCGGGGACCATATACGGTTGGACCGGCATAGGAGGTCCTATAGGGGGCGTTAGATTAGTAACTAGCGTATTCAGTAGTGTGGAGAAGGTAGCCCACGGCAGGTCATTCTTGACCACCGTTGCCACAGTCCCACTGGGGGGCAAGTTACCCCCGAAACCAGAGCCCTCGGCTGCTATATTTTCCTCAAAAGTAACTGTGCCCTCAGCACCACTCCCAGTGTGTTCAGCCCCAGAACCGTTATCCTTATAAGCAGACATGTTATAGCATGCAGTATAAGGTAACACAGTACAATTTGTCAACAGCACAATACCTGACCCAAACCCCTGCTCAGTGTAGTCAGCACAAACATGGATGCGGGAGAGATACGGTGACTAAAATCACAGAGAAAAATACAGTGAAAGTATATCTTGTGAATATCCTATATCATTATAATAAACCTGACGCACCAAGCCCCCCACAGGTTATAGAATATAGGGATAGCAAGATGAGTGAGAGACACAAAATGAAAGTCACCCAGTAGGCCAATGCACACACATATAGTCACAGTTTGTACAATGCAGACGTTATGACAAGCAATAATACTGCACTGGTCTAGCTTATATATAGCTATGTAATCAATAGATATAACACTGCACAGTAAAGACTGGATGTATATCACAGGGTACTTGTACCAAATACACTTTTTCTTAACTATCACTGTCTAAACGACATGTAGAATACTTAAGTGTCTTGTAAAGGCACAGCGCTGACTGTCAGGCGGCTTTACAAAGGAGGATTTGCCCAAGCAGTCCCAGGAACAGTGTAGCTGAGAGAAATGGCGCCCAAACACTTACTGGGAGTGAGGGAGAGAGAGATCAGCAGCTCCAGGGCGGGAACATTTACTGTAAATGGCGCCCTGGCGCTGGGGGAGGGGCTACAGGTCTAAGCCCTATCCCCCTGCTGGACATAACCACCGGTACTATGGGCTCAACGTAAAACGGTTTATAAGAGAAACCGACCTGTGCCCGCGCCCTAGTGGGGTCGCCTGTACTGTCACAGTGTCCACGCCAGCACGCGTGGCCCACCTCCCACCGGCCGCGCCGGATTGCGATAAAGAGCGGATCCCGCGAACGGGACCCACTTACCACCTCCCGAAGCGCGGCCACGCGATCTTGGAGAGCCCCAGCCGTGTGTGTCTAACGTGAAGAAAACCGAAGCCTCCTGCTGTAGGTACCCGGCAACCAGGACACGGGAGTGTACAGCACCGCTGGGGAGTGATGGAGCTGCAGCAGGGAATGTCTCTTGACATCTAAACTCTGCTGCCGCCCTTGTAGTCTTCACTTTTCTTCACAAAAAAAGCTCTTCTTAGGGCTGCCAGGAGCAGCCCCTCTGTTACGTGCCTGCTATCTGCAGTACCAACTACAAAACTGAGTTCCTGTGCAGGGAGGCGGGTTACAAAGGAGGCGGCGCTATGCATCTTGGGAACAGTCAAAGCTTTTGAGCCTGTTGGTGCCTCGGATCAAGATCCTACTCTACAACCTCAATGTCTATCCTTGCGGAGCCCAGTGTACACCGCAGCAGAAATAGGAGTTGGCGAACGATGGAGCAACCGCCGATCCCATGGCACAGCCTGTTTCTTTGACGGGGAAAAAACGCCCGTCAAACAAAAAATAATTGTCTAGTAGTCCGTAGAGGATGCTGGGGTCCACATTAGTACCATGGGGTATAGACGGGTCTACCAGGAGCCATTGGCACTTTAAGAGTTTGAGAGTTGGCTCCTCCCTCTATGCCCCTCCTACCAGACTCAGTCTAGAAACTGTGCCCGAGGAGACAACATACTTCGAGAGAAGGATTATACACAGATAGTGGCGAGATTCATACCAGCTCACACATACAAGCGCCGTCAAGACAACTAGCTTGAACAATTCAGCAACAGCTGAAACATTACTTACCAAGTAACCATGCAGTAACCATGTTGTACTGAACCAAATAACAATTGCAGGAAAACGAAGCGCTGGGCGGGCGCCCAGCATCCTCTACGGACTACAAGAAAAGGATTTACCGGTAGGTACCAAAATCCTATTTTCTCTTACGTCCTAGAGGATGCTGGGGTCCACATTAGTACCATGGGGATGTACCAAAGCTCCCAGAACGGGAGGGAGAGTGGGGAAGCTCCTGCAGAACTGATTGGCCTCTGTTGATCTTAAGGTCAGTCAAAGTATCGAACTTGCGGAACTTTGCAAACGTGTTCGACCCAGACCAAGTTGCAGCTCGGTAAAGTTGCACTGCCGCCCAGGAAGACCCTACCTTACGAGTAGAGTGGGCCTTAACAGATTTTGGTCACAGCAGTCCGGTCGTAGAATAAGCATGCTGGATAGTGAACTTAATCCAGCGAGAAATAGTCTGCTTAGAAGCAGGACACCCAATTTTCTTGGGATCATATAGGACAAACAGAGAGTCCGACTTCCTGTGACGAGAAGTTCTCTTCACATAAATCTTCAGAGCCCTCATGACATCCAAGAACTTTGAAGCAATTGAGGAGTCAGTAGCCACTGGCACCACAATAGGTTGGTTGGTATGAAATGCCGACACAACCTTTGGAAGAGACTGCGGACGAGTCCGGAGCTCAGCTCTATCTTCATGGAAGATCAAGGAAGGGCTTTTACAGGATAAAGCCCCCAGCTCGGAGACACGCGTCTAGCAGAAGCTAAGGCCAACAAAGTGACTGACTTCCATGTAAGAAATTTGAGCTCCACCTCCTGTAGAGGCTCAAACCAATCCGACTGGAGGAACTGCAACACCACGTTAAGGTCCCATGGCGCTGTAGGTGGTACAAAGGGAGGTTGGATATGCAGAACTCCCTTCAAAAAGGTCTTAACCTCAGGGAGGGCAGCCAATTGCTTCTGAAAGAAAATGGATAAGGCTGAAATCTGGACCTTCACAGATCCCAACATCAGGCCCATATCCACTCCTACTTGCAGGAAGAGGAGGAAACGTCCCAGTTGAAATTCCACCGCAGGAAACTTCTTGGACTTACACCAAGAAACATATATTTCTTCCAAATACATTGGTAATGTTACCCCTTTCCTAGCCTGTATGAGGGTAGGAATAACTTTCTTCGGAATGCCCTTCCGAGCAAGAATCAGGCGCTCAACTTCCATGCCGTCAAACGTAGCCACGGTAAGTCTTGATAGGCGAACGGCCCCTGCTACAGCAGGTCCTCCCGAAGAGGAAGAGGCCTTGGCTCTTCTAGCAGTAGATTCAGAAGGTCTGCGTACCAAGCCCTTCTTGGCCAGTCTGGGGCAATGAGGATCGCTTGAACCCTTGTTCTCCTTATGAGCTTTAGGATTCTTGGGATGAGTGGGAGCGGTGGAAACACGTACACTGGCTGGAACACCCACGGAGACACCAGGGCATCCACTGCCACTGCCTGAGGGTCCCTCAACCTGGAACAATAACGCCAAAGCTTCTTGTTGAGATGAGAGGCCATCATATCTATTTGGGGAAATCCCCAAAGATCTGTTATTTCCTTGAAAACCTCCGGATGGAGTCCCCACTCTCCTGGATGGAGGAGACCGTGTCAGCTGAGGAAGTCTGCTTCCCAGTTGTCTACTCCCGGAATGAAGATGGCTGACAGCACTAATGCGTGTTTTTCTGTCCAGTGGAGTATTCTTGTTACCTCTGACATTGCCACTCTGCTCTTCGTTCCGCCCTGTCGGTTTATGTAAGCCACTGTTGTTACGTTGTCCAACTGCACTTGGATGGCCCGATTTCTCAGAAGAGGGGCCGCCTGAAGAAGACCATTGTAGACGGCTCTTAGTTCCAGGATGTTGATGGGCAGGCCGGCTTCCAGGCTTGACCACCGTCCTTGGAAGGTTACTCCCTGAGTGACTGCTCCCCAGCCCCGTACGCTCGCATCCGTTGTTAGCAGGACCCAGTCCTGTATCCCGAACCTGCAGCCTTCTAGGAGGTAAGGCAATTGGAGCCACCAGAGGAGAGAAATTCCTTGCCCTTGGCGACAGACGAATTCTCTGATGCATGTGGAGGCGAGATCCCGACCACTTGTCCAGAAGATCCAGTTGGAAGGGCCGAGCATGGAACCTCCCGTACTGGAGAGCCTCATAGGAGGCTACCATCTTTCCCAATAGGCGAATGCATTGATGAACCGACACCCGGGGTGGCTTCAAGACATCCCAGACCATGGATTGGATCACCAACGCCTTGTCCGGCAGAAGAAACACCCACTGCACTTCCGTATCCAGGATCATTCCCAGAAATGACAATCTCTGGGTTGGTTCCAAATGTGACTTTGGAAAATTCTGAATCCACCCGTGACTCTGGAGCAGTCGCGTTGTGAGAACAATGGACTGCAGCAGCTTCTCCTTGGACAATGCCTTTATCAGGAGATCGTCCAGATAAGGGATGATGTTCACACCCTGCTTGCGGAGTAGTATCATCATTTCCGCCATCACCTTGGTAAACACCCTTGGTGCTGTGGAGAGGCCGAATGGCAGGGCCTGGAACTGAAAATTACAGTCCAGGAGTGCAAAGCGGAGATAAGCCTGATGCGGCAGCAAGATCGGAATGTGAAGATACGCATCCTTGATATCCAGTGATACCAGGAATTCCCCCTCTTCCAGACCTGATATCACCAGCCAGAGAGACTCCATCTTGAACTTGAACTCCTTTAGAAAGGTGTTCAATGATTTTAGGTTCAGAATGGGCCTGACCGAGCCATTCGGTTTCGGTACCACGAAAAGGTTCGAATAGTAACGCTTTCTCAGCATGTGAGGTGGCACCGGCACAATGACCTGTGCCTCCACCAGCTTTTGGACAGCGTCTTAAAGCACTTTGCTGTCCTCCAACAGAGTTGGTAAGCCCGACTTGAAAAAACGATGAGGAGGGAGACTTTGAAATTCCAGCCTGTATCCCTGAGACACAATATTTACTACCCAAGGATCCAGGCCGGGCGATACCCAGACATGACAGAACTGTCTGAGTCTCGCTCCCACAGGCCCCACCTCCGGGCCGTGCCGTCCACCGTCAAGCGGAGGACTTTGGGGTACCTAAAGCAGGTTTTTGTTCCTGGGAACCTGCAGCGGCAGGTTTCTTGGACTTAACCTTACCTCCCCTAAAGAAGGTATTGGATGATCTGGCCTTTCTAGGCTGGTTAGGCCGAAAGGACTGCTGCGCAGCTGAGGAGAAGGATTTCTTTGGAGCAGGTGCTGCTGATGGAAGAAACGGAGACTTACCCACTGTAGCGGTAGATATCCACGCGTCTAGAGCTTCCCCGAAGAGAGCCTGACCTGTATAGGGCAGCGACTCCACACTTCTTCTGGATTCCGCGTTGGCCAGCCACTGGCGGATCCACAGTCTCCGACGAGCTGAAACAGACATGGAAGAAATTCCCACAGCCATGGAACGCAGGTCTTTCATGGATTCTACCATAAAATCTGCAGAATCATGAATGTTGCGTAAATACAATGCAACGTCATCCCGATCCATTGTATCCCAATCCTCAATTAAGGTAGCAGACCACTTCACTATTGCTTTTGCAATCCATGCACTAGCAATAGTGGGACGTAATATGGCCCCTGGAGCAGTGTACATTGATTTAAGCTTGTTATCAATTTTCCTATCTGCCGGCTCCTTTAAGGCGGTAGATCCCGGAACAGGTAAAACCACCTTCAGAGTCTGGATACAGATGCGTCAACAATCGGCGGGTTTTCCTACCTTTTCCTATCCTCCTCAGGGAAAGGAAAAGTCACCAGAATCCTCTTAGGGATCGGAAACTTCTTTTCAGGGTTTACCCATGCTTTTTTAAATATAGCATTCAGCTCCTTTAACGCAGGGAAGGTTAGCGAGGCTTTCTTATTTTCAGTGAAAAAAGCCTCTTCAACCTGCTCAGGTGTGGTATCATTTACATTTAACACATCCTTGATAGCCTCTATCAACAATTGCACCCCTCTTGCAAGAGATGCGGACCCCCGCAACACATCCCCATCACCATCTGTAGTGTCAGAATCGGTATCCGTGTCGTCTTGTGTGACATGCACAAGCGCACATTTGTGTGGGTATATAGCAGGGTGTTCTGAGGTACCAGACACAGGCTATACTGCCATAGAGCTCTGTAATACCTGGGTTGCAGATTTATTACTAGCAACCCTGTCAGAAATCTGAGAAATCCAGGTTTTGATAGAGGAAAACCACTCTGGTTCCCTTGCTGGTATCTGTGCTAAACCAGTGCTAACATGATTACATGGAATGGGATCATCATGGGAGGATAAATCCTCTGCAGCATATGACACAGTGTCCCTGGACATAGCTAAAGGAGACCACCACACACTCCACATACACACACAGGTGGGGGCAGACAGAGTTTCCTGGCCTGAGGAAAGATACTGGCTGAGATCCCTGGACCCCGACAGGCTTGCTGACCAGTGTGGGGGGTAAGCGCTGGCCCAGGGCGCCCCTCACAGCGCTGCACTATGTGCCTCTGGTACCATCCCAGGGGCACGGTTAATACCGCGCTCCCTCCCCATTGCCGCTATCTTCACACCGGCCCCCCCCCCGCTTGCTAGGGGGGTCGGTGACTATCTCACCACTCTCTTCAGCTCTGTAAGGGGTTGGCGGCATGCTCCCGGGGCGAGCGGTTCCCCTGTGGCGGAGACCGATCAGAACCCTCTGGAGCTCAGTGTCATGTGAGCGGAGTCAGTGGCTCAGACCCCGTAGGGCGGACACTGCTTTCCCCCTTAGTCTCTCGCTGCAGGCAGGCTGTTGCCAACAGCCTTCTGTAAAAAAAAATAAACTCTAAAATAAAAAACTTTTCAAGAAAAGCTCAGGAGAGCTCCCCTAGCTGTGACCAGCTCCTTCGGGCACATTTTCTAAACCGAGTCTAGTAGGAGGGGCATAGAGGGAGGAGTCAGCCCACACTATTAAACTCTTAAAGTGCCAATGGCTCCTGGTGGACCACATGGTACTAATGTGGACCCCAGCATCCTCTAGCATGTAAGAGAAAAGAAAATGTATTTTGGATACTTGGCTGTATAAACATAACCAAATAAAAAACATATCCAAATAAAATCAACACAGGCTCACACAAAGAATCCCTCGCAGACACAATGGGTCTGCCAGGTGGTCTCTGCGGATGCTAGTGGATTTTTGGTATTGTATAAAATACCCTACGAGAGGCTACCTTGGTGCGGTGGGTAAGCTCATAGCCCTGGCCAGGATTATGCTAAATGCCTCTGGTTATTACAGGTTGAGCTAGTGTGAGATAGTGCACCTGCATCTTTTTCCCTCTGTACAAGAGTAATATAATAGGTACCGTAGTACTGTACCCGAGTAACATCCATATCCCAGTGTATTTTTGTTTTCCCAAGCTACATAAAGACAATTCTCGGGTGTACAATATGCATGGTACAAATACTGTATACCATTAATACCAACTGTTTAATAGGTTTTTTTTCTCGCTACACAATAAATGGACCTTTTTATTATGATTTTATATTGTGTAATACTTTTTTTTTTTTTTTTTTAATTTCCTACTGGACTCAGCAGAGTCATTGTAAGGATAATTTTTTTTTTTATAGTACTGTATAACTTGTCTTGCTAAAATAATGACATTAAATTCCAACACTCGTTTTTGTGCCTAGTTGCATCCACTTCAAATTATCTGCAGTTGTTCAATCAACAAAACTCATCTGTGTCTAAAAGTCTCAAAAAAAAGTTTTTTATATTTGTGGCTCTCCCTTGACTTTTTTCTAACCGCTGGTTCAGGAGTAAGTACATAGTAGATGGTTATGTATTGCTAATACAATAGATAAGGTCATAAATAAGATATGAAGCATGGAATATAACATTTCTTTTGAATTTCACAGTGGGCATG
This sequence comes from Pseudophryne corroboree, assembly GCF_028390025.1. Lineage (NCBI taxonomy): Eukaryota > Metazoa > Chordata > Amphibia > Anura > Myobatrachidae > Pseudophryne > Pseudophryne corroboree. The sequence continues at coordinate 439,823,997 of NC_086447.1, forward strand.
GGTCAGAGAGGGGCGAGGGAGAGGGAGGGAGGGAAGGGAAGATAAAGTAAAATAACAGTTATGTAATATAAAGAGTGAGAGGGGACACAGAATAATACGTATAACACTAAAGTCACTATTGATAATATTTAAATATGTAGCCAGCATATATGCGTGGCATGAGAATGCACTACGGCAAGTTGCACTTAATATAGTATGTAATATATAGGTAAACTTAATGTGTTCCATTCCAGTTATATGTATATCCCGTAAGTATTAAATTATACCACTGGAAGTTTATGGTACACATAATCAGGATAATGTGGGGTTAAGGAAGATTAGACTAAGTGAAGTAGATAATAAATCCTGGTAGCAGAAGGCTAATGATCTGTGCCATACTTTACTCCTGAATTGTTAGCAATGTTCTGTTTTGTTTCGTTTTTGGACTGGTACCGAACGCTGGTGCGAGGAGGTTGGGGAGGGTAGAGTATTATGTTTGATGTATACTGGGCAGGGTATGAGTAATGGTTGGGATATATTTTTAAATGTATTATGAATTATATATGGGAATAAGTATGTGTAATTGTGTATAGTAAAAATTAAATTTAATAAAAAGACTTAATTTCAAAAAATAAAAAAAAAAAAGTCTCAAAAATATTTTAATACATTATTAGATTAAGGATCGAATTAGCCAAGTTTTAATACAAGTATCAGGTATATCACTTATTTTAGATGACTGAGAAAAATTCACATAAGTGTAACTTGTAATGATCTGTAAACCAAGTAAAGCTGTTACTTTTACAAGTCAAAACAAAAAAAGACAGTGCCTGTGATAATAAAGATATTTTAGCTTCAGCAAGTGCCGATGAGGATAAATTAAAAGCAACATTTAGCTTCTCCTGCATCTGTCCCTTTGTCTTATCGCCTTCTCTCTGAGGAGGGATTTTGTGCCTCTCTCCACGGTTCGATCTACATGTGATCTTTTAATGCTTCCTAAATAAAAAACAGGAGTTTAATACCTACCAGAAATTCCTTTTCTCCTAGTCCGTAGTGGATACTGGGGTCTTGTACTTTAGTACCATAGGGCTTAGATCGGATCCACCGGAGCCTTGGCACTTTAAGAGAGAGAGAGAGAGAGAGAGAGAGAGAGAGAGAGAGAGAGAGAGAGAGAGAGAGAGAGAGAGAGAGAGAGAGAGAGAGAGAGAGAGAGAGAGAGAGAGAGATGGCTCCTCCCCTCTATGCCCCTCCTACCGGACTCAGTCTAGGAGACGGACATAATCGGAGAGAAGAACAACACAACAGCGGTGCGGCAACAAGCCAACACACAACCAGAAACGAAAGGAGGGTGCTAATTAGAACAGAGGATAGCAACCCAACCAAACCCGGAAAGAACAGCTATCCCAACAACATAATGGGACCGCAACGCCGGTCCAACCCAATACTTACAAAGGTAAGCAGGAACGAAGCACTGAAGCGGGCGCCCAGTATCCACTACGGACTAGGAGAAAAGGAATTATTTGCAGGTATTAAATTCCTGTTTTCTCTTACGTTCTAGTGGATACTAGGGTCTTGTACTTTAGTACCATGGGGAAGTCCCAAAGCTCCGAAATGGGTGGGAGAGTGCTGAGACCCCGGCAAAACCACCTGACCAAACTGAAGGTCATCCTTTGCCAAGGTAACGAACCTATAGAATTTGACAAACATGTTCGAACCAGACCAAGTTGCAGCTTGGCACAAATGTAGGGCCAAAACACCCCGGGCAGCCGCCCAGGAAGAGCCCACAAACCTCGTTGAGTGGGCTTGAACAGATGTCGGCAAAGGCAGAGCCACCAAAGTAAAGGCCTGTTGAATGGTCAACCGAAGCCAATGAGCAATAGATTGGTCAGCCAGTTTCGAGTCAATCTTGGAGACATCATAAAGGACAAACAGCGAGTCAGATTCCCGATGACGGGCCGTCCTTTTGACATACATCTTCAGAGCCCTGACATACAAGGACTCAGGACCAACAGTAGCATCAGACAACACTGGAACCACAATAGGCTGATTCACATGAAAAGCTGATACCACCTTAGGCAAAAACTGAGGACGGGTCCTACGTTCCGCTCTGTCTTCATGAAAAATCAAATAAGGGCTCTTACAAGATAAGGCCCCTAATTCAGAGACACGCCTGGCAGACGCCAAAGCCAATAACATCACCATTTTCCAGGTGAGAAATTTTTAACTCCACCCTATTCAAGGGTTCAAACCAATCCAATTGGAGAGAGGACAGAACCACATTGAGGTCCCACGGAGCCGTGGGAGGTACAAAGCGGGTCATTCCAAGTTGATAGTAGCCCTGCAAAAATTTGCAGGGCTACGATCATGTCCATAGACATGCGGGGGGACGCCCAGCACAGGGCTATCCCGCCCCGCATGTCAGTGCCGGCTCCCCCAGCAGAAGTGCAAAACATTGTACAGCAGCGAAGCTTTTGCACTTTAGGAGTAGCTCCCAGCAAGTGCAGCTTTAGCGTGCTGACTGGGAGCTACTCGTTGCTCCCAGGCCCGCAGCGGCTGTGTGTGACGTCATGCAGCCGCTGCGCCTGCCCCCCACACGGTCCGGCCACGCCTGCGTTGGCCGGACTGCGCCCACGAAACGGCGGACAAACGCCGCCATTTCGTCCCCCCCGCCAAGCAACTGCTTCTTCCTGTCAATCAGGCAGAGGCGATCGTACTGCAGCGACGTCTAGCATGCGCTGGCGCACTGCTGCGCATGCGCAGTTCTGACCCGATCGCACCACTGCGATAAACTGCAGCGTGCGATCGGGTCAGAATGACCGCCAAAGGATGGTTGTATATGAAGAACACCCTTGAGGAAAGTCTGTACTTCAAGTAACAAGGCAAGTTGTTTCGGGAAGAAAATAGAGCGCAGAATTCTGGACTTTGATGGAGCCTAAACGTAGGGCCATATCCACTCCCGCTTGCAGAGAAAGTAGAAAACAACTAATTCTAAATTCCATGGGAGACATCTTTCTACTTTCACACCAGATACGATGATAGTGTTTCGACGTAACCATCTTCCTGGCCTGGACCATGGTGGAAATAACTCTGGAGGGAAGACCTTTTCTTGCTAGAATCTCCCTCTTAACTGCCAAGCAGTCAAACATAGCCACTGTACGTCTGGAAAGATGAATGGACCTTGCTGAAGAAGATCTTCTTGGAGCGGCAGAGGCCAGGGATCCTCCAGAGACATGGTCAGGAGGTCCGAGTACCACACCCACCAAGGCCTATCCAAGGCAATTAGGATTGCTTAAATGCTTTCCCGTCTTAGTCTTTTGAGAACCCTGGGGATTAGCGGAAGCGGAGGGAACAGGTATACAAACTGGTACATCCACGGTGTCATCAGCATGTCCACTGCTACAGCCTGTGGATCCCTTGTTCTGGAACAGTAACGGCACAGCTTCTTGTTGAGACGAGAAGCCATCAGATCTATCTGCGGACAGCCCCACCGGAGAAGTAACTGTTGAAACACCTGGGGATGTAGGCCCCATTCCCCCGGATGGAGCGCGTGCCTGCTGAGGAAGTCTGCTTCCCAGTTGTCCACTCCTGGAATGAATACAGCTAAAATGGCCCTTGCATTGGCCTCCGCCCAGAGGAGGATTTTTGACACCTCTCGCATCACCGCTCTGCTTCTTGTTCCTCCTTGTCGGTTTATATACGCCACCGCTGTGGCGTTGTCAGATTGCACCTGGATCACCTGACCCTTCAGGAGAGGGGGGCTTGTAGAAGAGCATTGTAAACCGCGCTTCCAGAATGTCTATCGGTAAAGAAGATTCCTGGACTGACCACAACCCTTGGAACTGGGCCCCTTGGGTCACTGCTCCCCAACCCCAGGGGCTGGCATCCACTGTCCGTAGAATCCATGAGTGGATATTGAAATTTCTGCCCTCTACCAGGTAAGGAATCTGAAGCAACCATGATAGAGAAATCCGGGCTTTTGGAGATGCACGTGCAGGCGAGAACCCGACCATTTGTCCAGCAGATCCAGTTGAAACAGCCGGGCATGAAACCTGCCGTATTGGATTGCCTCGTAAATAGCCACCATCTTGCCCAGTAATCTGAAGTAAAGATGTATAGACACCTTGTGAGGACTGAGTACCAAGCGGACCATAGCCTGGATAGTCAAGGCCTTGTCCATCAGGAGAAACACCTTTTGAGATACCGTGTCAAGTATCATTCCAAGGAACTGAAGACGTTGGGTCGGTTCCAGGTGAAATTTCTTGAAATTGAGGATCCTCCCATGATCCACGAGTAGGCGGGTAGTCAGATTGATGCTGTGTAGCAGACGTTCCGTGGACACAGCCTTTATGAGGAGATTGTCCAATTAGGGGACTATGTTCACTCCCATCCTGCGCAGTTGTAGCATCATGTTCGCCATGACCTTCGTGAAGACCCTCAGAGCTTTGGATAATCCGAAGGGTAAGGCCTGAAACTGGAAATGGTTGTCCAATATGGCGAACCTGAGGTAAGTCTGATGAGGGGCCCACATAGGAATGTGAAGGTAAGCATCCTTGATATCCAGAGACACCAGGAACTCCCCCTCCTCCAGAGTGGACACCACCGCCATCAGAGACTCCATCTTGAATTTGAACACCCGTATATACGGGTTGAGAGACTTCAGATTCAAGATGGGGCGCACCGAACAGTCTGGTTTGGGAACGACAAAAAGACTGGAGTAAAAATCCCTGGTGCATAACAGAGGAGGCGCAGGAACCACCACCCCTGTCTGCAAAAGTTTTTGAATAGCCTCTTGTAAGGTAACTTTCGCTGCGGGTAAAGCTGGTAAGCCTGACTTCAAAAACCTGTGAGGAGGGAGCATTTGGAATTCCAGCCGGTATCCATGGGAAAGGAGGTCCCTCGCCCAAGGGTCCCTGCAGGACTTCGCACACAGGTGGGCAAAGTATTGAAGGGAGCACCTACCTGAAAGTCGCCTTGCTGCTGGGGCCAACAGTCACGAGGAGGGTTTAGCAGCAGGGGATTCGGCGGTCTAGTCCAGGGAGAAGGCAGGAGCAGGTTTACGGGACTTACCATAAGATCCTCTGGAGGTGGAGCCCCCACGGCCCCTGCCTCTGAACCTTGCCAAAGAAAAGGACTGCAAGGTGTAAGAATGTCTAGCAGGTGGTGCAGCCGACGGCAGGCAGGTAGACTAACCTACCGTTGCTTGGGAGATCCACTTATTCATTTAGTCTCCAAACAAGGCATCACCTATAAAGGGAAGATTTTCAACACACTTCTTAGAATCAGCGTCGGCCGCCCATTGACGTAACCATAGAGCTCTGCACACTGAGACCGCTATAGCAGTAGTGAGGCCATTTATCTTACACAACTCCTTAATAGCCTCACTCATAAAATTTGCAGCATCTTGTATGTGTTGCAGCAGAGTAACTACCTCATCTACTATAGTGCCCTGAGGAAGCCTATGAGCGAAATGTGCATTGGCTTTGAGCTAGTGTGTCTAATGTGCAAAATATAAATATTTGAAACAATGTCCTTTTAACATATGTGTGCACCGTATTTAGGGGTATTGCTATAATTAGCCTTAGACAGCGTTCCAGACGAGCGGTGCAGCCGCCCGTCTTGCTGTAAATTATATGTGATTGTTAACAATAAGAAATCTATGACGGCACTGCCAATCTCACGGCAGTAGCTACAGGAATTAAGAACTTCCTTTGCGGACATCCCACTGACGTGTTGTATCAGTTAGGAACCATTAGAGTGAATATATTAAATATGCTGATTCAGCTCTATAATATATAAGGTTACTATATACACGAAACATTCGTGAAGATACTATGAGCGGGAGCAGCTGCAGTAGTTAATAATCCTATTTGCTTAATGCTTAATGTATAAACATATGGGTTCATGTGATTAGAGATCCTAATAAGGATACTGTTAACTGCGCAATATTAGCAGTAGAAAGTATTAATTTGACTACTAAGGCACCCACTGCAACTGCCCGTCTTGCTGTAAACCACATGTGATTGTTAGGAATAAGAAATCAATAACGGCACTGCCAATTTCACGGCAGCAGCTATAGGAATTAAGAACTCTCCTTGCTGATATCCCACTGACGTGTTGTACTAAATAAGAACCATTAGAGTGAATACCTAATGGTATATCAAATATGCTTATTCAGCTTTATAACAAATAAAGGTTACCACATATGAAATATCCGTTATGATACTCTGAATTATGCGGTGCAACTGCAGTGATTAATAATCCTATATGTCAAATGCTAAATGCATATACGGGTTCATTTAAATAGAGATCTCAATAATGATACTGTGAACTACGCAATATTAGCAATAGAAAGTAATAATCTGACTACAGAGGCACCACTTATAACTGCAGACTGCACATTGATACGTATATACTGTGCATATTATATTAAGTGTGGCATTATATGATCATATAGATGCTCTTGTTAGCCCCAATTACTGAATTAATTGACCATACCTAGGTTCTTTTGAGCTGCAGATCTTTTGGAAAACATAATATGGTGGTTTAACAACGTGTGATATTATATCAATAGTATCATACAGCAGATTCACAGTCTATATTGCCAGTACTTTCTAGGCAACTGTGCCGATATAACACAAGATGTGGGCAGTATAAGAATTCCAGTTGTCACATTAAGTGATTTGGATCTCACCTCATATATAAATTGTTGTACAATAATAAAGTACATAATAAATTATTTTCAGTAATTTAACCATGCAGGCATAATATGCAATATCCCAAGGTTAGGATCTTGTGGAATCCCCAATAATTATTTAAACACAGCATTTATTTTCTGTTATAGTTATCTATAAACTGATGTATACTTATCCATGAATCGTATTGGATTCAATTACCCACAGATCTCCTAGTGAGAACGTTTGTTTTAAGTATAACATAGCAGGAATTAGTACGGTCCACGCATATTAGGATTACCTTACAATACAAATACAAAATGCACTCGACACACCAGCTTTGTTTTTAATCTTTATTCACTTATTTTCATTCTTTTTCACTTTCCTTACTATCTTTTATTACTTCGCTTGATTCTAAATAAAGGACAATACTAGTCTGAAAAAATTATTTCAATTATATATATTATATTATATATATATATATATATATATATATATATATATATATATATATATATATATATATATATATATATATATATATATATATATATATATATATATACATATATACACACACACACATACACACACAATAAACATTGAATGTGGCATTTTTGCCTACATGTGCGAACAATATAGGGATTTTAACGAATTATCAATAAAGAAATTAATTTTAATACAGTAGATATTGGGTTGTGTGCACCGCACAAATAACTGATTTCTTTTTTCTTTCCCCTCCCTTTGGGGATTTGACTTTATATCCTGACCCAAATCAGTTGGTAGCACCTATAATTACCTTGTTAATGTTCCATGATTTATTCACTCAATAGTGATAGTGGTATTATTCTATGTTAAGGTATCCCAAGCATACAAATTACTCGGATAATTATATCTTGGTGCGGGTTACCCTCCAACTTGGAAGAGAGCTATACTCTCTCCACTGTTTGGGAAATCTGAACGCATCTTGTATGTGTTGCAGCAGAGTAACTACCTCATCTCGGGAGGACAGAGTCTAAACCATCAATAATGTTAATCAGACCACTACACCACCGCCCTGAAGATCCACCCACAAACAATTGTAGGGCGCTGTGCTGCACCAGCTGCCGTATATATTGCCTTGAGCGTTGTCTCAATTTTACGGTCAGCTGGCTCCTTAAGGGATACTGCCCCAGGGACTGGCAGCAGCAATTTTTTTGACGATCTGGATACCGAGGTATCGACTGACGGTGTGTTTCCCTACACCTTCTTATCATCTGCGGGAAGTGGGAAGGTAGATAAAAACCTCTGGAGGAATCTTACATTTTTTTTATCAGGATTTAACCAAGCTTCCTTGGCTAGGGAGTGTAACTCCTTAGACACTGGAAAGGTAGCTGAACTTTTGGGTCTAACATTAAAATATAAAACTCCTCATCCGGTTCCGCCTCCGGATCCGGTATGTGAAGGACCTCTCATAGCAAAAATGAGGGCCTCCACCCCAGGGGACAGAAAACTGTCCTCGTCCATATCATCATCACCCACATCTGGCTGATCATTTGTGTGAAGCCACTAGAGGGGGTTGTGAAGACTTCTTGGAATCTGTTGCCCTAGCCACACAATCTATGGAGTGTTTTAATAGCGGCCTCTCTCTTAGCTGTTGCTAGCTCAGAATTTACACTGTGAATCATGCTTTAAAGCTATCCAACCAGTCAGGTGCCTGTGAGTTGGTTCCTTGAGGTGACAATGAACATTGCTCACACATGAGAAACCCCGCAGAAGACGGGGTAGAATTACAAGCAGCACACATAACTAAGTCCTCAGACATGATACAGTACAAAAAAAGTGCAGCTAAATGCCCCACACCCCACAGAGACCCTAGATAGCCCTTTGGAGTGACACAGAGGAGCGGACCCAGCACACAGAACACAGCAGCACAAAGCATGTATGTAGTGTATATAATAACAGTGCAGCGGCGCTCTCCCCCTGGCTATGAGCCCCTGGTACCAGTTCTGACAGCCAGTAACAGTGTGGGTCCTGGAAGAGCAGTGTGTCTGCAGCCTTGGTGATCCGCAGCAGCAAGGAATTTCGCCTACGCGCCGTTGGTCCCGAACCGAGAAGCCCCGCCCCTCACAATGGCGCAGGGTACCTTTCAATATTATACTTGCAAAAGGTGTAAAACACTATTTCTGTACTGTATACAGTCCACACAAAGCCTTACAGACTGATCACTGCGGGGCTAGCAGCCCTGAGCCAGTTTGTCCGTGGCAGGCACCGCAGCTCCGGGCCCGTGACCGCTGTGCGACCTGCCGCCATTCCGCACCAGGGACCCGCTGTAAAACTCACCGCACCAGTATCTTCGGCTTCTGTTCGAGGGTGGAGGCTAGCTGCCGGCATGGGCACACATGCTAAACGATGTGTGATCAGTACCTCAGGAGCTCAGTGTCCTGTCAGCTGGGATTACAATCCATTAACCCTAAGCAGGTAGTCTGTCTGCCAAGCAGAGCTATCTGAAAATAATAAACTACATTTAAAGTAAAGAAAAAAATCTCTGGAGCTCCAGAGAAGTGCACCCGGCTCCTTGGGCACATTTTTCTAAACTGAGTCTGGTAGGAGGGGCAGAGAGGGAGGAACCAGCACACACATACATACACTAAAAGTTTTAAAGTGCCAAGGCTCCAGTGGACCCGATCTATACCCTACGGTACTAAAGTACAAGACCCCAGTATCCACTAGGACGTAAGGGGCAAAAAACAAACAAACACAAAAAAAAAACCTGGGGCTAAAACGTCTGATAAGTCAGTGTCTAAAGACAGATGGAGAGGTTTTCAAATCTAAATTTTGAAATGCCCTTCATCTATAGAACCTAAGCATTCTTGGTGAACAGGTATACTTTGATTTACAAACTAAATCAAAATTTTGGTGCTCCTTTTTGTAATCACTGTTTATAGTGTTACCTTTTTTTTCCCCTTTTGAAAGTAATGGAGTTCCTTCTTATTGTTGAATTTGCGCTTGTAATTTATCACAATTGTCTGTTTTGTCGTCAGCCAACTGTGATGGACTAGTTTCGTCAAAACACACAATGGGCCCAAGTCTGACGCTTGGCCGCTATGTGTGGACCAACCCTCACATTGCACCTTGGCAAAACCATGTTGCACTGCAAGGTTGGCCAGATATAAAATGTGCAGATAGTGTTACATTTTGGAGGGGCGTGTTCAAACTCAAATCTAAATTGCAGTGTAAAAATACAACTGTCCAGCATTTGTGGGCTACAAGCAAAAGCAGCCAGTATTTATTCTGCATGGAAAAATAAATAAGATTTTACTTACCGATAAATCTATTTCTCGTAGTCCGTAGTGGATGCTGGGACTCCGTAAGGACCATGGGGAACAGCGGCTCCGCAGGAGACAGGGCACAAAATAAAAGCTTGAGATATCAGGTGGTGTGCACTGGCTCCTCCCCCTATGACCCTCCTCCAAGCCAGTTAGGATACTGTGCCCGGACGAGCGTACATAATAAGGAAGGATATTGAATCCCGGGTAAGACTCATACCAGCCACACCAATCACACCGTACAACTCGTGATCTGAACCCAGTTAACAGTATGATAAATTTAAAGGAGCCTCTGAAAGGATGGCTCAACAATAATAACCCGAATTTTTTGTAACAATAACTATATACAAGTATTGCAGACAATCCGCACTAGGGATGGGCGCCCAGCATCCACTACGGACTACGAGAAATAGATTTATCGGTAAGTAAAATCTTATTTTCTCTAACGTCCTAAGTGGATGCTGGGACTCCGTAAGGACCATGGGGATTATACCAAAGCTCCCAAACGGGCGGGAGAGTGCGGATGACTCTGCAGCACCGAATGAGAGAACTCCAGGTCCTCCTCAGCCAGGGTATCAAATTTGTAGAATTTAGCAAACGTGTTTGCCCCTGACCAAGTAGCTGCTCGGCAAAGTTGTAAAGCCGAGACCCCTCGGGCAGCCGCCCAAGATGAGCCCACTTTCCTTGTGGAATGGGCTTTTACTGATTTTGGCTGTGGCAATCCTGCCACGGAATGTGCAAGCTGAATTGTACTACAAATCCAACGAGCAATCGTCTGCTTTGAAGCAGGAGCACCCAGCTTGTTGGGTGCATACAGGATAAACAGCGAGTCAGTTTTCCTGACTCCAGCCGTCCTGGAAACATATTTTCAAGACCCTGACAACGTCCAGCAACTTAGAGTCCTCTAAGTCCCTAGTAGCCGCAGGTACCACAATAGGTTGGTTCATGTGAAATGCAGAAACCACCTTAGGTAGAAATTGAGGACGAGTCCTCAATTCCGCCCTGTCAGAATGAAAATTTAGGTAAGGGCTTTTACATGATAAAGCCGCCAATTCTGACACACGCCTAGCTGAAGCCAAGGCCAACAGCATCGACACCTTCCACGTGAGATATTTTAAATCTACCGTAGACAATGGTTCAAACCAGTGTGATTTTAGAAATCTCAACACAACATTGAGATCCCAAGGTGCCACTGGAGGCACAAAAGGAGGCTGTACAAGAAACGACCCAGTTGAAATTCCTGTGTAGGGGCCTTCTTGGCCTCACACCACGCAACATATTTACGCCAAATGCGGTGATAATGTTTTGCGGTTACTTCCTTTCTGGCTTTTACCAGAGTAGGGATGACTTCTTCTGGAATGCCCTTGTCCTTCAGGATCCGGCGTTCAACCGCCATGCCGTCAAACGCAGCCGCGGTAAGTCTTGGAACAGACAAGGCCCCTGCTGTAGCAGGTCCTGTCTTAGAGGTAGAGGCCACGGTTTGTCCGTGAGCATCTCTTGAAGTTCCGGGTACCAAGACCTTCTTGGCCAATCCGGAACCACGAGTATAGTTCTTACTCCTCTCCTTCTTATGATTCTCAATACTTTCGGTATGAGGGGCAGAGGAGGGAATACATACACTGACTGGTACACCCACGGCGTTACCAGAGCGTCCACTGCTATTGCCTGAGGGTCCCTTGACCTGGCGCAATATTTGTCCAGTTTTTTGTTTAGACGTGACGCCATCATGTCCACCTTTGGTCTTTCCCAACGGTTTACAATTTGGTGGAAGACTTCTGGGTGAAGTCCCCACTCTCCCGGGTGAAGGTCGTGTCTGCTGAGGAAGTCTGCTTCCCAGTTGTCCACTCCCGGAATGAACACTGCTGACAGTGCTATCACATGATTTTCCGCCCAGCGAAGAATCCTTGCAGTTTCTGCCATTGCCCTCCTGCTTCTCGTGCCGCCCTGTCTGTTTATGTGGGCGACTGACGTGATGTTGTCCGACTGGATCAACACCGCCTGACCCTGAAGCAGAGGTTTTGCTTGAATTAAGGCATTGTAAATGGCCCTTAGTTCTAGAATGTTTATATGAAGAGATGTTTCCATGCTTGACCACAAGCCCTGGAAATTCCTTCCCTGTGTGACTGCTCCCCAGCCTCTCAGGCTGGCATCCGTGGTTACCAGGATCCAATCCTGAATGCCAAATCTGCGGCCCTCTAGTAGATGAGCCCTCTGAAGCCACCACAGGAGAGACACCCTTGTCCTTGGCGACAGGGTTATCCGTTGATGCATCTGAAGATGCGATCCGGACCATTTTCCCAGTAGATCCCACTGAAAAGTTCTTGCATGGAATCTTCCGAATGGAATCGCTTCGTAAGAAGCCACCATTTTTCCCAGGACCCTTGTGCACTGAGACCTGTCCTGGTTTTAGGAGGTTCCTGACTAGCTCGGATAACTCCCTGGCCTTCTCCTCCGGGAGAAACACCTTCTTCTGGACTGTGTCCAGAATCATTCCTAAGAACAGTAGACGTGTCGTTGGAATCAGCTGCGATTTTGGAATATTTAGAATCCATCCGTGCAGACTTAGCACTACCTGAGATAGTGCCACTCCGACTTCTAACTGTTCCTTGGTTCTTGCCCTTATCAGGAGATCGTCCAAGTAAGGGATAATTAAGATGCCTTTTCTTCGTAGAAGAATCATCATTTCGGCCATTACCTTGGTAAAGACCCGAGGCGCCGTGGACAATCCAAACGGCAGCGTCTGAAACTGATAATGACAGTTTTGTACTACAAACCTGAGGTACCCTTGGTGAGAAGGATATATTGGGACGTGGAGATAAGCATCCTTGATGTCCAGCGACACCATATAGTCCCCCTCTTCCAGGTTCGCTATCACCGCTCTGAGTGACTCCATCTTGAATTTGAACCTTTTTATGTAAGTGTTCAAAGATTTTAGATTTAATATTGGTCTCACCGAGCCGTCCGGCTTCGGTACCACAAATAGTGTGGAATAATACCCCTTCCCCTGTTGTAAGAGGGGTACCTTGATTATCACCTGCTGGGAGTACAGCTTGTGAATGGCTTCCAGAACTGCCTCCCTGTCGGAGGGAGACTTTGGTAAAGCAGACTTCAGGAACCGATGAGGAGGAAACGCCTCGAATTCCAGTTTGTACCCCTGTGATACTACCTGTAGAATCCAGGGATCCACTTGCGAGTGAGCCCACTGCGCGTTGAAATACTTGAGACGGGCCCCCACCGTGTCTGAGTCTGCTTGTAAAGCCCCAGCGTCATGCTGAAGACTTGGCAGAAGCAGGGGAGGGCTTCTGCTCCTGGGAAGCGGCTGCATGGTGCTGCCTTTTTCCTCTTCCTCTGCCCTTGGGCAGAAAAGAGTGACCTTTTGCTCGCTTGTACTTATGGGAACGAAAGGACTGAGTTTGAAAAGACTGTCTTTTTCTGTTGATGTGAAGTAACCTGGGGTAAAAAGGTGGATTTTCCAGCCGTTGCCGTGGCCACCAGGTCTGTTAGACCAGCCCCAAATAACTCCTCCCCCTTATACGGCAATACTTCCATGTGCCGTTTGGAATCTGCGTCCCCTGACCACTGTCTGGTCCATAATGCTCTTCTGGCAGAGATGGACATTGCGCTTACTCTTGATGCCAGGGTACAAATATCCCTCTGCGCATCACGCATATATAGCAATGCATCCTTTAAATGTTCTATAGTTAACAGAATATTGTCCCTATCCAGGGTATCAATATTCTCAGTCGGGGAATCCGCCCATGCGACTCCAGCACTGCACATCCAGGCTGATGCGATTGCTGGTCGCAGTATAACACCAGTATGTGTGTATATACTTTTCAGGATATTTTCCAGCCTCCTATCAGCTGGTTCTTTGAGGGTGGCCGTATCAGGGGACGGTAACGCTACTTGTTTAGATAAACGTGTGAGCGCCTTATCTACCCTAGGGGGTGTTTCCCACCGTGCCCTAACCTCTGGCGGGAAAGGGTATAGTGCTAATAACTTATTAGAAATTAGCTGTTTTTTATCGGGGGAAACCCACGCTTTATCACACACCTCATTTATTTCCTCAGACTCAGGAAAAACTATTGGCAGTTTTTTCACACCCCACATAATACCCGCCTTTGAGGTATTTGTAGTGTCAGAAAGGTTCAATGCCTCTTTCATTGCCGTGATCATGTAACGTGTGGCCCTACTGGACATTACGTTTGTCTCGTCACCGTCGACACTAGATTCAGTATCTGTATCTGGATCCGTGTCGACCCACTGAGGTAGCGGCCGTTTTAGGGCCCCTGAGGGTGTCTGAGACGCCTGAACAGGCACTAATTGATTTGCCGGCTTTCTCATGTCGTCAGTTTTTTGTAAATTGCTAACATTATCACTTAATTGCTTAAACACAATCATCCAGTCAGGTGTCGACTCCCTAGGGGGTGACATCACTAACACAGGCAACTGCTCCGCCTCCACCTCATTTTCCTCCTCATACATGTCGACACACGCGTACCGACACACAGCACACACACCGGGAATGCTCTGATAGAGGACAGGACCCCACTTAGCCCTTTGGAGAGACAGAGGGAGAGTCTGCCAGCACACACCCAGCGCTATATATATACAGGGATAACCTTATATAAGTGTTAATCCCTTATAGCTGCTGTTAATCTAGTTATTTGCTGCCAAAATGCCCCCCCTTCTCTTTTTTACCCTGAATCAGATGCAGTACTGCAGGGGAGAATCAGGGAGCCGTCCTTCCAGCGGAGCTGTGAGGGAATAATGGCGCCAGTGTGCTGAGGAGATAGGCCCCGCCCCTTCACGACGTCCTTAACTCCCGCTTTTTTGTGTAAAATGGCAGGGGAAAAAATACATCCATATAGCCCTGGAGCTATATGTGATGTATTCCTTTTGCCAGCTAAGGTATATGTGTGTTATATTGCGTCTCAGGGCGCTCCCCCCCAGCGCCCTGCACCCTCAGTGACCGGAGTGTGAAGTGTGCTGAGAGCAATGGCGCACAGCTGCGGTGCTGTGCGCTACCTTAGTCTTGAAGACAGGATGTCTTCTGCCGCCGCTTTCACCGGACCTTCGTCTCTTCTGGCTCTGTAAGGGGGACGGCGGCGCGGCTCCGGTGACCCATCCAGGCTGAACCTGTGATCGTCCCTCTGGAGCGAACGTCCAGTAGCCTAAGAAGCCCAATCCACTCTGCACTCAGGTGAGTTCGCTTCTTCTCCCCTTAGTCCCACGATGCAGTGAGCCTGTTGCCAGCAGGACTCACTGAAAATAAAAAAACCTAACTAAACTTTTATTCTAAGCAGCTCTGGAGAGCTACCTAGTTTGCACCCTTCTCGGCCGGGCACAAAATCTAACTGGCTTGGAGGAGGGTCATAGGGGGAGGAGCCAGTGCACACCACCTGATATCTCAAGCTTTTATTTTGTGCCGTCTCCTGCGGAGCCGCTGTTCCCCATGGTCCTTACGGAGTCCCAGCATCCACTTAGGACGTTCGAGAAATACATTTATTTGCATCCCTTAAGGTGGGTACACACTGGCCGATATATCGGCCGTTCTCTTGAATGGCCGATATATCGCGGGTCCGTCAGCCAGTGTGTACGGGCGATACGTCTGTGAACTCCGTCGTTAACAGACGTATCGCGTCGGCCCCGCAGCACAATATATTGGTGCGTTGCTGTGTGTGTACGGGTGGTTGGCCGACCGCCCATACACATGCTGCGGCAGCCGGTGGTGACTGACAGCTGAACTGGGCGGGTGTGTGTACACGCCCGCCCAGTTTATGACGTCAATCCCCGCTGGATCGGGCAGTGTGTATGCTCAACACACTGCCCGATCCATCTAAAGATATATCTGCCAATCAATTGATCGGCAGATATATCTACCAGTGTGTACCCACCTTTACACTGCAACATTGTTTATCAAAGGTAAGCAGTTACTTGCTCTTTTTTGCTTTACTTCTAAACTCAGAATCAGGCCCAATTTCCTAAAGCGTCATTTAAAGCCCAATACCAGCCTCCTCAACAACTAATACCCCTGTTCCATCAAAATCCTGGGTCCTACCCAAGATGTGGAATACAGTTCGACCCGGGACTGACCTCTTTCCACCGTGGTGCTTATCCGGGTTAGTGGTGGCGCTGGGAGGGGACATCATCTTCTTGCGCCAGAAGACCGTCTCTCCCCATGCTGTAAACGGAACCTGGGCCGTACGACCCAGGCATCCATTTACACTGTGGTCCTTCCAGAGTAGAATCCTGCTAGGTACACAGAAAAGATTCCCTGGTGACTGGCCCCCGGGTGGACCCTTTTACACTGACCTAAATCCTGGGCTGCTGCATGCTCATGTGCAATAACCCAGGATTTTCAAGGCGACGGAAAAGGGATTTCAGAGTAGGAGGTCAAAACAGCATTTATTAAGCAGACAGCCCCACTTCCCACAAAAAGCTGTATTGTTTGTAGCTATAGTAGGTAAGTTGTTCATTCTGAAACCTTGTGGGATTTTTTTGTATTAGTGATAATCATACAAAAAATGTCCAAGCAAGATCAGATTGATAGCATCTCCTTAGTTTTAACAATGTATAATAGAGATCATTAGATGCCTCTGCTAGTAAAGAATTTAATTTAATGTGATCAAACAGAATTTCTCTGAGTCATCATCTGTCAAAGTGATACTGTACGTGCACATTCTGCTTCATGTAATAATGCCTAGATTGTGCCATTCTATAAGTGGAATATAAACTGTAGAAAACCAGTCAGACCAGGCTCAGATATACAGTACTACACAAAAGCTTTTTTTAAATTATTGTGATTAGTGCATCTGCACATAACATTTAGACAACAGTAGAAAATAAAAATTGCACAAATACTATCTGTCAATCTGTGCAATGGTTAGTAAGCACCTAGAACAAACCAACATATACAAAGCATTATTTAAAAAATGGGGTGGAATACAGCAGGGAGCAAAGATATAGGATACCAAGCATAATTAAGAACAAAAACCAACATATACATACTGAAGCATGTTAACCTGTTGCCAAAAATGAAACTGTCATAATTCCCCCATGCACACAATGTTGATAAAAATAACTCCAGACCGTAATAAAAAGTATAAAAAAAAATCTACACAGCCAAGTTATGATGGGTGCCAGATATGGTAGGAATCTCCACAGGTGACAAACTTCACCATGTACACACTTTATATATTTATGTTATAGATACTCCAAGTGCTATTCTCTATACTTTATAAAACAGTGAATGTTTAAATTTTTGCAAAATGTGTGGCCAAGTTGACCAAGTGCGTCAAAGTCTTCCTCATCTGGTTAGTCCTACTCTATCATCTATAAACACTGCAATTACTATCATATTAGTGTTAAACATTAGATATTATTATTACCAGTTATTTTATATAGCGCACACATATTCCGCAGCGCTTTACAGAGAGAATATTCAGCCATTCACATCAGTCCCTGCCCCAGTGGAGCTTACAATCTATATTCCCTACCACATAAACATGTACACACATTCACACTAGGGTTAATTTTCGTTGGGATCCAATTAACTTAAAAGAATATTTTTTGATTGTGGGAGGAAACCGGAGTATCCGGAGGAAAGCCACGCAAGTACGGGGAGAATATACAAACTCCACACAGTTAGAGCCATGGTGGGAATCGAACCCATGACCTCAGTGCTGTGAGGACGTAATGGTAACAATTACACCATCCTTACTGCCTGGTTTAAAGGATTACCTGCACTGAGGCTTTTAAAAGGTAAGACCTCCAACAAGCACTGTGGTGCATGAGAAGATTTAATCACTCGTCCCTTCCCCATCACTGGCTAGCCCTGCTTGCTTTATCACAACTCCCATCATCCCTGTTGGTCTGTCCCAACCACCTACTCCCATGCTTACTTCGGAGGGCAGTCATCTTCTCTCAAGCCTGTCCTGTCTCCCTCGCAGTGGGAGACTGGAGATGGGGGAGAGAGACAGAGACATACATAAACATACACAGGGTGGTCAAAAATAAAACTTCCCCTAATTAGAGCCATCTGTAGCTCGATCTAACAAATGGAAGGTTATGAAATTTGTTAGAGACTAATTAGGATAGGAAATTTGCTGGTGTACAAAAAGCCCCTTATAAAAGTGAATATGGCAATATACAATGCGAGAACAAAATATTCAGAATTGCTTTTCTAAACTAAAATTATATTACATGTTTAACTGAGGTGTTCTCATTAGCGTAACACAATAAAGTCTTGTTATTCGTTCGTCTGACCATTTTTATGCTGGTGTACGGCCATCCCTTGTATTTCACATATTTAATAAAGTTAATGATATAGTTTTGAAAAGATCAGTTGTATCTGAAACATTTTTTTGTTTGATAAACTTTATCATCAGAGCAGATTTTCATGACTGGACTATTAATATTTTTATGGCACCCATGCGTAAAGAAATTTCTTGGAGTACCCACTTATTTTGCAGTTTATACACGCACACACATTAACACATTTAGCCCTGATACTTAGTTGAACGCGATTCATCTGTAATTGCACCTGCACTGCATGTATGTATGTATGTATGAAGAGAAATGTGTAGATCCACATGTATGCAAACTGTAAGCATCTTTGCAGTTTAGGGCACTATCATATTTTGGCTATAAATAATACACCTGGAAACAGACACTTTTTTTTTTTTTTTTACGATTCCTACAAACTCTCCAAAGCCCACAAATCCATAGACACACAGTCTCTAAACTTGGACCCTAAGCCAGACCTGATTGTAGCAGCAAATTTGTTATTAGCAGATGGGCAAAACCATGTGCACTGCCAGGGGGGAGAGATAACATGTGCATAGAGAGTTGGATTTGGGTGGGTTATACTGTCTCTGTGCAGGGTAAATACTGGCTGCTTTACTTTCACACTGCAATTTAGATTTCAGTTTGAACATACCCCACCCAAATCTAACTCTCTCTGCACATGTTACATCTGCCCCACCTGCAGTGCACATGGTTTAGCCCATCTGCTAACAAAGTTTCTGCTACGATCAGGTCTGAATTAGGCTCTTAGTCAACATGAGAATGTAACTGAAATGTGTAGAATTCTGCATAGCTCGCAATTACATACACTTGGCTTCAGAGAATGTGCGTTGCAAAACTATATGTGCCGCAAACAGGTTTAAGTCCAACTCCACATCATACAGTTATCTTACAGCAACCGCATCTTTACAAATTAGATAAATTAAATGTATAAGATACAGTATTTATGCAGTGTTATTTGAAAAACAAATTTCTGCATGACAAATTAAAAACCAATATTTACAATTTGACAGGCAAACTAAAAGAAAAAGGAAAATCTCAATCATAACAGGGTTTTGTCATATATACCTCCATCGTCAGAGTCATCCTCAGCAGTCCACCACGGGGAAGGATCTTTCTTTTTCATTCTTTTCACTTTAGGCTTTCCGAGATTTTCAAGTACAGCTGATTTTTTATTACTGTCAAAGGAGTCATCTGAAAGGGACTAAACGAAATGCAGAGCATACCATGTAACTTAATGGCTTGGGAATATTAATATTTCACTTAATGGCAAGCTAATAAAATATGAAAACATTGAAGACAAACAAGTTTATGCTAAGGTAAAAAGTACATAATTTAACCTAAAACAATGCTTAAATGTGAAAAGACTTGTATAATTTTAATGTCCAAAGCATAGGTAACCATTTTTACATTAAAAAGCACCATTTAGTGGTAAGTCTTGCAAAATGTAGTAATAAACTTATACAGTTCTCCTGATTTTGGCTTGTTATTGTTCATCGGGGACTGTGAGGCTGCATATGTGGTCTTTTGGAGAATATTATAACATCATAAATGTCTGCACAAAGAATAAGCAGTGACTCAGACATGTAACAAAACAATTATTAAACTGGTTACAAATGTGTTACTGTTTATATAAATGAGACACAAAGGCTGCTAATGTGCCAAACAATTAGAAATTGGACATGTAGTGTTCCGTCTAGGCTGTTTCAGCAGGGTGCTGCACCCTGCCCGATTTTGAAATGTGAAAAAGCACCCTGCCCTTTTTCAGTGCACCCTGCAGGACCATAAATCTCCCCCTTGTATACAGAATGCAACAGTCATAGTGCATGCTACAATGTTGTCGTCTACTCCTTGCCCACCTCTGAAATTGGAACACAATTTCTATCCTTTAGCCAACTGGATAGCAGAGAAGGCACTGTAAATAACACAGCACTCTGATAAAGAGGGAAAGAACAGGGTAAGCAGTGAGCATGTACTGCTTACAGTATTTCCCTAGTAGAACAGACTTATTTTTTTCCTATATATTTTAACCCATTGTTTAACTTTTCTGTTTTATAACACAGGGGACTGGACATATACAGTATGTTTCTCAGTACAGATGTTAGGTGTCATATAATAAGAATTTACTTACCGATAATTCTATTTCTCGGAGTCCGTAGTGGATGCTGGGGTTCCTGAAAGGACCATGGGGAATAGCGGCTCCGCAGGAGACAGGGCACAAAAAGTAAAGCTTTAGGATCAGGTGGTGTGCACTGGCTCCTCCCCCTATGACCCTCCTCCAAGCCTCAGTTAGGTACTGTGCCCGGACGAGCGTACACAATAAGGAAGGATTTATGAATCCCGGGTAAGACTCATACCAGCCACACCAATCACACTGTACAACCTGTGATCTGAACCCAGTTAACAGTATGATAACAGCGGAGCCTCTGAAAGATGGCTCACAACAATAATAACCCGATTTTTGTAACTATGTACAAGTAATGCAGATAATCCGCACTTGGGATGGGCGCCCAGCATCCACTACGGACTCCGAGAAATAGAATTATCGGTAAGTAAATTCTTATTTTCTCTATCGTCCTAGTGGATGCTGGGGTTCCTGAAAGGACCATGGGGATTATACCAAAGCTCCCAAACGGGCGGGAGAGTGCGGATGACTCTGCAGCACCGAATGAGAGAACTCCAGGTCCTCCTTAGCCAGGGTATCAAATTTGTAGGATTTTACAAACGTGTTTGCCCCTGACTAAATAGCCGCTCGGCAAAGTTGTAAAGCCGAGACCCCTCGGGCAGCCGCCCAAGATGAGCCCACCTTCCTTGTGGAATGGGCATTTACATATTTTGGCTGTGGCAGGCCTGCCACAGAATGTGCAAGCTGAATTGTATTACACATCCAACTAGCAAAAGTCTGCTTAAAAGCAAGAGCACCCAGTTTGTTGGGTGCATACAGGATAACAGCGAGTCAGTTTTCCTGACTCCAGCCGTCCTGGAACCTATATTTTCAGGGCCCTGACCACATCTAGCAACTTGGAGTCCTCCAAGTCCCTAGTAGGCGCAAGACACCACAATAAGCTGGTTCAGGTGAAACACTGACACCACCTTAGGGAGAGAACTGGGGACGAGTCCGCAGCTCTGCCCTGTCCGAATGGACAAACAGATATGGGCTTTTTTGAGAAAAAAACCACCAATTTGACACTCGCCTGGTCCAGGCCAGGTCCAAGAGCATGTTCACTTTTCATGTGAGATGCTTCAAATCCACAGATTTGACTGGTTTTAAACCAATGTGTTTTGAGGAATCCCAGAACTACGTTGAGATCCCACAGTGCCACTGGAGGCACAAAAGGGGGTTGTATATGCAATACTCCCTTGACAAACTTCTGGACTTCAGGAACTGAAGCCACTTCTTTCTGGAAGAAAAATCGACAGGGCCGATATTTGAACCTTAATGGACCCCAATTTTAGGCCCATAGACACTCCTGTTTGCAAGAAATGCAGGAATCGACCGAGTTGAAATTTCTTCGTGGGGCCTTCCTGGTCTCACACCACGCAACATATTTTCGCCACATGTGGTGATAATGTTGTTTGGTCACCTCCTTTCTGGCTTTGACCAGGGTAGGAATGACCTCTTCCTGAATGCCTTTTCCCTTAGGATCCGGCGTTCCACCGCCATGCCGTCAAACGCAGCTGCGGTAAGTCTTGGAACAGACATGGTACTTGCTGAAACAAGTCCCTTCTTAGCGGCAGAGGCCATAAGTACTCTGTGAGCATCTCTTGAAGTTCCGGGTACCAAGTCCTTCTTGGCCAATCCGGAGCCATGAGTATAGTTCTTACTCCTCTACGTCTTATAATTCTCAGTACCTTAGGTATGAAAAGCAGAGGATGGAACACATACACCGACTGGTACACCCACGGTGTTACCAGAACGTCCACAGCTATTGCCTGAGGGTCTCTTAACCTGGCGCAATACCTGTCCCGTTTTTTGTTCAGACGGGACGCCATCATGTCCACCTTTGGTAATTCCCAACGGTTTACAATTATGTGGAAAACTTCCCCATGAAGTTCCCACTCTGCCGGGTGGAGGTCGTGCCTACTGAGGAAGTCTGCTTCCCAGTTTCCATTCCCGGAATGAAACACTGCTGACAGTGCTATCACATGATTTTCCGCCCAGCGAAAAGTCCTTGCAGTTTTTGCCACTGCCCTCCTGCTTCTTGTGCCGCCCTGTCTATTTACGTGGGCGACTGCCGTGATGTTTTATCCCACTGGATCAATACCGGCTGACCTTGAAGCAGAGATCTTGCTAAGCTTAGAGCATTATAAATTTACCCTTAGCTATATTTATGTGGAGAAAAATCTCCAGACTTGATCACACTCCCTGGAAATTTTTTCCTTGTGTGACTGCTCCCCAGCCTCTCGGGCTGGCCTCCGTGGTCACCAACATCCAAAACTGAATGCCGAATCTGCGGCCCTCTAGAAGATGAGCACTCTGTAACCACCACAGGAGAGACACCCTTGTCCTTGGATATAGGGTTATCCGCTGATGCATCTGAAGATGCGATCCGGACCATTTGTCCAGCAGATCCCACTGAAAAGTTCTTGCATGAAATCTGCCGACTGGAATTGCTTCGAAGGAAGTCACCATTTTTTTTTACCATGGCCCTTGTGCAATGATGCACTGATTTTAGGAGGTTCCTGACTAGCTCGGATAACTCCCTGGCTTTCTCTTCCGGGAGAAACACCTTTTTCTGGACTGTGTCCAGAATCATCCCTAAGCACAGGAGACTTGTTGTCGGGATCAGCTGCGATTTTGGAATCTTTAGAATCCACCCCTGCTGTTGTAACAGTATCCGAGATAGTGCTACTCCGACCTCCAACTGTTCCCTGGACTTTGCCCTTATCAGGAGATCGTCCAAGTAAGGGATAATTAAGACGCCTTTTTTTCGAAGAAGAACCATCATTTCGGCCATTACCTTGGTAAAGACCCTGGGTGCCGTAGACAATCCAAACGGCAGCGTCTGAAACTGATAGCGACAGTTCTGTACCACGAACCTGAGGTACCCTTAGTGATAAGGGCAAATTTGGGACATGGAGGTAAGCATCCCTGATGTCTCGGGACACCAGATAGTCCCCTTCTTCCCGGTTCGTTATCACTGCTCTGAGTGACTCCATCTTGATTTGAACCTTTGTAAGTGTTCAAATTTTTTTAGATTTAGAATAGGTCTCACCTAGCCTTCTGGCTTCAGTACCACAATATAGTGTGGAATAATACCCCTTTTCTTGTTGTAGGAGGGGTAATTTAATTTTCACCTGCTGGGAATACAGCTCGTGAATTTTTTCCCATACTGCCTCCTTGTCGGAGGGAGACCTTGGTAAAGCAGCCTTCAGGAGCCTGCGCAGGGGAAACGTCTCGACATTCCAAACTGTACCCCTGGGATACTACTTGTAGGATCCAGGGGTACTGTACGGTCTCAGCGTCATGCTGAGAGCTTGTCAGAAGGGTTGGAACGCTTCTGTTCCTGGGAATGGGCTGCCTGCTGCAGTCTTCTTCCCTTTCCTCTATCCCTGGGCAGATATGACTTATAGGGACGAAAGGACTGAAGCTGAAAAGACGGTGTCTTTTTCTGCAGAGATGTGACTTAGGGTAAAAACGGTGGATTTTCCAGCAGTTGCCGTGGCCACCAGGTCCGATGGACCGACCCCAAATAACTCCTCTTCCTTTATACGGCAATACACCTTTGTGCCGTTTGGAATCTGCATCACCTGACCACTGTCGTGTCCATAAACATCTTCTGGCAGATATGGACATCGCACTTACTCTTGATGCCAGAGTGCAAATATCCCTCTGTGCATCTCGCATATATAGAAATACATCCTTTAAATGCTCTATAGTCAATAAAATACTGTCCCTGTCAAGGGTATCAATATTTTTAGTCAGGGAATCCGACCAAGCCACCCCAGCTCTGCACATCCAGGCTGAGGCGATCGCTGGTCGCAGTATAACACCAGTATGTGTGTATATACTTTTTATGATATTTTTCCAGCCTCCTGTCAGCTGGCTCCTTGAGGACGGCCCTATCTATAGACGGTACCGCCACTTGTTCTGATAAGCGTGTGAGCGCCTTATCCACCCTAAGGGGTGTTTCCCAACGCGCCCTAACTTCTGGCGGGAAAGGGTATACCGCCCATATTTTCTATCGGGGGGAACCCACGCATCATCACACACTTCATTTAATTTATCTGATTCAGGAAAAACTACGGTAGTTTTTTCACATCCCACATAATACCCTCTTTTGTGGTACTTGTAGTATCAGAAATATGTAACACCTCCTTCATTGCCCTTAACGTGTGGCCCTAATAAGGAATACGTTTGTTTATTCACCGTCGACACTGGATTCAGTGTCCCTGTCTGTGTCTGTGTCGACCGACTAAAGTAAACGGGCGTTTTAAAACCCCTGACGGTGTTTTTGAGACGTCTGGACCGGTACTAATTGTTTGTCGGCCGTCTCATGACCTTGGCGCGTGTTGACATTATCACGTAATTCCCTAAATAAGCCATCCATTCCGGTGTCGACTCCCTAGAGAGTGACATCACCATTACAGGCAATTGCTCCGCCTCCTCACCAACATCGTCCTCATACATGTCGACACACACGTACCGACACACAGCACACACACAGGGAATGCTCTGATAGAGGACAGGACCTACTAGCCCTTTGGAGAGACAGAGGGAGAGTTTGCCAGCACACACCAAAAACGCTATAATTATATAGGGACAACCTTATATAAGTGTTTTCCCTTATAGCATCTTTTTTATATATTTCTAACGCCAAATTAGTGCCCCCCCCTCTGTTTTAACCCTGTTTCTGTAGTGCAGTGCAGGGGAGAGCCTGGGAGCCTTCCCTCCAGCCTTTCTGTGAGGGAAAATGGCGCTGTGTGCTGAGGAGATAGGCCCCGCCCCTTTTTCGGCAGCCTCGTCTCCCGCTCTTAACGGATTCTGGCAGGGGTTAAATATCTCCATATAGCCCCCGGAGGCTATATGTGAGGTATTTTTAGCCAAAAAAGGTTTTCATTTGCCTCCCAGGGCGCCCCCCTCCCAGCGCCCTGCACCCTCAGTGACTGCCGTGTGAAGTGTGCTGAGAGGAAAATGGCGCACAGCTGCAGTGCTGTGCGCTACCTTAAGAAGACTGAGGAGTCTTCTGCCGCCGATTCTGGACCTCTTCTCGTTTCAGCATCTGCAAGGGGGCCGGCGGCGAGGCTCCGGTGACCATCCAGGCTGTACCTGTGATCGTCCCTCTGGAGCTAATGTCCAGTAGCCAAGCAAGCCAATCCATCCTGCACGCAGGTGAGTTCACTTCTTCTCCCCTAAGTCCCTCGTTGCAGTGATCCTGTTGCCAGCAGGACTCACTGTAAAATAAAAAACCTAAGCTAAACTTTTCTAAGCAGCTCTTTAGGAGAGCCACCTAGATTGCACCCTTCTCGGCCGGGCACAAAAATCTAACTGGGGCTTGGAGGAGGGTCATAGGGGGAGGAGCCAGTGCACACCACCTGATCCTAAAGCTTTACTTTTTGTGCCCTGTCTCCTGCGGAGCCGCTATTCCCCATGGTCCTTTCAGGAACCCCAGCATCCACTAGGACGATAGAGAAATTATATATATATATATATATATATATATATATATATATATATATATATATATATATCAGTGATCGCAAAAACGCACTATAGCGCGTATTTTACCCGCTTTTGATGTCCGGGGACTCACTTATCTAAAATGGGAGGGTCCCCAGGGACGCGCTCCGCAGCGGCAAATACTCCAGGACTCACATTTAGCAGCTGGACGCGATCATCTGAATCTGTGATCGCGCCAGTCAGCGGCACGCAGGAGGTGACTGGCTGTTTCCTCAACCAATCACCTCCTGTAGTCTCCAGCCAATCATTCCTGCAGGGTCTCCCGCCAGTCCGCCCGCTTTGAATCCTCCTCGCTCCGCCGCCAGCACATGGATGAATCTGTGCTGCAGCACTGACAGATTGGCCCCGCTCATCTCCACCTCCTCCCCGCTAATATAGTGTCATTAGTGCAGAGATGACAGAAGACAGGATGCAGAGTAAGGAAGAGCTGCCCACCAATGTCCCAGCAGCAGAAGAAGGGGAGCCGGCGGGGAACGACAGTGCTGCAGCTGCGGTAGAGGAGAGAAGAAGATCGCTGCTGCTGCTGGAGGAGCAGGGGACCCGGAGACCAGCACAGAGTTTGTACACCCGGAAGGTGGCTGGGGATGGCTGGTCATGCTCTCCGCCATGTGGTGCAATGGCTTCGTCTTTGGCATCCAGAACGCATGCAGGGTCATCTTCGAGGTCCTGATCCAGGAGTTTGGGTCCAAGGATGATCCTCAGCTCACGTTTAAAACAGGTGACTGGGGCTGGCGGGTGTCCAGACATGGCACAGTACACGGTGCTCTGCCCGAGTGAGGGAGTGGGATACTGTAACATTCACTTCATTAAGAAACCTTTGCCCAATTTTCTATGCTTACACATAAACAGTGTAAAACAGGAAACCTGTCAGTGTCACATAATGTTATTACTGGTGTCTTATGTTGGTAGAGGTACATGTGCCCAGTTCCTGTGTCAGCATCACTTTAATGAGAAAGATTGATGGATACAAATATAGCATATACATTTCACTATTATATGTAAGCATTCTCATCTTATGTACAGTAGTCACTAGATTATCACACCCTAGGGAGAGCTTGTTTATGTTACAGTATAACACAGCAGAACTGTATCAGGGCGAAATACTTGCTATATGCTTATGTTTATACGTGTCATTTGAGCATACCTCTATCTATCTATCTACCTACCTGTATCTATCTGTATTGCTGAGTATAAGGGGTGGTCTTCTGTTTGCCGGCGGTCGGGCTCCCGGCGCTCAGTATACCGGCGCCGGGAGCCCGACAGCCGGCATACCGACACTTATTTTCCCTCGTGGGGGTCCACGACCCCCATAGAGGGAGAATAAAATAGTGTAGCGCGCCACCGTGCCCGTAGCGTGGCGAGCGCAGCGAGCCCGCAAGGGGCTCATTTGCGCTCGCCAAGCTGTCGGTAAGCCGGCGGTCGGGCTCCCGGCGCCGGGATGCTGGTCGCCGGGAGCCCGACCGCCGGCCAGCCGTAGTGAACCCGAGTATAAGACATCCTTGCTACTTGCACTTTGTAGGTGTTTCAGCTGAAGCAAAATATGGCCCTAGTTATGGAATTGTTTTATTTATAGAACTTGTGTAAATGGGTGCAGTGTGCCAGATCTGCATATGCCTCTACAGTCTAAGCAGACATCTTTAGTGAGCTGCAAGCTAGACTGAGTGTCCTCCTCATGGGACAAAACACACTGTAGATAGTTTAACTCTTGTTCTGAATCTTCCTATTTCTTAGCTGTGCGTTGATCTGCTGGATTCTCAGCAGGCCCCTGCACGCTCCGCCGCCGGCAGCACCAAGAGACTGGCCACGCTCATCTCCATCTCCTCCTCCCCGCTGCACGCTCCGCCGCCAGCACCAAGAGACTGGCCACGCTCACCAGGCACAGCGCCCTCTGCGGTGAGTACCGCTCCGCATATGCCCCCCCCCCCTTCCCCCCCGCATCTGCCCCTGTGCCCAGGCTGCAGCAGGTTGCCAGTGTGGTGGTGGATGGCCTTGCTGAAGGTTTCCCGTGAGGAGGGGGGGTGGGTGGAGTTGGTTACTGCAATGTGCCTCGGTGCTCTACCTGGTGCAATGTGCCTCGGTGCTCTACCTGGTGCAATGTGCCTCGGTGCTCTACCTGGTGCAATGTGCCTCGGTGCTCTACCTGGTGCAATGTGTATGACGTGCTCTACCGGGTGCAATGTGTATGACGTGCTCTACCTGGCGCAATGTGTATAACGCGCTCTACCTGGTGCAATGTGTATAATGTGCTCTACCGGGCAAAAATAAGATTTTAAACCTACCAGTAAATCTATTTCTCCTAGTCCGTAGAGGATGCTGGGGACTCCGTAAGGACCATGGGGTATAGACGGGCTCCGCAGGAGATAGGGCACCTAAAAAGAACTTTGACTATGGGTGTGCACTGGCATCTCCTTCTATGCCCCTCCTCCAGACCTCAGTTAGAGAACTGTGCCCAGAGGAGATGGACACTACAAGGCAGGATTTAGAAATACAAGGGCAAGATTCATACCAGCCCACACCAAGCATACCACGTAACCTGGATCATACAAAACCAGTTAACCGTATGAATAACAGCAACGGTCCAAGACCGATGTCAACTGTAACATAACCCTTATTTAAGCAACAACTATATACAAGTCTTGCAGAGTTTCCGCACTGGGACGGGCGCCCAGCATCCTCTACGGACTAGGAGAAATAGATTTACCGGTAGGTTTAAAATCTTATTTTTTCTCTTACGTCCTAGAGGATGCTGGGGACTCCGTAAGGACCATGGGGTTTATACCAAAGCATCCAATCGGGCGGGAGAGTGCGTATGACTCTGCAGCACCAACTGAGCAAATGCTAGGTCCTCATCAGCCAGGGTATCAAACTTGAAGAATTTAGCAAAAGTGTTTGACCCCGACCAAGTCGCCGCTCGGCAAAGTTGTAATGCCGAGACGCCTCGGGCAGCTGCCCAAGAAGAGCCCACCTTCCTAGTGGAATGGGCCTTAACCGAATTTGGTACCGGCAATCCAGCCGTAGAATGAGCCTGCTGAATCGTATTACAGATCCAGCGAGCAATAGTCTGCTTCGAAGCAGGTGCACCAATCTTATTGGCAGCATACAGGACAAACAGAGCCTCTGTTTTCCTAATTCTAGCCGTCCTGGCTACATAAATCTTTAAGGCCCTGACTACGTCCAGGGATCTGGAATCCTCCAGGTCACTTGAAGCCACAGGCACCACAATAGGTTGATTCACATGGAAGAAAGAAACCACCTTAGGCAAAAATTGCGGACGTATCCTCAATTCAGCTCGATCCACATGAAAAATCAAGTAGGGGCTTTTGTGTGACAAAGCCGCCAATTCTGACACTCGCCTTGCTGATGCCAAGGCCAACAACATGACCACCTTCCAAGTAAGAAATTTCAACTCAACCTTGTTAAGCGGTTCAAACCAGTGTGATTTTAGGAACTGCAACACCACGTTGAGGTCCCACGGTGCCACTGGAGGCACAAAAGGAGGCTGGATGTGCAGCCCTCCCTTTACAAACGTCTGGACTTCTGGAAGAGAAGCAAACTCCTTCTGAAAGAAAATCGAGAGGGCCGAAATCTGTACCTTAACAGAGCCTAATTTCAGGCCCATATCCACTCCTGTCTGTAGGAAGTGGAGAAAACGACCCAGATGAAAATCTTCCGTAGGTGCATTCTTGGTTTCACACCAAGACACATACTTTCGCCAGATACGGTGATGATGCTTAACCATCACCTCCTTCCTAGCCTTTATTAAAGTAGGGATGACCTCTTCCGGAATCCCCTTTTTCGCTAGGTTTCGGCGTTCAACCGCCATGCCGTCAAACGTAACCGCGGTAAGTCTTGAAATACACAGGGCCCCTGTTGCAACAGGTCTTCCCTCAGAGGAAGAGGCCAGGGATCTCCTGTGAGCATCTCTTGTAGATCCGAGTACCAGGCCCTTCGAGGCCAGTCTGGGACAACGAGTATCGTCTGTACTCTTCTTTGCCTTATGATCCTCAACACTTTTGTGATGAGAGGAAGAGGAGGAAACACGTAGACCGATTTGAACACCCACGGTGTTATTAGAGCGTCTACAGCCACTGCCTGAGGGTCCCGAGACCTGGCACAATACCTCCGAAGTTTTTTGTTGAGGCGTGACGCCATCATGTCTATTTGAGGAGTTCCCCAAAGACGTGTTATGTCTGCAAAGACTTCTTGATGAAGTCCCCACTCTCCTGGATGGAGATCGTGTCTGCTGAGGAAGTCTGCTTCCCAGTTGTCCACTCCCGGAATGAAGACAGACGACAGAGCGCTTACATGATTTTCCGCCCAGCGAAGAATCCTGGTGGCTTCCGCCATCGCGACTCTGCTTCTTGTCCCGCCTTGGCGGTTCACATGAGCCACTGCTGTGACAGTCTGATTGAGACACTCTTGTTCCTGGGGACAGAGTTATTTTCCGATGTAAGTGCAGATGGGACCCGGACCACTTGTCCAGAAGGTCCCATTGAAAAGTCCTTGCATGGAACCTTCCGAAGGGAATGGCCTCGTAGGCCGCCACCATTTTTCCCAGAACTCGAGTGCATTGGTGAACTGACACCCTTTTCGTTTTTAGCAGGTCTCTGACCATGTTCTGGATGTCCTGGGCTCTCTCTATTGGGAGGAACACCTTCATTTGTTCCGTATCCAGTATCATACCTAGGAACGGTAGTCGAGTTGTCGGAATCAACTGCGACTTCGGTAGATTTAGAATCCAACCGTGTTGCTGGAGCACTCTCAGAGAAAGCGCCACACTGCTCAGCAATTTCTCTCTTGATCTCTCTTTTATCAGAAGATCGTCCAAATATGGGATAATTGTGACTCCATGCTTGCGCAGGACCACCATCATTTCCGCCATTATCTTGGTGAAAATCCTCGGGCCGTGGAAAGTCCAAACGGCAACATCTGAAATTGGTAATGACAATCCTGTACAGCGAATCTCAGGTATTCCTGATGGGGGGCATATATGGGGACATGAAGGTACGCATCCTTTATGTCCAGAGACACCATAAACTCCCCCTCCCATGTTGGCTATTATCGCTCTGAGTGATTCCATTTTGAATTTGAATCTTTTTATGTACAAGTTTAGGGATTTCAGATTCAAAATAGGTCTGACCGAACCGTCCGGTTTCGGGACCACAAATAGGGTTTAGTAGTAACCTCTTCCCTGCTGGTGCAGGGGAACCTTGATTATCACTTGCTGTATACACAGCGTTTGAATTGCAGCTAACACTACATCCCTTTCCGATGTGGAAGCTGGTAGGGCCGATTTTAAAAATCGGCGCGGGGGCACCTCCTCGAATTCCAGTTTGTAACCCTGGGAAACTATTTCCAACACCCAGGGATTCAGGTCTGATCTGACCCAGGCCTGACTGAAAAGTCGAAGACGTGCCCCCACCGGTGCGGACTCCGTCAGGGGAGCCCCAGCGCCATGCTGTGGGTTTTGGAGCAGCCGGGAAGGACTTTTGTTCCTGGGCACCTGCCGATGCAGGTGCTCTTTTGCCTCTGCCCTTACCTCTGGCAAGGAAAGAGGATCCCCGACCTCTTCTGGAAATGTGCGACCGAAAGGACTGCATCTGATAGGGTGGTACTTTCTTTTGCTGTTGGGGAATATATGGTAAAAAATTTGATTTACCTGCTGTAGCTGTGGAAACCAGGTCCGTCAGCCTATCCCCAAACAATACATCTCCCTTATAGGGTGTTATTGCACCAGACGATGCATGCTTTTGAAATTGCATTTATCGCACTAAATAACAGCACTATCACTCCGCATAGTGGAAATACTACACTATTATTGTCTATCAATTTGTTTTCCATATCCTGGTTGGTGCCTTGGAATATTGGAGAAACTGGAAGACCGAGTAACCAGGATAACTGTAATGTCTAGAGGCATATTCATGAGCTGAAAATCCCTATTGGTTTCCGGTACGCATATTATTTTACTATCCACACTTGGAGAATTCCGAATCACTGAAGGTGCTGGGTTCTACCACCTTTTCCATTTCTGTATACTGGACTCAATGAGATAGGGTCCATTCTTTGAGGACTTTTTACAGCAGCCATCCAAAAATTGGAGAAGTCATTTTGTCACACCCACTATATGTACTGTACATTTATTAATTTATATTAGACTTGTATGATAGGTAGTAGAGCTAATTGCATCAATATATATATATATATATATATATATATATATATATATACATACATACATACATACACTCACACACCAAATATTCTGTCTACAGTAGGTACATCTCTAAAGTCAATACATTATTTAAACAGTAAACTAGAGAACTTTGCAGGCGTGTGAATAAAAAAAAAAATCTAATTATATACTACTACCCCTCTCGGACTAGTATACATTTCCTGATTAATTGTAAGTGAACGCGCATCAATCCAGGATTTTGCTTAGTCTGAAAGGGTCTTGAAGGAATATCCTGGGTCGAGTATAGTACATGTTCTTAATAAAATGCAGGCACACTGACCATCTGCATGCAAATCACGGATTGCTATAGTCTTGCAAAATTAGAACACAAGGGGAGAGGGGTTATAGCTCTTCCTGCTTCGCCTGGCTAAGACGAGATATAGAAAAACAAAATAGACAATATGGGGGGGAATTAAAATGTTTGAAAAGTCGGTTGGGTGTCGTTTTTTTTCTGTCTATTAGATAAGGAAAAAAAAACAGACAACAAACTGACTTTTCAAACATTTGAATTCCCCACTATGTGCTAAAATCTTTGTGGGGAGTAAAAATAAGATGACCACATTAACCCTTTAACCTGGGAGACTCATGGATTACACAGGTTCTGTGCTGGCTGACTACAAGCCTGCATTTAACCTGGTTTTAAGCAGCCACAGAACCTATGTAATTCATGAGTCTCCCAGGTTAATGGGATAATATGGTCAGCCTAGTAAAAACTACTCCCCATACAGCAATCCCTGCTAGCGCATCAGCACTCACCTCCCAGCTGGCTCCACAACGTATGCACGAGATCTCGCAACCATTGCAAGATCTCTCATGTGTAGCAGGACCCCAGCAGTCGCCGAGCACACATATTAGCAGAAAACGATAAGTAGCAAATGTGCTGTTATCATTTTTAATACAGCTGAAAGATTTTCCATTGCCATGCAATGGTATGGTTACGGCAAAATTGTTAAAAATGTTTGCAGATACCGTAAAGAAATTAGATTTTTCACTACATTATCTGATTTCATACTGTACATACCAGGGCTTCTTGTAAGTGTCAAATAGTGCTAGTAATAGCGCACTTGACACTTATCACCTATTCTTACATATCACTCACAGTTGTTTAAGCACTAACAGGCATGGGGGGGTCGTTCCGACCCGTTCGCACGCAACGGTTTATCGCTGCGGTGCGAACAGGTCCGGAATGCGCATGCGCGGCGGCCACAGTGCGCATGTGCGATCTTGCCCGTTACGTCAAATGAAGGAAGCGGTCGCAGAGCCAACCGCAAAGAAGATTGACAGGGAGAAGGTGTTCCAGGGCGGATCCGGACCGTTGGCTGCCGTTTTCGGGGGAGTGGTAAGGAAAACGCAGGCGTGTCCAGGAAAACGGAGGGCGGATGTCTGACGTCAAAGCCGGCCCCAGCATCACAGAGATCGTCGCACAGGGTAAGTAGGTATAGGCCTAGGCTTCTTTTGATTGAAATTTTTTTAGCTTAGCAGGGCTGCACAAACGATCGCAGCCCTGCTAAGCTAAAATACACTCCCCCATAGACGTGTACTAGTTGATCGCAGCAGCAGCAAAAAGTTGCTGGCTGCGAACAACTCGGAATGACCACCATGGTCAGATCACAAGACCGAGTCACCCCACTGTGTCCCCCCAGTTTTTGATGAGGAGACCTGTTCTACAGATATGCATAATATAATAATATTTAAAAATATTCTTTTTCAACTACATTAAATAAAAACATTTTATGAACGGTTTCTGAAGGAAAAAATCGTCAGTTTAAGCTGGATGCAATGACAGATTATAGCACGGCAGCACTCACAACCACAGGAGTATCACATATACTGTACACTTTGTTACCTCTTTTAAAAACTGTTCAAACTGCTCATCCAGCTCCTCTTTAGATAAACGATGAGCCATAGCTCGTCTGGAGTCAGCACTCTTCAGAAGCACAAAGCAGAATTGAAAAAAAAAAAAAAAAAAAAACAACAACAACAAGAAAGAAAGAAAATAATCATTAATAGTATAAATTATGCATTCAAGTCTACTACAAGGTTTATATTGGCAGACCACAGGCGATACAAGTGTGTGACAAGCGATATACATATAATCACGG
Source organism: Pseudophryne corroboree (assembly GCF_028390025.1). Classification (NCBI taxonomy): domain Eukaryota; kingdom Metazoa; phylum Chordata; class Amphibia; order Anura; family Myobatrachidae; genus Pseudophryne; species Pseudophryne corroboree. Next base: position 439,858,274 of record NC_086447.1, read on the forward strand.
TGGGTATGTGCAGACGTTTCACGACACCTACCTCCCAACAGTCCCCGGCTCAGGTGATATTATTAGGCACCGCAATACAAGTACCTATGCTGAACTAGCAACTGTGGACAGGTAACCGGGGACACCACTTCCCTGCCGCCTGCATTCCCGCCCACCATAATGCCGGCACAGCCAATCGCCTGCTTATTCTCAACATCCAATAGGGTTCCAGTATTACCAGGATTTCTCCATTGAAGGCCGAGCACGGCGCGCTGTGATTGGCCGTCTTGTCTCCCCCTGCAGAAGTTAATGCGTTACCATAGAGACGCTGTAGTTGATGACTCCTAGGGTGCAGGTTCCTTCCATGTGATTTTGCATAATGCATCCCTCCCAACATGACCCTCTCCAAGAGGGTCAGAATGCTCTGCTCCTGGACTTCCCTCTTACTGTACGATTGCCATCACCTGTGGAGAAACACCTTTCTAATCAAGTAACTAGTTAAACACAGGTGATGGTAATCATTCATTAAGAAGGAAGTCCAGAAACAGAGCATTGTGTCCCTCCCTCCTGGAGAGCGTCATGTTGGGAGGTATGATAATGATGTGTGATGTTTTTTAACGTTAGATACCACAGCACAATGGGGGTCATTCCGAGTTGTTCGCTCGCAAGCTGCTTTTAGCAGCTTTGCACACGCTAAGCCGCCGCCTACTGGGAGTGAATCTTAGCTTATCAAAATTGCGAACGAAAGATTTGCAATATTGCGAAAAGACTTCTCTGTGCAGTTTCTGAGTAGCTCGAGACTTACTCTGCCAGTGCGATCAGTTCAGTCAGTTTCGTTCCTGGTTTGACGTCACAAACACACCCAGCGTTCGCCCAGACACTCCTCCGTTTCTCCAGCCACTCCCGCGTTTTTCCCAGAAACGGTAGCGTTTTTTCACACACTCCCATAAAACGTCCAGTTTCCGCCCAGAAACACCCACTTCCTGTCAATCACATTACGATCACCAGAACGAAGAAAAAACCTCGTAATGCCGTGAGTAAAATTCCTAACTGCATAGCAAATTTACTTGGCGCAGTCGCACTGCGGACATTGCGCATGCGCATTCGCGACTAATCGCTCCGTTGCGAGAAAAAAATAACGAGCGAACAACTCGGAATGACCCCCAATGTCCTTGCTTTTGGTTTAATTGTGCGTTTAGGAGTTGATGTGAATCCGATGTAAATGTAATCAAATAGCTATAGTGCACCGAAAAGGGGTTTAGGCGAAATCCGGAACTGTCCGGACTCCGTACTGGAGCAGTTCTCTGCAGCGACTTCTGACGGCGTATCTAGGATAGGGTGAGTGGGGCACGTGCCCTGGGCGCCTTGGCAGGCCCAGGAGAGGGGGGCGCCGCCGGCGGCCAGGGCATCATGCCCCACTCGCCCCCGTCACGCCGAAAGCCGAAATGTGAGGGGAGGAGAGCGCACCGTCTCTCCCTCCCCTCACCGCCGCTGAAAGCCCTAAATGTAATCAAATAGCTATAGTGCACCGAAAAGGGGTTTAGGCGAAATCCGGAACTGTCCGGACTCCGTACTGGAGCAGTTCTCTGCAGCGACTTCTGACGCTATGGCAGAGGCGTATCTAGGATAGGGTGAGTGGGGCACGTGCCCTGGGCGCCTTGGCAGGCCCAGGAGAGGGGGGCGCCGCCGGCGGCCAGGGCATCATGCCCCACTCGCCCCCGTCACGCCGAAAGCCGAAATGTGAGGGGAGGAGAGCGCACCGTCTCTCCCTCCCCTCACCGCCGCTGAAAGCCCTAGCAGCGCTGCTGTGTCCGGCCTCCGGCGGCGTTAGCCAATTAGAGCTTGCGGACCGGCTCCTGATTAGCTGCCGGTCCGCGAGCTCTGATTGGCTAGCGAACCGGCGCCACACAGCCGCCGGAGACCTGTCCTGAAGCGGTGAGGGGAAGGAGAGGCGCTCTCCTCCCCTCACATAGAACAAGCGGTGCCGGTGACTCGGTAAGTGACCGGGGGGAGGAGGGGGGGCAGAGAGAGAGCATAGTGGGGCATGTAACTGGCACAGTGGGGCATGTAACTGGCACAGTGGGGCATGTATCAGGCACAGTGTGGGGCATGTATCTGGCACAGTGAGGTATGTAACTGGCACAGTGGGGCATGTATCTGGCACAATGGGGCATGTATCCGGCACTGTGGGGCAATGTAACTGGCACTGTGGGGCATGTATCCGGCACTGTGGGGCATTGTATCTGGCACTGTGGGGCAATGTAACTGGCACTGTGGGGCAAGGTAAATGGCACTGTGGGGCATGTATCTGGCACTGTGGGGCATTGTATCTGGCACTGTGGGGCAATGTAACTGGCACTGTGGGGCATGTATCCGGCACTGTGGGGCATTGTATCTGGCACTGTGGGGCAATGTAACTGGCACTGTGGGCCATTTTCAGTGGCCACACCCCTTCTGGAACGTGGCCACACCCCTTCTGGAGCATGACCACACCCTTCTGGAGTGTGGCCATGCCCATTTTTTTTTTTTTGGGGGGGGGGGGCATTTTACATCTTGCCCTGGGCTCCAAAAACCCTAGCTACGCCTCTGCGCTATGGAGCTCTGTATGCGTGTCTCCCTGCACCGTGCACCGTTTCCTATGTGACAGCTTTCACATGGAGACGCACACAGAGAGGCTGAGCCCCACAGCGGCAGAGGTCGCTGCAGGGAGACACTACAGTCTGGTGTTCTGGAGTCCGTGCTGTTTCCAGTCCCTCACTGCCCGAGTGCAGCAGCAGCAGTGACTGAGCAGTTGCAGGTCAGGAGGAGGCTGTAATGTCTCCCTGCATCTATTTTACTCGGTTTTACTCGGTTCTCAAAACAGAACCTTATGGGCTATCCAAAACACGTGACATCCGTGAGCCAATAAGATGCCGTTTTGAGAACCGAGTAAATCCGAGTAAAACCGAACCCGCTCATCACTATGTGTGACAGCTGTAACATGTACACTGGGGACATGCACAGCCACAGAAAGCACCACAGCAGCAGGGGTCGCTACAGGGAGCTGGTCTGGAGTCCAGACCATTCTGGCTCTTACCAAATCGGCATAGGAACTATGGGGGTCATTCTGACCCGCTCGCTGCCTTTTAATGCAGCAGAGCGAACGGGTCCCTACTGCGTCGGCGCCGTAGTGCACCGGCGCATGCCAGACGGCCGAAATCCGTAGCAGGGATACGATCTCCTCTGCCTGATTGACAGGCGATCGCTGGGCAAGAGGGGGCGATCGCTGGGCAAGAGGGGGCGGAATGGCGGCGTTTGGCCACCGTTTCGTGGGTTTGGTCCGGCCAACGCAGGTGCGATGCATGTCAGGCCGGGGGGCCGGACTGACATGCGGGGCGGGCTAGCCCTGTGCTGGGCGTCCCCCTGCATGTCAGGGAAGAAGATTGTAGCTGTGCTAAATTTAGCACAGCTACAATCAACTCGGAATGACCCCCAATGTCTAAAGGGCCCTACAAACTGGGCGATTTACGTGATTTTGACGACTAAAGATAATCGGTGGCCGATTTTTCAGCAATGATTTTTGCATACACACTGGAAGATATCTATGGTCGATTTGTACGATATAACAGTACATTACAGAAAAGGATGGGTTTTAACTGCGCACTGAGTCCCTTTTGTTCAGATAAGCTGCTGCACTTAAGGTGACCAACTCCATAAACAAGTATTGCAAATTTCTGTGCTGCGCTCAATCCTGTTAATGTAGTGAACTGTTTAATTGTATGTGATTAATGTGATTTACTTGTGGCTTGATTAATGCTGTGTGTGTATTGTAGTGGACTTAATCTAAGCGCTTTTTACCACTCGAGTTGTGGACTGCAATCTTTGGATTCGTAAATATATATCACATGAATGATTGTTATTCACTGAACAAAATCTCTGCAACAGTAGAAACGTTTAAGCACTGGTGTGTGCTCTTTTATTTTCACTCAGAAATGGTGTCCATAAAGTTCGTCTTAAAAGTCTATTTTTCACAGTGCGGCGTCCCGCATATCTGTGGTGTCAAAAGTCTCTAAGTGCACTTTATTGCTTTACAAATGTTCTCCTCGATCCTATGATTTTTCACGGTGTATGTGAGGGATCAGTACGTAATCCCGCTGGACGGGATCCCGGCGGTCGAAATACCGATGCCGGAATCCCGACCACACAATCCCGACAGGGGTGACGAGCGGAACGCAGCCCCTTGCGGGCTCGCTTCGCTCGCCACGCTACGGGCACGGAGTGTGGATGTAAAAAACATTATGTGGGACGAACCACACGACCACTGAAAGTAAGAATTAGCGAACATATTCGCAACATCAAAATGGGTCTAGAGGAGCATAATCTATCAAAACATTTCAAAGAATACCACAATAGCAATTCCCGTTCATTAAAGTTCTTAGGGATACAAGAAATACCCCAAAATTGGAGGGGAGGGGACTACATCGATAAGTTCAATAGAGTAGAACTGCGGTGGATGTACGAAATGAAAACTTTACCGCTTTTTGGACTAAATAAAGATAATGAAGTCAAATCAGTGATATGCAAAAAATAAACACTATACTGAGTATTGGAGTTCTAATCATTTTCTGAATTAGGTTCACCACAATGACACAGGGGAACATTTAGATAAAAGGTATGGACGCTCCAATACACAACAGTTTTAATCAAGCCAAAATGAGATCTACACAGAACCATAGAGTAATCAATAGTTAAAGTACACGTTTGGAAGACTGCCCAGTATAGATCTTTAGCCATTTATTGACAACTAGGCAGACTATCCAGTACTGACAACTAATCAGCTAATTGGAGTTAAGGTAGAAACAGAAGTATGATCGTTAGACAGGAGAGAAAGATAGACCAATAGGAAACTGATTTCTGGTCACATGACCGGACTGAACAGCAGAGACACCCTTTAAAAATCAAGGCTACGAGCAATCAAACACCCATTGCTCCCAGAGGAAGGCCCAACAGAGGCTGAAACGCGTTGGAGACACCATTAACTTCATTTCCTAAGCTACACTGAACATTGCCTTACAACACGTTCACCGTTGGAACAGCAGAGAGAGACCCGGTCACGTGACCAGGAAATCCGGAGAGCGCGCCTGTATCCCAGCAACCGCTAGACGGAGGACGGAGGAAGAAGGTGGTGACGGAGCTCGTGACCAGCAGGGAGGACGACAGGTGAGTGTCCGTTAGAGGGGAGGAACGCACAGCGAGCAGCTCGGCAAAGCGCTCCCCTGGCTCTTCTGAACCTCAGACAGGACTTCCCCTCAGACCGACCGGCACCCCGGGGGGCCTCTGTAGCAAGACGCACCAAGGGGAGCGGAGGTTAGAGAAGGGAGACCAGTCCGGACAACTATTCTGTGAATCCAATCTGGGTGGTTTAACCTGAGTCTCACATAAACCGTGAAAAATCATAGGATCAAGGAGAGCATTTGTAAAGCAATAAAGTGCACTTAGAGACTTTTGACACCACAGATATGCGGGACGCCGCACTGTGAAAAATAGACTTTTAAGACGAACTTTATGGACCCCATTTCTGAGTGAAAATAAAAGAGCACACACCAGGGCTTAAACGTTTCTACTGTTGCAGAGATTTTGTTCAGTGAATAACAATCATTCATGTGATATATATTTACGAATCCAAAGATTGCAGTCCACAACTCGAGTGGTAAAAAGCGCTTAGATTAAGTCCAGTACAATACACACACAGCATTAATCAAGCCACAAGTAAATCACATATAATTAAACAGTTCACTACATTAACAGGATTGAGCGCAGTACAGAAATTTGCAATAACAGTACATTACATCTATATCCAAATTGGCTTGCATTTATAAAAGATCGACCAACGATGAACAGCTGTGGGGATGCGCTTAGTTGATGCATACACACCATACTTTCCTACTCTCCCGGAATGGTCGGGAGGTTCCCGAAAAATCGGGGGACCCTCCCAGTGATCCGGAAGAGCAGGCAAGTCTCCCGATTTTTCTGGTCCCCACTTAGTAAGTAAAGTGGGGGGTCTGAGCAGTCGATGACGCGATTCTTGTTGTATCACGCCATTATAGCCACGCCCCCTGCAGTATAATGCCGGTAATATCAGCATTACAGAGCGGGGGAATGACTTAAGTGATGCAACGTGGTAACCATGCCCCCGTTCCACCTCCGCCCCGCCCCCTCTGTTCATCATTTCCCTGCTGATCCGACCTGGCTGCTCTCTCCCGGTGAGAGCAGCCGGGAAGTCAGTAAGTATGATACACACTGAACGACATGAACGATTTATCGCTCATTTTTGAACGATATCGTTCATATCTATCATCAATGTTGCCAAGTTTGTAGGGCCCTTAACATCCCGGGGTTGGCGGGTATGTCTAAGTGGTTTAGAGAGGTATTACCTGAACCGCCCACATAACTTTCATAAACCTTCCTATCAAATTACATCCACTCTGTACAGTCCACACATATCCTCACATGTCTGTTCATTCTATGCAATAGATAGCACCTTTCCTTGTGTACATATGCCTATTTCCCTATAGATTGTAAGCTTGCGAGCAGGGCCTTCCTACCTCTATGACTGTTATCACCCAGTTTGTTATTGTTATTTCAAATTGTAAAGCGCAACGGAATTTGCTGCGCTATATAAGAAACTGTTAATAAATAAATAAATAAATAATTACAGGTGTTGGGTGGCTATGTGACAGACTTTCCCTTGAAATGTTTCTCCCCGTACCTTGTTTTGTAGTACCTTGCTCAGAGAGGTAGGATAGATTTATACAAACAGAAGTGAGTCATCAATTCCAACAGGATGTCTTTTTATTGAGCCGCAATGAACTCTGGATTGAGGATAATGATTGGTTAATTGGCAAAAAATATTAAATAATCACAAGAAGAATAGGGCATAAAAAGGAGATAAACAGATGACAAGTGATTACAATTCACAACACATTTGTTTACCAACAGTGTTTAAGCATAAGGTGGTTGTCTTTGCATTTCTCCAACAGGGACTGACTTGTAAGATATGGCACTATACTGTCTGCACACTTTACGCTGCACAGTGTGTGACAAATTGGATACTTGGGCTGGGTGCTTGGTTTGTCCCTGGTTCGTGTCAATATCAGTCTCAATGTACTTACTCAGAACTCTGTAGTAGAGGTGTTCACTATCTGGACCTGATTCAGCAGGTCCGCACCTTTCCCTAGGCTTGGCGGTGTCCGGCCTCTGCCTGTGACGTCTCACACTCGCTCACCCGGCTCTCTGCTTCCCGGTAGCACCCCACTGCATCTACTCTGCAGCGCTGCTGTCACCACCCAGCATGACCATGTGGTTGGCATCCGGTACTCAGCTCCCGCTCCGCTCCTCACTCAGCGTGTCCAGCGCCTCCAATCACATACTTCAGACTCCACCTTCTTCTTCGCACAAGGCTCCTTTGCTCCCAGACTGCCTTGTCCAATCCGCCATCAGTATCAGGACCATGTGATCGGACAAGGGTCTGTGCTTATCCCCTGCTGTACCCGTGCTTCTCCTTCACTGCTTACAGTCTGCAGACACTGTAAGCAAACTGTTTAATGGGGCACACACACCATTTTCCGGGATGCCACATATGTATATGCCATAAGCAAAGGCTTTAAACATCGATGCAGGGTGTGCCCTAGGGAAAGGAGGCCCTAGAGTGCACACCCTAACTGCCAGTAATGTAGGTGCTACCAGCTGAGACCTGTAGTGCTACACACGGAGAGAGAACAAGTCCCAGTGCACTATACAAACATTACTCAATAATAATAATAATAATACAATTTGCAATATGCTGCTTTTTGCATAACAATAACCAGTGGAGTTTTAGTTCATGCATTTATCAATGCATTTAAGCCTGCAGCCCCCGTCACGGGACCCCACTATACTGCAGGTTCCTAACAATCTCGGAGTTCAAGTCTAGGGTGCAGGACAACCCCGAAAAAACTCCAGCCAGAGCTACTCCAAGGCATCACACTAGTGAAAAAAGTGAAGTGTGAGGGAGCATCGGATAAATAAGAGCAAATATTGCATGTATTCATGTTACAGCGGTGAAAAAATAAATGTGTTGAAATTGTTACATATATAAAAACAAATACAAGTGCTGGAGAGTGCTAAGGTAGGTATAATGTTGATGCCCTGGAGCCCCAGTAACTCACCCCACATGGGTGCAGGATGTGCGTGTGAGGAGCGTCAGGGTAAATGGTAGGGATGGACTGGGGCCATGAAGCAGCACGACAAGGGGGATGTGGACACAGTCGAGGGTGAGGGGGGCATGGCCTTTGCTAAAGACACTAAGGGTAGTGCACCCACAGCTCACGGAGGCGCACCACGAGTCAGGGGGCCTGGCCTTGCAGCACCCCCCCCCCCCCTATTTAGAAGAGGCATCTTTGGAAAATATTAATATTTCCATATGTGGGAGTGCAGCTTTAGCAGGCAATTACCTGATTTTATACTGCACTTAGTAGGGGATGTAGTTAAAATGCCGCCGAATGGGATCCCGTTGCCTGAAATACTGTTGCCGGAATCCAAAGGGATGCCATAAGCCTGGTATCTGAACCCAGACAGGGCTCAGATCCCGGTGTCAAAATACTGATCCTAGAGGGTGTTTCGCGTCTCACCACGGGGGAGGGGAAGGGGGGTGGAGGTTAGGTTTAGGCACTGAAAGTTGGGTTAGAGTTAGACGGGAAGATTATGGTTAGGTACCAGGGAAGGGGGAGGGGCTAGGGTTAGGCACCAAGTGGGGAGGGTTAGGCACCCACAAGGGAGGGTTAGGGAAGGAGACAGAGGACGGTTATTGTACTTTCTGGGGGGCTATCGGTATTTAGATTTCCAGGATACCGCTGTCGGTATTCTGACCGCCGGCATCCCGTCTTTCGAGAAATCATACTGAATCCCTTAGTAGCCTACTTAAAATATTTTAATTATGCTGCCCTTCAAGGGAAACGTACTTTTACAACTTTGGCGAGAATATTGTAGGATCTGATTTTGCAAAAGTGCCAATTTTTGGGTGAGTTTGCTGTGGGATAGATTTAAAGCAGCAACTTCTGCCGTTAATTGGGTTTGCTTAAAATCCCATCGGAAAATCATAGAAAATCTGCACTATTTTAAATTTAAACCATGTTATATTCCACATTAGTGTTTCTACTGTCTGCTAGTTTAGACAAGGGATGGACATTGGAAGCCAAAGAAAGTACTTTTCCATCAAATTGTGGGTATTCCATGTATGCCTATGCCAGCTGCAGACACCCGGGAAGTGGTCTCCATAGTGGTACGCATGTGCGAAGATCTAAATGTCTGTGCTTGCACACAGTATGACCATTGGCGGTTATACAATTGTATGGTTCAGATGCTTTGGAAGACATTGCATCATGTGATTTGGGGTGACATGTAATAGGATGAGATTTTTAGTAAGATTTCGAAATCGACCCCTATCGCATGTTTTGAAATCGTAAATTTTTTGTCTTAATCGTAAATGTAATAGGATGCGAATTCGGGACTGAAACACGCGATGTCATGCAATTTGACGCGATATTATTACCCGGGCATGTGCGCTTTTCTGACCAACCAGAATGCAATTTACAACACCACCATTACACACAAGCAAAGAACTCCACCTATTGGCCATGCTAAGTCCCCTGGAATCTGCATCACACACCCTATATAAAGGGGTCCGGCGCCATTCTGCCCTTTGCTAGGCTGGGAGGAGTGTAAGATGGAGAGGAGAGTGTCCAAGAGAGGCAGAGAGAGCAGCATGGAAAGAGCCAGCATGGTGGCAAGGAGGGCAGTGGCTGGGAGGAGTCAGGAGGATGTCGTAAAGGAAAAGGGGGAGGGGGGAGGTCAGTTGCACAGGAAAGAGATAATAGGGTACCCCTAATTTGAATATATCATTAATTGTTCATAGGTTTTTGGGGGGTGCTACCACAGATCATAACATGGTACAAGATAGGGGGGAAAAGGAAGAAAAGGACCTGTCTTCAGTGCACAAGAGTTTAAAATATAACTTTTCTCTGACGTCCTAGTGGATGCTGGGAACTCCGTAAGGACCATGGGGAATAGCGGGCTCCGAAGAAGGCTGGGCACTCTAGAAAGATTTATGACTACCTGGTGTGCACTGGCTCCTCCCACTATGACCCTCCTCCAAGCCTCAGTTAGATTTTGTGCCCGGCCGAGGTTGGATGCACACTAGGGGCTCTCCTGAGCCTTTAGAAAGAAAGTATAGAAATTAGGTTTTTTATTTTCAGTGAGACCTGCTGGCAACAGGCTCACTGCAGCGAGGGACTAAGGGGAGAAGAAGCGAACCTGCCTGCTTGCAGCCAGCTTGGGCTTCTTAGGCTACTGGACACCATTAGCTCCAGAGGGATCGACCGCAGGCCCAGTCCTTGGTGTTCGGTCCCGGAGCCGCGCCGCCGTCCCCCTTACAGAGCCAGAAGCAAGAAGAGGTCCGGAAAATCGGCGGCAGAAGACATCAGTCTTCACCAAGGTAGCGCACAGCACTGCAGCTGTGCGCCATTGCTCCTCACACACACTTCACACTCCGGTCACTGAGGGTGCAGGGCGCTGGGCGGGGGCGCCCTGAGAAGCAATAATAACACCTTGGCTGGCAAAAATACCACAATATATAGCCCCAGAGGCTATATATGTGGAAAATACCCCTGCCAGAATATAGGAAAAAGCGGGAGAATAGTCCGCGGAAAAGGGGCGGAGCTATCTCCTTCAGCACACTGGCGCCATTTTCACTCACAGCTCCGCTGGAAGGAAGCTCCCTGGCTCTCCCCTGCAGTCTACACTACAGAAAAGGGTAAAAAAGAGAGGGGGGGGCACTAAATTTAGGCGCAGTATACATTTATATAGAAAAAGCAGCTATAGGGGACATAACTCAGTTAGTCCCTGCATTATATAGCGCTCTGGTGTGTGCTGGCATACTCTCACTCTGTCCCCCCAAAGGGCTTTTGTGGGTCCTGTCCTCTGTAGAGCATTCCCTGTGTGTGTGCGGTGTGTCGGTACGGCGGTGTCGACATGTTTGATGAGGATAATTATGTGGAGACGGAGCAGATGCCTTTAGAAGGGATGTCACCCTCTGCGGGGCAGACACCTGAGTGGATGAGCTTATGGAAAGAAATGAGTGCACGTATAGACTCCTTGCATAAGAAATTTGACGATATGCCAAATGTGGGACAGCCGACTTCTCAGCTCGTGCCTGTCCAGGCGTCTCAAAGGTCATCAGGGGCTCTGAAACGCCCGCTACCTCAGATCGCAGACGCAGATGTCGACACTGATACTGACACCAGTGTCGACGACGATGAGTCTAACCTGATGCCCACTAAGGCCATTCACTGCATGATTGAGGCAATGAAAGAGGTGTTACACATTTCTGATATAAATACAGGTACCACTAAAAAGGGTATTATGTTTGGGGAGAAAAAACTACCCGTAGTTTTTCCCCCATCAGATGAATTAAATGAAGTGTGTGAAGAAGCGTGGGCTTTCCCTGATAAAAAATTGGTAATTCCTAAGAAGGTACTAATGGCGTTCCCTTTCCCGCCAGAGGATAGGTCACGTTGGGAAACACCTCCTAGGGTGGATAAAGCGCTCACACGTTTGTCTAAAAAGGTGGCACTACCGTCTTCGGATACGGCCGCCCTCAAGGAACCTGCTGATAGAAAGCAGGAGGCGATCCTGAAGTCTGTATACACACACTCAGGCATTATACTTAGGCCAGCTATTGCGTCAGCATGGATGTGCAGTGCTGCCGCTGCGTGGTCAGATAAACTGTCAGAAAATATTGACACACTAGACAGAGACACGATTCTGCTAACCATAGACCATATCAAAAACTCAGTCTTATATATGAGAGATGCACAGAGGGAAATCTGCCGGCTGGCATCTAAAGTAAGTGCATTGTCCATTTCTGCTAGGAGAGGCTTATGGACTCGCCAGTGGACAGGAGATGCAGATTCTAAAAGGCACATGGAAGTTTTGCCTTACAAGGGTGAGGAATTATTTGGGGATGGTCTCTCGGACCTAGTTTCCACAGCAACGTCTGGAAAGTCAGCATTTTTACCCCATGTCCCCTCACAGCCTAAGAAGGCGCCGTTTTATCAGGTTCAGTCCTTTCGGACCCAGAAAAACAAGCGTGGAAAAGGCGGGTCTTTTCTGTCCAGAGGCAGAGGTAGGGGAAAAAGGCTGCAACAAACAGCAGGTTCCCAGGAGCAAAAGTCCTCCCCCGCTTCTTCTTCCAAGTCCACCGCATGACGGTGGGGCTCCACAGGCGGAGCCAGGTACGGTGGGGGGCCGCCTCAAGGATTTCAGCGATCAGTGGGCTCGCTCACAGGTAGATCCCTGGATCCTTCAAATAGTATCTCAGGGGTACAAACTGGAATTCGAGGCGTCTCCACCCCACCGGTTCCTAAAATCTGCCTTGCCGATTGCTCCCTCAGACAGGGAGGCGGTGCTAGCGGCAATTCACAAGCTGTATTCCCAGCAGGTGATAATCAAGGTACCCCTACTTCAACAAGGCCGGGGTTACTATTCCACACTATTTGTGGTGCCGAAACCGGACGGTTCGGTGAGACCCATTTTAAATTTGAAATCCTTGAACACATACATAAAAAAATTCAAGTTCAAGATGGAATCGCTCAGGGCGGTTATTGCGAGCCTGGACGAGGGGGATTACATGGTATCCCTGGACATCAAGGATGATTACTTGCATGTCCCCATTTACCATCCTCACCAGGAGTACCTCAGATTTGTGGTACAGGATTGCCATTACCAATTCCAGACGCTGCCGTTTGGACTGTCCACGGCACCGAGGGTATTTACCAAGGTTATAGCGGAAATGATGATACTCCTTCGAAAAAAGGGAGTTTTAATTATCCCGTACTTGGACGATCTCCTAATAAAGGCGAGGTCCAAGGAACAGTTGTTGGTGGGAGTAGCACTATCTCAGGAAGTGCTGCACCAGCACGGCTGGATTCTGAATATCCCAAAGTCACAGCTGGTTCCGACGACACGTCTACTGTTCCTGGGTATGATTCTGGATACAGTCCAGAAAAAAGTGTTTCTCCCGGAGGAGAAAGCCAGGGAGTTGTCATCTCTAGTCAGAGACCTCCTGAAACCAAAACAGGTATCGGTGCATCACTGCACGCGGGTCCTGGGAAAGATGGTAGCTTCTTACGAAGCAATTCCCTTCGGCAGGTTCCATGCCAGAATCTTTCAGTGGGACCTGTTGGACAAATGGTCCGGATCGCATCTTCAGATGCATCGCTTAATAACCCTGTCTCCAAGAACCAGGGTGTCTCTACTGTGGTGGCTGCAGAGTGCCCATCTTCTAGAGGGCCGCAGGTTCAGCATACAGGACTGGGTCCTGGTGACCACGGATGCCAGCCTTCGAGGCTGGGGGGCAGTCACACGGGGAAGAAACTTCCAAGGACTATGGTCGAGTCAGGAGACTTCCCTTCACATAAATATTCTGGAACTAAGGGCCATTTACAATGCCCTAAGTCAAGCAAAATCCCTGCTCCTACACCAGCCGGTGCTGATCCAGTTAGACAACATCACGGCAGTCGCCCATGTAAATCGACAGGGCGGCACAAGAAGCAGGATGGCGATGGCAGAAGCCACAAGAATTCTCCGATGGGCGGAGAATCATGTACTAGCACTGTCAGCAGTGTTCATTCCGGGAGTGGACAACTGGGAAGCAGACTTCCTCAGCAGACACGACCTCCACCCGGGAGAGTGGGGACTTCATCCAGAAGTCTTCCAGATGCTGGTAAACCGTTGGGAAAAACCACAGGTGGACATGATGGCGTCCCGCCTCAACAAAAAGTTAAAAAGATATTGCGCCAGGTCAAGGGACCCTCAGGCGATAGCTGTGGACGCTCTAGTGACACCGTGGGTGTACCAGTCGGTTTATGTGTTCCCTCCTCTGCCTCTCATACCAAAGGTATTGAGAATAATAAGAAAGCGAGGAGTAAACACAATTCTCGTGGTTCCGGATTGGCCAAGACGAGCGTGGTACCCGGAACTCCAAGAGATGATCTCAGAGGACCCGTGGCCTCTGCCGCTCAGACAAGACCTGCTACAGCAGGGGCCCTGTCTGTTCCAAGACTTACCGCGGCTGCGTTTGACGGCATGGCGGTTGAACGCCGGATCCTGAAGGAAAAGGGCATTCCGGAGGAAGTCATTCCTACGCTTATTAAAGCCAGGAAAGATGTTACGGCAAATCATTATCACCGCATATGGCGGAAATATGTTGCATGGTGCGAGGCCGAAAAGGCCCCAACAGAGGAATTTCAACTAGGTCGATTTCTGCATTTCCTGCAAGCAGGAGTGAATATGGGCCTAAAACTAGGCTCCATTAAAGTACAGATCTCGGCTCTGTCGATTTTCTTTCAAAAAGAACTAGCTTCAGTACCTGAAGTTCAGACATTTGTGAAAGGAGTGCTGCATATTCAGCCCCCGTTTGTGCCTCCTGTGGCACCTTGGGATCTCAACGTGGTGTTGAGTTTCTTAAAATCACATTGGTTTGAGCCACTAAAAACCGTGGATCTGAAATATCTCACGTGGAAAGTGGTCATGTTATTGGCCTTGGCTTCAGCCAGTCGAGTGTCAGAATTGGCGGCTTTATCATGTAAAAGCCCGTAACTGATTTTCCATATGGATAGGGCAGAATTGAGGACTCGTCCCCAGTTTCTCCCTAAGGTGGTGTCAGCGTTTCACCTGAACCAGCTATTGTGGTGCCTGCGGCTACTAGGGACTTAGAGGACTCCAAGTTGCTAGACGTTGTCAGGGCCCTGAAAATATATGTTTCCAGGATGGCTGGAGTCAGAAAATCTGACTCGCTGTTTATCCTGTATGCACCCAACAAGCTGGGTGCTCCTGCTTCTAAGCAGACTATTGCTCGCTGGATTTGTAGTACATTTCAGCTTGCACATTCTGTGGCAGGCCTGCCACAGCCAAAATCTGTAAATGCCCATTCCACAAGGAAGGTGGGCTCATCTTGGGCGGCTGCCCGAGGGGTCTCGGCTTTACAACTTTGCCGAGCAGCTACTTGGTCAGGGGCAAACACGTTTGCAAAATTCTACAAATTTGATACCCTGGCTGAGGAGGACCTGGAGTTCTCTCATTCGGTGCTGCAGAGTCATCCGCACTCTCCCGCCCGTTTGGGAGCTTTGGTATAATCCCCATGGTCCTTACGGAGTTCCCAGCATCCACTAGGACGTCAGAGAAAATAAGAATTTACTCACCGGTAATTCTATTTCTCGTAGTCCGTAGTGGATGCTGGGCGCCCATCCCAAGTGCGGATTGTCTGCAATTCTTGTAAATAGTTATTGCTAACTAATGGGTTATTGTTGAGCCATCTGTTGAGAGGCTCAGTTGTTTTCATACTGTCAAACTGGATATAGTATCACGAGTTGTACGGTGTGATTGGTGTGGCTGGTATGAGTCTTACCCGGGATTCAAAATCCTTCCTTATTATGTCAGCTCGTCCGGGCACAGTGTCCTAACTGAGGCTTGGAGGAGGGTCATAGTGGGAGGAGCCAGTGCACACCAGGTAGTCATAAATCTTTCTAGAGTGCCCAGCCTCCTTCGGAGCCCGCTATACCCCATGGTCCTTACGGAGTTCCCAGCATCCACTACGGACTACGAGAAATAGAATTACCGGTGAGTAAATTCTTATTTTAATTATTTATTTAAAAATAAATGACACGTTATATTTTAACGTGTCCTGCTGATTTAACTGGTATGCGAAATATTAAAAGCACAAGTAACACGTATGTGAAAACATAACAACACTGTGAATCACAAACAAGACAAAAATAATAATAAACAGAAATGTATTAAAATACTGAGCGTCTGTTTTATGTCTGTCCTATTTAATCACTGTCTTACAATGAATCAGTAATGCTCTACATTCATTTTCAATTTATATTATATATTGACACAATTGCATTAGAGCTGTTACTTAAGTGTTTCTATAAATTCCTTTGGCAAGTTGCTCAGACTCTTTGGGGTTTGGATACAATTATGTGTCTCAATCTTTGATAGTGTAACAGAATGATCCTATGTGTCTCATAATGTACTGTAATTGACGCCAACAACCTATATTACACAGACAAATTTCATGTTTCGTGTTACATTCTAAATTCTGAGATGCCTTCCATATTTAATATTCAATAGAGTATTTATATAATTCACCTCTCACTTATAAGGGGTAATTCCAAGTTGATCGCAGCAGGACATTTTTTAGCAGTTGGGCAAAACCATGTGCACTGCAGGGGAGGCAGATATAACATTTGCAGAGAGAGTTAGATTTGGGTGGGTTATTTTGTTTCTGTGTAGGGTAAATACTGGCTGCTTTATTTTTACACTGCACTTTAGATTGCAGATTCAACTCCCCACACCCAAATCTATCTCTCTCTGCACATGTTATATCTGCCCCCCCCTGCAGTGCACATGGTTTTGTCCAACTGCTAAAAAATTTCCTGCTGCGATCAACTTGGAATTACCCCCATAGTGTAATGTTTGTGAATGGATTATTACTGGCACACAGTTCGTAGTATGGTACTCAAATGCCTCCTTGAACACAATATCGAATATTTTACCTCTCACCTATAGTGTCAGGTATCTCATATTGTCAGATATAATATCAGTCCACCTCTCACTTATAGGGGGTAATTCCAAGTTGATCGCAGCAGGATTTTTTTTAGCAGTTGGGCAAAACCATGTGCACTGCAGGGGAG
Organism: Pseudophryne corroboree; assembly: GCF_028390025.1. NCBI lineage: Eukaryota > Metazoa > Chordata > Amphibia > Anura > Myobatrachidae > Pseudophryne > Pseudophryne corroboree. The sequence goes on from NC_086447.1 coordinate 439,875,025, forward strand.
GCAGATATAACATGTGCAGATAGAGTAAGATTTGGGTGGGTTATTTTATTTCTGTGCAGGGTAAATACTGGCTGCTTTATTTTTACACTGCAAATTAGATTGCAGATTGAACACACCACACCCAAATCTAACTGTCTCTGCACATGTTATATCTGCCTCCCCTGCAGTGCACATGGTTTTGCCCAACTGCTAAAAAAAAATCCTGCTGCGATCAACTTGGAATTACCCCCATAGTGTTAGGTGTCTAACTTGTACTGTAGGATTAGGTGTCTAACTTGTACTGTAGGATCCTAAATACTTCCCACTTCCATATGGTATCTGCATAATATACCTATCACATATGGTACCAGATATATGAATATGTTGTTGTCCACATATGATATGTGGCTTGATTTACCAACACCCGGTGCCAGATAAATTAATGTATCACCTCTCATTTATAGTGTCAGGTGTCTGGTATATATGGAACGATCCTATAGTATCTCTCATACACGGAGTCAGATTATAGTGTTTGTCCACCTCTCACCTGTAGTGTCAGGTGTCTAACTTGTGCTATAGGATCCTAAATACTTCCCACTTCCATATAATACCTGCACAATGGGGGTCATTCCGAGTTGTTCGCTAGCTAGCTGCTTTTAGCTGCTGTGCAAACGCTAAGCCGCCCTTTGGGAGTGTATCTTAGCTTAGCAGAAGTGCGAACGAAAGGTTCGCAGCGCTGCTACAAAAAAAGATTGTGCAGTTTCTGAGCAGCTCCAGACCTACTCCTACCTTGCGATCACTTCAGACTGTTTAGTTCCTGTTTTGACGTCACGAACACGCCCTGCGTTCGGCCAGCCACGCCTGCGTTTCCCCAGGCACGCCTGCGTTTGTATCTGACACACCTGCGTTTTTACACACACTCCCCGAAAACGGCCAGTTACCTCCCAGAAACACCCACTTCCTGTTAATCACTCTGCGGCCAGCAGTGTGATTGAAAAGCGTCGCTAGACCTTGTGTGAAACTGCATCGGCTGTTGTGAAAGTACGTCATGCGTTCGCATTGCGCCCCATACGCATGCGCAGAAGTGCCATTTTTTGCCTGATCGCTGCGCTGCGACCGAAAACAGCAGGTGAACAACTCGGAATGACCCCCAATATCCCTTTCACATATGGCACCAAATATATCAATACGCTGTTGTCCACATATAATATGTGGCTTGATTTTTAAATACTACTAATATCCAGTGCTAGATATACGGGTGTGTCACCTCTCACTTATAGTGTCAGGTGTCTGGTATCCAGTGCCGTTTCTTGCGGCGGGCGAGCCGTGCAACCGCATGGGGCACCCGCCGCGGCACTTCCTGAGCACTTTCAAACCCCCCTCCCCTCTCCTCCCAAGTGCCCAGCTCGGGGGGCGGGATTTCGCGGAATGACGCGTTTGCGTCGTGACGTCACGACACAATCAAATCATTCCGCAAAACCCTGCCCCCCGAGCTGGGCACTCAGGAGGAGGGAGAAGGGGGAGCCAAGCCGGCCAGCGCTGCGCAGACGAGGGAGAGGCGGCTGAAGAGCGGGAAGGACCGCTTCAAATGTAAGTCAGCCGCTCTCTCTCTCTCTCTCTCTCTCCCTCCCCCCCCCCCCCCCCCCCCCACCTGCCGTACTGTGTAAAATGGGGACACTTGTCTGCCGGAATGTGTAAAATAGGGACACTTGTCTGCCGGAATGTGTAAAATGGGGACACCTGTCTGCCGGAATGTGTAAAATGGGGACACTTGCCTGCCGGAATGTGTAAAATAGGGACACTTGTCTGCCGGAATGTGTAAAATGGGGACACCTGTCTGCCGGAATGTGTAAAATGGGGACACTTGCCTGCCGGAATGTGTAAAATGGGGGCATGTGCCTGCCGCAATGTGTAAAATGGGGACACTTGCTACCGTGCTGTGTAAAATGGGGACACTTGCCTACGGTGCTGTGTAAAATGGGGACACTTGCCTGCCATGCTGTGTAAAATGGGGACACGTGCCTGCCGCAATGTGTAAAATGTGGACACTTTCCTGCCGCAATGTGTAAAATGGGGACACTTTCCTGCCGTACTGTGTAAAATGGGGACACTTGCCTGCCATGCTGTGTAAAATGGGGACACGTGCCTGCTGCAATGTGTAAAATGTGGACACTTTCCTGCCGCAATGTGTAAAATGGGGACACTTTCCTGCCGTACTGTGTAAAATGGGGACACTTTCCTGCCGTACTGTGTAAAATGGGGGCACGTGCCTGCCGCAATGTGTAAAATGGGGACACTTTCCTGCCGCAATGTGTAAAATGGGAACACTTTCCTGCTGCAATGTGTAAAATGGGGACACTTTCCTGCCGCAATGTGTAAAATGTGAACACTTGCCTGCCGTACTGTGTAAAATGGAGGCACGTGCCTGCCGCAATGTGTAAAATGGGGACACTTTCCTGCCGCAATGTGTAAAATGGGGGCACGTGCCTGCCGCAATGTGCAAAATGGGGACACTTGCTACCGTGCTGTGTAAAATGGGACACTTGCCTACTGTGCTGTGTAAAATGGGGACACTTGCCTGCCGTGCTGTGTAAAATGGGGTCGCGTGCCTGCTGTAATGTGTAAAATGAGGACTTTTTTTTTTTAATCGTGTGGTGGCCGTGATGATAAGATCAGATGAGGCCACACCCATCGTAACAAAGCCACGCCCATTTTAACGAGGTCACGCCACCTTGCCGGGAGCGCGGGGGGGGGGGGGGGGGGCATTTTTTATTATGTGAATGGGGGGGGAGGGGGCGCATTTTTAAATCTCGCACTGGGAGTCAAATTGGCTAGAAACGGCCCTGCTGGTATCTATGGAGTGATCCTATAGTATCTCTTGCACACAGAGTCAAATACAGTGTTTATCCACCTCTCACCTCTAGTGTCAAGTTCTTTGCATCCATTATTGTTATCCTCAATACATTGTGTGGTTAGTAATTTGTTCTGATAATAGCATACAGAATCCTATAACTGTCTGAGGAGGATGAATATGAATTTTAGTATATATAATACTTTATTTATTCAGACACAGTATGAGGTAGTAAGATGGTGTAATGTTAATCTTTAAAAGTATCTCAGACACACAGGATATGAGTAAATACAATTTCCATTGATAGTAATACACTGATTATTGGACACAATGGGGGTAATTCCAAGTTGATCGCAGCAGGATATTTTTTAGCAGTTGGGCAAAACCATGGGGGTCATTCCGAGTTGTTCGCTCTGTAAAAATCTTCGCATCGCAGCGATTTTCTGCTTAATGCGCATGCGCAATGTCCGCACTGCGACTGCGCCAAGTAAATTTGCTATGCAGTTAGGAATTTTACTCACGGCTTTTTCATCGTTCTGGCGATCGTAATGTGATTGACAGGAAATGGGTGTTACTGGGCGGAAACGGGCCGTTTTATGGGCGTGTGGGAAAAAACGCTACTGTTTCCGGAAAAAACGCAGGAGTGGCCGGAGAAACGGGGGAGTGTCTGGGCGAACGCTGGGTGTGTTTGTGACGTCAAACCAGGAACGACAAGCAGTGAAATGATCGCAGATGCCGAGTAAGTCTGGAGCTACTCAGAAACTGCTACGAGGTGTGTAATCGCAATATTGCGAATACATCGTTCGCAATTTTAAGATGCTAAGATTCACTCCCAGTAGGCGGCGGCTTAGCATGAGCAAATCTGCTAAAATCCGCTTGCGAGCGAACAACTCGGAATGACCCCCCATGTGCACTGCAGGGGAGGCAGATATAACATGTATACTTCCCAAATACTAAAAAGAACTTGGATCTCCTATCCACTGCGCTTTCTCGCTATACAAACTCAAAAAGAAAGGGATAAACCTCTACTTATCTGAAGGGGTTGGTATTTTTCCATGCATCCCACCTTCTTCTTGTTAGAATATAATACGAGTATTAGTAGACGGTATTATTCCGATGATCCCAATAAAACCATGTAAGAGAAAATAAAACACAATCTAGTGTAATACCATCACATATATCCCTTCATCGGATAAAAATACAGTATGGATCCAAATATTCCAATCTATAAAAAGTAGGGTCCACACATATATATATAAAATACAGTTATTTAATACTAAAAAGATTCCAATTATGCAGTGTGCTTCAGTCACATAGATATATGACACATGTCCACTTTTACATCCAGTAATATGTGAGGGTGGCTTCCTACCAGATTTGGGAATTTTGAAGTGCTTATAAAAAAGCTGTGCAGATGTTACAGCAGTCCCATGGAAAGTCAGCCTCAGTGGTCAGCACCTCGTCCTTTCCTCGTCTGGTATGTCCGTCACTGGTCCTCACCATCAGCCAACGCGTTTCGATCAGATCCGCTGATCTTTGTCAAGGCATATCCTGGTGGCCTCCTTTCCCAGCCTTTTATACCCATCCTAACTAGAGGTTCCTAATTACTGGGAGGAGCCACTCTCACTTACAATTAACAAAGTTTTTACATCCATTCAATTGTCAAATCCTAATCTAACATCCAGACACTACTCTAGGGAATAATGCAATATCTCTTTATTTCATAATAAGTATTAAAAAAGTCCACATAAAACGAGTTATAAACATTAAATATAAATTTGCGATGACCGGAAGTGCCCTGTGCAACCAGGAACAACTTCCGTCTATACTCTAACATAAGTTCCACACCGCAGGAAGACGGTATCCTATCCTTCCGCATTCACGTCACATCACATCACGTGACCGTTTCGTCACGTGATCGGGACCGTCCGTGTTAGTGTAGTTCTATCTCGTCTCAAAGTATATCCGATCACGTGGTGCGCCATAGCCGGAAGTCCCGCGGCCGCCATTTTAGAAAGTCTCGAGGAGGTTTTCACAAATTATTATCTCATCACTATAATTCCACCAGCGTAAACGGGCGGAAATACATATGTCGCCATATTCCTTCCTGGAAAAAACGGGATTTTGCTTTAAGTATCAAAACAATGATCATAGATATACATGAGATCTTATTTACATGAAATTTCCAATGCCCACGGTTCACATCCCCATAGTTGGTATGGGAACAAGTTCTAAAAGATATTAATACATAATTCCAATACAGTACCATTTACTTTAGGACGGAACTCAATTAAGGAACCATTTGACCTCAAAATCTTTATTCAGGCCCCCCGGGATTAGGGTCTTCAATGAATATATGTATTGCATTTCTGTTTTCGCCAGAATTGCAGCTACATTGTTACACCTCCAGTTCCCCTTTATTTGTTTTAGTGCTCCAAATACCTTTAACTGTTTAATATCCTGGCCATGAACATATTTAAAATGGGATGAAAGTGCATGTGTTTCAACACCATTTCTGATGTTGCGCAAATGCTCTGTAAATCTTGTTTTTAAATTCCTGCTAGTTCTACCAATGTAAAACAGGTCACAGTTGCACCCCAAATAATAGATCACATTCTTTGAGGTGCAAGTTATAAATTCATTAATTTTATTAACTTGCCCGTTTATTTCGATTTCCATACATTTTGCTGTCCCTCTAACCTCCTTGCACATACAGCAAACCCCACACCTAAAAAAACCTTTTGATAGCAGCAACCAGAGGAGGATTTGATGGAGGAGTATCCCCCCAAAAAAGTGTTTAAACCTAAGTCCATCTTTAACCCAATCTATATGAGAGGAAATTATGTTGAAACCTTCTTCTCATTAGTAAATAAGGACATTGAAGCACTCACACCACCAAAAATTCGATATAATTTAACAAGAAAAGAGAATGAAGCTCTAAAGGAATTAAAATCAAATAAAGATATCATAATAAAACCTACGGATAAGGGTGGAGGAGTTGTAATATTAGATATGGATAAATATGAGAATGAGGTGATAAGACAACTGAGTGATGGACACACCTATAAGAAATTGAGGGGTGATCCGACTAGAAGGATCCTGACCGGGTTTACAACTCTAGTTAAAACCTATGTGGAGAATGGTACAGTTAGTGAGGCAGAGGGTCAGTTCTTGATACCAACTGAACCAAGTATTCCTGTTATTTACATTCTGCCAAAAGTCCATAAGGACCTGCAGAATCCGCCCGGCAGACCTATAGTGTCGGGAATTAATTCGGTCACGGCTAATATGTCGGAGTTCATAGACTTCCACCTCCAGCCTTTAGTGCAAAAAAATCGTTCGCACTTAAAGGACACGAGAGATGCATTAAATGTCATTAAAAACATACAGTGGGATGAGAATTGTTACATGGTTACAGCTGACGTTACCTCACTGTATACGATTATTAATCACGATCTAGGAATAGAGGCAGTAGTAACGTATCTATCAGATAGTAATTACGAGTCAGAACTATGTGATTTTTTGGTAAAGGGTGTTGACTTCATCTTGCGGAATAATTACTTCCACTTTAAGGATAGCTTCTACCTGCAGAAGGTGGGGACGGCCATGGGTACCAGGTTCGCCCCGAGTTATGCCAACATGTTTATGGGTATGTGGGAGGACCAGCATGTGTGGCAAAACCATCAGTTTGGGGCGAACCTGGTATCCTGGTCTAGGTATATAGATGATATCATTTTCATTTGGAGGGGGGATAGAGAAATTTTAACCACCTTCTGTGATCATTTGAATGAGAATGATTATAACATCTTGTTGACATTCGAAGTTAGCAATAGCAGTGTTAATTTCCTGGATCTAAATGTTTATGTGGAAAATGGACAACTTAAAACCCGTAACTATACAAAGTCAACTGATTCGGGAACATATATCCACACTAATAGCTGCCACCATGTCAATTGGTTAGAGTCTATACCCCACAGCCAGCTACAAAGATTAAAGAGGAATTGCACGGATAATGAGGTCTATAGGGAACAGGCCGATGTAATGGTTAAGAAATTTAAGAACAGTGGTTATAGTGATAAGAGCATTGAAAAAGCTATCACTAAATGTGAAAGTATTGATAGAAAGGATCTATTACTTCCATCAAGGAAAACATTGGTATTGGATGGAAATAAGAACCATTCCTTGGCATTTATTACAAGTTATAATACCCAACACAAACAGATAGAGAAAATAATTAAGGATCATTGGATGATCTTGAAGGGTGACCCTCTATTGGAAAAACTGTTGCCTGATAAACCTAAATTTATTTATCGGAAAGCCAGGAACATTAAAGATAAGCTGGTTAGGAGTGCTATGTCACCTCCGAAAGCAAATACCCGCACTCTATCAAAAGGTTTTTTTAGGTGTGGGGTTTGCTGTATGTGCAAGGAGGTTAGAGGGACAGCAAAATGTATGGAAATCGAAATAAACGGGCAAGTTAATAAAATTAATGAATTTATAACTTGCACCTCAAAGAATGTGATCTATTATTTGGGGTGCAACTGTGACCTGTTTTACATTGGTAGAACTAGCAGGAATTTAAAAACAAGATTTACAGAGCATTTGCGCAACATCAGAAATGGTGTTGAAACACATGCACTTTCATCCCATTTTAAATATGTTCATGGCCAGGATATTAAACAGTTAAAGGTATTTGGAGCACTAAAACAAATAAAGGGGAACTGGAGGTGTAACAATGTAGCTGCAATTCTGGCGAAAACAGAAATGCAATACATATATTCATTGAAGACCCTAATCCCGGGGGGCCTGAATAAAGATTTTGAGGTCAAATGGTTCCTTAATTGAGTTCCGTCCTAAAGTAAATGGTACTGTATTGGAATTATGTATTAATATCTTTTAGAACTTGTTCCCATACCAACTATGGGGATGTGAACCGTGGGCATTGGAAATTTCATGTAAATAAGATCTCATGTATATCTATGATCATTGTTTTGATACTTAAAGCAAAATCCCGTTTTTTCCAGGAAGGAATATGGCGACATATGTATTTCCGCCCGTTTACGCTGGTGGAATTATAGTGATGAGATAATAATTTGTGAAAACCTCCTCGAGACTTTCTAAAATGGCGGCCGCGGGACTTCCGGTTATGGCGCACCACGTGATCGGATATACTTTGAGACGAGATAGAACTACACTAACACGGACGGTCCCGATCACGTGACGAAACGGTCACGTGATGTGATGTGACGTGAATGCGGAAGGATAGGATACCGTCTTCCTGCGGTGTGGAACTTATGTTAGAGTATAGACGGAAGTTGTTCCTGGTTGCACAGGGCACTTCCGGTCATCGCAAATTTATATTTAATGTTTATAACTCGTTTTATGTGGACTTTTTTAATACTTATTATGAAATAAAGAGATATTGCATTATTCCCTAGAGTAGTGTCTGGATGTTAGATTAGGATTTGACAATTGAATGGATGTAAAAACTTTGTTAATTGTAAGTGAGAGTGGCTCCTCCCAGTAATTAGGAACCTCTAGTTAGGATGGGTATAAAAGGCTGGGAAAGGAGGCCACCAGGATATGCCTTGACAAAGATCAGCGGATCTGATCGAAACGCGTTGGCTGATGGTGAGGACCAGTGACGGACATACCAGACGAGGAAAGGACGAGGTGCTGACCACTGAGGCTGACTTTCTATGGGACTGCTGTAACATCTGCACAGCTTTTTTATAAGCACTTCAAAATTCCCAAATCTGGTAGGAAGCCACCCTCACATATTACTGGATGTAAAAGTGGACATGTGTCATATATCTATGTGACTGAAGCACACTGCATAATTGGAATCTTTTTAGTATTAAATAACTGTATTTTATATATATATATGTGTGGACCCTACTTTTTATAGATTGGAATATTTGGATCCATACTGTATTTTTATCCGATGAAGGGATATATGTGATGGTATTACACTAGATTGTGTTTTATTTTCTCTTACATGGTTTTATTGGGATCATCGGAATAATACCGTCTACTAATACTCGTATTATATTCTAACAAGAAGAAGGTGGGATGCATGGAAAAATACCAACCCCTTCAGATAAGTAGAGGTTTATCCCTTTCTTTTTGAGTTTGTATAGCGAGAAAGCGCAGTGGATAGGAGATCCAAGTTCTTTTTAGTATTTGGATAACGCATTTGGGGTGAGGGTAGCACCCCTTTTTTGGATCACCATTTGCCTGCTGCTGGAGAAGCGCTTTTTCTATAGGTGTACTCTTTACCATTGTTGATGTATACTTCCCAGGCTACACATAGCTGATACTGCTCAGCCTGCATCACCCACACAAGCTGGTAAGTGATCACATATTTTTGCTGATAAAAATACATTTACATTAACAAACTATGCTAGGTACTCTTGCTATGTGTTTTACAATGTAATGGTGCTGTGGCACTGCACATCCCAGCAAGGTGCTGTAATGTGAACCTATGCTGGAAAATATTTGTTTAATGCTTTTGCTGGTTCTTGTAGTTCCACAGCAGCATGTTTTTTTAATAGTGAACAACTACACATTGCAGTGGTGTATAGAATTATAATGTAGTCATTTTATTTCTTAGACATTACCTAATAAGCTACATTAATCATGTTTGGCACAGATAGAGATTGTCACATTAATACTGGCAAAATCTGGCACTGTATATCATTACTTATTTACGCAAAACAGCCCTATGCTTTCAAGATCACTTGTACTCCTTTTTTTGAAGAATGCATAATTTTTTGGAAAAATACACATTTATCACATCTTGATCAAAAAAATCACATACTCCCAAAACATATGTTCATGTTAATCTTGTAAATGAAAGCATGGTTGTGTAGATGGCCATGGGAAGATGTCTCCATAATTGATAACTTACCCCCAAAATTGCTAATTCAACATATATTTACCAATCTCAACATATTCACAGGAACAACACCGCAACACCAGCAGGCACAGGTTCAGGTGCACCAGAGTGAAGAGGACCTGGAAATTACTTTGGAGCCAGTGGAGGCATTTCCTGCTGAAGAACAAACAACACAGGCATCCATTACAGAAAATCAACCCACTGTCATGGAAACCCAGCAAGGAAATTCAAGCAAATCACATCCCCAATCCACGTATTCCTATTTGCCCTAACTCGTGTAGGTTCAGCTTCCTCCATGACTGCTGCAATGCCTTCCTCTGCATAATTTTCTTGGCCCAGGGCAATGTTATGCAGCATGCAGCAAGCCTGGACGATCATCACTACTTTGAATGGTTGATAAAGTAGTGTACCTGATGACCGGTCCAAACACCTGAAATTACTTTTCAGCACCCAAAAAGTACGTTCCACAACATTGCGGGTGGCAATGTGTGCATCGTTATATTGGTACTGTGAAGGGCCTTGTGTTCTAGCCCTTTTGGCGCTCCGGGCGTAAAATAGGGGCAAGGCTTCATACAGGGGGCGTGGTCAGTTATGCCCCCTGTAGAGTTGTGCCCCCATTTGTGCCCCCTGTAGGAGTAGTGGCGCTTACACCCAAAAAAAATTAATACTTACTATCCCCGCTCCTGATTCCCGACCGCTGCAGACCTCCGCCGGCGCCGCTCCTCTCCTCGGATCACTGGGAGAGACGTCATGACGTCTCTCCCATAGCACAGCATAGACAGACACTAGAGGTCAATTATGACCCCTAGCATCTGTATCAGTCCCACAATGCTGTGCGGTGCGCGATGACATCATCGCGCACTGCACAGCAAAGGTCCTCTCCACGAAGGGAAACTAGACGGGTAGCGTCTAGTTCCCTTCACAGCGGGGGGCACAGCGGACACAGCGGGGGGCACAATAGCACAGTAGCGGATCTTGCCATGGTGCGGTGCCCTACGGATGGCGCCAGCACCCCCCCGGAAGGCGGCGCCCCGGGCAAAAGTCCTACTTGCCCGTGGCAAGATCCACTACTGCTCTTTAGAACCATGTAACTGCTGTGTCCAGATTCCATTTTGTGCTGTACAATAGTCTCCATTTTCTTTGCTGTTTGGAGATTCTGATACGCTGTCTGAAAGGCTTATAGCAATGTCCTCAAAGTATCCTCAGATCTCCAAATAACATAATTTTCATTTATCTGCCAGCTGCTACATTGTTTCCCAATGAAGACTCCAGCATATATTACAGTATACTGTGTATTTGAATTTGATTGTGGGCCTGGCTCAGAAATGTATGCAAACCCCATTGTTTAGTGTTGAGTGATAATCAGTCTTTGCATGCGTCAATCTGCACATGGGCCGCAATGGTCATGTCAAATAGAGGATTAACTGTATTTGCAAAGTGATTGGTATCATTTGGAGGAAGTAACAGGGATTGGTGGCAAAAACATTGGGCGAGTGTTTGAGGCTACTACTACGGAGATCCTGTATGCAGCTGCAATGTTTCTGACATCTTACTTCCTGTGGCCTGGCTTCGTGACCATAGGGCTACTCAGAACTTCGATAATGGACTGATCTGGGATGGATGCTGAATATCTGTATGCAGCTGCTGGGATTCACAAAGCTGTCAGGGGCCATCTCAGTACAAATCCATGTGGCAGCGACATTCACAATATATTTGCATATATTCGCAAAGCCACTGCATACAAATTTGCTGCTGTACAAAATCCCGGCAGTTAGGATCCTGACTGTCATAATACAGATGGATCTCTGTAAGTATTTTACCCTACCCCTAATCATTCCCCTAACCCACCCTCCCGCAGCCTAACCCTAACCTCTGACACCCCCCCCCCCCACACACACACACACACACACACGCAGACTAACCTTATCCCTCCCTATAGTTCCTAACCCCAAGACAAGTACTTACATTATTATTTTATTATTATCCTTTATTTATATGGCGCCACAAGGGTTCCGCAGCGCCCGATTACAGAGTACAAATGCACATAAAAAATAGGAAAACAGTGACTTACAGTTGAATACAATATAGGACAAGTACAGGGCAGCTAAGCATAACTACACCAGTAAACATAGAGATAAGTTCCAGGTGGTCAAAAAACTGTGGGATCTGGGCGGTTGAGGATTATTAAAGTAAGAAAAGTATAAGCACATGAGGGAAGAGGGCCCTACTCGTGAGAGCTTACATTCTAAGGGAATGTACATTCGGGATACGTCAGGATTGTGATTCTCGGGATCCCACTGTCTGTGTTCTGACTGTTAGGATCTTGACTCGGGGATCCTGACTGCATCCTCCAGGCACTGTGAGGGTCATTCAGATCCCAAAGTATATACAACATCATGCACAAAGTGCCAGTGTTGGATACTCTGTTTCCCAATAACTGAGGCGTGTTGCCACTGTTGGGTGGAGGGAAGAGGCCAGGGAACTCCTTGGTTGCACAGAGATTTCCTGGTCACTGGACGGGCGCCTTGCACATCTCCATGGATACTGTAAGCCTCCCGATGGGGAGTGAGTGATCTGACGCCTGCATCCTAGAACACAGGTTGGATTACTGCTGCAGCAGTAGTCTGCTTATAATAAATGTTTCCTGCTGCATCACCATACAGCGCTATTACTGCTGCTTCCAAGGAAGCAGCAGTGATAGTAATTCCAACCACATCTGAATTAGGTCCAGTATCACTAAAGAAGTGGAAAGTTCTGGAAATCTCATTTGATTTGGGAATATTACTACTGACCATCATAGGACGGTGGTGTAAATAAGGGATGTACCGATGCCTACATCCCGCCCCCTCAAAATCTTTTTGCTGCCTTTCATGAATGACTGATGTTGGATCAGGTCAGTGGCGGTATAAGGGTTGATGACACCCGGTGCAGCTAACAGACTTGCCCAGAAAGGGGTGTTACCTTGGGTGAAAAGGGCATGGCCTCATGTGAAGCCCCCACCTACATCACTGTGCTGGTGCATACATTACAACTGTCCCGATTCCAGCGGGACAGTCCCACTGTTTGGACACTGTGCTGCTGTCCTATCCGCTGGCCACAGTGTCCCAAGGGCAGGGAGGCAGGTTGGGAGAGCCTGTGATCACCCCTGTTTTGCTCTGCATAGCAACTGGTGATCACTGAATAGATGATGTGCACATGTGCATGGCTTCTAACAGTGCAGGAAAGTGAGCAGACTGTGGGAGTGGAATTATTAGCAACCAAATTGAGTTTGAAAATAATATTGTCTTTCACAGGAGGACTATAAGTCCCAGCAAGCCTCCCCCATATGCCGGTACTTGGAGGACCCCTACTCAGTTTGTTCCTCATAATTTTAAAAACAGGACCGGTCCAAAAGCCTGATGCTGGTTCATAAAATACAGGGAAGCCATACTCAATTTGTTCCTGTATTTTTTGAACCAGGACCGGCACAAAGAGCCTGGGGCTGGTTAAACTTTTTTTTGGGGGCCCCCATGCCATAATTTTTCAGATTGTAACCATTTATTAACATTTACACAGGGAAGCACTGCACAGATCTACCTGATCTGTGCAGGCTTCATATTTGTGAGTGTTTGGCTGCCAACACACACAGAAAACACGGCAGCCAAACATGAATGCATACATCATTGGAAAATACAATCCACTCAGACGCGGGATTATAGTAAATTCCCATATTTGATTTAAAAAAATTAAATATGGAGGCAGCCAGGCAACTCTCGGGCGCTGCTGCTTCCCCAGTGGTGAGGGGAGCCCGGCGCTTCTCAGTGTGTGGAGCCTGTCACGCGGGCCCCGGCGCACGCTCGGCTCCAGCAGCGGCGAGCGCTCCTCCGCTTCCTTCCCCTTCAGTGCTGCGGGCCTGGCTGACAAGTGCAGCCGCCAGCCCAGCAAGCACACCTCGCTGGCCATCCTCAATACAAGGCAGCGATTCAGGGGTCTCGGCCCCGCTGCATTAAGCCCCGCCCCTGATGCCATTTTAGATAGGTCAGCTGCAGGGCAGTCATCCCCAACAGCTTTAGGAGCTGGGGGGATGACGGGCAGTATCAGGGACATGCATTCTCCAGCTGGGTATCAGGTCCGGGTGTTTTTGTGAATCCGTTAACCCGGGACCAACCACAGGTGTAGGTGCTGGGGTATGAAGAAAGTAGGGAGGACGAAGAAAGTTCCGTTTCATATATTTATTAAAAATAACAATTCAGTAAAGAGTTAAATGACAAGTTGTTAATCATCATATTATACTGAAGTATTGCAGGAATGGCAGAAATAATATGCAGGATATAGCTCAAAGATAAATAAAAGAAATGTTCATGGAAACGTATGCAAAACAAGCTGATGAATAAATGTTGAATTGTCCAAATATAAATAAGCTTTGATGCAGAACTGTAGAATGTGTTTAACTGGATAATGCAGACATGAAGAAATAACTGTAAGGATTTGCAATGAAGTTTTGAGAGTTAACTAAGAGGCTGTGAAGAATTATCTTTGTTATGGCAACATAGAAAATAAAAGTACTGAATTGGGTTACTTGCAGATTCCGGAGATCACTGTGAAACTGTAGCAGATGACAAGGTGATGAATGGGTTAAATGCTGAGTAGAACAAACGAACAGCTGAGGGTAGTGGAATCCTCCAAACTTTGTATGGTAGGCAGACAAGGTAACCTCATGCAAGACTCTGGGAATCCAACTGCTTCCAGTAGGTGTGCAATTAACTGACAGCACAGCGGGGAGCTGGTGGATCTTTTAGCAGTGAAGGCTGCAGACGGACCTCTGGGAACGGAGGCGATATCTGGACCACGGGAATCACACAGGAATGCACGGAGAGAGCTCAGAGCTAGAGCACAGCGTTGATACAACAAAGCACTGGCCCAGAGTAACATAATCCCAGCCTACTTAAAGGCAGCACAAGCACGGGATTGGCTTACACCTGCCCACAGGTGTTTTCACAAGTGCTCTGTATTACCTATTTGGTCTCCAACATGGCCACCTCCTATACAGCAGACACACCGCAGTGCCTTAGGCCATTTGGTCCCCGCACTCACAGTTCCCAGATTCTGCATTACCTGTGCCACCGATCACGCCGCGTCCCCACACAGGTGCACAGCACCGCGAGCAACCGCACTGGCAACGGATGAACCCCAGAACCCGCAAAGGTAAGAGACCGGTTCGTGACAGTACCCCCTCTTCTACGGGTGGTCTCTGAACACCTTTGAACCTTGTCAGGATTTTTGGAGAAGTATTTCTGTACCAGTCTTGGAGCATGAACATCTTCAGAGAAAACCCAGGATCTCTCCTCCGGACCGTAACCCTTCCAGTCGACCAAAAACTGTAAACGTCCATATCGGGAACGTGAGTCCACAATCTCTTTAACTTCAAATTCCTCATTCTGCAAAGAGTGAACTTTAGGAGATTTGGACTGGGTAGTACGGAACTTATTGAGAATCAAAGGCTTCAGTAAAGATGTATGAAAGGCGTTAGGAATTCTCAAAGACGGTGGCAACTTGACTTTGTATGACACAGGGTTGAGTACCTTTACAATGGAAAATGGACCAATAAACTTGGGAGCAAATTTCTTAGAAGGAACTTTGAACCTGAGATTGCGCGTAGAAATCCAAACTTGGTCTCCCACTTTGTAATTCGGTACAGCTTTACGTTTTCTATCTGCAAAAGATTTATAACGAGCGGAAGTTTTGACCAAGGACTTACGTACACAACTCCAGATTCTAGATAGACGTTGAAGCTCTTGATCTGCCGCTGGAACCTCTAGGGCTGGCAATGGATGGAACTCTGGCACACGAGGATGAAAGCCGAAGTTAATATAAAAGGGCGTAGATTCTGAAGATGTTTCAAGGTCTTGGTTGACTCTCTCAGTTTGTCCATCTGTCTGAGGATGATATGCAGAAGAAAAATTCAACTTGACATTTAAAGATGAACAAAGCGACCTCCAAAACTTGGCCACAAACTGTGTTCCCCGATCAGAGATAATCTCTCGAGGAAGGCCATGCAACTTGAAGATTTCAGAGATGAACAATCTGGCTAGTAAAGGGGCTGATGGTAATCCAGTTAATGGAATGAAATGTGCCATTTTCGAAAATCGATCCACTATCACCCAAATGGTATTTCGCCCTTTTGATGGAGGTAGATCGGTCACGAAATCCATTGAGATATGAGTCCATGGTTGTTTGGGTATGGATAGTGGATGTAATAAACCTGGTGGAGAACTTCTTGGACTCTTATGTTGGGCACATTTAGGACATGCTGCTATAAACTCTTGGACATCGGCTTTGAGACGTGGCCACCAATAAGACTGTTGAATAAATTTGAGAGTCTTTAGAACCCCAGGATGACCCATGAAGGAAGAGGAGTGAGCCCAGGTAAGCAGCCGTTTTCGAAGACTTGTGGCGACAAAGGTCTTGCCAGGCAGAGGAACTAGAGAGGTTCGAGTCATTAAAAAGGACGTAGGATTCACAATGGCTTGATTCGTGGTAGCATCATTTAATTCAGAAGAAGCAAAGGACCGGGAAAGGGCATCTGCCTTTTTGTTCTGAGACCCTGGACGATAGGTGAGCTTGAAATCAAATCGTGTGAAGAAAAGGGCCCATCGAGCTTGTCGTGGATTCAAACACTGAGCTGACTGCAGATACAGAAGATTCTTATGATCAGTATAAACTGTAATGCGATGTTGTGCTCCTTCTAGAAGGTATCTCCACTCCTCAAATGCCAACTTGATGGCAAGTAACTCTTGCTCACCGATTGCATAATTACGTTCTGCCGGGAGGAACTTACGGGAGAAATATCCGCAGGGATGGACCTTTTTATCTTCAAAGACTTGTGATAACACAGCTCCTACTGCTTCTGTAGATGCATCCACCTCTAGTAGAAAGGGACGATTCAAATCAGGCTGTCAAAGAATGGGGGCTGACCCAAAGGCTTGCTTTAAATCAGAGAAGGCTTTGATTGCTTCAGAAGACCAGTTCGTAGGATTTGCTCCCTTGCGAGTTAGGGCTGTGATGGGAGCAGCTAACGAAGAATAATTCTTAATGAATCTCCTATAGAAATTAGCAAAGCCAAGAAATCGCTGAATCCCCTTGAGAGTTGTAGGAGTGGACCAATCTCCGATAGCTTGTACCTTACCGGGATCCATACATAGCTCTGATCCAGAAATGATGTAACCAAGGAACGGTATGGAAGATACTTCAAAAGTGCACTTCTCTAACTTACAATAGAGTTGATTTTTCCTCAGACGTGTCAGTACCTCTTTAACTTGGTGACGGTGAGACTTTAGATCCGTAGAGAATATTAGGATATCATCCAAGTACACTACTAGACACTTGTAGAGAAGATCACGAAAAAGTTCATTCACATAGCTTTGAAAAACTGCAGGTGCATTACAAAGACCAAAAGGCATTACAAGGTATTCGTAATGCCCATCCCGGGTATTAAAAGCAGTCTTCCACTCGTCCCCTGCCCGGATGCGGATTAAATTGTAGGCCCCTCGGAGATCCAATTTTGTAAACACAGTAGCTCCCTTTACCCGGTCAAATAATTCTGGAATTAAGGGTAATGAGTACTTGTTTTTCACAGTGATCTCATTGAGTCCACGGTAATCTATACATGGTCGTAACCCACCGTCCTTCTTCTTAACGAAGAAGAATCCGGCTCCTGCAGGTGAAGTAGATGGTCTGATAAATCCTTTGGTTAGATTTTCCTGTATATAATCAGACATAGCTTGCGTCTCTGGGATGGATAGCGGATAAATTCGTCCCCTAGGAGGTGTTTTACCCGGAACCAGGACAATTGGGCAGTCCCATTCGCGATGAGGAGGTAGAGAGTCTGCTGCTTGTTTACTGAAAACATCCGCAAAGGATTGATACACCGGAGGTAGGTCGGGAAGGCTAATTGACCGGAGAGGTACAATTGAGGCTAAACAGTCCTTGGTACAAGATTTACCCCACGAAAAGGACTTCCATGGTTTGCCAATTAAGTTGAGGATTATACTTCTGCAGCCAAGGTAAACCAAGTATCACATCTTGAGAGGCTTTGGGAATCACGTAGAAGGAGACGTATTCGGAATGGAGCACACCAACTTTCATCTTGAGACATACGGTTCGATGAGTAATTATACCATCTGGAATTCGGCTTCCGTCCACTGCTGTAACAGCAACTGCTGCTTCCAGAGACATGATTTGAACTTTAGACCGTAAGACAAAGGCTGAGGAGATGAAGTTCTCGGCTGCCCCGGAATCTAGGAGAGCTGAAACTTTCACCGTAGAACTTGGAACTTCTAATTGAATAGACAAGGTCGGCTCTTTCCCAGAACGTGATTCTAAAGTAACTCCTAGCTTAACCTCTCTTGAATAAGCTAGGAGCGAGAGTTTCCCGGTCGGAGTTTGCAGAATTTAACTAAATGTTCGGAGGACCCACAGTACATGCAGAGGTTACCCTGTCGACGACGAAGTCGTTCCTCCTCTGTGAGGCGAGAGCGCCCAATCTGCATAGGTTCTTCTGTCGTTACCGGAAACTGTGATGAAGAATCTTGTCGAGGCCTAAGATTATAACGTGGACTGGATCGCTCTGCCCTGGATTTCTCTAAACATCGCTCCCTGTAGCGTAGGTCAAGTTTGTTACAGAGAGAAATCAATTCATCCAGTTTAGTTGGCACATCCCGGATAGTTAAATCATCCTTGATTTTCTCTGAAAGTCCATTCCAGAACGCGGCGATCAGGGCCTCCTCATTCCAGTTTAACTCTGAAGACAACGTGCGAAACTGAATAATATATTGACTGACAGGACGTAAACCTTGACGTAGACGGAGAATCTCCAAAGATGCTGAGGTGGTCCTACCTGGTTCGTCAAAGATTCTCCGAAAGGATGATACGAACTCCTTGTAATTAGAGAGGATAGGATCACCTCTTTCCCATAATGGTGATGCCCACTCCAGAGCCTGACCGGAAAGGAGGGCAATAATATATGCAACCTTAGAACGAGCTGATGGGAAACTGGAGGACAACAGTTCGAACTGGATCTCGCATTGATTCAGGAATCCTCTGCAAAGTTTTGGGGTTCCGTCAAACTTACTCGGAGAGGGTAACTGCAAGCGGGACGTAGGCAGCGTCACAGGAGAAGCTGTAGTGGTAACTGGGACAACCGGAGTTGGAATCTGGACTTGAGACGTTTTAATAGCTGTATGAAGAATCTCCAAACGGTCTGCCATAGTTTGCATAAACTGAACTATTTGTGTCTGTATAGACTCCTGGTTTTCCAGACGGGAAAGGATATTTGACGTAGCACCGCCTCCTGTGAATTGGTCACTTGACGGATCCATGTGGCCAGTGCTTACTGTCAGGTCCGGGTGTTTTTGTGAATCCGTTAACCCGGGACCAACCACAGGTGTAGGTGCTGGGGTATGAAGAAAGTAGGGAGGACGAAGAAAGTTCTGTTTCATATATTTATTAAAAATAACAATTCAGTAAAGAGTTAAATGACAAGTTGTTAATCATCATATTATACTGAAGTATTGCAGGAATGGCAGAAATAATATGCAGGATATAGCTCAAAGATAAATAAAAGAAATGTTCATGGAAACGTATGCAAAACAAGCTGATGAATAAATGTTGAATTGTCCAAATATAAATAAGCTTTGATGCAGAACTGTAGAATGTGTTTAACTGGATAATGCAGACATGAAGAAATAACTGTAAGGATTTGCAATGAAGTTTTGAGAGTTAACTAAGAGGCTGTGAAGAATTATCTTTGTTATGGCAACATAGAAAATAAAAGTACTGAATTGGGTTACTTGCAGATTCCGGAGATCACTGTGAAACTGTAGCAGATGACAAGGTGATGAATGGGTTAAATGCTGAGTAGAACAAACGAACAGCTGAGGGTAGTGGAATCCTCCAAACTTTGTATGGTAGGCAGACAAGGTAACCTCATGCAAGACTCTGGGAATCCAACTGCTTCCAGTAGGTGTGCAATTAACTGACAGCACAGCGGGGAGCTGGTGGATCTTTTAGCAGTGAAGGCTGCAGACGGACCTCTGGGAACGGAGGCGATATCTGGACCACGGGAATCACACAGGAATGCACGGAGAGAGCTCAGAGCTAGAGCACAGCGTTGATACAACAAAGCACTGGCCCAGAGTAACATAATCCCAGCCTACTTAAAGGCAGCACAAACACGGGATTGGCTTACACCTGCCCACAGGTGTTTTCACAAGTGCTCTGTATTACCTATTTGGTCTCCAACATGGCCACCTCCTATACAGCAGACACACCGCAGTGCCTTAGGCCATTTGGTCCCCGCACTCACAGTTCCCAGATTCTGCATTACCTGTGCCACCGATCACGCCGCGTCCCCACACGGGCGCACAGCACCGTGAGCAACCGCACTGGCAACGGATGAACCCCAGAACCCGCAAAGGTAAGAGACCGGTTCGTGACACTGGGCTGCAAGGGAGAGGCAGTTTGTTAGCCTCTCCCACCCCAGGGGATGGCTGCAGTTAAAGGCGACAAATAGTAATGTTGCCTGGGAATTTTAATCCACCAAGGCTGATGTTACCAAGGGTGGTTTCGCCAAGGGCATTATACGTAATGCCTGCTCCCGTACAGACTCACAGATGGCTTGGTCACCGTATTTTGACCAAAGACCTCAGCAGCATTTACTTCAATTGCCTTTCGCTGGGCAGCAGCATTTTATTAGCCATCAATTCCCTCAGCATTTAGGCCATTTATATCAGCCCCATAATTTTCCGCAATTTGACCATTTTGCATCAGCTCCGCAAGTATACAATCAATATAGGCAATTATTACAGTCGGTACCAAATCAATTTATAAGCTCACAGCAGCTGCCACCTTTGCCGCAGGCTCCTCGCCCGGTCAGGCCTCCGTCTCCACTGCAGTCGCCGGTGGTTCGTCCTCCCTCGCTCCCTCAGGTGCAGAAGCCATCGGATGTACCTGGGGGGCAGGATTCTTCTGTCCAGGCAGGGATTAACGTAGTGTTGTTAAGCCCGCAGGTTGTACCTTCTCATACAGTTTCTGGGGTATGTCGATGGCAAGTGCGATTCCAGATGATCTGCATGCAATGAGTCAAGATGTGGCGGGCGCGCCGCGCAACTAGGGACAAGTGGCTTCAGGAGATTTGGAAGCAGGGTCTTCCACATCAGGAACTGGTGAGAAAAACTTAGAAGTACAGCTTAGCGCGAATTTGTCTCATTCTGAAGATTCTTCGGATTCATCTAGTTCGCTAGAGAATCCGCGCAAATTTATGCGAACATTCGTTCAGCATTTGCGAGGGAAGCGTAAGGGTTCAAAGGGAGTGCGCAGTTTAGCGGGCAACGGGAGATAGTGTCCATTGCGCTAATACACTGATATTGAGAGGAGTTAGGTCTAAGGTGAGGGAGAGAATCAAGAAGGGTCGTCTTGTAGAGATGTTCGCGATTACGCACAATTCTAAGAAACTTTAGATACGGCAAAGGCTGGGGGCCCGGCCGCTGAGGAAGCAAGGAGGAGTTATGCTAATTGGCTTTCAGGAATGTATATATTTGCGGCCTGCTATATAGAGTCTCGTCCATCAGAATTATTGAATGTTCTTAAATACTTGCATTTGATACATAATATGTATCTGGCAGCTAGGCATAACGTTTGGCGTTAGTATGATGAGTAATTTAGAAAGAACACACAGACTTGGTATCTGCACACTCTATGTACTTTAGAAATATTGTGGGTGTATGTGATTCGTCACCATACGTCCACTTGGTGGAAACCCCTTATCTCAAATTTTAAGCAATATTCAATATACTTCGGGGGTGCTGTCAACTACAGTATGCATAGAGTAGAATTTGAGGAGAAAAAACAGGAAGAAATCTGTATTGTTGACGCACAAGACAGGAATAAATTTGTCATAAGATATAACCTTTATTTGATATACATTAAAATAAAATATGTATTATAATGATTGACCCAGACCACAGTGAAACATAGAGGTTAAAATCACAAAGACTTACATGTATGTGCAATAAGAGAAAATAATAAAGAGATGTGAATAAAGATTTTAAAAGCGTGTCCACGTGTGGTTTTTTGATATATTGCCGGTATTTAATAGCTTTTGATGTAATATTTACAAGTAACTGTCTATATCTTTATATCTTGTCATACACCAATTTTCTCAACAGAAATGACCTCATTACCTCCCATGTAAGTCTTTGTGATTTTAACCTCTATGTTTCACTGTAGTCTGGGTCAATCATTATAATACATATTTTATTTTAATGTATATCTTATGACAAATTTATTCCTGTCTTGTGCGTCAACAATACAGATTTCTTCCTGTTTTTTCTCCTCAAATTCTTATTTAGAAAGAAGCAAGATGGTCAGAGAATTTTGAGTTTAGGTTTCAAAGATGTTGAGGTTTGGTTGGAGGTGACTCAAAGCAACAGGCCTTCTGCGTAATTAGCGGGTCGTAGGCAGCCCTTTCAGGCCAGACTGGGGTTTAACACAGCAGGAAGAGAGAAATGTTATGCGTTTAATAACGCACAATGTAGTAGGGGAACAACGTGTAGATATAGGCATGTCTGTATGCTTTGTGGAGGAGGCCATGCAGCAAAGGATTGCAATAGGCCCACAGGTCAGTCAGCTGGTGAGGGGAGCAGAGAGCCGTTCATAGGTAAGGCGGAGTCACCAGTAAAGGTGTTAGAGCGGTGGTTGGGCTGCTATCCTCTTAGGGAGGAGGCGGCATTTTAATTACAAGGTTTTAAAGTTGGTTTTAGTTTGCCAGTGGTTAAGCCGGTTTTAGTTTCAGCCAAGAGAAATTTTAAATCGGCTAGAGATTTCCCAGAATTTGTAAGAGCTAAGATTGCTGCTGAGGTGAGGTTAGGGCGTATGTGTGGTCCTTTCAAGAGTCCGCCTTTAGCTGATTTTTGTGTTTCGCCATTGGGTGTAGTTCCAAAGAAGGTGTCGGGAAAATTTTGAATTATTCAGCACCTACCCGGAAAAGGGCTCAATAAACTAAGTGCTAGACCCTCTCTTTTGCAGTGTGCAGTACCAGTTGTTTGTCAATGCCATTACTGTAGTGCAAAGTTTTGGTTTGGGAGCTTTATTGGCGAGGGTGGATATTGAATCGGCTTTTAGATTGTTGCCGCTGCATCCTGATTCTTTTAAGTACATGGGTTTCAAACTGGACGGTCAGTTTTTTGTGGATAGGTGTTTGCCTATGGGTTGTTCAGTTTCGTGTTCTTATTTTGAGTGTTTTAGTTAATTTCTGCAGTGGTGAATTCAAGTAGGCACTAAGCAGTCGGGAGTTACTCATTATTTGGACGACTTCTTATTGGTTGGTCCTGCGGATAGTTCATCATGTCAAGAGTTGCTTTTTTTCGGTTCAAGCGCTTTTTTCAGTCATGGGCGTTCCTATAGCGAAGGATAAAATGGAAGGGCCTGTGACGTGTTTATCTTATCTGGGTATATAAATTGATACCGAAGCAGGGCTTTGTAGATTGCCAGCAGAAAAAGTGAATCGTTTAAAGAGCCTGTTGGAGAATTTTATTTCAGTAAAAAAAAATGACCTTGAAGCAGGTGCAGTCACTTTTGGGTTTATTAAGTTTTTCTTGTAGGGTCATGCCGATGGAAAGGGTGTTCAGTCGTAGGTTAGAAAGAATTACTGCAGGGGTTAAGAAGTCGCACCATGTGATTCGTATCTCATCAGAGTTGAAGGAGGATTTTAAGATTTGGCTTCTTTTCTTGCGAGATTTTAACGGGGTTCGCATTTGGTTGCATGAGGAGGTGAATAACCATGAGCTGCAATTTTTCACAGATGCTTCAGGGTCCTTAGGTTTTGGGGCATACTTTGAGGGTGAGTGGTGTGCTGAGGCTTGGCCTGAAGAGTGGCATGCAAAGGGGCTTACTAGTAGTATGCTTTTGCTTGAGCTTTTTCCAATCATTGTCGCAGTAGAGATCTAAGGCTATAGTCTTAGTAATCAAAGAATTGTATTCTGGTGCGACAATTTGGGGGTAGTTCAAGCAATTAATAACCAAAAAACTTCGTGTTTGCATGCGCTGCAGTTATTGAGACACTTAACTTTAAGGTGTCTGCAGAAAAATATTGATTTGAATGCTAAGCATGTGCCTGGGGTTGGGAATGAGATAGCGGATGTTCTGTCTCGTTTTCAATGGGACAGATTTAGAAGATTAGCTCCAGCAACTAAGGTGGATGGTTTGTCATGTCCTGATTTGTATGGCAGATCATCAAGCCGGTATGAAAGCTCTAGCGTTGAAAGCATTGGTGCATGGAACTTTGAGATTGTATTCTGCGGCTTGAGGTGATTGGCAGGAGTACTTGGCTTCCAGTGGTAGGGGTAAGAGTATGCAGGATGCTATTTTGGAGTTTGTATGGTTGTGGCACGAGAGAGGTCATTCTAAAGTGGCTATGTCATGTGCGTTGGCAGGAATTTCTTATTTTTCGCGTTTAGAGGGGTTAGTCGATCCTATTAAATCCTTCATCCTATCGAAGGCATTGAGACGATGGGCTAGGGAGCAGGTAAATTTTGGTGATGATCGTAGGCCAATTGATATTGGTCTGTTGAAGGATTTAATAATGGCTGTTTCAGGTATGCATTAGGAAACTATGAAATTAGCCTTTTTAGCTTAGCATTTGCAAAAGCTTTCTTTGGAGCTCTAAGGGTGGGAGAATTAGTTGCAACGAATAAAAGATCAATTGAATCGGGTATTAAGGCAAGTAATGTAGTGGTTAAGAGCAATATGCTGCTTATTAAAATGCAACGTTCTAAAACCGATCAGGGCCAATATTTACTAAAAAATCGAGTTTGTCCGATTTGTGTTTTTTTTCTAAGTCCCAACACGGAATTCACTAAGCACAAATCTCAGCAGTGTTTGGACTATTCGTAATGGTTTGAATGACAAAGTTCAGAAATACGAATGAATAGACCATCGGTCAAACGCGGCTGTTATTTCATACAACACTGGTATTCACTATTCATTCGTATTTGGGTGTTAGTCTCTGAGTGCTCAATTGCGGTCGTATTTTTTTGCGATTCGTTAAAAAAAGCGGCAAAAAAATAGACCTGCTTTTTTCAGGCGTGTTTACATGTGTTGCAACTAACAAATCACTCACACCTGAATTAGGATGCCTATAAAAGGATCTTAGGCCCATTTCAATCCACCTATTCTCAGAAATGGCAGCAGGACTGTGGGCCAGTGATATTTTGTGTGCTATGGGATTCCTCAGACTCAGACATCAGCCTGTAAGTAACCAGGGCCAAGAAACTGAACATGGTCAGCAGGTTGTACAGGTTCCGCAGAGGCTGCGCAGGCCTCGTTTTTTTAGGGGGCGTTTAAACTTGAACGCATTGTCTGATGATCCGGTCATACAGATGTTCCGTCTAAATCGTAACAACATTTTCCGTCTGTATGACCTTGTCAAACTGGGCCTAGACCCTGAGACAGCACGCTCTTGCTCTGTCTCAGGCCTGCACAAACTCCTGGCTGGGTTGCACTTTATGGCTACTGACAGCTTTCAGGCTGTGTCTGGGGATGTCATAGGAATCTCACAGCCCTCATTTTCAAGAATATTAACACAGGTGATGTATATCTAACTACCTCCTCTGTTTTTGGTTGGTTTTAATTACTCGGTGGCCAGTTCTGTCCTAAAATCTCATATTTAATTTTCTTTCAAATATACACACAGGTGTTGGCTGTTTTGCAGCCCCACATCGATGCCTCAATCTGCTTCCCTACCCAGGAGTCTCAGTGGCATGCCGTCAGGGTAGATTTCTATGAGCTGGCTGGCATTCCCAATGTGCTGGGAGCCATATATTGCACACACATTCAGCTGAGACCACCTAGGGGCAGGCAGCACATCTATACTAATCGTCATCTAGAGCACTCCACAAATGTGCAGGTGGTTTGTGATGCAAATCTCAAAATAATGAGTGTTGTTGCTGGTTACCCTGGGGGCTGCCATGACTCCTTCATCCTCAGTCAGTCATCCCTCTTTGATAAGTTTGAGGACAGACAAATGCCAGAAGGGTGGCTGCTGGGTATGTAATTTGATATGTGTAGGCCTGCGTCTACTTTGTCCAAATACAGCGGCAGATGTATTATCCAGGAGAAGGCATAAGGAAGTGATAAACCAGTGATATGTGCAAGGTGATAAAGGCACCAGCCAATCAGCTCCAATATGTAAATTATCATTTAGGGACAGATTGCCCGCTGCCTTTATTACCTTGCACATATAACTGGTTTATCACTTCCTTATGCCTTCTCCAGGTTAATACATCTGCCCCACAGTGTGTTACTTATGTGTTGCTGTATCTTAACATGAATCACGTTACTATACCTGTCTTTTAGGTGATGGAGGATATGGCTGTTTCTCTTGGCTTCTAACTCCATTGTCCCGACCTGATACCCCTGCTGAACACAATTACAATCATGCACATAAGTCCATGCGGAATGTGATAGAAAGATGTTTTGGTGTGCTGAAATCTAGGTTTCGGTGTCTGGATAAGTCTGGTGGCCTTTTGTTGTATAGTCCCTTGAAGGTGACTCAAATTGTGTTCTGCTGCTGCTTTCTTCATAACATGTGTTTGCAACATCTGCCACATGTTGAGGAGGAGGAGGATGAAGAAAGCAGCCAGCAAGCAGAGGAATTAGAGACATCTGGTGATACTTGGAGTACAGATGTAGGGAGGCAGGTTAGGCAAGACCTCATAAATCATTATTTTTAAGGTAAGTTTTGTTTGCTTCTTTCATTTGTTGTGTAACTCTAAATATATGTTGCCCCATTTTTCAATTAAAAACCATTACTTAGAATGTGTCTGTCTCCTTGAGACATACAAACATACCCTCGCTTTATGCTATACAAATGTAGCATGTGTATTGTGTTTATTTAAAAACTCAAAACAACAGTTTATGAGTTGTATGCATGAAGTCTGGATAAGTGTTAATAAACTTGGATTGAAAATGTATTACAAGCACACATAATCCACATAGTAATTTATTTTGTATTTTACTTTATGATTGTGTGTAACGTCCTAATGCACAGGTTCTCAAACTCGGCCCAGTGGGACCCCACACAGTGCATGTTTTGCAAGTAACCCAGTAGAAGCACAGGTGTATGAATTACTCACAGACACATTTTAAAAGGTTCACAGGTGGAGCTAATTATGTCACTTGTGATTCTGTGAGGAGACCTGCAAAACATGCACTGTGTGGGGTCCTGAGGCCCGAGTTTGAGAACCTGTGTCCTAATTAGACAGTCCTCCACATATAATATGTTAGCCTTGAGGAATACATGTGTCCCTATGTGTGATGCTCCATCGTATTTAAGGGACACAAACTTAGTCTCATCCAAAAAAAAATATTTCGTAATGTTTGCTGCAGTAAACTTGCTGATTTATAAGTAAATACACAGTTTGCCACATATATACATTATTATACACATTATTTGTGTTTTTTTTTTTAATTCAAATTTCTTTGTTTCTGCATCATGGGGGTAATTCCAAGTTGATCGCAGCAGGATTTTTGATAGCAATTGGGCAAAACCATGTGCACTACAGGGGAGGCAGATATAATGTGCAGAAAGAGTTAGCTTTGGGTGGGTTATTTTATTTCTGTGCAGGGTAAATACTGGCTGCTTTATTTTTACACTGCAATTTAGATTGCAGATTGAACACACCCCACCCAAATCTAACTCTCTCTGCACATGTTATATCTGCCTTCCCGGCAGTGCACATGGTTTTGCCCAATTGCTATCAAAAATCCTGCTGCGATCAACTTGGAATTACCCCCCATGTGTAAGAAACTGATTACTCATTTTTAACACACAAAAACATGGCCCAACAATAATGACATTCATTTTGGCACTGAATTATCTAAATTCAATCACAACATATTAAAACCTTTTTAGCCAACTCAATTGTGTTATTCTTGTAATGTTGTATAGAGAAGAAAGGTAATAGAGTTAACAATCACATTGTAATTTGTATTGGTCATGGATGAATCTGCATGGCTGCCAATTAGTCTGCCTGCAGGATATAAGAATGATTGGAATCTAGAAAGAGTAATGATTAGAAAAAAATCAAGTGGTCTGGTTACTTCCTGCTAAAGACATTCTGCCTGGCTGCCAATTATTGTGTCTGCAGGATATGAGAATGATTGGAATCTAGAAAGAGTAATGATTATAAAAAAAATCAAGTGGTATGGTTACTTCCTGCTAACATCTATGTGCAGCTCAAACAACATTTCCCTCCTCCAAAAAAATTCAAAGATGGTAAAGAATAAATGTGCGTACAAATTTCCTGTTGTTGTTTGTACCACTTATAATTAATGATGTTGTACAAATTGTCAAGGAGCTAAGTGTTATATCTATTTTGACAAACATACACTTACTAAGTATTTTGATGTACTTCTCTGAAATTAAAAATGTGAGGTTTATTTGTAAAAATTTTTTGGGTGGCTGCTTGTCCTGCCCTTTGCCTTTACCACTGTCATGTTGGCGTGCTCTGGTGGAGCGTCTTGGTGGTGATGACGCTGGCGTGATATTTGGAGTAGTCGTACCAGAACTGCTGCTTGTTTGCTGTTGGTGCATGGATCTGAGTGTTTCATTGAGGTTAGTGAGGGTAGCATTGAGTTCACGTGTAGCAGCATTTCGATTTTCTACAATTCGGAATAAAGTTTCATTTATCTTTTGATTGTTTTGAAAAATGTTCATATAGCTTTGCTGTTGTCTTTGCTGTTCTTCCATTAGTCTGTGCTGTTCTTCCATTAGTCTGTGCTGTACTTCCATTATGCGCTGTAAGTTGCCCATGACCTGTGTAATGTCTGCACGCATGAGTTCCATGGTATTGCCAATTCTCGTGGTTTGTTCATTTTGTTTACTCATATTTCTGGTTATTCTTCTGAGGTGACATGGTAGGCTTGCAAACATTTGTGACTGCCCACGCATGCAATCTTCATTAGTGGCCTGCTGTCTAGCCCAAAATGTTCCAAAACACGTGATCAGGGCCTTGTGTTACTGGTGTTGTTGGGCTGTTTTGTGGTGGTGGTGTGCTTTGCTGTGGTGGTGTACTCACATGTGCTGGGGGCCTGATTCCTTGGCTTAATGGCTGCATTTCTAACATGATTGTCTCATCCATGTCACTGTGTTGCTGTTGTTGCGGAGGGATGCTGTTACCAGGACTAGAAGCTGAAATTTAGAAAAATTATCGGTTAGCTATCCATATGTTTGAAAAATTATAACAAATCACTACACATGGAACACATGTCATTGACTATTGCTTTCAGATATACTGCCTAGCAACATCATCACTCATAACTTAAATACATACATATGCCTCTTTGTGGCAAATGTGTCTGGTTACTTCATTGTGAAAACAAACACATTAGTTTTATTGTAGATCAGACATACTCCACCATAAAAACACATTGTAATCCATAATGTGTTACCTTATAGCTTTTCAAAAACAAACATAGTAATGTTTTTATATGTATTTGGCAATGTTAGGTCAAACACACGTGAAAATTTGTTAAACAACCTTACTATTTTCCAAAATTAAACATGAGTTGCTGTTGCAGCATCTTACACACAATGTGCTACTGTATGGCTGAAGTGGACATACATATCTTTACAGGATGTGGACAAGGCCATTTTGCTAGGATTCCATTTCATGTTTTACTTAACTTCGGTAAGTATATCAGATTTTGATGTGTTTTGACTTAATGCGTTTAAGTAAAAGTTTTATTACGATCTGAAATTTATTAAATTTATTTCAGTTTGATACTCACAATCAAGATGAGGGGAGTGTGGTTCACGTCTTGGAGGTGTGTCCAAAATTTGGAGTGGGGGGACCGAACATACTGTCGATAATCTTCGTGGCGGGGTAGCCTGCTGTGGTTGGCCCTGGACATCAGACCTTGCTTTCTATGCTGCCACATGTTTTTTTTGGTGGTGTGTTACAGAAGTCTGACTTCTGCTGCTCCAGACTTCTTTTGATGGACCTAGTATTGAAAGTTAAATTTTGTTATGGCCATTCCTTTACAAACAAACCCTATACTACAATGGACACTTTAACTGCTTCCGCAGCGTCATCATCATCAGATGTCATGGGAGTTACTGTAGGACGACCAGTACTGCTTTTTTCCAACACTGTAAAACCAAAATAAAATATCATGTATTCATGCTATTGTTGATAGATCCACCCATTATGCTTATAAACATTAATTCTTTAAAAAATGCTTGTTTTATTAAAAAAAAAACCCATAAGGACCGTAAACCAAAAAACCACTACATAAAACAATAAACATTGTCCAATAGCCATATGCACTATGGAAAGTGCAACACAGGAAAACATGTACAGGACACAGACATAGGATACAAGTAAAAATACATACACTAACAACCAAAAACACACACATCTTCATTTTGTAATGAAAGGAAAAAAATTACAGATGCAATATAGAAATTGCTCTGTGATGTGACACTCCAAACACACATTACCACTATATGAGCCAAAAAAAAAAAAAAAATGTAAAAAAATTAGACTGCAGGGTACAAATACAGACTCAAACTGAACAAACAAATAGTGGGTTTTAAATTTTTTTTTATTACATTCAGTAATAATGACATTACACATGTAAGTGGTTTCCAAACCACTTCCCACTACTCCAGCCTCTAACATGACAACCACTGTTTTTGCAACATTGCACATGGATAACCTAAATATAAAACATAGTCCAAATTAAAAACTTAAAAATGTGCAAAAGGAAAACATTATTGCTGGACAATTCAATGACACACCAAGTCCAAACTACACATGGAAAATATACAGAAAAAAAAACACATGACATACAATAATGTAAGATGTTACATTGGCTTTTGTAGAAAACATTACCAAAAAAAATTATTTGCTGACACACACTTGAAGATGGGAGTAATATGCAACGTCACATGACACACATTTGAAAAAAAAAAAAAAAAAAAAAGTAAGATCATAGAATGTTAATGCAAATACACATGCTCACCATTCTTCCTGGGCCTATCTGAATCCCGGACATGGGTTGCAGAGACTACTTCAGGAGGTATTACACTCCGCATGGGCTCCTCATACTCCAGATATCTTGCAATATAGGGCTGCCCACCACCGGTTTTTCGAGCCGACTTCGCCTCCTTGGCCATTTTGGACTTGACACATCGCTTTATGTCATAGTACCGTTTGCGGCACGTGTCCTCCGTCCGCTTGACCACCCCCTCACTATTGACAGCAGCAACAACTTTCGCCCACAACACCGTCTTCTTCCGTGTTGGCACCTTGGCGGACTCAGGCCCAAATACTGTATCTGCTGCTGATACTTCATCAGCTACCGCACCAATGCCACATTTTCTGCATAACTAAACTTGACATTTCGCCCAGTCTTAGTAGTTGTGCGTGGCTGCGGAGCTCTCTGACTGTCACTATCACTGTCACTTGAGGCTGCTGCAGCAACCTCACCCACCTCCTCCACCTCACTAACCTCACTCACACTCACCTTCTCCACCTGACCGACCTCCTCCCCCTCATTCACACCCTCCACCTCTGAGTCACACATAATTGTGAATTGTGTGTCTAAACACTTAACACAGAAAAAAAAAAAACAAACAACACACTCATCCACTACCACTGCACAAATCACACACACACACACACACACACACACACACACACACACACACACACACACACACACACACACACACACACACACACACACACACTGACAAGGGACTATAAATAAAAAATACTTGGACAAAAAATTAGACAAAACCACAAAAAACAAGACTACAAGAATGACAAGACTACTTTCAAACACAATACTACACTCAGAAATCGCAAACAACACTCCTTACCAAACCAAAAACTCACCTACCTCCACAGCACAACCTCCCTCCTCACCATACGAGGTGCGGACGGTTTGGGGCGTATTTATATGGTTGCGCACAGACACTCCTACATCTGAAACGCAACGAATCATGAAAGGGGATGAAAAATGAAACTAAAAGTGAAAATGCGGCCGGGGTTTAAAAAAAACCCTGCCGCGTTTAACTTAGAAAATAAACCAGCAAAAACAACAAAAACACGTACGCAAACGACAATGACGGCCATAAATGTGCCAAAAAAAACCGACTGGCATCGACATCGGAAAACACGAAAACCATAAAGTCGACTGCTTCGTAACTTTGCGTATATAGGCCCTCATTCCGAGTCGTTCGCTCTGTATTTTTCATCGCATCGCAGTGAAATTCCGCTTAGTACGCATGCGCAATATTCGCACTGCGACTGCGCCAAGTAATTTTACAATGGAGATAGTATTTTTACTCACGGCTTTTTCATCGCTCCGGCGATCGTAGTGTGATTGACAGGAAATGGGTGTTACTGGGCGGAAACAGGCAGTTTTATGGGCGTGCGGGAAAAAACGCTACCGTTTCCGGAAAAAACGCAGGAGTGGCCGGGGAAACGGGGGAGTGTCTGGGCGAACGCTGGGTGTGTTTGTGACGTCAAACCAGGAACGACAAGCACTGAACTGATCGCAGATGCCGAGTAAGTGTGGAGCTACTCTGAAACTGCTAAGTAGTTTGTAATCGCAATATTGCGAATACATCGTTCGCAATTTTAAGATGCTAAGATACACTCCCAGTAGGCGGCGGCTTAGCGTGAGCAACTCTGCTAAAATCGCCTTGCGAGCGATCAACTCGGAATGAGGGCCATAGTTTAAAAAAGTTGCATGAAAATGCACCCAATACAAAGCGAGTTAAAACACTACACAAACCGACTCAAACACGAATATTAGTAAATATAGGCCCAGCTTGGGAAAGGTAAATGGATTTCTGTTCCTGCACATTCGGAACCGAGCATTTGCCCAGTAAGATTAGCTGAGATTTATTGCCAGAATCGTCCAAGTTGGGGGAAGCAATGGTTAGTGCATAGCGATCTTATTCCTTTATCTAGATTTCAGTTTTCCAGCGTGTTTAATAAGTGTTTGATAGCGTTGGATCTTCCATTGGAGCAGTATGGGACGCATTCTTTTAGGATTTGAGCAGCGACTTGTGCGGCATTGGCAGGTTCTTCTAGCGTAGAGATTAAGCAGTTAGGGCGATGGAAATCTGATGCTTACAAGGGCTATATTCGGGGCGATAAGTTGCATTCCTAGAGGCTTCCAGCGAGTTTGTTGTTTGGGAATCCCAGGGCCTTAAGCTACTCGCCGTTAAAGGGGGATTGGAGTTCTTTTCACCTTTTTCCTCGTAAAATTTTGAGGTTTGGTGTTGTTCACCTCCATCTGGATTGCCTAAACAACTAAGTTTTTTCCTTCCCCGCAAGCAACTAATTAAATTCGTAATAATATTAAACAAATTCTTTTTGTTTTACTGTTTCCTACAGGTTTTTTGACATTATCAAGCCGGGTGTGGATTGTGGGTCACTCTTATATTTATTGGGCAGGTAGGCACCCAGCGGCTAAGTCGTTCCTCTTCAATGTTAAGTGGATAGGGATAAGGGGTATGAGATGGCGTAATTTATTGAACTTACTTTGGGACTTTGAGGAGAAGTGGGGTGCCCCGGATTGTTTAATTGTGCATTTAGGGGGTAACGATTTAGATACTTGTAAAGGTATCGAACTTAATAATGTCATAAAGAGGGATTTTCAGCTAATTATGGAGCGTTGGCCATTGGTTAAGCTTTTGTGGTGGGAAGTTGTACCACGTAGATTTTGGAGGGGCACTCAAGGGGGAGCTGCTTTGGATAGAGTAAGGAGAAAACTTAATGCTGCAACATTAAGATATGTCATTAGTTTAGGAGGGCTAGTTGTAAAGCACCCAGATTTGCGTTATGAGAAGGTGAATTTGTATAGGCTAGACGGGGTGCATTTGTCTGAGATTGGTATGGAGTTATTTGTCACAGCTTTATTGAAAGGTTTAAAGGAGGTTTGAGGTTTAGGTTCATGGTGGCGGTTTCATAGTCTTGAGCCTTCGAATTTGGCGGAAAGCAGTGCTCATCGGAGGCTCAATTTAGGGCAGCAGAGCTTGGCTAGCATTTCCCCTTTGAGAAAAGGCGAGTCAGTCACTACCTCAGGGGAGGACCAGGTCACCATCTTAAGGAGGTACCAGCACTGTGCTAGTTAAGGGGAGATGGTTCTACCCAAGACGGATTGAGCAAGGGGTGGAAACTCCGCCCCATTTGTTTATTGATTCAAAAATTTTAAGCCATGGCTGAGTTGGCACTGCTTTTTTCGCCACCAGTGATTAAGATTTCTAATTCTGATTCAAATTAAATAAATTTGGCTGTGACCTCCTTTTTCCAATCTATACAGTGGTCCATGTCTTTATTTATTAATTTAATTGTTTAAGTGTTGTGTAATAATAAAAAAATATGGGTGACTTAAAAGATACCTCTATAAGTGTCTTCACCAGTTTGTAAATGTAAGCATACGTGTGAGCAGTAACCTCTTCAAATAGACACAAGGGTGATCCTCCGTATCCTAGAATCCCACACCCCATACCTGGAGAAGTTTTTATCCATTGAGGGACTATATTATGATTTTGAAGCTTTCAGGACTCATCAAATTAGACACATATTGTTGTTTCTCTTTTATTCCCAATGTTTACGAGACTCATAAAGGACAACATACTGACAGAACACAAGTGTGGACGAATCCAATGGTATATTGGATCTGCATAAATATTGACTGTGTGTAACACCAAATATTGTATGTGAGCATCATTAAGGGTTCTATCAAAAATTATTTTCTTTGTGTTTAAGTTTTCAGATGTGCACATATATGATGTAACCTTTACAGCTGCTCCAGAGTGCGCAGGGGTCCTCTCTTACTATTTTGCAAAAAAAGCACTGAATACTTGTTGTAATCCAGCGCTGTGGATCACACGTGGAGTGGTGATATGGTATTTTTAAACATTGCTACGAATGTAATTTGCCTAGAAGTTCAAATATTTGTTCTATTTCCAATCTTTCTCTAAAGCAATGTCTAGTATTGACTGAGCTATGTAGGTACAGTACTGATATGCAAACATAGCTTAGTCATCACTAGATATTGCTTTAGAAATAATAAATCTATACTGTTTATATTGTCTTTGATACTAGAGCGCCATCTAGTGATGACTGGACAATACTGTGTGGTTCTACAAATCTTTAAGTGTTACTTAAGGCCCATACACACTAGATGATATTTTCCATAGATATAAGTGATAACGATGGTTGTGAACGATCAAATCATTCAAATCGTTCTAGTGTGTACACAGCAAACAATGTATGATGCATGCAACCATGGGTCGTTTGAAGTAGGTTGTCAGTCTTCCATGCATGCAGCTCAATGCACGCAATCCCAGCAGAGCAGATCATTCATCGTTCAGATCGTTTGTAAAAAAAAGCTCAGTGTGTATACTCAATCTTGTTTGTCAGGGAGCTCCAGGGAAATTGCTCATCTTCCACATTGTTTATCTTTCACATCTCTTAAGTCTTGCAGTGTGTATGGGCCTTGAGATTCACACTGTACTTAATATTTTGCCATCAAGCTGATGCTTTGTTTCTTAAGGCCGGTACACACTAGCCGATTCTGGAATGCCGGCGATGAACGACTATATCATTGAATGATATAGCGTTCAACACTGAACGCTATCATTCAACGATAACGTTCAGTGACATCACTGCCGGCATTCCTGAACATGCAGCTCAATATTGGTGATCACCGAACAACGTTTGGGAGCGCGCATCGTTCATTGGTCACCAATATTTCCCCCATACACACTGGACGATATAAGCCTAAAAATAAATGATAATGACATGTCATTATCGTTTATTTTTTAGGCTAAAACCGCCTAGTGTGTACCCCCCTTTACTGTAAATCCAAATGTTAGATAGCCAAATACTACAATCCATTATTTGTAATTCCTTGTATATTATAGATAGAGATACGGACTGTGTTAAATAAATAAGATTGATGCTCCCTTCTTAAATTATTGAATATTAGACTAGAATATTACTATGCTACAACCAGAGTAAATACCAATCTAAGAATAATACATAATTTATATTATCTCTATATTTACGGTATATCTTCTTAACCATACGAAAATACTGTCCATGTTAGAAAGCATTAGCGTTAATAATCTTTGATGAAAAATTTGATACCGTTCAACACCCGCTTGAAAAAAATTGGACATTATCTTAGTTTATTGACTTTTCTCTTTAAAATACAGTATATCTGCATAAAATCAGGATATATAAACAAAAATCAAGACTTTTTATATTATACTTTGGCTGCTACTTTTATATTTTTTTCTTTTTTATAATTTACTATTTTATTTTAGTTAATTTTATTAGGTTCTCTTTATTTTTATTTATTCTTGCATACAATTTGGGTTTTTTTCAGAACAGTTCCTTACATCCTGCCTGTTGGAAATGTTAAAATGTTGGAACATTGTATTTTTACATTTTGCTAATTTCCATTGTTTCCATTTTAATGTTATTCCCTTCATCACACCTTACAGCAGACTGCATTAAGTAGTAAACCACATTCCCCTATATACAAGACATATGTATCAGAATCAGAGCCACGACTAGACTTTTTGATGCCCTGCGCCAAAAAGAGAAATGCCCCCCCCCATTTTTCCAATAGGGACATAAGGCGCATGCCTCGTGGGGAAGGGGCATGACACAGGGTGGTAGTCATGTGACCGCCGGTCGGCTGACCGACAGTCACATGACCTCCTCCGTGAGCCCGACGGCTCACTATCCTGATGGTTGGCATGCCGACCAACAGGGACTATTTCCACTCGTGGGTGTCCACGACACCCATAGAGTGGGAATAGAACCCGTGGCGACCGCAGGTCGCCACCGAGCCCGCAGCGTGGCGAGCGCAGCGAGCCCGCAAGGGGCTTGCTGCACTCGCCTTTCCCCGCCGGGATCCCGGCGTCGGTATGCTGCCAGGATCCCGGCGTCGGTAAGGTGACCGGCGGTCAGGAGACCGCCGGTCACCCGTACTACACCCCATGACATATACACACACATTTATATTACAATGCAAGAAAATGGACTTGGACTCAAATCCTCTTTATACCACATTCATGCACTCAATCCGAGAGCATGCTGCCATTCAGCCACAATAGCCCT
The DNA here is from genome assembly GCF_028390025.1 of Pseudophryne corroboree. Taxonomy (NCBI): domain Eukaryota; kingdom Metazoa; phylum Chordata; class Amphibia; order Anura; family Myobatrachidae; genus Pseudophryne; species Pseudophryne corroboree. The sequence continues at coordinate 439,911,947 of NC_086447.1, forward strand.
CATTAATTAACACATTTCAATATACTGCTGCCCCCAGCCAAACACCCCACCTACTGAACCACTTGATCCTGCATAAAAAATTATGAGATTTATAACTATATGAAGCTACCTGTACCCCGTAAAAAAATAACCAGCACGATAATCGAGCAGATCCATGCAGTGTGCAGCCAGCCACACATCCAATCCCTTGCAGCCACACACTACATAGAGCTGCCCAGCCGCAAAACGCTGATTACCCATTCACAAAGTTCAAGGTAAGCTTCAAATAGTTAAAACTCTGTAGCTTAGATTTCTCTAGCTTTCTATGCAAGGGCAGATAGCTCAATGAATAGAGTGTCCGACTGCAATGTCATAAGAAATGGGTTTGAATCCTGGGCACATTAGCATTCCGAAATGTAATAAAGGAAAGTGTGAGTGAACAAGAAAGAGTTATCAAGTCAAGTTCATGAATGCTGTATAGGTATTAGCGTCAAATGAGGTTGGGGTAGGAGATAAGGGCGGTCAGAAGATGCTGGGCTTCAAAAGGGGCAGAAGCTACAAGTGAAAGTAATTAGATTATTCATAATTGACAAGTTCTGCAAACAGCGCCTCCTACCCTACAGCGCTATGTGTGGAGCATACTCTGCACACACATAGTTACGGCCCTGATCAGAATAGAAAGGGTTAACTAACATACTTTAGACAAAAGCACTGGTTAAACATAACTTCATTAAAAACATAGTGGTTGCCTATTCATAAAAATATACAAAACCATAAAACATTATTATTATTATTATTATTATTATTATTATCCTTTATATGGCGCCACAAGGGTTCTGCAGCGCCCAATTACAGAGTACATAAACAAATAATCAAACAAGAAAACAGCAACTTAGTTGATGACAGTATAGGACAAGTACAGGGTAAATGAACATAGTTATATCAGCAGATGACACTGGAATAAGTATCAGGTGGCAGAAGACTGCTGGATTTGGTGCAGTTGAAGATTATTAAAGTAAGAAAGGATAAGCACATGAGGGAAGAGGGCCCTGCTCGTGAGAGCTTACATTCTAAAAGGGAGGGACAGACAGACAGACATAGAGAGCATAGAACAGAGGGTTAGGATGAGATTTGGCTGGGTTTGGTGAAGAAGTGGGTCTTGAGAGCCTGTTTGAAGTTTTGTAGAGAGGTGGAGAGTCTGAGGGGGAGAGGTAGGGAATTCCAGAGAAGTGGTGCAGCACGTGAAAAATCTTGGAGGTAGGAGTGGGAGGAAGTAATCCGTAGGCAGGAGAGTCGGCGTGCATCTAGGCAACTTTTATTAATTATGCCAATATTTATCTAATATGCTTTACATTAGGGGTGTGCACTAGGCCATTTTTCAGGTTTTCTGTTTTGGTTTTGGATCTGGATCTCCTTCGTGTTTAGGCTCTGGATTGGTTTTGCCAAAACCACCCTTGCTGGTTTTGGTTTTGGGTTTGGATCTGTATTTTTTTTTTAAAAATCAGCAAAACAGCTAAAATAACAGAATTTGGAGGTGTTTTTGTTCCTACAGTATTATTAACCTCAATAACATTCATTTCCACTAATTTCCAGACTATTCTGAACGGGTGTGGTTCATCAAATCGACAGTATCTAGGTCGACAATGTTTAGGTTGACCACTATAGGTCGACAGTCACTAGGTCGACATGGATGGAAGGTCGACAGGGTTTATAGGTCGACATGTGCTAGGTCGACAGGTCTAAAGGTCGACATGAGGATTATTTTTTTTGTGTTGTTTTCTTCGTAGAGTGACGGGGATCCCAAATTAGTGCACCACGTCCCCTCGCATGGCTCGCTTCGCTCGCCATGCTTCAGGCATGGTGCCTTCGCTTCGCTCGGCACAGATTACCGTTCCAATCGTAGTCCACGTGGATCGTTCAGTATGAAAAAATTAAAAAAATGTGAAAAACTCATGTCGACCTTTAGACCTGTCGATCTAGCACATATCGACCTAGAAACCCTGTCGACCTTCCATCCATGTCGACCTAGTGACTGTCGACCTATAGTGGTCGACCTAAACATTGTCGACCTAGATACTGTCGATCTTCAGACCGGATCCCATTCTGAACACCTCACAGCTCACAATATTGTTTTTATCCAGTTTAGGCCAAAAGGTTGCCCCAAGGTAGCTGGACGAAGCAGCAGCAGCAGCCCTTGGATGTATATACTGGGAGGACAAAATATTTTTTTAAAAGAATGTATTTAAAAAAAGATGCACACAAGACAGTTCTCAAAAAGATGATTAAGGCAGAGAAGAATAAAAAAAAGACAATATTTTATATTTAATTTATTTTAATTTCAATTTATTTTAATTTAATTTATTTAATTTATTTAGAATCAAACTCTTAATTTCCTCAAAGATATCTTCGATATGCAGAAAGTACACTATATGAGTGTGGAGAGGCTATTTATATTCATTTAATTTAAATTGATTTAATTTATAATTATTATTATTAATAATATTAATTTGAATTAATTACAATGTGTTGAAAAGAAGAATTATGAAAATAGGACAATAACTTATAATAAGAATATGAGCCACAAACACCACACCCTGAAATGGACAGAGCATGCCTGGATGTATTCTGAGAGAATACAGGACAAAATATAAATTAAAAAAAATTGTATAGTACACTGGGGTACAGCACAAATAAAAAATAGATTTTTTTTTATAATTATAATTTTAGGCTTTTTGTTTTTAGCTTTCATTATTTTAAGGAGGGAAAGAGCCTAGGTGCTGAATTTAGGAAAAAGTATCAATATAATTATAGATGTGTGTGTATATATATATATATATATATATATATATTATTCACATCTCTGTTGCTCCCGTTCGCTGTTGGAAACAAACCTCTGTACGTTTGTATGATTACAAAAAGAAAAAAGAAAAATGCAACTGCGCCCGGGATTAACAGAAGATTGAATAAACCCTTAATTGAACGATTGAATAAAATAAAAATATATAAGCCACTAAGTGTCAAGAATACAATACACTGATTAATATTGCACATAGATTGTTTATATATAAGTATCAATAAAAATATTTTTTAAAAAGTAATTGTGCACAGTATACAGCTTTATAAAGAAAGGAAATAGAACATATAAAAATGTATCCAATTGTAAACACAACACTGTATCATATGCGGCATGACTATAGGTATCAATTGTATAAATGTGTCCATTTACATTCACTGTTGCATGGTAAGTATATTGAGTAGCTAGATAGCTAACCAGTCTCTGGAATTTAAATGGAATATTCAAGTTGTAACAAACGCACTTTTTAAATTTATTAGCAATTCGCAAATGTTCGTATAAAGGTGACTGTGAGAGTGCTTGTTTACAGAGCGTCCCACCATACTGATTACCTGGTCCAGTTATGAGGGAGAGCCAGACAGCGCTGGCTGAGGTATTCCCCTCGTGGAGACTGGTCCTGCAGCGAGGGGGAGCCAAGGCAAGGCTATGTTCACCTCGTATGCGGCTTTTTGGATCAGTTCCAATTGAATAACCAATTTGCGATAACAGAAGCTGGCCGGCCGCGTCTCATAAGCGCCGGGCAGCGCTGGTGGTGTTGTTCAAACCTCTGGGTGGCCTTGCCAGAGGTATTGCACCACGAGGGGAATACCTCAGCCAGCGCTGTCTGGCGTTCGATGTTAATACGTCCGGCTAACTTCCAAATAGTGCCAGCGGTCTCCAACTGAAAGTGATCCCGCAGCTTATATGAGGTGAGCACAGCGTGATTCTGGCTCTCCCTCATAACTGGACCAGGTAATCAGTACGGTGGGACGCCACACGTACCTGCTCTGTAAAGCAGGTACGTGTGGCGTCCCACTCTCACAGTCACCTTTATACGAACATTTGCGAATTGCTAATAAATTTAAAAAGTGCATTTGTTACAACTTGAATATTCCATTCAAATTCCAGAGACTGGTTAGCTATCTAGCTACTCAATATACTTACCATGCAACAGAGAATTTAAATGGACACATTTATACAATTGATACCTATAGTCATGCCGCATATGATACAGTGTTGTGTTTACAATTGGATACATTTTTATATGTTCTATTTCCTTTCTTTATAAAGCTGCATACTGTGCACAATTACTTTAAAAAAAGTTTTTTATTGATACTTATATATAAACAATATATGTGCAATATTAATCAGTGTATTATATTCTTGACACTCAGTGGCTTATATTTTTATTTTATTCAATCGTTCAATTAAGGGTTTATTCAATCTTCTGTTAATCCCGGGCGCAGTTGCATTTTTCTTTTTTTATTATTTTCATTTTACACTGAGGAGGAGCCCCGGAAGGATAGACAGATCACCCCTTTTAGATACAGCAGACAGAGCACCCCTTTCAAATACATAATAGAAATATATTTTGGCTTTGGGTCACACACAGATATATAGCAGTAGTGTACGGCAGCCGCAGTACTAGTCGTCACTGAGTGATGCACCAATAGAAATATATTTATTGCTCTGGATCACACACAGAGGATATATAGCAGTAGTGTACAGCAGTCGCAGTACTAGTAGTAAGAGTGACGCACCAATAGAAATATATTTTTTTGGTCTGGATCACACACAGAGGATATATAGCAGTAGTGTACGGCAGACGCAGTACTAGTAGTCAGAGTGACACACCAATAGAAATATATATTTTTTGCTCTGGATCACACACAGAGGATATGTAGCAGTAGTGTACGGCAGCCACAGCACTAGTAGTCACTGAGTGACGCACCAATAGAAATATATTTTTGGCTTCGGATCACACACAGATATATAGCAGTAGTGTACGGCAGTACTGGTTGTCATCACTGAGCGACGCACCAATAGAAATATATTTTTTGCTCTGGACCACACCCAGATATATAGCAGTAGTGTACGGCAGTACTGGTAGTTGTCACTGAGTGACACACCAATAGAAATATATTTTTTGCTCTGGATCACACAGAAATATAGCAGTAGTGTACAGCAGTACTGGTAGTTGTCACTGAGTGACACACCAATAGAAATATATATTTTTTGCTCTGGATCACACACAGATATATAGCAGTAGTGTATGGCATCTGCTGTACTAGTAGTGAGAGTGACGCAGCAATAGAAATATATTTTGGGCTTTGGATCACACACAGAGGCTATATAGCAGTAGTGTACGGCAGTACACAGCCCCTCATAGACAGAGAACACCGGGGCCAATATTTACTAAGAATTCGAGTTTGTCCGATTTGTGTGTTTTTTTTAAGTCCCAATCCGGGAATTCACTAAGCACCAATCTCGGCAGTGTTGGGACTATTCGTAATGGTTTGATTTGCAAAGTTCTGAAATACGAATGAATAGACCATCGGTCAAACGCGGCTGATATTTCATACAATACGGGCATTCACTATTCATTCGTATTTGGGTGTTAGTTTCTGAGTGCTCAAGTGCGGGTCTGTTTTTTTTCGAATCGTTAAAAAAAGCAGCAAAAAAATAGACCTGCTTTTTCCAGTCGAGTTTGGATAACCATGCACGGATCAGTGAGATCTGTGCATGGTTATCTATGGGAAAGGGTCTGTTTAGTGTAAAAACTGAGAAAAAAATTGCGTGGGGTCCCCCCTCCCAAGCATAACCAGCCTCGGGCTCTTTGAGCCGGTCCTGGTTGAAAAAAATATGGGGAAGAAATGACAGGGGTTCCCCCATATTTAATCAACCAGCACCGGGCTCTGTGCCTGGTCCTGGTTCCAAAAATACGGGGGACAAAAAGTGTAGGGGTCCCCCGTATTTTTGAAACCAGCACCAGGCTCCACTAGCCAGGTACATAATGCCACAGCCGGGGGACACTTTTATACTGGTCCCTGCAGCCCTGGCATTACATACCCAACTAGTCACCCCTGGCCGGGGTACCCTGGAGGAGTGGGAACCCCTTAAATCAAGGGGTCCCCCCCTCCAGCCACCCAAGGGCCAGGGGTGAAGCCCGAGGCTGATATTCCATTGCATTTTACAATTAGAACAGTAATAGAACAAAACTGGGCAAAAAACAGACAGACTTAGAAGTAGGAAGGCCCTGCTCGCTTACAATCTATCCCTCCCTCACTCTCCCCCTGACACCATCTCTCTCTCTCCCTGACTCTCCCTGACACCCTCTCTCTCATTCTCTCTCTGTCTCTCCCTCTTTCTCTCCCTGACACTCTCTCTCACTTGCTCCCCTCTTTCTCTCTCCCTCCCTGACACTCTATACTTGACACTGTCTCTCTCTCCCTTACACTGTCTCCCTCCCTTTCTCTCCCTGACACTGTCTGTCTCCCTCTCTCCCTGACACTCTCTCTTGTTCTCCCTCTCTCTCACACTGTCTCTTTCATTCTCTCCATGACAGTCTCTCCCCTCTCTCTCTCACCTGATGCTGTCTCTTCTTCTCTTTCTGACATTGTCTCTCTCCCTGGCACACTCTCCCTCTCCTTGACACTGTCTCACTCTATTTCTCCCTCCCTCTCTCTCTCCCTCCCTGATACTCTTTATCTCTCTGACTCTCTCTCCTTAACCCTCTCTCTCTCATTTTCTCACTCCCTCTCTGTCTCTTCCTCTTTCTCTCCCTGACACTGTCTTACTCTCTCTTGCTCCCCTCTTTTTCTCTCCCACCTCGACACTCTCACGCCCCTCCCTCTCTTGCTCCTCCCCTGCTCTCTCTGACAACCTCTCTCTCCAACACTCTCCCTGACACTGTGTCTCTCCCTCCCTCACTCTCCCCTGACTCTCTCTCACTGGTACTCTCTTTCTCTGCCTCTCCCTGACACCCTCTCTCTCTCTTGTTCTTTCTCTCTCCCTCTCTGTATCTCCCTGACTCTCTTACTCTCACTTGCTCCCCTCTTTTTCTCTCCCTCCCTAACACTCTCTATCTCTCACTCCCTCTTGCTCCCCTTCCTCTCTTTCTCCTCCCCCTTCTCTCTCTTTCTGACACCCTCTCCGACACCCCCTCTCTCCCTGATGCCATCTCTCTCTTTCCTCTCATCCCTTTCTCCCTGACACCCTCTCTCTCTTTCTCTCATTCCCTCTTTTTCCATGAAACCCTCTCTCTCCCTGGCCCACCTCTCTTTTTCTCTCTCTTTCTTATTCTTGCTCCTCTCTTTCTCTCTGTCTCTCTCCCCCTGACACCATTTCTGTCTCTAACTCCCATCATTCTCTTTTTCCTGCTACTCTAAGTGGCATACTGTAATTGCAGTGTGGGGGAAAGCCTTTTAAGATTTTGCTGTAGGGCCCACAAAGTTCTAGTTATGCCCCTGACAGTTGTGTTTGTGTGCAGGCATGGACTGGGGCTTTTTTCCCCCGGTCCCAGCATTTGTGCATGCTCGCGTGCATGCATCATTGGGGGCGTGGAAATGGCTCACGAGGGCCTGCTGCGAGTCAGGGGGCATGTACTCATGGCATGCACTCATATTTCTAAGAGACAGGCATTTTGGGTGGCTGGAGAAGACAATCAGAGAGTCGGGAGCTGCGATGTGCGTGGCCTTCCCGGCTTTCTGTATGACTGGACTGCAGTGATGTGTGGTGGGGTGAGACAGGTGAGGCAGAGCCTTTCCTGTCACACTAACGTTTGTGCCAGAGTTTTGACTGTATAAAGTACATGAAAAATACAAAGAATATGTTTGAAATATCTTCTTTGCATTATTCTAATAATTTTTATAGCCAAAGCTCTGGAGTAAAAAGTCTATGACAGGTGAGGCAGTGCCTCCTTTCTATCTTTTCCACACATCTCTGATCAAAACTCACCAAATTTCCAAGAGTTTAAACTGCTGCACCTGTGTATAATGCCCAGATGTACGCTTTGGCTCATATATTGCATGTAAATCTGGCTCTGGTGCTAGCCAGAGCCTCTTGAGCTATTTAGCTCACCGCACGTCCCTACTGGACCGTCCCTTTTGCCAGAAGGGCCAGATGGGCAGTCCAGCCCTGTTTGTATGTGTATGTGTGTGTATGTGTCTCAGTGGGACAGTATGTGTCCATGGGACAGTGTGTGTGTGTGTCTATGGAACTGTGTGCTGTGTGTGTGTCTATGGGGTATTGTGTGTGTGTGTGTGTGTGTATTTGGAAGTGTGTGTGTTGCCATGGGGCAGTATATAGTGGCTATGGGGCAGTGCGTGTGGTGTAAGGGCCCTGTCTAATTTGTCAGTCCCGGGCCCCATCATTTCTGATGGCAGCCCTGTGCACAGACAGTTCACATGTACCTAATCTATAACAAATAATTTAAGGAAAGCTAGCTCTGCCTTCCCACCCCTCCCCTTCATACCACTACACCCACAACCTGGTATAGGACATATCATATCCAACCCAGATACCATCCAATTACTGTATGCTATTATTATTATTCTACTTTGTATTTCTCACAATTTTTTTCCATCCAATTACTCACAGCGACAATCATCCAAAGTGCAAACCACAATTGCATTGCCAGAAATCTTCAGCCGGACATGAAGTAAGAAGAAAAATAATCCAATGTAACGTTAACACCATATGAATCACTGCCTCAACTACCCTGCACTACGCAGCAACTGCAAACTAAGTATCAGCTTTTCTATTAGCCTTACTACTAGGTGTATGATTACTCAGCTTGGTAGTGCACTTTACACTTCATAACCAGAGCCGGATTAACAATGGGGCGGATGGAGCTGCAGCTCCAGGCCACCCCATCAAAATAGGCCCACTGCATCTGTTCTGCTGGGTAGTAGACAGGAAAACTGTTAATCCTGTGCTACAGCCTAGCCTGCCTGTCAGTAGCAGTGTAAGGCCATGTACACTGAAACCCAGACCACCCGCGCCCTCCCCTCTGCCGCCCGCACCCACAGGTCAATCACCACTTGAAGCCGGCGGTGCGGGTGCAGTGGAAGCCCGAAGTGTGTTTGGCACCTCCCCAGTGTTGCGCAACATCAGCTACTGTACGTGACGCCCCTGGCCCCACCGCGACATGCAAAGGCAGCTAAGCTGTGCCCGGCGTGCGTGAAAGCTTCCCGGCTGGCCGAGTACTGATAATGACCATCATGTGTTAGGGCTGCTGGCTGCTCCTCAGAGTCTCTTCGAGTCCTGCTGATGCCTATCCCTGAGCCATAGACAGTGCCTGTATACAAGGTATGCAAGAACTGACAGTTTCCTGTTACATACAGTTGCAGATACTGTGGTTTATATGTACAGTATATATATATATATATATATACAGTGCCAGATTAAGGTCCACATGGGCCTGGAGCTGAAATCTATAAAGGGCCTACTGTGTGCTGCTGCAGGCGGTGTGCCCAGCACTGTGTGTGTGTGTGTGTGTGTGTGTGTGTGTGTGTGTGCATAGGTGTGCGCAGGGGGGGTGCCTGGTGCGCACAGGCACCCCCTAATGTCTGGCACCCCAATCTCACATGCCTGATGCAGCGATCACCGAGCAAGCTGATTACTGTCCCCTCTGCGCTGCACCCTGTCAGGTCTGTATTTCTGACCGGATGCCTGGGTTAATCAAAGGTGCCACTGCCACAAGCTTTCAAACTCCCGGCTCCACCTCTATGTACAAAAACAATGTGATGTGATTACGTCATGCTGCTCGCACGCCCACCCACCACACCCGCCACATGCCCACCTCTCTCCTTCTATGCTATGCCAACGCCAGCCACTGATGAGGATCAGCATGCTGCCAGTGTTCCACTTAGGAAGTCAAATTCAATACTGCCAGGTGGTCTGTAGCAGCATTGACACGTCACTCGTTTTTCCAGCAGCCGCAGTACTAGTCTGCAACTGTCAATGTCAGTGAGTGACTGGCTTGTAAGTAAGCTGCTGCAGCTTGCAGAGGAAAGAGAGGGGGAGCCAGACCAGGCTGAGGAGGAGCAGTGTAATTGCAGTGAGTGCCATCAGGGGTGTTTGTTTGGTGCACACCATAACATCTGACAATGTATCTGCTTTATTAGGATTTGTACAAGGGTGGATATTTTATATTGCGTTGACCGTCAATAGATGGTGCTAGACACGCCCAAAAGGCGGTGCTAGACACACCCCTCCGACGGTGCACCCCCTAATAAAATTTGCTGCGCACGCCTATGTGTGTGTGTGTGTGTGTGTGTGTGTGTGTGTGTGAGGGGGGTAACTACTTTTGTGAGTGTGTGGTCTGCACAAGAAGTATTTTTTGTACTGTGGAATGTGGCTAAAAGCATGAAGGGTATAGCTACCGCCTACCTCCACTCTCTCTCACCTCAATCCTTATCCCCTCTCGACTTATAATGTATGATGTATGCACCACTTGTTAGAAGATCGGATTGCCATGGGTGGGAGTTAAGACATCCATCATTCAATTTATGTTTATTTAATTTCCAAAGGCAAAACAAAATATCAAATCTATCAAAGTACAGACCAGTGACATGCGATGAGGTAAATGGCTGGGGACTGCCCTCCTTCCACATTATGCTACATTGTAGTGCCCCTGAACCATATTGTGTCGCATTATAGTACACCAATAAACATTAAGTCACATCATAGTTTCCCCAATACACATTAAGTCACATCATCGTTTCCCCAATACACATTAAGCCACATTGTAATGCCCCCAATACACATTAAGCCACATAGGTAGTGCCCTTGACATCAATAAGCTACATTGTAGTGCCCCAATACACCTTATGCCACATCGTAGTGCACCCAATACACAGTATGTCACATCATAGTGCCCCAATACTCATTAAACCACATCATAGTGCTCCAATACACGTTAAGCCACATTGTCGTGCCCCGATACACATTAGGCCACATTGTAGTGCCCACAGATACACATTATTCGACATTGTATTGCATTGTAGAACCCCCATCCAGTGGCGCTGGGGTGGGGGAGCGGGTACTCTTTACCCACTCCTGGGCCTATTGGAGGGGCCCAGGTGGGAGGCCTGGTCCCACTGCCCTCCCCCCCTTCCCCGTTGTAAACAGTGACGGCAGTTGGAGACAGGAGAGAGGGGACACGAAATGCTACAGTATGTTACAATGTTTTGCAGATACCGCAGTTGAGATGTATCAGAGCAGTGGAGGAAGGGGGGAGGGGCTTGGGAAAGAGCAGCGATAAGGGGTAAGAGGAGGTAGAGGACAGCAGAGAGGGCCGGGGTCAGCTAGAGAAGGGGCAGAGCAGAGAGGGGGCACGTCGGTTACACTAGTGTATACATGATATAATAAGAATTTACTTACCGATAATTCTATTTCTCATAGTCCGTAGTGGATGCTGGGGACTCCGTAAGGACCATGGGGAATAGCGGCTCCGCAGGAGACTGGGCACATCTAAAGAAAGCTTTAGGACTATCTGGTGTGCACTGGCTCCTCCCCCTATGACCCTCCTCCAAGCCTCAGTTAGGATACTGTGCCCGGACGAGCGTACACAATAAGGAAGGATTTTGAATCCCGGGTAAGACTCTAACCAGCCACACCAATCACACCGTATAACCTGTGATCTGAACCCAGTTAACAGCATGATAACAGAGGAGCCTCTGAAAGATGGCTCACAACAATAATAACCCGATTTTTGTAACAATAACTATGTACAAGTATTGCAGACAATCCGCACTTGGGATGGGCGCCCAGCATCCACTACGGACTATGAGAAATAGAATTATCGGTAAGTAAATTCTTATTTTCTCTAACGTCCTAAGTGGATGCTGGGGACTCCGTAAGGACCATGGGGATTATACCAAAGCTCCCAAACGGGCGGGAGAGTGCGGATGACTCTGCAGCACCAAATGAGAGAACTCCAGGTCCTCCTCAGCCAGGATATCAATTTTGTAGAATTTTACAAACGTATTTGCTCCTGACCAAGTAGCTGCTCGGCAAAGTTGTAAAGCCGAGACCCCTCGGGCAGCCGCCCAAGATGAGCCCACCTTCCTTGTGGAGTGGGCATTTACAGATTTTTGGCTGTGGCAGGCCTGCCACAGAATGTGCAAGCTGAATTGTACTACAAATCCAACGAGCAATAGTCTGCTTAGAAGCAGGAGCACCCAGCTTGTTGGGTGCATACAGGATAAACAGCGAGTCAGATTTCCTGACTCCAGCCGTCCTGGAAACATATATTTTCAGGGCACTGACAACGTCTAGCAACTTGGAGGCCTCCAAGTCCCTAGTAGCCGCAGGCACCACCAATAGGTTGGTTCAGGTGAAACGCTGAAACCACCTTGGGGAGAAACTGAGGACGAGTCCTCAATTCCGCCCTGTCCGAATGGAAAATCAGATAAGGCTTTTTTCAGGATAAAGCCGCCAATTCTGACACGCGCCTGGCCCAGGCCAGGGCCAACAGCATGACCACTTTTCATGTGAGATATTTTAACTCCACAGATTTAAGTGGTTCAAACCAATGTGACTTTTGGAACCCAAAACTACATTGAGATCCCAAAGTGCCACTGGAGGCACAAAAGGAGGCTGTATATGCAGTACCCCTTTTACAAACGTCTGAACTTCAGGGACTGAAGCTAGTTCTTTTTTGGAAGAAAATTGACAGGGCCGAAATTTGAACCTTAATGGACCCCAATTTCAGGCCCATAGACACTCCTGTTTGCAGGAAATGTAGGAATCGACCCAGTTGAATTTCCTCCGTCGGGCCTTACTGGCCTCGCACCACGCAACATATTTTCGCCAATTGCGGTGATAATGTTTTTGCGGTTACATCCTTCCTGGCTTTGATCAGGATAGGGATGACTTCATCCGGAATGCCTTTTTTCCTTCAGGATCCGGCGTTCAACCGCCATGCCGTCAAACGCAGCCGCGGTAAGTCTTGGAACAGACAGGGTCCTTGCTGGAGCAGGTCCCTTCTTAGAGGTAGAGGCCACGGATCTTCCGTGAGCATCTCTTGAAGTTCCGGTTACCAAGTCCTTCTTGGCCAATCCGGAACCACGAATATAGAGCTTACTCCTCTCCATCTTATCAATCTCAGTACCTTGGGTATGAGAGGCAGAGGAGGGAACACATACCCTGACTGGTACACCCACGGTGTTACCAGAGCGTCTACAGCTTATTGCCTGAGGGTCCCTGGACCTGGCGCAATACCTGTCGAGTTTTTAATCATGTGGAAGACTTCTGGGTGAAGTCCCCACTCTCCCGGGTGGAGGTCGTGCTGAGGAAGTCTGCTTCCCAGTTGTCCACTCCCGGAATGAATACTGCTGACAGTGCTATCACATGATTTTCCGCCCAGCGAAGAATCCTTGCAGCTTCTGCCATTGCCCTCCTGCTTCTTGTGCCACCCTGTCTGTTTACGTGGGTGACTGCCGTGATGTTGTCCGACTGGATCAACACCGGCTGACCTTGAAGCAGAGGTCTTGCTAAGCTTAGAGCATTGTAAATGTCCCTTAGCTTCAGGATATTTATGTGAAGTGATGTCTCCAGGCTTGACCATAAGCCCTGGATATTCCTTCCCTGTGTGACTGCTCCCCAGCCTCGCAGGCTGGCATCCGTGGTCACCAGGACCCAGTCCTGAATGCCTAATCTGCAGCCCTCTAGAAGATGAGCACTCTGCAACCACCACAGGAGGGACACCCTTGTCCTTGGTGACAGGGTTATCCGCTGATGCATCTGAAGATGCGACCCGGACCATTTGTCCAGCAGGTCCCACTGGTGCGTGGAATCTGTGGAATGGGATTGCTTCGTAGGAAGCCACCATTTTACCCAGAACCCTTGTGCATTGATGCACTGAGACTTGGCTCGGTTTTAGGAGGTTCCTGACTAGCTCGGATAACTCCCTGGCTTTCTCCTCCGGGAGAAACACCTTTTTCTGGACTGTGTCCAGGATCATCCCTAGGAACAGAAGACACGTCGTCGGAACCAGGTGCGATTTTGGAATATTGAGAATCCAATCGTGCTGCCGCAACACTACCTGAGATAGTGCTACACCGACCTCCAACTGTTCCCTGGATCTTACCCTTATCAGGGAATTGTCCAAGTAAGGGATAACTAAAATTCACTTCCTTCGAAGGAATATCATCATTTCGGCCATTACCTTGGTAAAGACCCGGGGTGCCGTGGACCATCCATACGGCAGCGTCTGAACTGATAGTGACAGTTCTGTACCATAAACCTGAGGTACCCTTGGTGAGAAGGGTAAATTTTGACATGAAGGTAAGCATCCTTGATGTCCCGAGACATCATGTAGTCCCCTTCTTCCTGGTTCGCAATCACTGCTCTGAGTGACTCAATCTTGAATTTGAACCTCTGTATGTAAGTGTTCAAAGATTTTAGATTTAGAATCGGTCTCACCGAGCCGTCCGGCTTCGGTACCACAACAGTGTGGAATAATACCCCGTTCCCTGTTGCAGGAGGGGTATCTTGATTATCACCTGCTGGGAATACAGCTTGTGAATGGCTTCCAAAACTGTCTCCCTGTCAGAAGGAGACATCGGTAAAGCCGACTTTAGGAAACGGCGAGGGGGAGACGTCTCGAATTCTAATTTGTACCCCTGAGATATCACCTGAAGGATCCAGGGGTCTACTTGCGAGTGAGCCCACTGCGCGCTGAAATTCATTGAGACGGGCCCCCCACCGTGCCTGATTCTGCTTGTAAAGCCCCAGCGTATACTGAGGGCTTGGCAGAGGCGGGAGAGGGTTTCTGTTCCTGGGAACTGGCTGATTTCTGCAGCCTTTTTCCTCTCCCTCTGTCACGGGGCAGAAATGAGGAACCTTGTCCACGAAAAGACTGCGCCTGATAATACGGCGTCTTCTCATGTTGAGAGGCGACCTGGGGTACAAACGTGGAATTCCCAGCTGTTGCCGTGGCCACCAGGTCTGAAAGACCGACCCCAATAACTCCTCCCCTTAATAAAGCAATACTTCCAAATGCCGTTTGGAATACGCATCACCTGACCACTGACGTGTCCATAACCCTCTACTGGTAGAAATGGACAACGCGCTTAGACTTGATGCCAGTCGGCAAATATTCCGCTGTGCATCACGCATATATAGAAATGCAACTTTTTTTGCAGTCAGTATCCGTGTCGGCGTCTATATCTGCCATCTGAGGTAACGGGCGCTTTATATATATATATATATAAAACACACATATATATATATATTTCTCTAACGTCCTAAGTGGATGCTGGGGACTCCGTAAGGACCATGGGGAATAGCGGCTCCGCAGGAGACTGGGCACATCTAAAGAAAGCTTTAGGACTATCTGGTGTGCACTGGCTCCTCCCCCTATGACCCTCCTCCAAGCCTCAGTTAGATCTCTGTGCTCGAACGAGAAGGGTGCACACTAGGGGCTCTCCTGAGCTTCTTAGTGAAAGTTTTAGATTAGGTTTTTTATTTTCAGTGAGACCTGCTGGCAACAGGCTCACTGCATCGAGGGACTAAGGGGAGAAGAAGCGAACTCACCTGCGTGCAGAGTGGATTGGGCTTCTTAGGCTACTGGACATTAGCTCCAGAGGGACGATCACAGGCCCAGCTTGGATGGGTCCCAGAGCCGCGCCGCCGGCCCCCTTACAGAGCCAGAAGGCAGAAGAGGTCCGGAAAATCGGCGGCAGAAGACGTCCTGTCTTCAACAAGGTAGCGCACAGCACTGCAGCTGTGCGCCATTGCTCTCAGCACACTTCACACTTCGGTCACTGAGGGTGCAGGGCGCTGGGGGGGCGCCCTGAGACGCAATAAAAACACCTTGGATGGCAAAAAATGCATCACATATAGCTCCTGGGCTATATGGATGCATTTAACCCCTGCCGGAATACATAGAAAAACGGGTGATAAGGCCGCCGATAAGGGGGCGGAGCCTATCTCCTCAGCACACTGACGCCATTTTCCCTCACAGCTCCGTTGGAGGGAAGCTCCCTGGCTCTCCCCTCCCTGGCTCTCCCCTGCAGTCACTACACTACAGAAAGGGTTAAAAAAGAGAGGGGGGCACTAATTAGGCGCAGTATTAACTATACAGCAGCTATAAGGGGAAAAACACTTATATAAGGTAATCCCTGTATATATATAGCGCTCTGGTGTGTGCTGGCAAACTCTCCCTCTGTCTCCCCAAAGGGCTAGTGGGGTCCTGTCCTCTATCAGAGCATTCCCTGTGTGTGTGCTGTATGTCGGTACTTTTGTGTCGACATGTATGAGGAGAAAAATGATGTGGAGACGGAGCAGATTGCCTGTAATAGTGATGTCACCCCCTAGGGGGTCGACACCTGAGTGGATGAACTGTTGGAAGGAATTACGTGACAGTGTCAGCTCTGTATAAAAGACAGTGGTTGACATGAGACAGCCGGCTACTCAGCTTGTGCCTGTCCAGACGTCTCATAGGCCGTCAGGGGCTCTAAAGCGCCCGTTACCTCAGATGGCAGATATAGACGCCGACACGGATACTGACTCCAGTGTCGACGGTGAAGAGACGAATGTGACTTCCAGTAGGGCCACACGTTACATGATTGAGGCAATGAAAAATGTTTTACACATTTCTGATAATACGAGTACCACCAAAAAAGGGGTATTATGTTCGGTGAGGAAAAACTACCTGTAGTTTTCCTGAATCTGAGAAATTAAATGAGGTGTGTGATGATGCGTGGGTTTCCCCCGATAACAACGGATAATTTCTAAAATGTTATTGGCATTATATCCTTTCCCGCCAGAGGTTAGGGTGCGTTGGGAAACACCCCCTAGGGTGGATAAAGCGCTCACACGCTTGTAAGGGCTCTACCTTCGCCTGAGATGGCCGCCCTTAAGGATCCTGCTGATAGAAAGCAGGAGGGTATCCTAAAAGGTATTTACACACATACTGGTGTTATACTGCGACCAGCAATCGCCTCAGCCTGGATGTGCAGTGCTGGGTTGGCGTGGTCGGATTCCCTGACTGAAAATATTGATACCCTAGATAGGGACAGTATATTTTTGCCTATAGAGCATTTAAAAGATGCATTTCTATATATGCGTGATGCACAGCGGAATATTTGCCGACTGGCATCAAGTCTAAGCGCGTTGTCCATTTCTACCAGTAGAGGGTTATGGACACGTCAGTGGTCAGGTGATGCGTATTCCAAACGGCATTTGGAAGTATTGCTTTATTAAGGGGAGGAGTTATTGGGGTCGGTCTTTCAGACCTGGTGGCCACGGCAACAGCTGGGAATTCCACATTTGTACCCCAGGTCGCCTCTCAACATGAGAAGACGCCGTATTATCAGGCGCAGTCTTTTCGTGGACAAGGTTCCTCATTTCTGCCCCGTGACAGAGGGAGAGGAAAAAGGCTGCAGAAATCAGCCAGTTCCCAGGAACAGAAACCCTCTCCCGCCTCTGCCAAGCCCTCAGTATACGCTGGGGCTTTACAAGCAGAATCAGGCACGGTGGGGGGCCCGTCTCAATGAATTTCAGCGCGCAGTGGGCTCACTCGCAAGTAGACCCCTGGATCCTTCAGGTGATATCTCAGGGGTACAAATTAGAATTCGAGACGTCTCCCCCTCGCCGTTTCCTAAAGTCGGGTTTACCGATGTCTCCTTCTGACAGGGAGACAGTTTTGGAAGCCATTCACAAGCTGTATTCCCAGCAGGTGATAATCAAGATACCCCTCCTGCAACAGGGAACGGGGTATTATTCCACACTGTTGTGGTACCGAAGCCGGACGGCTCGGTGAGACCGATTCTAAATCTAAAATCTTTGAACACTTACATACAGAGGTTCAAATTCAAGATTGAGTCACTCAGAGCAGTGATTGCGAACCTGGAAGAAGGGGACTACATGATGTCTCGGGACATCAAGGATGCTTACCTTCATGTCAAAATTTACCCTTCTCACCAAGGGTACCTCAGGTTTATGGTACAGAACTGTCACTATCAGTTCAGACGCTGCCGTATGGATGGTCCACGGCACCCCGGGTCTTTACCAAGGTAATGGCCGAAATGATGATATTCCTTCGAAGGAAGTGAATTTTAGTTATCCCTTACTTGGACAATTCCCTGATAAGGGTAAGATCCAGGGAACAGTTGGAGGTCGGTGTAGCACTATCTCAGGTAGTGTTGCGGCAGCACGATTGGATTCTCAATATTCCAAAATCGCACCTGGTTCCGACGACGTGTCTTCTGTTCCTAGGGATGATCCTGGACACAGTCCAGAAAAAGGTGTTTCTCCCGGAGGAGAAAGCCAGGGAGTTATCCGAGCTAGTCAGGAACCTCCTAAAACCGAGCCAAGTCTCAGTGCATCAATGCACAAGGGTTCTGGGTAAAATGGTGGCTTCCTACGAAGCAATCCCATTCGACAGATTCCACGCACCAGTGGGACCTGCTGGACAAATGGTCCGGGTCGCATCTTCAGATGCATCAGCGGATAACCCTGTCACCAAGGACAAGGGTGTCCCTCCTGTGGTGGTTGCAGAGTGCTCATCTTCTAGAGGGCTGCAGATTAGGCATTCAGGACTGGGTCCTGGTGACCACGGATGCCAGCCTGCGAGGCTGGGGAGCAGTCACACAGGGAAGGAATATCCAGGGCTTATGGTCAAGCCTGGAGACATCACTTCACATAAATATCCTGAAGCTAAGGGACATTTACAATGCTCTAAGCTTAGCAAGACCTCTGCTTCAAGGTCAGCCGGTGTTGATCCAGTCGGACAACATCACGGCAGTCACCCACGTAAACAGACAGGGTGGCACAAGAAGCAGGAGGGCAATGGCAGAAGCTGCAAGGATTCTTCGCTGGGCGGAAAATCATGTGATAGCACTGTCAGCAGTATTCATTCCGGGAGTGGACAACTGGGAAGCAGACTTCCTCAGCACGACCTCCACCCGGGAGAGTGGGGACTTCACCCAGAAGTCTTCCACATGATTAAAAACTCGACAGGTATTGCGCCAGGTCCAGGGACCCTCAGGCAATAAGCTGTAGACGCTCTGGTAACACCGTGGGTGTACCAGTCAGGGTATGTGTTCCCTCCTCTGCCTCTCATACCCAAGGTACTGAGATTGATAAGATGGAGAGGAGTAAGCTCTATATTCGTGGTTCCGGATTGGCCAAGAAGGACTTGGTAACCGGAACTTCAAGAGATGCTCACGGAAGATCCGTGGCCTCTACCTCTAAGAAGGGACCTGCTCCAGCAAGGACCCTGTCTGTTCCAAGACTTACCGCGGCTGCGTTTGACGGCATGGCGGTTGAACGCCGGATCCTGAAGGAAAAAAGGAATTCCGGATGAAGTCATCCCTATCCTGATCAAAGCCAGGAAGGATGTAACCGCAAAAACATTATCACCGCAATTGGCGAAAATATGTTGCGTGGTGCGAGGCCAGTAAGGCCCGACGGAGGAAATTCAACTGGGTCGATTCCTACATTTCCTGCAAACAGGAGTGTCTATGGGCCTGAAATTGGGGTCCATTAAGGTTCAAATTTCGGCCCTGTCAATTTTCTTCCAAAAAAGAACTAGCTTCAGTCCCTGAAGTTCAGACGTTTGTAAAAGGGGTACTGCATATACAGCCTCCTTTTGTGCCTCCAGTGGCACTTTGGGATCTCAATGTAGTTTTGGGTTCCAAAAGTCACATTGGTTTGAACCACTTAAATCTGTGGAGTTAAAATATCTCACATGAAAAGTGGTCATGCTGTTGGCCCTGGCCTGGGCCAGGCGCGTGTCAGAATTGGCGGCTTTATCCTGAAAAAAGCCTTATCTGATTTTCCATTCGGACAGGGCGGAATTGAGGACTCGTCCTCAGTTTCTCCCCAAGGTGGTTTCAGCGTTTCACCTGAACCAACCTATTGGTGGTGCCTGCGGCTACTAGGGACTTGGAGGCCTCCAAGTTGCTAGACGTTGTCAGTGCCCTGAAAATATATGTTTCCAGGACGGCTGGAGTCAGGAAATCTGACTCGCTGTTTATCCTGTATGCACCCAACAAGCTGGGTGCTCCTGCTTCTAAGCAGACTATTGCTCGTTGGATTTGTAGTACAATTCAGCTTGCACATTCTGTGGCAGGCCTGCCACAGCCAAAAATCTGTAAATGCCCACTCCACAAGGAAGGTGGGCTCATCTTGGGCGGCTGCCCGAGGGGTCTCGGCTTTACAACTTTGCCGAGCAGCTACTTGGTCAGGAGCAAATACGTTTGTAAAATTCTACAAAATTGATATCCTGGCTGAGGAGGACCTGGAGTTCTCTCATTTGGTGCTGCAGAGTCATCCGCACTCTCCCGCCCGTTTGGGAGCTTTGGTATAATCCCCATGGTCCTTACGGAGTCCCCAGCATCCACTTAGGACGTTAGAGAAAATAAGAATTTACTTACCGATAATTCTATTTCTCATAGTCCGTAGTGGATGCTGGGCGCCCATCCCAAGTGCGGATTGTCTGCAATACTTGTACATAGTTATTGTTACAAAAATCGGGTTATTATTGTTGTGAGCCATCTTTCAGAGGCTCCTCTGTTATCATGCTGTTAACTGGGTTCAGATCACAGGTTATACGGTGTGATTGGTGTGGCTGGTTAGAGTCTTACCCGGGATTCAAAATCCTTCCTTATTGTGTACGCTCGTCCGGGCACAGTATCCTAACTGAGGCTTGGAGGAGGGTCATAGGGGGAGGAGCCAGTGCACACCAGATAGTCCTAAAGCTTTCTTTAGATGTGCCCAGTCTCCTGCGGAGCCGCTATTCCCCATGGTCCTTACGGAGTCCCCAGCATCCACTACGGACTATGAGAAATAGAATTATCGGTAAGTAAATTCTTATTATATCATGTATACACTAGTGTAACCGACGTGCCCCCTCTCTGCTCTGCCCCTTCTCTAGCTGACCCCGGCCCTCTCTGCTGTCCTCTACCTCCTCTTACCCCTTATCGCTGCTCTTTCCCAAGCCCCTCCCCCCTTCCTCCACTGCTCTGATACATCTCAACTGCGGTATCTGCAAAACATTGTAACATACTGTAGCATTTCGTGTCCCCTCTCTCCTGTCTCCAACTGCCGTCACTGTTTACAACGGGGAAGGGGGGGAGGGCAGTGGGACCAGGCCTCCCACCTGGGCCCCTCCAATAGGCCCAGGAGTGGGTAAAGAGTACCCGCTCCCCCACCCCAGCGCCACTGGATGGGGGTTCTACAATGCAATACAATGTCGAATAATGTGTATCTGTGGGCACTACAATGTGGCCTAATGTGTATCGGGGCACGACAATGTGGCTTAACGTGTATTGGAGCACTATGATGTGGTTTAATGAGTATTGGGGCACTATGATGTGACATACTGTGTATTGGGTGCACTACGATGTGGCATAAGGTGTATTGGGGCACTACAATGTAGCTTATTGATGTCAAGGGCACTACCTATGTGGCTTAATGTGTATTGGGGGCATTACAATGTGGCTAAATGTGTATCTGGACTCTACAATGTGGCTTAATGTGTATTGGGGAAACGATGATGTGACTTAATGTGTATTGGGGAAACTATGATGTGACTTAATGTTTATTGGTGTACTATAATGCGACACAATATGGTTCAGGGGCACTACAATGTAGCATAATGTGGAAGGAGGGCAGTCCCCAGCCATTTACCTTATCGCATGTCACTGGTCTGTACTTTGATAGATTTGATATTTTGTTTTGCCTTTGGAAATTAAATAAACATAAATTGAATGATGGATGTCTTAACTCCCACCCATGGCAATCCGATCTTCTAACAAGTGGTGCATACATCATACATTATAAGTCGAGAGGGGATAAGGATTGAGGTGAGAGAGAGTGGAGGTAGGCGGTAGCTATACCCTTCATGCTTTTAGCCACATTCCACAGTACAAAAAATACTTCTTGTGCAGACCACACACTCACAAAAGTAGTTACCCCCCTCACACACACACACACACACACACACACACACACACACACACACACACACACACACACACACACACACACACACACACACAGTGCTGGGCACACCGCCTGCAGCAGCACACAGTAGGCCCTTTATAGATTTCAGCTCCAGGCCCATGTGGACCTTAATCTGGCACTGTTCGTAACAGCAATGCATGCAGGTGAACCTAGCTACTGTAAAAGCAATATAGTGATTGTTTTGGTAGGAAATAATGTTATTCCTATTATTTTGGAAAGCAAATTAATTGGCCAGTAAGAGAGAAACCCCCCTCCAATTATCTAGCAGTTCAGATCCATAAGAACCGAATAACTATACAGTATAATACAGTATAACATAATAAAATTCATTGTAAAAGGAAAGGATAATAAAAAATGTTAAATGAAAATTAACATACAGTATGTTATCTCAAACATGTTTAGTTAAAATATTTAGCATGCATGTTATGCATATAATCAATTGACTTGATAATGCTGAGATTACTTTGCATTAGATTTGTGTTTCTGGACAA
Source organism: Pseudophryne corroboree (assembly GCF_028390025.1). Classification (NCBI taxonomy): domain Eukaryota; kingdom Metazoa; phylum Chordata; class Amphibia; order Anura; family Myobatrachidae; genus Pseudophryne; species Pseudophryne corroboree. Next base: position 439,934,231 of record NC_086447.1, read on the forward strand.
TGCTGATAATTTTACAGTACAGTATATTACGATGCCATGAAAAATGGAAAATTATTTATTTTATTCTTCCATACAACAGACCCAATTGACTATTAGTGTTATTAAATATACTATGTAACTGTTACTTTTAGAATTTATATAATAATAATAATAATAATAATAATAATAATAATAATAACGGGACATCTGTTTAAGATATAGATTTTTTGTATTCCGTTACAACTACCACTGTTTCACCAGCAGAGGCCAGAAAAAGACAGGCAATGGAGAGAAGTCAGGGATACTGAGCAGCTGTTAAATAACTGAACATACAAGTGCCATGCATTTAGATGATTTTCTGTATGTCAAAATATATGTACCAAATATCCACAATGAGCTGATTAATGATACATACACATATATACACATTTCTAATAAGTATATGTAACCTTTTTAAACATGCTATCCTGGATATTTAGGTATTAGTAATGTGTTTATAAAAACATAATTTTATTATAAAACTATAATAACAATGCTACTATATGCAGAACTTGCATCCTTTTTTGTTACATAAATGATTTAGTTGATAAGCATGACATTATGAAAGCATAAGCTTCTTGTTTTTATTAGTTTACAACCATACTTGGCAACATTTAAAGAAACCCCATGTCACGTTGGGGGGCATGGTGTACCAATCACGTTGTCATGGCTTCCCCAACTGTTCAAAGGAGTAGGCAGTATGCAGGAGATTTGCCCACTCTCTCTCTCTCTCTCTCTCTCTCTCTCTCTCTCTCTGTAGTCCAGGAGAACCTTTCCCTCTACCCCACACTCTAGGAGAGATGGTACAGTAAATATGCTTATGAGTATGTTGAATAGAAAATATTTTGGTCATTTAATGTAGAGCATTGAGACTATGGTATGGAATGGATTACTTATGCCATGCCTTCAGCATCTTTTCATGTTTGTTGTATGCATCTATTCCTTTGGTTTCCAAACTGTGTGCCATGGCACCCTGGGGTGCCGTAAGGCTCTTGCAGGGGTGCCTCGGGTAGGTGGTCCAGGACCAATTCAAATTATTTACGGTCAAAGTAATAGGCAAAACCAGTGATAGTCGCTGCCAATCATAAAACATGTGGACAATCAGAAGCACAACTATACACCACCATATAACTGAACCTAAGGACGACAGGTAGGCACAATTTATTTAATTTACAATTTTTTCCAAATGTATCAATAAAAAACTTTTATCCTAGGAGTGCCATGAAATTATACTCTAGGGTGCCGTGATTCATGAAAATTTGGGAATAACTGATCTAATCTGTGTATGCTCCACCTAGTGGTTAGCCTGATATCAGCTTAATCTGAACATTCCATCAAAGCTTCCCAATACACCTTGGGTAGATGAAAGGTAGTGTCTAGTTTCTCTTCGTGCTAAAGACCTTTCCCATAATCCCCTGGGTCCATGTCACAATCTATTTGGAATAGTAAAGTGTGGCGAGCGAAGCGAGACACCGAGCCCGATGCGTGGCGAGCGAAGCGAGCCCGCGAGGGTCCAATTCTGCATAGAAAACAAACAAACCCACAAACGAACGGAGAACGAAGCAGACATTTAGGAGCTGTAAGGGCGGAAGTTCTCTCCTGCCCTCTCGTTTTGTCACGTCCAGGTCCTTAGCACGAAGAGAACATAGACACAACCGTAGATGAAAGTGTAGGTCTTCCATTTAAAAATCCTCATGGTCACTTCAAGAGGTGCAGCTTTACAGTATTCTCCTCTTTGTAATAGCATCAATGGTAAGAATTCTGACCTACAGCACACTACTACCATTAGGTCTGATGACAGTTCAGAATTTAGTTTGTGTGTTAATAGTCAGTACATTATTATACTGTAGTTAATTTTCCTGTATGTATTTCATGATGTTTGCATACATTGCCATATCTCATACTGTACATATTGCATGTTTTTATGTTTGCATTTTGATCCTGTGTTGCAACATCAAGTTCTTGTAATTGTTATTGGATTTGCCTTGTCTCCTGGCCTGCAGGTCAGGTTTCCTGTTTGCTTATGAACTGTTGCTGTTGGAGCATGTCAGCTGATTGCATTCCCTCCAGTCAGAATGCTCCTTGCATCAGTTCACATTAGCAACCAATCAGAGACTTGCAATCCCTTTGTATACCTTGTCTGCTTTTTGTTCTGTGCCAGTGCATAATTAATTCTAACTTCTACAAGTCACATCCTGACTCCGTGGGTCTGTGCCACAGTTCCTGGTGATTGAATCCTGGCTTGCCGTGTTCCTTGTCTGTATTGCCTGATGTTGACAGTGCTCCACAACTACAACTTTATCAAGTGCCTGTGTTCTAACTGCTAAGCTACACTAGAGGCTTTGTCGGAGACTCCACTTGTGTCTGCTGCCTGCTTGTGATTACAGTACTTACCACAGCCCTCCCAACAAGGCTGTTACAGTGATCCTGAATTATGCCATGTGATTAACCCCTGTATCCCCTGTGAGCTAACTTCATTCAGTGTATACTATACCTCCACGTCCATCCATTGTCCATCCAGCACAGTCTTTTTCCACCAGTATCCAGTACTGGTTGATCCTGTCCAAGCACAAACATACCCAGTCAGTACAGTGTAGCACCTTATCCTGTTTAGTCCTGCACGCCTGTACTCCTCAGAGCTACACTAATACCCCTTTAAGACATACACTAAAATCCCAGGTTTTGGTGCGTGAACGCACATCAACACAGGATTTCTGGATATCTAAAAGGCACCAACCCAGGAACACAGCCCCTGCTATTGACCAGGGTTTTTTCCCAGGACTTTCATCCCGGGTAGAAAACCCAGTTTGAGTGTGACTGGTGCAATTTGGGATTTTACTCCCAGGTCACACTTAGAAGCCTCTGGTAGTCTGTGCGGCTGCCTGGCGGGGGCAGGGTCCGTGATGTGGGGAGGGGGCAGGGTCCTTGATGCAAGGAGGAGGCAGGGTCCGTGATGCCTGAAGGGGGCAGGGTCCGTGATACAGGGAAGGGGCAGGGTTTGTGATGCATTGAAGGGGCAGGGTCTGAGATGCAGGTAGGGGGCTACGATCCATGTGTGTGTGATTGCTTGAGTGTGACATGTATGTGTATATGATACATATGTGTATGACATGTATGTGTGTGTATGATTGTGACCTGTGTGTATGACATGTATGCAACCTGGCAGCCCTGGCTTGTAGAATGCCAGGGCAGACCTAACTTATGTCTGAAAACTGGAATTTTGCTGACGTGAAAAACTGGGTCTGAGCTGGGAAATTCCTGGCTCGTATGTCTGAAAGTGGTGCAGTAACAATTTGCACACTAGTGCAGTGTCATCCAAGTCTGACACCTGTCTGGTCCAAGGGCCTAATACAGACCTGATCGCTGTTGTGCAAATTCGCAAGGTGGCCGATTAACGAATGACTGCACATGCATACGGATCATAATGTGCGTAAGTTCAAACTGCAAAAGAAATCAACATCTTCTTTGATTGCTAGGCATTTGCAAGTTGATTGACAGGAAAGCAACATTTTGGGATGGTAACTGCCCATTTTCATTATTGCATATTGTAACTCCAGTTTTCCCATTCATTCCGTCAATTCATCCTATTACTACAATAAATACTGTTCTTCCGATTTCCACATCTAGATTGGATTTATTGAATATTAGGAATGGTTATGTGGTCTACTTTTACTCAGGTCATAGGGAAGTTTATAGAGAATATAGATCACCCTACCTGGCCGTTCTATGCCTAGGCCACATCAAGAGGACACTGGGGTCTATATTCTAAGCCTTGGAGAGAGATAAGGTGGATGGAGATAAAGTACCAGCCAATCAGTTCCTAACTGTCATTTCACAAACCCAGCCTGCAACATGGTAGTTAGGAGCTGATTGGCGTGTACTTTATCTCTGTGGGATCCTCGGCGCCCAATGACAGAGTACCTAAACAAATAATCAAAACAGGAAAACAGTGACTTACAGTTGAAGACAATATAGGACAAGTACAGGGTAACTAAACATAACTACATCAGTAGACAGCACTGAAATAGGTATTAGGAATGCAAAAAAACGCGGGATTTGGTGCAGTCAAAGATTACTAAAGTAAAAAAAGGATAAGCACACAAGGGAAGAGGGCTTTACTAGTGAGAGCTTACATTCTAAACGGGATGGGGACGGGTGACACAGATGGGGTAGACAGAGAGCGTGGAACAGAGGGTTTGGATAAGATTTAGCTAAGTTTGGGGAAGAAGTGGGTCTTAAGAGCACATTTGAAGTTTTGTAGAGAGGTGGAGATTCTGAGGGGGAGAGGTAGAGATTTCCAGAGACAGGGAGCAGCACGTGAAAAATCTTGGAGGTAAAAGTAGGAGGAAGTAATCAGTAGGCAGGAGATAGATGGAGAGCATTAGCAGAGTGAAGAGGACGGATGGGAGAGTAAATGGAGATAAGGTCAGAGATGTAAATGGGAGAGGAGTGAGTTAGGGCTTTGTAAGCAAGTGTGAGTAGCTTTAAGTGAAGGGAAGCAAGTGAAGGGCTTGTAGAAGAGGGGAGGTGGATGTATTGCGTTTGGTGCGGAAGCTGAGCTGGGCTGCAGCATTGAAAAGAGATTGGAGTGGAGAGAAGCATGTGTCTCTCTCCAAAGCTTAGTACATAGACCCCAGAGTCCAACGCACCTATAAGGACAAGCTTTGAAGACCTCTGCTCCTCACATATGTAGTTTAGGTACTATGAACAAAGTAACAATACTTGTAAATAAATACTTCTCCATGATAAAACTTTTTATCATAGGGAGAGATATACAGTAATGTAACTTTCTTGTAGAATTCATTAAAATCATATTATCAGACAGTTTATTCTGTTATGCATTTGCATGTCACTTGAGCTCAGTGGTGGATTAAATAAGAATGACAGAAGGAAGATGTTTTTGTCCACTTTCAAGTTTAACCTAAACATCAAACCTACAGTATATGGCCCTCATTAGATTAGTAGATTCATACTGTATTTAGTACATATGTTGTTTGGTTGTATTTAACGCTGGCAGAAGCCACATACTCATTAGTATACTGGGATTTTCTTTTCACTAGACTAGCAATCTCATTACAATAGCTGTGACCACTTGTGGCCTGGTCAAATTGAAAGTTAGTTCAGATAAATTAATTCATATAGAGCTACTAATGTCTGTCTGTTTCTCTCTTTCAGATGCAAGAACACAAATCTCTCTTCGTTACCACCACATGAATTCCAAACAAGGCTGAGTATCAGGTGGTACAGTTTATAATTAATAGATTGTTTCATGTGTTTAGAACTGACTATGCATTTAATTTAATGGAATAGGTAGTTCTCAATGAGAATTTAATAGTATAGTCTAGAAACTGTTTATCTTGTAGAAGTTATGCCATGGCTAGTTAGCAAATGTAATTGTGTTTTCTATGCTGTAAGTTAGTTAGCTTAATACATGCATATCTCTCAACTGTCCCGATTTTGGCGGGACAGTGTCCTGCATTGGGGGTGGGAGGACAGTTGTGAGGCCCTCTCTCACTTGCTAGCAGGGAAATGGAGGTGGAGTAGAAAGTAGAAGGCAGGTTAAATAATGATCAATTGATTGATTATAAAAATAAAAATAAATTATATGTGGACTATATCATCCTTCTGTTTTGTAGCAAGCCAGAAGAGAAAAGGCCATAAAAGAATAATATAATGATCAATTGATTGATTAAAATTAACATGTGTAAGGCCTAGATCAAGAGCTGTAGGCTGTCCTGCAGGGGCAAAAGGGCATAAAATACAAGAATGATTGATTGAAAATTAAGTGTGAGGCACCACATAATTTCTTGTGAAAATGTGTTGCAAATTACTAATGTAAATACCATCTCCAATGCCCCCACAAATTATAGCACATTATGAAAAGAAAAGTGGTGCAAGATGGAATTGTCCTCCTACCCACCCTTATGTTGGATATTAAAAAAGACATGCACAGTTTAACAAACCAAGCACTTCAGCGACCGGGACTGACACTTTTGTGACTGAAGTGCTTGATTTGTTTTGTGCCCCCAAAATTTTTGTTTGGGAGAACTACCTCCGATCACGGTTGATGATGAGGGTGTTAATTAAAAAATATTATAATTTTGTAAAATACATTTCATGAACTCACCGCAAATGACATAACATGGAGGAGGTGCTTAGCTGGTTTATGTCTCTACCTCTACTAACTTTAGCCTCTCAAACAGAGCAAATGAATTCACAAACATTGTAAGGATTTGGGTAAAAATAACTCCACACTCAAGAGGTGGCTTTTTTGGTCTTATGTCCAGGCATAACAGTGGCCTTCTTTTTATCATGGGCACTAGTACTTGGTTGCTGCTTTTGCTTTTCTATCAACTGATAGTGATCCATGTTGACTCAGTGTTTATATTTATGTGAACATATTGGTGTACAGCATCTACAGCACACACAAATTGTACAAAAAAACAACTATTTAAAGCATTTATTTCTTATTTGAATTTTTTTTTTGCAATGATAACTTGTATTGCAGACTTACAGTGCTTATAGTATGTGAATGCAGTGAGGTACAGTCTGTGGAGTCACAGTACTTATATTTATGTAAATGCAGTGTTGTACAGCTGGTGGAGTCATAGTGCTTATACTTATGTGAATGCAAAGGAGTATGTCCGGTGGAGTCACAATACTTATTTTTATGTGAACAAATGATGTGTGGTACAGCACACACACAATTTGTACAGTGCTTATATGTATGAACACAGTGCAGCATCTATTGAGCTTTATCGAACACACAAGTTATACAAAAAATAAAAGTCACAGTATATGAGAGTCACACTGCTTATATGTGTGAGCGCAGTGGGGCATGGCCTGGCCCTAAACACACACAACTTTATTTTATCTATACTGGATGCAGTGTATGTGGCGCACACAGGCCCCTTGGCAGTGGTGGATTTAAAGGGGGGCGGAAAGGGTGATCATCCTCCCTACACCTGTCAGGCCCACACATTTAAGAAGTCGGGTCCACTTCCATACAGCAGTACTTCCGTCGTGGCCGCAATGATGATGATCAGTCAGTGTAGTGTAGCGGCAGCACTGACTGTCAGAATTTTAGTCCAAAGCTGAGAGGTGCTGAGTGCCACTGTCTCTGCTTCCAGCCCCCCTGCACCCTCCCCAGTCCCCTGGCCTTTTCTACAGAGCCAGCCCCAGCCATAGGCAAACTAGGCATGCCTAGGGGCATACATGCCAAGGCTAGGGCCGGCTCAGCTTGGGCAGCAGTAGTTTTGTGGGCTGCAACTCTGCAGGCACCTGACTTCTCCATTGGTGTTGGGCACAGTGGGCAGATCCTTATTCCAGTAATGCCTCCTCCTCTCCCAGGCTCCAGCCTGTAGCTTGCTATGTGGTTTTACAAAAAAGGGGCATGGCCATGGGGGTCCGTGATTAAGTCACGCCCCCGACTTTGCCTGGGGTCAGGTGATCGTCTCTGTGTGGCCTGTTTCCTGCCTGCTTCCCTCTGTGGGGACTGGATGTAACATTTGGGTTATATGTATGTATGTATGTATGTATGTATGCATGCATGCATATAGGTGTGGGTTTGTGTGGCGGGTGGTGACTGGAGGGGACAGGCTATGTGTGTATGGGGGGGTGACTCCAGGGGACGGCTGTGGGTGTCTGTTTGTGTCTGTGTGTGTGGTGACTGGGATGTAACAGGCTCTGTTCGTGTGTATGTGTGTGTGTGTGTGTGTGTGTGTGTGTGTGTGGTGGCTGGGATGTAATAGGCTGTGCGCGTGTGTCACATACGCACACAGCCTATTACATCCCAGGTGTGTGTGTGGTGACAGGGTGGTAACAGGCTGTGTGTGTGTGTTTGGTGACTGGGATGTAACAGGTTGTGTGTGTTTGTGTGTGTGTGTGTGTGTGTGTGTGGTAACTGGGATATAACAGGTCTGTGTGTGTGTGGGTGGGTGTGGCTGCAGGAAACAGGCTGTGTGCATGTGTGGTGACTCAGGAGTAATATATACTGTGTGTATTCTGACTTCAGAGGACAGGCTGTGTGTGTATGTGTGTGTGTGGTGACTAGGGCGGTAAAAGGCTGTGTGTGTGTGTATAGGGGGGTGGTTGGGGGGAGCAGGCTATGTGTAAGGTGACTGGAGGCACTGTCAGATCTGGGGGGGAGGGGGGTGGTAGCAGGAGCACACGGACATCGGCTTCCCCCCATGTTGTTTCTGACACTTTTTTTTTAAATAGAGACCTGCGGCACTATGGTGCAATGAGGGTGCATGCAGCAGCACTGTCAGCGCAGTAGTAGCAGGAGGAGGAGTCCAGCCAATCCAGCCCCTCCTCTCACTTTTTCTTCCCCTCTCTAAAACTGTTGCCTGACGTCACGATCACACAAAAACCAGAAGAGGGGACCTGCTGCAGCCAGCGCTTATGAGAAGGGGGTCCTGCTGCTACTCGAGGTACACAGTGCTGCTTGTACTGAAGGGACACACACACACAGTGACGCTTGTATCATGGGTAGGCAGACAGCGTGGTACACAGGGCCACCTGTGTCCCCTCTATCTCACCACTTCTCTTTCTTTCTTTCTTTCTTTCTTTCTTTCTTTCTTTCTTTCTTTCTTTCTTTCTTTCTTTCTTTCTTTCTTTCTTTCTTTCCCCTCATCCCCTCTCTCCCACCACCCCCTTCTCTTTCTCTCTCACTCTCTCTCTTTTGCTCTTTCTTTCTCTCTCTCTCTCATATTTTTTTTCTCTTTCTCTGTCCTCTCTCTGCCCTGCTCTCTCTCCCCCACTCCCTCTCCCTCTTTCAGTCCTCTCTTTCACCCCCCCCACTCACGCAACCTTATCTCTCATCCTCCTTCTCTGTCTCACCTCTCTCTCTCTCTTTCTCCCCCTGCCTCTCTCTTTTAACCCCCTCTCACCCTCCCTCTCTGTTTCACCTCTCCCTCTCTTTCTCTCTCTCTCTCTTTATCCCTCTCCCTCTCGAACCCCTTTTTCTCCCCATCTCTCTCTTTCTTTTGCTCTCTTTCTTTTTCAATATTAAAAATGGGGGAACCATGATTCCTAAAATGCCCCCCCCCCCCCCCCCCTAAAAGTAGAGTCTATATACGCCACTTCCCCTTGGGTCCATGGGGAGCCCACACCACACATGATGCACCCATAGCTTCAGTACTTACATCTCTGGAGTCCTGCCACCTGCAGCTGCAGCAGTGTAAAATCACTGGGAAAATGGCATGGCAGCCATCTTCATGTCATTTTGCATATGCAAAGTAGGGAAATTGCCAGAAACTGTACACTGTGCCATTTTCTCTGAGACTAGTGCATGTGCAAGTAGACTCTAGCAAAGCACTAGAGTCTACTAGCACTCACAAAACCTAAGAAGCCAGCTATAGAAAGGAAGGGGCCTGGACAAATTTTGCACAGGGTTCTCCTCCTCTTTTAATTTGCTCCTAATCATATCAAACCATTGCGTGTACAGTATGTTAAATGTTGTTGACTATTTTCAAGGTTATTTAGAATGTTAATGGGAAAGTTAAAATATCTTAAGCTTTGCACACACATGAAGGATGTGGTGATCTAGATATGGATCGATAAAATGTAATACTATATTGTGTTCATGTACACATTACACAATCCATTTTACTATGACACAATATGAGTATATTATTGCAGAAGTAATGTTAACTCACCAACATTGTATGTTGCAATTGTCCAATCTAACCAGCAGCACATCAGATAGGAAGAGGAAGATGCGACCAGATAATTCACCAAATTAATTAGGAATATGCACTATATGGCGAATTGGGGTGCGGGGTGTGGGGAGGGATCCACAAAGAGACTGCACATTAGGGTGGTTGCAAGACATAGGGGGAAATTTTTTTTGTCGTATCTTTGACGGGAACCCCTAAAAAGTTGCCAATTGGTGTGAAAATGAGATTGTCAACGTTTCAGCTCAATCGGATAACGTTAAGACCTGCCTCATCAGCCCTAAAGTATTAAAAAAAAAATCTATTTTTCTAAAAAAATCGCGTTTTTCCATTATCATATTAGAACGGCTTTTCTTAGAAACATGTTTTTTTTTTTTTTTTTAGTTTTGTAGAGAATGTTCCTGGCTTAAATTTTTACTCCCACAACTTGACAAACATACAGATCGGAATATATTAGTTTTCATGGTCCGGACCCGGAAAATCGACTTTTTAAAAAAAAATTCAAATTCGCTATAACTTTAATAAAATTACTTTTTAACAATGCTTTTGTTGTTATTTGAATTCTTTGCATTCAAATCCATCAATGTAATGTTTCAATATACGTTTTTAAATGTATATATTTTTTTAAATATTATATTTCTTATTTACAGTTGTTTAAAACCTTAATTAAGTATGAAAAAAATGATGGAGACATTTCAAAGGTCGCATTGTCTAAACTTATAAATCATTTGTGGTACTTGAACCCAGAGCAAGTTGCTTTCGCTTTTTTTTATAAAAATTTAGCCAAACAATTCAAAATAAACATGGCTGCAAAACTATTGTCTTTTCAGCAAAACAGTGATGATGATGATGAGCTAAGCAACCTCATTGAGCTTGAGGAAGAAAACATACAAGACGATAGGATAGTTAAAGCCAAAATCGCTTTGAAAGAAGCTCATTCTTTTTTGGACAAAGAAGTCGATTACTTTATTACACCACTAACATTCAACTTCTTCAAAAAGTTCAACATTTCAACTAATTTCTTACATTCCAATCCGGATGTTTGGAATGAAGACCTGGATTTTTTGAAGGGACAGGGAATTGTCAAACATCTCAGGGTTGTAAAGGACACAGCCGAAAGGAGTGTCACAGTCATTCAAGACTACAATATGAACATAACAAAAGATGAAGAGCAGAAGCAGTATGTTTTGCAAGTAGTTGCTGAATGTCAAAAATTATTCCCAGACACAATGAAATCTATCCTTTCAAAACCTGTACCACCTACTCGATTCTGGTGGCTCAATCTGACAAATCTACCTACCAATTCGACCTACCTACCTATTTAATTGTTGTGAAAATGTAGACATAAAACTTGTTCTGATATTACTACTTGCTATTTCTGAAGATTGTTTTTGTCATAATTAAGTTCAATGTTTTAAATTTATTATGGTTTGATTATAATAAAGAATTGATTTGTATGTCAATATTTTATCCCCCCCACCCTACTCCCCACCCCACTTCCCCATCTATCCCACTCCTTCTTTTCACCTGCCTAGTTGAAAATCTATTTATTAAAAAGCATCTTACTTAAACTATTTGATGCTAAAAACTCACATGTAGTAGAAAAAATTTTTTAAAGAAAAATATCAACTTACGTGAATTTTCACATTTTCTTGAAAAAGTCGAATTTCCAGGACTGGTTTACGAAAAAAAAAACATATATTTTCAATCTGTACATTTTTCAAACAAGTTGTGGGAGTGAAAATTGACACCAGGAACATTCTCTACAAAACAAAAAACAAAACAAAAACACGTTCCTAGGATAAACCGTTCTAATATTAAAGCGGAAAATTTTGTTTAGAAAAATAGTTGTTTTTTAATACTTTAGAGCTGATGAGGCAGATCTTTGACAATCTAATTTTGACACCAATTGGTAACTTTTTAGGGGTTCCCGTCAAAAAAATGTGGACGGCGATTTCTTGCGACCACCCTACTGCACATGGTCCCCTTCCTCCAAAGGTAGTTAGAGGTGTTACAGATAAATTTACATGAAGGTTAATCTTATTGCATACATAATTGCATTATGGGATGTGTTTCATATAAAGTGACATGGTGGTGGGCATTACACCTAAAGTGACATGATTGAGGGTGTTACATAAAAAATGACTTGGTGTGACATATTAAATATAAAGTTATATGATGGTAGTGGTACCAGGGCCGGCAGCAGGTGGGGGGGGGGGGGGGGGGACAAAGGGGACACCTATACCAAGCCCCAAGGATCAGAGGGGCCCCAAGTATACACCACTTAGTGCCCGTCAGGGATGTGAGTTGTCTTGTCCAAATAGGGCAGTGAGCTGTAGGCGGTGTGGGCTCAGCCTCAAAATGATAAGAGTGGATTGGTGAGGGGATACAGGGCTTTGGGATGGGGTGGACGAGCTGGGAATGCAGCATGGAGTCAATGGAGAGTGACAGACTGGGGTGTGTGTGGGAATAAGGAGAGAGGGAGACACAGACTGTGATGTGATGTGTGTTTGGGAGGAAGGAGATTTTTTATATATATATATATATATATATATACAGTATATATACAGTATATATATATATATATATATATATGTCCAGTCGGCGGCACTCACGGCTCAGTTCAAATAACAACCCGAACAACGGAGGATTCTGTCAATGTTTCAATGTTCATTCAAACATTATCGTCAGGACAAAAATGTTTGAATGAACATTGAAACGTTGACAGAATCCTCCGTCGTTCGGGTTGTTATTTGAACTGAGCCGCAAGTGCCGCCGACTGGACATTATACGTGGGATAGCATGCTTTTCTACCATTGGAGGTCACCAGCCATTATCATTACATTAACACACAAACACACAGGGGAGTGGAGTGCTTCTGACTGACTAAGCTATATATATATATATATATATACACAGTGGGGCAGAAAAGTATTTGGACAGCCACCGATTGTGCAAGTTGACCCACTTAAAAAGATGAGAGAGGTCTGTAATTTCCATCATAGGTACACTTCAACTGTGAGAGACAGAATCTGAAAAAAAAGGAAATCGCACTGTATGATTTTTAAACAATTTACTTGTATATTCTTGTGGAAAAAAAAAATTTGGACACCTACCAAGCAGCAAGATTTCTGGCTCTCACAGACCTGTTACTTCTTCTTTAAGAAGCTCTTCTATCCTCCACTCGTTACCTGTAGTAATGACACCTGTTTGAACTGGTTATCTGTATAAAAGACACTTGTCCGCACCCTCAAACAGTCAGACTGCTTCCTCTCCACCATGGCCAAGACCAGAGAGCTGTCTAAGGACACCAGGGACAAAATTGTAGATCTGTACAAGGCTGGGATGAGCTACTCGACAATAGGCAAGCAGCTTAGCGAGAAGAGACCAACTGTTGGCGCAATTATAAAAAAATGGAAGAAATACAAGATCACTGACAATCTCCCTCGACCTGAGGCTCCATGCAAGATCTCACCTCGTGGGGTATCAATGATCTTGAGAATGGTGAGGAATCAGCCCAGAACTACACGGGGGACCTGGTCAATGAGCTGGGACCACAGTCACAAAGGTTACCATTAGTAACACACTACGTTGTCATGGATTTAAATCCTGCAGCGCCCGAAAGGTCCCCCTGCTTAAGTCAGCACATGTCCAGACCCATATAAAGTTTGCCAGTGACCATCTGGATGATCCAGAGGTGGATTGGGAGAATGTAATGTGGTCAGATGAGAGTAAAATCAAAGTTTTTGGTATAAACTCCATTCGCCGTGTTTGGAGGGAGAAGAATGATGAATGGCATCCTAAGAACACCATACCCACTGTGAAGTATGGGGGTGGAAACATCATGCTTTGGGGCTGCTTTTCTGCAAAGGGGGCAGGACAACTGATCCGTATTAAGGAGAGGATGAATGGGGCCATGTATCGTGAGATTTTGGGCAAAAACCTCCTTCCCTCAGTAAGAGCATTGAAGATGGAACATGGCTGGGTCTTCCAGCATGACAATGACCCCAAACACACCGCCCGGGCAACTAAGGAGTGGCTCTGTAAGAAGCATTTCAAGGTCCTGGAGTGGCCTAGTCTCCAGACCTCAACCCATTAGAAAATTTGTGGAGGGAGTTGAAAGTCCGTGTTGCCCGGCGAAAGCCGCAAAACATGACAGATCTAGAGAAGATCTGCATGGAAGAGTGGCCCAAAATACCTGCCACAGTGTGTGCAAACCTGGTCAAGAACTACAGGAAATGTTTTACCTCTGTAATTGCCAACCGAGGTTATATTACAAAGTATTGAGTTAAACTTTTTGATTGTCCAAATATTTATTTTCCGCAAGAATATACAAATAAATTGTTTAAAAATCATACAATGTGATTACCTAGGTTTTTTTTTCAGATTCTGTCTCTCACAGTTGAAGTGTACCTATGATGGAAAGTACAGACCTCTCTCATCTTTTTAAGTGGGTCAACTTGCACAATCGGTGGCTGTCCAAATACTTTTTTGCCCCACTGTATATATATATATAAATATAGCGCAGCAATTTCCGTTGCATTATATATGTATATTTAATATGAGGGGGCCCCAGAGATATCACTGTACTGGGCCCCGAGATTTCTGTTGCCAGCCCTGGGTGTTACATATAAAATTACATGGTGTAGAGAATTATATATAGTGCATAGGCAAGTGCTAGGAGGGTGTCCAGTTGCCCAGAAACCCCCCTTCCGCACAGCCTATCCAGGGGCCACTGCATGCAGTATAAAGGGTAGAATGGTGCTACTGCACATGCCCAGTAGCAGTACATTTTCCTACCAAGTCTGCTGTTTGTGTGTCTGTGGACCTGAGTGCTCAATCATCGCACCAAAGAGAGAATCTGGTAAGTGGCTTATGGCGATCATTGGGCCTGCATATATCTGAAGTACTGTATTACATAAATGGCACTTTGGGGTAGACTATAGCTTGTTACATGCTAATTATGCATCGTTCATGGACTGATGACTATGGTGGGTGTAGCAGAGCCGGCCCTAACCAATATGATGCCCTAGGCAAGATTTTGTCTGGTGCCCCCTAGCACCACCGCTGGTTCTGCCTCTGACCTTGCACCTCTTTCCCAGCACCATCACCCCTCACCCATAGCAGTCCTTGTACCCCCTATATTTTAAATAGGAACAGTTCACACATTTGATGCATAGCCCAAAAAGGGGCATCTTCTTGCTGGGAAGGGGCATGGCCACACAATAGTAACCCCAATTCCAATTTCGCCACACAGTACTGCATCTTTATTCACATTTTATCTTGCGATAGTGTCCATAATTCATATTACATCCCACAGTAGTATCACTTTACCTTATAAACGTTACTCCTCACAGTAGAGCCCCTTATTCACATTACATCACACAGACTTGCTCCTTATTCACATTACCCACACCTTATTGCTCTTTATTCACATTAGATGACACAGTAGTGCCCTTTCTATACGCAATGCCACATAGTAGAGCCCCTTATTCACATTACGTCACACTGAATTGCTCCTTATTCCCATTACACCACACCTTATTGCTCTTTATTCACATTAGATGACACAGTAGTGCCCTTTCTATACGCAATGCCACATAGTAGAGCACCTTATACACATAATGCCACACATTAGTAATGCATTTATACACAATTCCACACAGTAATGCCCCTTACACATATGAGACACATTAATGTCCTTATAAACATAATACGCCTTACACATTATGACAACTTTTATTAATGCCCTTTTACACATAATGTCCCTTACACATATGGCGCACATTATTAATGCCCTTATACACATAATGACACACATAGTGCCCGCTACACATTTGCTGCACATTATTAGTGCCCCTATACACATAATGACACACATACAGTAGTACCCTGTTATACATATACCGCACATTATTAATGCCTTTATACACATAATGACACACATAGTGGCCCTTTACACATATGTTGCACATTATTAATGCATTTTTACATGACACACATAATGCTCCTTACACATATTCTGAACACTACTGCACAACCAACCCACTCACATGCACACAGCACTCACACTGCCACTAACACTGTGACCTCTGCCTCTGCTTGGATACAGATGTGTCCTCACAATCTTGCATCAATGCTAACGTCGGGCACCTTTTTTTATGAAAATGCATCTTATTTGCATTGCTATGTGGCTAGGATGCACAGGCAGCTTCTGTTAATTAAAATGATATGCAGCATGCCTATATACTGTGTGAGACTGTGGCTGTATCTGCATATGAAATGCTACATACAGAACATAGGCATGCCGCATATCATTTTAATCAGCAGAGCTGCTGATGCCCCTAGGCATATCAAATGCCCTAGGCAATTGCCTAGTTTGCCTATGCCTATGGCCGGCTCTGGGGTGTAGTATTTATAAAGTGACATGGTGGGAGTCTGTGTATGAAATATGTGTGTGTTTATGAGAGTGTGTAGAAAGAGTAGGCACGCACATACACACAACTGGATATGCTGGGATGCAATTTGGTCAAGTATACACAACTTCACAAAGTACTATACTGTATTTTATTTATTAATCTTACTTGTTGGAAACTTGAACAGTGGTTTTGATTTAGATGTGGGTGGAGTTGCTATCACTGCTGCTTACATAGAAGCAGCAGCAAATGCACTTATATGTTAATGCAGCAGGCGGCATCATGCCTCCTGCATGCATTAGTGATCCAAGCTGCATCCCGGGATGCAGCATTAGATCATCTGTAATACCATCGGCTGGCTGCGTGACACATGGGGTCTGGCAAGCTGGCCACCGCAGATGCAATAAAGAGGCCAGGAAATCTATGTCTTTGGATGAAGATTCTGGCCTTGACACTCTCCCACAATGGCAGCGACATGCCTCCATTTTGGGAAACATAGGCCATTGTCTGTCCCTCCCCAACTCCAAATGACAGCAGACTATCATTCACTGGCTGTCTGCTGCCAATCTGCGTATTGCGTCTCAGAACCTTACTGTACTGCTCAGTACGGGTCAGGCACATGTGCAAAGTACAGAACATAGGTACTTTGCAGCATGCACCACAGCAATGTTGGGAATCTGGCCCAGCGAGTGCTACAATTTTTCTATTTGTTTCTTGGTTTCGTGTTTTTTTCAAATCAATGGATTTATCCTACTACATAACAGAGAAAGTTGGAATTTGTTTAAATGCACACTCTTCACCTTTTATAGATGAATTATATTGCACCTATTTCACATTTGTTCACTGTAGCACTTTGATTTTACTGTATGTACTAAGAAATGCAACAGTGTTATCAACAACCTCACACCAGTGACACAAAGTATGACATTATAGAGGGACCTCCCGCAATCTGTCGACATCACTACTCTCTGTTTCGTTAACACTGACTTACTATATGTCAATATGGTTGAATGCATTTGGCTCATTTGACAGCAGCAGAGTAAATTTTCTTATCCGGCTAAAAATGTTCCAGATCCTCATCCTGCAATGCTGTTGCATATTTCAAAACAGCACTACTTCCAGATGCAGCAATGACTTTGAGTGAGGCTCAAGGGGCAAAACCCTGTCAAGCTGCATTCTGACATAACTAGCCACCTTAAATCAGGTTCAACGCTTGAAATAACAAATGGCACGCCTGGCAACTTCAGTGCTGCTCCAACTACCACGTAAGGCAACTGGTGGGACTACATTAGTTAATGTTTGTCATCTTTCTGAATATATAAAAGAAAGATGATGCAGACAGCAAAAGTTGGAGGTTGGCGGACCCCTGTTAGGCATACTGGTTTGGTTGCAGGGTGTGTAATGCACTCCGGCCTCTAGTACCACACCCAATGTACTGTAGTTAATACCTTTGTCTTAAGGGTCTGTAACATTTTTCAGTAGTAGACTTGATGAATTTGCAACCTTGTGGGCAGGAACACAAGTTGATTGTGCTATTTTTAGGTGTAAATTAAAATTATTTTGCTCCTCACTCAGCATCAGCCCCTTATTATATACATTTTAAATAAGACATATGGACATGTTCTTTTCCTCAGACGTTATTTCTCTGATTGTAGTATCTACATGTGTTTTACCTTAACCAATTACTCCAATATGAAAACCATTATATATATAAAACCAGTCTATAAATAAATCAGTAAACAAATTATTGTCCTTACAATATCATAGAATGCTGTCAGAGATTTCTAGGAAACAAATTTTATATAGTATATTAAAAAGTTAATTATCAAAAGAATTCTGAAGTCCTGAGTTCATTTACTCTTGGCAGATGTTACTCTATAAAGCCCAGCCACCTGGTTGAGGTATCATATGATCCTTCATGGCTCCAGTGAGTGTCATGGCAATATAAATAGCAGGGTATATACTGTATGCTGAAATAAAGACAAATATTCCATCACAGTTTAGTTATATACACATTTAAAATGGGTAAAATCATTTCATAGTCATACATTTCCAGGACAAACCATGTTAAATTGTCTTACACGTTTATGAATCTCTAGTCTACTGCCATGTTTGATAAGAATTATCTGCTTGCAGTGAACTGTATCATGCATTCTGGGTTGACAAATTTGCCAGGGTGCAATGTCAACCAACAGTTTTCATTTCCTCAATATAACGTTGTATTCCCCACTAACAAGCAGATTGCGTTGTAACCAGTGCCGGATTACCAAATATGCAGAGTAGGCACTGGCCTATGGGCCCTGTGTATTTTAGGGGCCCCACGTCAATGGATCAAAATAATATTGATCTTGAAAGAAAATTACAATCATGCTTTCTTAAATTGTATCCAAAAGATAGAAAAAATTAATCAACTCAAAGCAATGAAAACTTTACATTAAAGACTCTATGGGGGAGATTCAAATGTTTGAAAAGTCAGTTGGGAGTCTGCCTTTTCCTATCTAATAGACAGGAAAAAACAGACACCCAACCGACTTTTCAAACATTTGAATCTCCCCCTAATACTGTATAACTGTAATGTACCCATTAACAAATGAAAGTACATAAACCATAGACAGCAGATTCACATTACAGTTTTCTAATTGTAGACTGTTGGTTAGTAAAAGTAAAAACATATTACAAGATAATTTGCGAGGGGCCCCCAAAAATTTTGACTGCCTAGGGGCCCCTACAGGGCTTCATCCGGCACTGCTGCAAGGCAAGAATAGAGGGGTCCACTACACAATGCTGCTTTTGGTTCTCACCTATAGGCATTATTAGAGATGTGCGGCGGGCACTTTTTGTGTTGTGTTTTGGTTTTGGTTCTGGTTCCATCCTCGTGTTTTGAATCTGGATTGGTTTTGCCAAAATCACCCTTTCGTGTTTTGGTTTTGGTTTTGGATCTGGATGATTTTTGAAAAAACATAAAAACAGCTAAAATCACAGAATTTGGGGGTAATTTTGATCCTACGGTATTATTAACCTCAATAACATACATTTCCTCTCATTTCCAGTCTATTCTGAACACCTCACGCCTCACAATATTGTTTTTAGGCCAAAAGGTTGCACCGAGGTGGCTGAATGACTAAGCTAAGCGACACAAGTGGGCAGCACAAACATCTGGCCCATCTAGGAGTGGCACTGCAGTGGCAGACAGGATGGCACTTAAAAAAACTAGTCCCCAAACAGCACATCATGCAAAGAAGTAAGAAAGGTGCAATGAGGTAGCTGGATGACTAAGCTAAGCGACACAAGTGTGCGTCACAAACACCTGGCCCATCTAGGAGTGGCACTGCAGTGGCAGACAGGATGGCAGATTAAAAAAAAACTAGTCCCCAAACAGCACATCATGCAAAGAAGAAAAAGAGGTGCAATGAGGTAGCTGTATGACTAAGCTAAGTGACACAAGTGTGCGGCACAAACACCTGGCATATCTAGGGTTAGCACTGCAGTCCCACTGCATTAATGGCGGATACCGGACGCACGTCTAACACCAGCATAGTTGTTATGGCCTCAGTAATCCACTTTGCAACAGGGTATATATATATATATATATATATATATATATACGGCAGTATCACTGGAATTATATGGCAGTACGACTGGACATATACGGCAGTACCACTGGAATTATACGGCAGGATCACTGGAATTATATGGCAGTATAACTGGAATTATATGCAAGTACCACCGGAATTATACGGCAGGATCACTGGATTTATATGCCAGTACCACTGGAATTAGATGGCAGGATCATTGGAATTGTATGGCAGTACCACTGGACATATATACGGCAGTACCACTGGAATTATACGGCAGGATCACTGGAATTATATGGCAGTATCACTGGAATTATATGCCAGTACCACCGGAATTATACGTCAGGATCACTGGATTTATACGCCAGTACCACTGGAATTAGATGGCAGGATCACTGGAGTTATACGCCAGTACCACTGGAATTATATGGCAGGATCACTGGAATTATCCGGGCAGTACCATTGGACTTATATGGCAGTTCCACTGGACATATACAACAGTATCACTGGACTGGATTTATACGCCAGTACAACTGGAATTATATGGCAGGATCACTGGAATTATACAGCAGGATCATTGGACTTATACGCCAGTACCACTGGAATTATACGGCAGGATCACTGGACTTATACGCCAGTACCACTGGAGTTATACGGCAGGATCACTGCATTTATACACCAGTACCACTGGAATTATACAGCAGGAACACTGGAATTTTACGGCAGTGCCCCTGGATTTATATGGCAGTACCACTGGACATATACAGCAGTATCACTGGACTGGATTTATACGCCAGTACCACTGGAATTATACAGAAGGATCACAGTGATTATACGGCAGTCCACTGGATTTATACAACAGTACCACCGGACATATATGACAGTATCACTGGACTGGACTTATACGCCAGTACCACTGGAATTTAATGGCAGGATCACTGGAATTATACGGCAGGATCACTGGATTTATAAGGCAGGATCACTGGAATTATATGACAGGATCACTGGAATTATACTGCAGGATCACTGAAATTATATGGCAGAATCACTGGACTTATACGCCAGTACCACTGGAATTATACAGCATGATCACTGTATTTATACGCCAGTACCACTGGAATTATACAGCAGGTTCACTGGAATTATACGGCAGTACCACTGGACATATTCGGCAGTACTGCTGGACATATACAGCAGTATCAATTAGAGATGTGCGGAGGGCACTTTTTGTGTTTTGTGTTTTGGTTCTAATTCCTTGCTCGTGTTTTGGTTTTGGATTGGTTTTGCCAAAAACCCCCTTTCATGTTTTGGTTTTGGAACTGGATGATTTTTGAAAAACAACAACATACAAACAGCTAAAATCACAGTATATGGGGGTAATTTTGCTCCTACGGTATTATTAACCTCAATAACACTCATTTCCACTCATTTCCAGTGTATTCTGAACACCTCACACCTCACAATATTGTTTTTAGGCCAAAAGGTTGCACCGAGGTGGCTGTATGACTAAGCTAACGACACAAGTGTGCAGCACAAACACCTGGCCCATCTAGGAGTGGCACTGCAGTGGCAGACAGGATAGCAGATTTAAAAAATAGGCCCCAAACAGCACAAGATTCAAAGAAGAAAAAGAGGTGCAATGAGGTAGCTGGATGACTAAGCTAAGCAACACAAGTGTGCGGCACAAACACCTGGCCCATCTAGGAGTGGCACTGCAGTGGCAGACAGGATGGCAGATTTTAAAAAAAGGCCCCAAACAGCACATGATGCAAAGAAGAAAAAGAGGTGCAATAAGGTAGCTGGATGACTAAGCTAAGCGACACAAGTGTGCAGCACAAACACCTGGCCCATCTAGGAGTGGCACTGCAGTGGCAGACAGGATGGCACTTAAAAAACTAGTCCCCAAACAGCACATGATGCAAAGAAGAAAAAGAGGTGCAAGATGGAATTGTCCTTGGGCCCTCCCACCCACCCTTATATTGTATAAACAGGACATGCACACTTTAACAAACCAATCATTTCAGTGACAGGGTCTGCCACACGACTGTGGCTGAAATGACTGGTTTGTTTGTGCCCCCACCAAAAAAGAAGCTATCAATCTCTCCTTGCACAAACTGGCTCTACAGTGGCAAGATGTCGACCTCATCCTCCAATTCCTCACCCCTTTCACTGTGTACATCCTCCTCCTCACAGAGTATTAATTTGTCCCCACTGGAGTCCACCATCACAGGTCCCTGTGTACTTTCTGGAGGCAATTGCTGGTTATGGTCTTCCCGGAGGAATTTATAATTAATTTTGATGAACATCATCTTCTCCACATTTTGTGGAAGTAACCTCCTACGCCGATCACTGACAAGGTTACTAGCTGCACTAAACACTCTTTCAGAGTACACACTGTAGGGGGGAAGAGGGAGAGCAACTTAGGTAAAATAAAGCCAGTTTGTGCAAGGGCATCCAAATTGCCTCTTTTTCCTGCCAGTATACATACGGACTGCCTGACATGCCTACTTGGATGCTGTCACTCATATAATCCTCCACCATTCTTTCAATGGTGACAGAATCATATGCAGTGACAGTAGACATGTCAGTAATCGTTGGGAGGTCCTTCAGTCCGGACCAGATGTCAGCACTCGCTCCTGATTGCCCTGCATCATCGCCAGCGGGAGGGCTAGGACATCTTATCCTTTTCCTTGCAGCCCCAGTTGCGGGAGAAAATGAAGGAGGAGCTGTTGACGGGTCACGTTCCGCTTGAGTTGACAATTTTCTCACCAGCAGGTCTTTTAAATCTCTGCAGACACAACAGAACGGAAAGAGAGATACAACGTAGGCTTTAAACCTAGGATTGAGCACAGTGGCCAAAATGTAGTTGTTATGATTCCAGTACTCCTGACCGGAGGAGATCTCATGGCAATGGCCAGAGTACTGGAAGGGAATGCTGGTTACGGAAGCTGTAAAGACTAGTTTCCCCTGGCGCCCTAACTCTATTGTCTCACCCGTGTTATCGGAAATCCCTTGCGAGACTATGGTTTCTTGAGCCCCTGGCAGCCACGTTTGAAACCACGGTCTTAGTGAGAGACAAAGAGAAATCCGAGGCAGGATGATGACAAGAGGACCTCTGACTGACAACAGGCCAGGGGCAACAAGCTAACTAACCAAACCAGAAGTATGCGCGGAAAAACCGCCAGATAAAAGGACAACCAAAATCCACTAGTCCGTTACTCCTACCCAGCACCGCTGGATACCAGAGTGGATCTGTGGGAGCAGAATCCTCCGCAAAAGCTCCGAAACACAAATAATAAATAATAAGTAATAAAGCGGCCAAGCCGCAACACACGGCTACGCCGTGACTCACGAACACCACTGGATGTTTAAAGGTGCTCAGTCAGGACTCCAGGAACAGATGACAACTTCCGAGTACAGGACAACTGAGGACAGGAACGACCGGGTACAGCAGGACTGGAAACACTCTCAGCAAACAGATACAGCATGCAGGAAGCTATTACCGGCGTCTGTGAGAAGCCCTGGGAGTGTACTTAACAGGGAGTCCTCCAATCAGCTGTTTAGAGGCTGATTGGACTAAATGCCGTGCAGCTGCCTTGCTGCACGGCCAGGAAACAGGTGCCCTTATTAATTTAAATGGACCCAGCAACGGGGAACGCGGTCCGCCAGTGGCGTCCCCGTTGCTAGGGTCCGTGCGGCTCCGTGCGCCCGGCGTCTAGCGTTGCCAGGGAGCCGGCGGCTGTACGCGCACGGCGTCCCTGGTTGCTAGGCGCCGGGCCGCACCGACGAGCGGACCCCAGCGCCTAACAGTACCCCCCCTTGAGGAGGGGTCAAGGAACCCCTAAAGCCAGGTTTCTGAGGAAATTCCCGAAAAAATGCCCTCTTGAGCCTCGGGGCATGGAGATCCTTATCCAGGACCCAAGACCTTTCCTCTGGACCATAGCCTTTCCAGTGCACCAGAAAATAAAGCCGACCCCGGGACAATTTGGAATCGAGAACCTTCTCCACCAAGAACTCCTGATGTCCCCGTACATCTACTGGTGATTTCCCCTGAGAGATCTTCCGAGGAAATCTACTGGAAGAAACGTATGGTTTCAACAGGGAGCAATGGAACGTATTTCCGATCCGGAGAGCTCTTGGTAAACGTAACCGGAAAGCAACTGGATTGATTTTTTTAATAATATGAAATGGTCCAATAAATTTGGGGCCCAATCTAGCTGAGGTTTGTCGAAGTCTAATGTTACGAGTCGACAACCATACCCTGTCTCCCACCTTAAAAGTGCAAGGACGCCGGAGCCTGTCAGAAATTTTTTTCTCTCGAAATGCCGCTCTTCTGAGAGCAAGGTGCACTTTTTTCCAAATGACTCTGAGATGAGAGGTTAAGGTTAGCGAGGAAACAGAAGAATGTTGAAAAAAAGAATTAGCTCTGGGGTGAAAACCAAAAACTGAAAAGAATAGAGACACATTAGTGGAGGAATGACAAGAATTGTTGTAAGCAAACTCCGCCAAAGGAAGAAACTCGCACCAATCATTCTGGAGTTTGGCTGAGTACAAACGCAAATACTGTTTTAATGATTGATTAACTCGCTCGGTCTGCCCGTTGGATTGGGGATGGTAGCCGGATGTTAAAGACAATTTCATCTTTAATGAGGCACAAAAAAACTTCCAGAATTGTGCAATGAATTGTGGACCCCGATCAGAAACAATATCAGTGGGCAACCCATGAAGTCTGAAAACATGGCAGAGAAACAAAACAACCAATCCCTGGGCAGATGGCAGTCGGGGAAGAGCAATGAAATGGGCCATCTTGCTAAAACGGTCCACTACCACCCATATGACTCGGAATCCGGCTGACAGAGGGAGGTCTACCACAAAATCCATGGAAATATGAGACCATGGCCTGAGAGGAACATTTAAGGGCATAAGTTGCCCGATAGGCAAGGAACGGGGAACCTTATGCTGTGCACAGACCTGACAAGAAAAAACAAACTCCTTAATGTCTTTAGAAAGACCAGGCCACCATACTGAGCGGGAGACTAATTCCAAAGTCTTAGAGATCCCCGGATGCCCGGCAACTTTGCTATCATGAAACTCAGTCAAAACAGTAGCTCTCAAAAACTCAGGGACGTAAAGACGACCAGCAGGAGTATTTCCAGGAGCTTGATGTTGAAGCTGCTTTAACTGGGTAAATAAATCTTGTGTGAGGTCTGCCCAAATGACTGAAGACGGAAGTATGGGAGTAACAGGACTGTTATTATGAACTGGAAGAAAACTGCGTGACAGGGCATCCGCCTTGGTATTCTTGGAACCTGGCCTAAAAGTGATAATAAACTTGAAACGAGTAAAAAATAAAGCCCAACGAGCCTGCCGGGCATTCAGCCGCTTAGCTGATTCGATGTACTGAAGATTTTTGTGGTCAGTCAATACTGAAATGGTATGTGTTGCTCCCTCAAGCCAATGCCTCCACTCCTCGAAAGCCCATTTAATAGCCAGTAACTCCCGGTTACCAACATCGTAGTTGGATTCAGCGGATGAGAATTTCCTGGACATAAAGGCACAAGGATGTAGTTCCAGAGAGTCCGGATCCTTCTGAGATAGGATAGCCCCCACTCCAACCTCCGAGGCATCAACCTCAACAATGAAGGGCAATTCTGGGTTGGGATGTCTGAGGACTGGAGCTGAGACAAAAGCTTGTTTCAAGGCCTGAAAGGATAACTCAGCTTCACGTGACCAGTTGGTAGGATCCGCTCCCTTCTTAGTCAGTGCCACAATGGGAGCAACCAGGTTGGAAAAAGAATGAATAAATCTTCTATAATAATTCGCAAACCCTAAAAAGCGCTGAATTGCTTTTAAGTTGGTGGGTTGCGCCCAACTAAGGATGGCTTGGAGCTTCTTAGGTTCCATACAGAATCCCCGAGGGGAAATAATGTACCCTAAAAAGGATACCTCCGTGACATGAAACTCACACTTCTCCAGCTTGGCATATAGATGATTTTCACGTAATTTTTGAAGAACCTGACGCACCTGGGTAACATGTTGTTCAATTGAATCAGAATAGATCAGGATGTCGTCTAAGTAAACGACCACGAATCTTCCTAGAAAATCACGGAGCACATCGTTTATGAGATCCTGGAAAACTGCCGGAGCGTTAGACAAGCCGAACGGCATCACCAGATACTCGTAGTGACCCGACTGAGTACTGAAAGCCGTCTTCCACTCATCTCCTGACTTGGGCCCTCATTCCGAGTTGATCGCTCGCAAGGCGAATTTAGCAGAGTTGCTCACGCTAAGCCTACGCCTACTGGGAGTGTATCTTAGCTTCTTAAAATTGCGACCGATGTATTCGCAATATTGCGATTACTAACTACTTAGCAGTTTCAGAGTAGCTTCAGACTTACTCGGCATCTGCGATCAGTTCAGTGCTTGTCGTTCCTGTTTTGACGTCACAAACACACCCAGCGTTCGCCCAGACACTCCCCCGTTTCTCCGGCCACTCCTGCGTTTTTTCCGGAAACGGTAGCGTTTTTTCCCGCACGCCCATAAAACGGCCTGTTTCCGCCCAGTAACACCCATTTCCTGTCAATCACATTACGATCGCCGGAGCGATGAAAAAGCCGTGAGTAAAAATACTATCTCCATTGTAAAATTACTTGGCGCAGTCGCAGTGCGAATATTGCGCATGCGTACTAAGCGGAATTTCACTGCGATGCGATGAAAAATACCGAGCGAACGACTCGGAATGAGGGCCTTGATTCGAAGGAGGTTATACGCTCCCCTCAGGTCAATTTTAGAAAAAATCACAGCCGAACGCAGCTGATCAAAGAGGACAGAAATCAGCGGCAGAGGGTAAGTATTTTTAACTGAGATCTTATTCAGGGCTCTAAAGCCAATGCAAGGTCTGAGTGATCCATCTTTTTTCTCCACAAAGAAGAAGCCTGCACTTAAAGGGGATTTAGATGGCCTGATAAATCCTTTCCCTAGGCTCTCCTTAACATACTCATTCATGGCCGCAGTTTCTGGCCCGGATAATGCATATAACCTTCCCTTTGGCAATGTGGCACCAGGAATTAGCTCAATAGCACAATCATAAGGCCGATGGGGAGGCAGAATGTCCGCATTGCCCTTGGAAAACACATCAACAAAGTCCTGGTATTCCACGGGAATGAGTTCGGGAATGGCAGCAGCTATTCTGACGGGAAACGTAATACATTCCTTATTACAGATTGTACCCCATTGTGAAATCTCCCCCGACTGCCAATCAATGATGGGATTATGAAAGGCCAGCCAAGGGTGACCCAGAACCACTGGAACTGCTGGGCAATGGGTAAGGAAAAACTCGATCTTTTCGGAATGAAGAGCTCCTACCGTAAGTAGTACAGGGGGTGTACAGAGGGAAATAACCCCATTGGACAAGGGACTCCCATCTAAACCATGCATGGTGATACACCTACCCAAGGCTAACTGAGGAATACCTAAGGCCGTGGCCCACGTTAAGTCCATAAAGTTCCCTGCAGCTCCACTGTCAACAAAAGCCGACACCGAAGAACTGAGGCTGCCAAAGGAAACTTTAGCTGGGACTAAAAGGGAGTTATTCGAGGAGATAAGCTGCAGACCAAAGTGAACCCCCTCACAATTCACTTGGTCGAGGCGTTTTCCCGACTTGTTCGGACAATTACGGGCAAAATGTCCCTTACCCCCACAGTACAAACAAAGACCAGAGTTTTGCCTTCTGGCTCTTTCTTCTGGAGACAGCCGGGAGAGACCCATCTGCATGGGCTCCTCTACGTCCTCAGGAATGGAAAATACACATGGAGTAGACCTGACAGGTGCTCCTTTTTCAGCCCTCCGCTCTCTGAGACGACGATCAATCTTAATAGAAAGCTCCATGAGTTTATCGAGAGTCTCAGGAGCGGGATACTGAAGGAGACTGTCTTTTATAGACTCTGATAAGCCGAGGCGAAACTGACTGCGCAGGGCTGGGTCATTCCAGCCACAGTCGTTCGACCAACGGCGAAACTCTGTACAAAAAACCTCTGCAGGATTTCTACCCTGTCTGAGAGCGCGTAACTGACTCTCAGCGGATGCCTCTCTATCAGGGTCATCATACAAAAGCCCTAAAGACCCAAAAAAGGCGTTGTCAGGTCCGGGTGTTTTTGTGAATCCGTTAACCCGGAACCAACCACAGGTGTAGGTGCTGGGCTATGAAGAAAGCAGGGAGGACGAAGAAAGTTCCGATTCATATATTTATTCAAAATAACAATTCAGTAAAGGGTTAACTGACAAGTTGTTAATCATCATATTATACTGAAGTATTGCAGGAATAATATGCAAGAGAAAACTCAAAAATAAATAAAAGAAATGTTCATGAAAACATATGCAAAACAAGCTGATGAATAAATGTTGGATTGTCCAAATATAAACAAGCTTTGATGCTGAACTGCAGAATGTGATTAACTGGATAATGCAGACATGAAGAGATAACTGTAAGGATTTGCAATGGAGTTTTGAGAGTTAACTGAGAGACTGTGATGAATTATCCTTGTTATGACAACATAGCAAATATAAACAAGCTTTGATGCTGAACTGCAGATTGTGTTTAACTGGTTAATGCAGACATGGAGAATTAACTGTAAGAATTGGCAATGGAGTTTTGAGAGTTAACTGAGAGACTGTGATGAATTATCCTTGTAATGACAACATAGCAAATAAAAGTACTGAATTGGGTTACTTGCGGGTTCCGGAGATCACTGTGAAACTGTAGTAGAAGACAAGGTGATGAATGGGTTAAATGCAGAGTTGAACAAACGAACAGCTGAGAGAAACGGAATCCTCCAGACTTTGAATGATAGGCAGACTGACAAGGTAACCTCATGCAGGACACTGGGAATCCAACTATTTCCAATAGGAGTGCAATTAACTGACAGCACAGCGGAGAGCCGGTGGATCTTTCAGCAGTGAAGGCTGCAGACGGACCTCTGGGAACGGAGGCGATATCTGGACCACGGGAATCACACAGGAATGCACGGAGCGAGCTCAGAGCTAGAGCACAGCTTTGATACAACAAAGCACTGGCTCAGAGTAACATAATCCCAGCCTACTTAAAGGCAGCACAAGCACGGGATTGGCTTACACCTGCCCACAGGTGTTTTCACAAGTGCTCTGTATTAGCTATTTGGTCTCCAACATGGCCACCTCCTATACAGCAGAAACACCGCAGTGCCTTAGGCCATTTGGTCCCCGCACTCACAGTTCCCAGACTCTGCATTATGCACAGCACCGCGAGCAACCGCACTGGCAACGGATGAACCCCAGAACCCGCAAAGGTGAGAGACCGGTTCGTGACAGGCGTCTACTGACAACAACACCGGATCCTCTGCTTTTAAACCGAATGCCCAGGTCTGAGGATCCCGCTGGAGCAAAGAAATAATAATTCCGACCCGCTGAGATTCAGTACCTGAGGAGATCGGTCTTAAACGAAAATAAAGTTTACAGGATTCTTTAAAATTAAAAAACTCCTTCCTATCACCAGAAAAACGGTCAGGCAAGTGCATTTTTGGTTCAGGGACTACCCTCGGGGAAGTTCGTAAAAGATCTTCCTGCGACTTCACCCGAAGGGAAAGATCCTGAACCATCTGAGTAAGTTCTTGAATCTGGCTGACTAGGAGCTGACCAGGATTTGGCCCTAAACCTGTGGGATTCATGAGGCCGATAACTCTTACAAAACTGAATAAGTAAAAAATTAAACCCTGTTTAATTTTAAGTTTTGGTTTGGCCGGTAATAATGTTATGATTCCAGTACTCCTGACCGGAGGAGATCTCATGGCAATGGCCAGAGTACTGGAAGGGAATGCTGGTTACGGAAGCAGGAAAGACTAGTTGCCCCTGGCGCCCTAACTCTATTGTCTCACCCGTGCTATCGGAAATCCCTTGCGAGACTATGGTTTCTTGAGCCCCTGGCAGCCACGTTTGAAAGGCGGATTATGTCTGCCCAACTCCGGTGCCCCCCGGTCTTAGTGAGAGACAAAGGGAAATCCGAGGCAGGATGATGACAAGAGGACCTCTGACTGACAACAGGCCAGGGGCAACAAGCTAACTAACCAAACCAGAAGTATGCGCGGAAAAACCGCCAGATAAAAGGACAACCAAAATCCACTAGTCCGTTACTCCTACCCAGCACCGCTGGATACCAGAGTGGATCTGTGGGAGCGGAATCCTCCGCAAAAGCTCCGAAACACAAATAATAAATAATAAGTAATAAAGCGGCCAAGCCGCAACACACGGCTACGCCGTGACTCACGAACACCACTGGATGTTTAAAGGTGCTCAGTCAGGACTCCAGGAACAGATGACAACTTCCGAGTACAGGACAACTGAGGACAGGAACGACCGGGTACAGCAGAACTGGAAACACTCTCAGCAAACAGATACAGCATGCAGTAAAGCTATTACCGGCGTCTGTGAGAAGCCCTGGGAGTGTACTTAACAGGGAGTCCTCCAATCAGCTGTTTAGAGGCTGATTGGACTAAATGCCGTGCAGCTGCCTTGCTGCACGGCCAGGAAACAGGTGCCCTTATTAATTTAAATGGACCCAGCAACGGGGAACGCGGTCCGCCAGTGGCGTCCCCGTTGCTAGGGTCCGTGCGGCTCCGTGCGCCCGGCGTCTAGCGTTGCCAGGGAGCCGGCGGCTGTACGCGCACGGCGTCCCTGGTTGCTAGGCGCCGGGCCGCACCGACGAGCGGACCCCGGCGCCTAACAGTAGTGCTCTGATTTCAACAGATTGACCATCCTTGAATGGCCTTTTGCTGCTCCTCCATCCTCTGAAGCATATAGAGTGTTGAATTCCACCTCGTTACCACCTCTTGCTTCAGGTGATGGCAGGGCAGGTTAAGGAGTGTTTGATGGCGCTCCAGTCTTCGGCAGGGGGTGGCTGAATGCCGAAAGTGGCACGCAATTTTTTGGGCCACCAACAGAATCTCCTGAACGCCCCTCTCATTTTTCAAAAAATTCTGCACCACCAAATTTATTGTATGTGCAAAACATGGGGCGTGCTGTAATTTGCCCAGATGTAATGCACTCACAATATGGGTGGCATTGTCCGATATCACAAATCACCAGGAGAGTCTAATTGGGGTAAGCCAATGTGCAATGATGTCCCTCAGTTTCGGTAAGAGGTTGTCAGTGGTGTGCCTCTTACGGAAAGCAGTGATACATAGCGTAGCCTGCCTAGGAACGAGTTGACATTTGCGAAAAGCTGCTTCTGGTGCCGCTGCTGTTGTTGCTGCGGGAGGCCATATATCTACCCAGTGGGCTGTGACAGTCATATAGTCCTTTTTCTGCCCTGTTCCACTTGTCCACATGTCTGTGGTTAAGTGGACAGTGGGTACAACTGCATTTTTTAGGACACTGAGGACACTTTCTGCCGTCTCTGTATATTCTCTGTATTGCCTGTCTAGTGAATTGAAACCTAGATGGGATTTGATACCGGTGACACACTACCTCAAACAATTCTCTAAGTCCCACTGAACTAATGGCGGATACTGGACGCACGTCTAACACCAACATAGCTGTCAACACCTCAGTTATCTGCTTTGCAGAAGGATGACTGCTGTCATATTTCATCTTCCTCACAAAGGACTGTTGGACAGTCAATTGCTTAGTTGAAGTAGTACAAATGGTCTTCCGACTTCCCCTCTGGGATGGCGATCAACTCCCAGAAGTAACAACAGCAGCAGCAGCAGCAATAGCAGGCATACCACTCAAGGATCCTCCGGAGGAATCCCGGTTAGGAGAGGACTTTTCAGTCCTGTCAGTGACATGGCCTGCAGGACTACTGACGTTCCTGACTGAGGAGGAAGTTGACGTTGAGGGAGTTGGTGGTGTGGCTTGCAGGAGCTTGGGTACAAGAGGAAGAAGGGATTTAGGTGTCAGTGGACTGCTTATGCTCTTACCCAAAGTTTCACAACTTGACAATGACTTCTGATGAATGCGCAGCAGGTGACGTATAAGGGAGGATGTTCCTAGGTGGTTAACATCCTTACCCCTACTTATTACAGATTGACAGAGGCAACACATGGCTTGACACCTGTTGTCCGAATTTGTGGAGAAATAATTCCACACCGAAGAGGTGGCTTTTTTGGTATTTTGCCCAGGCATCACTATGGGCTTCTTCATCCCATGGACAATAGGTGTCTCCCCTGGTGCATGATTTAAACAAACCACATCAACATCAGAATCCTCATCGTCAACTTCCTCCTCAGCGCCAGCAACACCCATATCCTCTTCCTGGTGTACTTCAACAGTGACATCTTCAATTTGAATATCAGAAACTGGACTGTGGGTGCTCCTTCCAGCACTTGCAGGGGGCGTGCAAATGGTGGAAGGAGCCACCTCTTCCCATCCAGTGTTGGGAAGGTCAGGCATCGCAACCGCTGACACACTTGGACTTTCCTTTGGGCTTTGTGATACCATCTTAGAACTAGAGATGAGCGGGTTTGGTTCGTTGAGTTCCGAACCCCCCCGAACTTCACCTATTTTACACGGGTCCGAGGCAGCCTCGGATCTTCCCGCCTTGCTCGGTTAACCCGAGCGCACCCAAACGTCATCATCCCGCTGTCGTATTCTCGCGAGATTCGTATTGCATATAAAGAGCCGCGCGTCGCCGCCATTTTCACTCGTGCATTGGAGATGATAGCGAGAGGACGTGGCTGCGTTCTCTCAGTTTCTGTGTTCAGTGTGCTGCAAATATCTGTGCTCAGTGTGCTGCAAATATCTGTGCTCAGTGTGCTGCAAATATCTGTGCTTAGTGTGCTGCAAATATCTACGTTCTCTGCCTGAAAATGCTCCATATCTGTGCTGCATTGTAGTATATAGTAGGAGGACAGTGCAGAATTTTGCTGACCACCAGTATATATATATATATATAGCAGTACGGTACAGTAGTCCATTGCTCTACCTCTGTATCGTCAAGTATACTATCCATCCATATCTGTGCTGCATTGTAGCTGTGCACAGTATATAGTAGGAGGACAGTGCAGAATTTTGCTGACCACCAGTATATATATATATATATATATATATATATATAGCTAGCAGTACGGTACAGTAGTCCATTGCTCTACCTCTGTGTCGTCAAGTATACTATTCATCCATATCTGTGCTGCATTGTAGTTGTGCGCAGTATATAGTAGGAGGACAGTGCAGAATTTTGTTGACCACCAGTGTATATATATAGCAGTATGGTACAGTAGTCCATTGCTCTACCTCTGTGTCGTCAAGTATACTATCCATCCATATCTGTGCTGCATTGTAGTTGTGCGCAGTATATAGTAGGACAGTGCAGAATTTTGCTGACCACCAGTATATATATATATATTTAGCAGTACGGTACAGTAGTCCATTGCTCTACCTCTGTGACGTCAAGTATACTATCCATCCATATCTGTGCTGCATTGTAGTTGTGCGCAGTATATAGGAGGACGACAGTGCAGAATTTTGCTGACCACCAGTATATATATATAGCAGTACGGTACAGTAGTCCATTGCTCTACCTCTGTGTCGTCAAGTATATTATCCATCCATATCTGTGCTGCATTGTAGTTGTGCACAGTATATAGGAGGAGGACAATGCAGAATTTTGCTGACCACCAGTATATATATATATATATATATATATATAGCAGTACGGTACAGTAGTCCATTGCTCTACCTCTGTGTCATCAAGTATACCATCCATCCATATCTGTGCTGCATTGTAGTTGTGCGCAGTATATAGTAGGAGGACAGTGCAGAATTTTGTTGACCACCAGTATATATATTTAGCAGTACGGTACAGTAGTCCATTGCTCTACCTCTGTGTCGTCAAGTATACTATCCATCCATATCTGTGCTGCATTGTAGTTGTGCGCAGTATATAGTAGGAGGACAGTGCAGAATTTTGCTGACCACCAGTGTATATATATAGCAGTATGGTACAATAGTCCATTGCTTTACCTCTGTGTCATCAAGTATACTATCCATCCATATCTGTTCTGCATTGTAGTTGTGCGCAGAATATAGTAGAAGGACAGTGCAGAATTTTGCTGACCACCAGTATATATATATATATATATATATATATATTTATCTCTGCATCATGTGCTGTTTGGGGACTATTTTTTTAAGTGCCATCCTGTCTGACACTGCAGTGCCACTCCTAGATGGGCCAGGTGTTTGTGTCGGCCACTTGGGTCGCTTAGCTTAGCCATCCAGCGACCTTGGTGCACCTCTTTTTTTCTTTGCATCATGTGCTGTTTGGGGACTATTTTTTTAAGTGCCATCCTGTCTGACACTGCAGTGCCACTCCTAGATGGGCCAGGTGTTTGTGTCGGCCACTTGGATCGCTTAGCTTAGCCATCCAGCGACCTTGGTGCACCTCTTTTTTTCTTTGCATCATGTGCTGTTTGGGGACTATTTTTTTAAGTGCCATCCTGTCTGACACTGCAGTGCCACTCCTAGATGGGCCAGGTGTTTGTGTCGGCCACTTGGGTCGCTTAGCTTAGCCATCCAGCGACCTTGGTGCACCTCTTTTTTTCTTTGCATCATGTGCTGCTTGGGGACTATTTTTTTAAGTGCCATCCTGTCTGACACTGCAGTGCCACTCTTAGATGGGCCAGGTGTTTGTATCGGCCACTTGGGTCGCTTAGCTTAGCCATCCAGCGACCTTGGTGCACCTCTTTTTTTCTTTGCATCATGTGCTGTTTGGGGACTATTTTTTTGAAGTGCCATCCTGTCTGACACTGCAGTGCCACTCCTAGATGGGCCAGGTGTTTGTGTCGGCCACTTGGGTCGCTTAGCTTAGCCATCCAGCGACCTTGGTGCACCTCTTTTTTTCTTTGCATCATGTGCTGTTTGGGGACTATTTTTTTAAGTGCCATCCTGTCTTACACTGCAGTGCCACTCCTAGATGGGCCAGGTGTTTGTGCCAGCCACTTGGGTCGTTTAGCTTAGTCATCCAACGACCTCGGTGCAAATTTTAGGACTAAAAATAATATTGTGAGGTCTGAGGTGTTCAGAATAGAATGGAAATGAGTGGAAATTATGGTTATTGAGGTTAATAATACTATGGGATCAAAATTACCCCCAAATTCTATGATTTAAGCTGTTTTTGAGGGGTTTTTGAAAAAACAACAACACCTGAATCCAAAACACACCTGAATCCGACAAAAAATTTTCAGGGAGGTTTTGCCATAACGTGTCCGAATCCAAAACACGGCCACGGAACCTAATCCAAAACCAAAACACAAAACCCGAAAAATGTCCGGTGCACATCACTACTTAGAACGCACAGTTCTTTGCTGTGCTGTTTCCAGCTTAACTCTTATCATTTTTCTAGCAGAAAGATGAGGGCTTCTATCATCATGTGAAGATGAACAACTAGTCATGATCATAGGCAAGGGCCTTAGCCGTTCTTTGCCACTCCGTGTCGTAAATGACATATTGGCAGGTTAACGTTTCTCCTCAGACCATTTAAATTTCTTTTTTTGGGTCTTTATACTGAACTTTGGCTTTTTGGATTTTACATGCCTTCTACTATGACATTGGGTATCGGTTTTGGCAGACGACGTTGATGCATACTTGCCTACCTGACCCTCTCCATGAGGGAGAAAATGCTCTGTTCCTGGACTTTCCTGGTAATGTATGATTGCCATCACCTGTGGTGAGCTAGTTAATTGATAAGAAAGGTGTTTCACCACAGGTGATGGCAATCATACATTACCAGGAAAGTCCAGGAACAGAGCATTTTCTCCCTCATGGAGAGGGTCAGGTAGGCAAGCATGCGTTGATGGGATTTCATCATCTATGTCATGACTTGTGGCAGCAGCTTCAGCACTAGGAGGAAGTGGTTCTTGATGATTCCCTATTTTATCCTCCAAATGTTTGTTCTCCATTATTTTTCTGGAGTTATATAACAATATGCGGTACAGGAGAGCGTACCTCTACACCACACAGGGCAAACCCTGTGAAAAGTATTTGGATTAAATATTAATAACCCCTTTATTTGGAGTTAATAATATACTGCACAGGACAGCACCACTGAACTTATATGTCAGCACCACTGTACTGGACGTATATGGAACTATATGGACTTTTATGGAATTATACTGCAGGATCACTGGGCTTATACGCCAGTACCACTGGAATTATACAGCAGGATCACTGGAATTATACATCAGTACCACTGGCCTTATACGGCAGTACCAATGGACATATACGGCAGTATCACTGGACTGGACTTATACACCAGTACCACTGGAATTATATACGGCAGGATCACTGGATTTATATGCCAGTGCCGCTAGAATTATACGGCAGGATCACTGGATTTTTACACCAATACCACTGGAATTATATGGCAGTACCACCACTGCACTTATATGGCAGTACCACTGGACATATACGGCAGTATCACTGCACTGGATTTATACCACTGGAATTATACGGCAGGATCACTGGATTTATACGGCAGGATCACTGGAATTATATGGCAGTATCACTGGACTTATACGGCAGTACCACTGGACATATATGGCAGTATCACTGGACTGGACTTATACGACATTACCACTGGAATTATATGGCAGGATCACTGGAATTATATGGCAGGATCACTGGATTTATACGGCAGGATCATTGCAATTATACGGCAGGATCACTGGACTGGAGTTATACCCCAGTACCACTAGAATTATACGGCAGGTTCACTGGAATTATACGGCACGATTACTGGACTTATACGGCAGGATCACTGCAATTATACGGCAGGATCACTGGAATTATACGGCAGTATCAATGGAATTATACGGCAGGATCACTGGAATTATACGGCACGATTACTGGACTTATACGCCAGTACCACAGGAATTAAACGGCAGGATCACTGGAATTATACGGCAGGGTCTCTGGATCTATACGGCAGTACCGCTGGACATATACGTCAGTCTCAATGGACATATACATCAGCACCACTGGACATATATGGCAGTACCACTGGACATATACAGCAGCACAGGGACACCACCACTGGATTGATGCAGGACAACACAGCACCACTGCAATGGACTGGACTTATACAGTAGCACTGGACATATGGCAGCAGGGGACACCACCACTGTGACTGGACCTGATGCAGCACAATACACCACCACTGAACTGATGCAGCACAACACAGCACCGCTGGACTGGACTTATACCGCAGCACTGGACATATGGCAGCAGAGGACACCACCACTGTGACTGGACTGATGCATCAAAATACAGCACCACTGGACTGATTCAGCACAACACAGCACCACTGGACTGGACTTATACAGCAACACTGGACATATGGCAGCAGGGAACACCACCACTGTGACTGGACTGATGCAGCACAAGACACAACCACTGGACTGATGCAGCACAACACAGCACCACTGGACTGGACTTATACAGCAGCACTGGACATATGGCAGCAGAGGACACAACCACTGTGACTGGACTGATACAGCACAAGACACTACCACTGGACTGATGCAGCACAACACAGCACCACTGGACTGGATTTATACAGCAGCACTGGACATATGGCAGCAGAGGACACAACCACTGTGACTGGACTGATGCAGCACAAGACACTAACACTAAACTGATGCAGGACACTGAGGATGGAGACACGTCCTCTCTCTACACTCTCCAATGCCGGAGTGAAAATGGCGGTGATGCGCGGCAACTTATATGGAATCCAAACTCCGCGAGAATCCAACAGCGGGATGATGACGTTTTTCCTCATTCTGGTTTCTGAGTCAGGCGGGAAAACCCGAGCCTGACTCGGAACCGGGCTCGGGTGGTGCCATTAGGGCGGATTCAGTTCTCTGAGAACCGAACCCGCTCATCTCTACTTATTTTGAGTTGAGAGTAAAATAAAAAGAGTAAGTAACTGCAGACCTTGACAAACCATACTGCAATGCAAGGGGTTCATATGAATTTTTTTCATGCACAGTAAATATTGGCTGCTTTGGCATGTACCTCATAAATGATGGACAATATTTTTATACTGCACTGCAATTTAGATCTGAGTTTGGAAACACCTGTCTCAAATCTAAATCTCACATTTAAAATCTGCCCCACCTGCAGTGCAACATGAATTTGCTAAGGTGCACAGAGCCTGTTTCATAGCTGTATGCAAACCCGATGACTTGAACACAACTATGGGGGTCATTCCGACCCCATCGCATGCTGCACTTTTTCGCAGCCGTGCGAAAGTGCCAAGACCAGTGTATTCATCTTTTGATGCAGATTTAGTGGCTCCAGAAGCTTGAAAAGCCCAGCAATCCCATGTAACCTGAGGGTTTCTCGATGGCCAATGTTCACACATGTGTACTGATGCTGCATCTTGGGATGCAGCAGCGCATCACAGAAGCCGGCATGAGGCGTCTATTTACACTAGAAACCTCCAAGTAGTATTAGCTTAATTTTTCAGTAGAGACAGTGACAACCATTGCAGCTGCTACTGCTTTTCAACTTTTCAACTATGAATCCGGCCCACAGTTACTGTACTCAGGGACGGATCCAGAAGAAAATGAAGGGGGGGGGGGGGGGGGGCACCATGATAGGGTAACGGTAATAGTTATCTTTACATGCACCTAAGGCATGTGTGCTCCCAGATATGGAGTGTGGTATCACAGGGGGCGTGGCCTCACAGAATACGCCATCAGGTAATGATTGGCTGTAGGAGTGCATCCTGGTTTATTGCCAATGTTTCACCCTGATGAAAAGGCTGATTGGGGCTTGAAATGTTGGTCACCTGTTCCATTAGTTATGGGAGCCTGGAAGGCACCCCAGCACAATATAATTATTATAGTTTTTAGTTGGTTGTGGCAGGTGCAGCATACCTTGTTTTGGGCACTGCACTGAGACTCAGACTGCAGGACACGAACTGCCCATCTTTGATTAGCAGAAGCAGCCAGCTGGATCTCCAACAAGCAGCATAAGACATCTGCAGGACAGCCCTGTCACAATCACACGGGCCGCCTTCTCAAAGCCGAGGCTGAGTTTGACTGCACCTAGCATGGTGGTAAAGGAAGTGGAGGAGGAAGTGCTGGGAAACTGTGTGGTACAGTGTGGGCTAATGAAGCTTTCTGTGCCGTCATAAGTAACAGTCTTACTCGATGCTGGCATTTGAACCCCGTGCCTGGGCTGGACTCTGGACGTCTGGCAGTGGGGGAGGTAGGTTGCGGTGTGAGCATAGGGAGGCTGGAGCTGCAGCTCCAGCCTCCCCATTGGTTACCACACGGACTTGCTATTAGAGCCGCGGTGGGTCCTAGTGCCTGCCGGCTCTTTTATCAAATCTGACTTATGGAAATAGCAGTAGTGCTGCTGCTGTTCTCCTTTTGAAAGAAATGACCGGGGGGCACGGGCCTGAGTGCCCTCCCCTTGATCCGCCTATGACTGTACTTGCTCTTTTTTGCTTTACTACCACCTCAAAATCAGGCCCAGAGGGGTAAATTTAATAACTGTCTGTTTTAGGTCTAAAATATAACTATTTACCATCTGTTGAGTTTTATCTTCAATTGAAACCCGACATTGATGTGAGTTATTGTTGCAGCACTAAAGTCCATTGGTTTTGATCATTAGATCTATTGTTTGGGTGGGTTTGCTGTCGTTTTGTGGTTGGTTTTTGGTCATTTTTAAAACCGACCATTAGTAAATCCTACTCTTGTCTGTGTGAAAAAATTGTTGTTGGTTTTGATTTTAGTAATTGCATCTGGGAGAGATTTAAAGAATGCAGAAAGATTTAGGGGCATATGTAATAGGGTTTGAGTTTGCTGGAGGTGTGGAATGCTAGACGATTGTGGACGTTTATTTAAAGGGGCAATCATGTGGGATGTAGTTACAATGCCGCTGGATGGGATCCAAGTGGTCAAAATACCGGCGCTGGAATCCTGACCGGTGGCATAATGCTGGCATCTGAATCCTGACAGAGATCGGGATCCCTGCGTTAAAATACTGACGCCCGGAATCCCAAATGCTCTTTTAGAGGGACGCGCTCGCGTCTTGACGTGCTAGGGGGTTAGGTTTAGGTATTAGATTGGAGTTAGGGTGCAGGGATGGGAAGGGGATGGTTAGGGTTAGGCACCAAGTGGGGAGGGTTAGGTTTAGGCAGCGGGGAAGGAAGTGTTATGTATAGGCACCACCTGGGAGGGTTAGGGTTAGGCACCCACAAGGTAAGGTTAGGGTTAGAGTAGGTGGCAGAGGAGGGATAGGGTACTTTCTTGGGGGCTGTCGGTATTCTGATGGTCGGGATGCCGCTGTTGGGATGCCCATCCATTAGTCTCTCATACAGAATCCAAATTTACAAGTCAAAACCATGCCTTGTAAATGATTGTCCTTTAAAAAAAAGTCAGAGATTGACCAGCATCCCGCACTTCTGGCAAACTCAGACCTTAGTCCCCCATATGCCCCTTAGTGCTGTTACACACTCGCCGGCTTTTGCCGGGCGGGAAAAAGCTGGATGGCTTTTTCCCATGCCGGTATTGTAATTAACAGTGTAAGGGGTAGGGTACTTTCACACGGCACGGCCTCGGCCCGGCTGCCGGCTTGCTGCCGGAAATATCCACTGCAGGGTCCGGCTGCCATGCCAGGGCCGTGCCGTCTTTGTAGGCAGAGAACTGTTTGTGTGAAGGGGAGCTTTCATACATGTTTTTTTTTAGCCGCCGCCGCTGCTGCGCATGCACACAGCATTAAACACGGCTCAAAGCCATTGTGTGTGAAAGACCCTGCCGGATGGCAAAAAGCCGGACAAAGTTTGTCCGGCTTTTTGCCATCCGGTGTAAACCGGGTAGTGTGTAACAGACCTAAGAGTTGAGATGAGCCTATCTAAACTTGAATCTAAATTGCAGTGTAAAACAAAGTTGTTCATTGTTTGTGGGGTGCATGCAAAAAAAATATCTAAAACAATTATATCTAAAAAAACATAAATTAAATGCACGCCTTGCACTGCAACTTGGTTTGTCAAGGTGCAGGTACCTGCCTTTTTTGCTTTGCTCCCAGCTCAGCCCCACTGTGTGATGCTGTCACAGTATGCTGCGTTGTAACTGTTACAGGTTTGCAATCAGCATCTGAAGGATCCTGTTATAGAAAGCTGTAGAGAGTATCCATACATAGATGCAGGGGCGGATTTAGGGGTGAAGTCGACCCTAGGCACAACAGTAATGGATGCCCCCCACTTGCCTAATTTTATTGATTGGTTATAAACACCTCATTTGATGATAACCAGTTTAATAGAATAATAAAAAAGCCACTATGATTTTTTTTATTTTTAATTATGTATACAAATTTACTAAGTGGGACAGCTTACAGGGGCAGTTGGTGCATGTCTTACCCATATACACTCCATTCAAGATGGCATATGGTACAGTACAGTGGAAATATTTTGCAGTTACTGATAATTTTTGGGCTGACATCAAGGGCATAACTACCATAGGTGCAGGGAGAACAGCTGCTATGAGGCCCAGTGCTGACAGGGCCCACCTTCCCTGTCACAGTTACATGTGTTATATTTATTTTTCACCACTGAGTAGTACATAGGGACCCTTACAAACTTTTACCTTGGGTCCAACAATATATCTAGCTATGCCCCTGGATCTATTCATTGTAACATGGTATAAAATGAACTGGAGGGCATTATAATGCTGCAGACAGGTGTCTCTCTAGAATCAATGGGACAGGGGCCCCTACAAAATGTTGCTATGGGTACCACAGAGTTCTGGCTCGGCCCCTGCTGGCAGCCCTACAATGTGACAACATGTGAACTAGGCACTACTATGGTTCAGAAAATTAACTATATTATCGGGCATAACATTAACACCTGATGCGGAGATGTGTCTCTCTAGAAGCATTGGGACAGGGGCTCCTTCAAAATGTTGCTATGGGGCCCACAAAGTTCTGGCTATGCCCCTGGCTGACATTACCAACACAAGCATCCAAGTACCGCCCCCAAATAAGTGCCGCCCCTAGGCACGTGCCTCACATGCCTAATGGGAAATTTGCCACTGCATAGAAGACAGCTTTCAGGATTTATGGTTTATTATCATTATCTGACATTCAGGCACAAAATACCAAGATTTCTATTGTTAAATTACACTCTTTGACAGTATGTCCAGTAAATCAGCCATTACTGTTCTGCACATTAAGAATAAACGCAAATGCAATCTAATAGAATAACTTTAATAATTGATATCATTCAATAACAATCTACAGTAACTATTTATTTTCGTGCAATATATATGGGATAGTTAACGGGGCTATTCAGACTGGATTGCTGGAGGGGGCATGCCAATGGTGTTCTAACACTGTTGATGGGGCGCGGTCCGGACAACTGAGGTGTGTCCGGACTATTGCGGGGGCAGGCTGCAGCGGCTGCGTGACGTCACATGCAGCTGCTGCGGCCTGGGACGCGGTAAGTAGCGGTGCTGCGCTGGCTGGGATCTACTCAGTGGGTGCAAAAGCATCGCTGCTGTACGATGCTTTTGCACACTTGTGGGGGGGGGGGGGGTAGGGGGTAGGGAGGGGAGGGCCAGACAGTCAGGGTGGACTAGCCCTGTGCAGGTTGTCCCCCCCCGCATGTCTGAGAAACTGATCGTAGAGGTGCTGGTGGAGACCAGGACTGACACAGAAGCTTATGAGCCTCCCAGGATGCACTGGGCTCCTCTCCCCTGATACCCCGCCCCCATGCTCAGGCACTTCATTTTTTTTCGGTGCCAGTAGGAACTGGTCACCACTGAACAGGGGCTGCAGCAATTTTTTTACTATTTTTCTTTTCTTTTTCTTGAGCATTCAGCACTTGGCAGTCCATGGGATACCAGTGCTGATGCTCCTACACCCGCACCGTAGACACAACACCACAAGTGGGTCGGTGAATTTGATGGGACCCTCTGCACACTTCCACTTGCTGAGGCACAGGGAACACCCAGGACTACACCGGACACACAGGGACAGGTAAGGCGAGTTGCTCAGTCCTATGCAGCCGGTCCCAGGAGATGGACCGGCAATGCTGACGTGCTCCCAGACCATTTAGTGCCATGCGGACGCACTAGACCACCAGAACTTAATGTATACTGGCGCTGGGGACCCTTATTATGGCTAGGAGTACCAATGGCGGAAGTCAGCAAGGGGAGGTCAGCACTTCCCTGGTGGCCCCTTGCCCAGCCGCCAGTGAACCAGAGCCTGTATTCTATTTGTAACGCTGCTGCCGCTGCACACTGTCAATAGTCGGGTCCTTGACGGAGGGGGGAGGAGGGGATGCTCTCTTCTTACTTATATTCCACCTCCCCACTCCAACGTACCCTGACCGTCCCCAGCGCCAAAATTCAATGGGAGGGAAGCAGAGGCAATCCATGTGAAGTACTGCGCAGCCTCTCTCTCTCCCTCAGCTCTCTCTCATTTCCTCTGTATCCTCTCTTTTTCCCTTGCCCCCCAACTCTCTCTTCCTCAAACCACCTCTCTCTCTCTCTTTTGCACTCACTCGGTACTCTCTCTCTTTCAGCCCTCTCCCCCTTGCCTCCATCTCTCGCTCGTCCCTCTCTCCCTTGCTTTCTCTCTCTTGGCCCTCTCTCTCTCCCTTAGCCTTCTCTTTCATACTCTCTCTCTTGCTTGCCCCTCTCTCTATATCACTCTCTCCCCTTCCTCTCCCTCTCTCTCACTGACCCCTCTTACTCCCTCCCTCTTACTCTCACCCTCCATCTCTCCCTCCTCTTTCTCTCTTCCTCCCTCCATCTTCCCCTTTCCCTACCTCTTGCTCTCCCACTTCATCTCCCTCATCCTTCTGTCCCCCCTCCCTCTCTATCTCCATCTCCCCTTTCTCTCCATCTCCTCTCTCTCTCCTCTCTCTCTGACTCCCCCCTCTCTCTCTCCACCCCCTCTCCATTTCCCCCCTTTTTATCCATTTCCCCTCCCTCTCTCTCTCTCCCTCTCTCTTTGTCCCTCCCGCTCATCATCTTCCTCTCTCTTTCCGTCCCTCACTCTCTCTCCTAC
Organism: Pseudophryne corroboree; assembly: GCF_028390025.1. Classification (NCBI taxonomy): domain Eukaryota; kingdom Metazoa; phylum Chordata; class Amphibia; order Anura; family Myobatrachidae; genus Pseudophryne; species Pseudophryne corroboree. The sequence continues at coordinate 439,977,962 of NC_086447.1, forward strand.
TGTCTCCCCATCTCTTTCCTTCTGTCTCCCTGTCCCTTTCTCTCTTTCCCTCCATCTCATTGTCTCTCTCTCTCTGTTCCCCTACACCTCTCTTCCTTCTTCTTTACCTCTCTCTCCCTCCCTCTCTCTACTCTTTCCTGATATAATTCCTCTTCTAGGCCTTTAGTAAATTCTTCCATTGTCTTTCATGAGCTCTCATGTTAAAGTTGCTTGTTTTTTTCTGCCTGTCTCCCCCACTGATATTCCCCTTCATGTCCCAGTGAACCGTTTCAATGCAAGTTACCCCCTTTACTTCCTACTACAGAGACCTCTCATATACTGTGCCTCTCCTCTTCACTTTCTCCCAGTCACCCTCTCCCTGGCACTCTCTCCATCCTCCAGTGCCTCTTCCTGTCATTCACTGCTTCTCTTCACCTTCTCCCCATCACCCTTTTCTTGTCACTCATTGCCTCTCCCTTTCACCAGCTCTCAGTCTCCCTATCAGTCTCTCCACGTCACTCTGTGCTTCATCCCTGCCTCCTGTACCTCTCCATGTCACCAAGAGCTGGGACTAGGCATAGGCAAACTAGGCAAATGCATTATGTGTGTCATTATGTGTATAAGGGCATTAATAATAATAATAATAATAATAATAATAATAATAATAATAATTTTATTTTTAGAATGCTCTTTCTCTAATAGGACTCAAGGCGCTTAATAGATAGAATGAACATAATATAGTACAGAAACAATGAAGTATAGAAAGCTTTTCATAAAATACAGAGAACATGAAGATACTAAAGGGACATTATGGAACTGCTTGAGTAAACAGGAAAGTCTTGAGTCTGTTTTTAAAGGATTCTAGAGTGGGGGCCTCTCGAACTGGGAAATAAATGTTGGCATAATGTGTAAGGCACATTATGTTTATAAGAACATTAATATAATATGTGTCATATGTGTAAGGGGCATTACTGTGTGGTATTACCTGTATGAGTATAAAGGCATTACTAATGTTTGGAATTATGTGTATAAGGTGTGATGTAATGTATAGAAAGGCAATACTGTGTGGTCTAATGTGAATAAAGAGCAATATGGTGTGGTGTAATGTGAATAAGTAGCAATTCAGTGTGATGTAATGTGAATAAGGAGCACTACTGTGTTTAGTAATGTTTATAAGTTAAAGTGGTACTACTGTGTGATGTAATATGAAGAAAGGACACTATTGCATGATATAATGTGAAGAAAGTTGCACCACTACTGTGTGGCATAATTTGAATTGGGGGTACTATTGTGTGGCCATGCCCCTTCCAAAAGATTATGTCCCTTTTTAGTCTGCAAGCTGAATGTGTGCACTGTTCCTATTTAAAATATAAGGGGTAGGAGCACCAAAATGAGGACTACTATTACTGAGGGTTGATGGTGATGGGAAAGGGGTGCTGGGTCAGGGGCAGAACTGGCAGTGGTGCTAGGGGGCACCAGCCAAAATTTTGCCTAGAGCATCATATTGCTGTCACCCACTTCCATGTGACATATTGTGAACTTGGGATGGGGTGGAGAAGGGGATACCAAAGCATAGTTTTGCACCTGGGACCACCACTCACAAGTTCTGCCACTGCACTGGTGTGTTTCTACATCACTAATGGCAGTGCAACCCAAAGCTCCTAATACAGGGCAGCTTTAACCCTTTAATGGTGAACACCGATGCCCGCAAAAAGTTTTTGGTGTGTGCCACCATTACTATAATATAAATATAAAAAAGTTTTAAAAAATATGTGTGTGTGATCAGGGACAGGCTTTGCCATGGTGTTACAATGGGATCTGGTCAGGATACCGGCAGTCAACATACCAAAGCCGGAATCTCAACAATGATCGAATGCCGACACCAGTATCTGAATAGGGACACAAACCCGGCACTGGAATCCCAACCACTGTCACTTAAGCCACGAGGGGTGAAGGGTTAGGTTTAGACTGCAGGAAGGAGGGGGGGGGGGGTTAGGTTTAAGCACCTCCAAGGAAGGTTAGGGTTAGGCTGCAGGGGGGTGAAGGTTAAGGGTAGGCTGTGGTAAGGAAGGCTTAGGGGGCATTAGGGTAAGGTAAGTATACTTATCTTCCCCTGTTGGGATTCTCACCATCGGGATGCTGCATTTGGTATTTTGACCACTGGCATCCCCAGCACTGGCATTTCAAACCCATCCTATTACAGTAACGCTCAGTAGGTGCCATGCCACCATGTTAATAATATAAGTGCTGTGTGAGTGTGAAGTTGTTTTCAGTTGTTAAAAATTAGAAAAAGTTTTTTTATAAAACTTGTTTGTTTTCAGAGCCAAGCAGTGGCATTGTCTTACTATAACACTCAGTGGGTGGCACGGCACCTACAGAGTGTTATAGTAAGACAATAAGCACTGTGGGTCAATATGGATCATGATCAGTCGATGGTATTGAAGGAGCAGCAAACAAGTACTAGAGCTGTGGCCGCTGCCAGTCATGATAGTACTACAACATCTACTAAAGGTGGTCCAAGTTTATTAAAGGGCACCTGAAATTGAAATCTTTCAGACTGTTAAATAAGAGTTCAAGGTATCACCTTAAAAACCGACAAATCAACAGTGTCCAACATAAAGAATACTTAGGCTGAAGACAAACTGTGTGTTCAGAAATACCTGAGGAGAGTCTAGAGGTGTCCATGTTAGCTATGTGTGAGTCAGACATTTTTTACACTGTACTCGTAGAGAAGCCTCCTTCCACCATTTTTGCACCATCTGCAAATGTGGGAATGAGCAGTACAAGTAAACATGGTGATGATTGTAATGATTACGGCATGGCGATTGTCCACATACAACAATCTGAGAACACTGCCCGTGACACCTTACTGATTACCTCAGCATGTGTGGTAAATCCATGCGGTAACTGCCACCATCAGAAGTACCAGTTGCAGCGCCAGCCAGGCCAAGCAACTTTGAGGGACCATGCCCAGGGCGAGCTTCAGCTCTCACCCACACACAAAATTATTAATACTTAAAAAAATAGGTAACCTGAACCTCTCAAGGTTTTGTGCGTGAAAATACAGACAACCAGATCTAAAATAAAATAATTTAATTTAAGTAAAAAACGTCAAAGCTTATTGTTACAGAAAAAAAGATACAAGAATATAGTAGTTAAATAGTCACACAAGTATTCACAATCTCAAGAAATAAAAATAAGGGAAGAAAAAGGATCAACACTAAGATCACCTGAAGAGTCTTAATGATGGATGAGTGAGGCCTCTCTGTACCCTTGACATTATTGAATTCAATCTCTCACTGGATGCCACCTCAAGATAAGGTGCTTAATTTAGACCCAATTGTAGCAGCAAATTTGTTAGCAGATGGGCAAAACCATGTGCAGGGGGGGGGCAGATATAACATGTGCTGAGAGAGTTAGATTTGGGTGGGTCATGTTGTTTTTGTGCAGGGTAAATACTGGCTGCTTTATTTTTACACTGCAATTTAGATTTCAGTTTTAACACACCCCACCCAAATCTAACTCTCTCTGCACATGTTATATCTGCCCCCCCCCCCCCTGCAGTGCACATGGTTTTGCCTATCTGCTTAAAAATGTGCTGCCACGATCAGGTCTGAATTAGGCCAATGACAATTTGCAGCAAGAGTTTTACAAATGAAACTACATGCTGTCACTCTTCCCCTCAGCTCCCCTCCATCTTTGGAGTCATTTCACCCTTTCCAAGCCAGAGTGAATTGAGTCTCAGCTTTTACTGTGATGTCTCTTAGGAATACAAGCAGGGCTGATGGCCTTATCTTTTAATTGTTTGTTTGAAGCTCTGGGCTTGGTTTACAACTGTAGGATGAGACCTGGGTAATCAAACTGGCTCTGGTCAGGAAGAATTTCACACCTGGGTAGCCAGTGGGTCTCTGCTAGGGTTGTGGCTATAATGAAATACCAGCAGTGCAATTAAGTTTCCACCATTTGACATGCAAAGATATTTAACTGGTATAATACATTGGTACATGGATACATCAATCAGAATAATACAAATTTTAATCATGCCCATGTCGATATAACATTGGATGTGTTAGGCGCCGGGGTCCGCTCGTCGGTGCGGCCCGGCGCCTAGCAACCAGGGACGCCGTGCGCGTACAGCCGCCGGCTCCCTGGCAACGCTAGACGCCGGGCGCACGGAGCCGCTCTGACCTTAGCAACGGGGACGCCACGTTCGGCCGCGTTCCCCGTTGCTGGGTCTGTTCTAATTACATTATGGTGTGCTGGCCGTGCAGCATGCAAGCTGCACGGCATTACCTGAGATTACCTTGTCTGGGTCCTGATTGGAGGGTTCCTGAATAAAGGCACTCTCAGGACTTCTTACAGACGCCGGTGATAGCTTCCTGTTTGCCTGTGTCAGCTACAGAGAGTTTCCAGTCCTGCTCAATCCGGTTGTTCCTGTCCTCAGTGATCCTGTACTCGGAAGTTTGTCATCTTTTCCTGGAGTCTGACTGAGCACCTTTAACATCCTGTGGTGTTCGTGAGTCGCGGCGCAGCCGTGTGTTGCGGCTTGTCCGCTTACTGTTTATTATTTAGTTTATTGGTGTTCTGGAGCTTTTGCGGAGGATTCCGCTCCCACAGATCCACTCTGGTATCCAGCGGTGCTGGATAGGAGTAACGGATCAGTGGATCTTTGGTTGTCCTTTTCCCTGGCGGCTAGTCCGCACATACCTTTGGTTTAAGTTAGTTAGCTTGTAACCCCTGGCCTGGTTGCTTAGTCAGAGGTCCCCTTGTTATCACCCTGTCTCGGATTTCCCTTTGTCTCCCATTAAGACCTGCGGGGGCATCGGGGTTGGGCAGACATAATCCGCCCTTCGAACGCGGCTGCCATGGGCTCAAGCAACCATAGTCTCGCAGGGGATTTCTGATAACACGGGCGAGACAACGGAGTTAGGGCGCCAGGGGTTACTAGGCTCTCCTGCTCCCACAACCAGCATATCTTCCCAGTACTCAGACCTCTGCCATAAGATCTCCTCTGGTCTGGAGTACGGGAATCATAACATTATCACCGGCCAGACAAAAGAAAAAATTTAAATTAACAGGAGTTAATTTTTTTTCACTTATTCAGTTGGGAGATTTTGTCGGCCTCATGAATCCCGCCGGTGTTGGGCCAAATCCTGGCCAGCTTCTAGTTAGTCAGATTCAAGAACTTACTCAGATGGTTCAGGATCTGTCCCTCCGGGTGAGGTCACAGGAAGATCTGTTACGGACTTCCCCGAGGGTCATCCCTGAACCAAAAATGCATCTGCCTGACCGTTTTTCTGGGGAAAGAAAACAGTTTTTTAATTTTAAAGAGTCTTGTAAACTTTATTTTCGTTTAAGACCAGTCTCCTCAGGTACGGAGGCTCAGCGGGTTGGAATTATTATTTCTCTGCTTCAGGGGGATCCTCAGACCTGGGCTTTTGGTTTAAAGACAGACGATCCGGCCTTATCGTCTGTAGACGCCTTTTTAAAATCTTTAGGGCTATTGTATGACGACCCTGATAGAGAGGCGTCCGCTGAGAGTCAGTTGCATGCTCTTAGACAGGGTAGGAATCCCGCAGAGAATTATTGTACGGAGTTTCGCCGTTGGTCGAACGACTGTGGATGGAATGACCCAGCCCTACGCAGTCAGTTTCGCCTCGGCTTATCTGAATCTATAAAAGACAGTCTCCTTCAGTATCCCGCTCCTGAGACTCTCGATAAACTCATGGAGCTCTCTATTAAAATAGATCGTCGGCTCAGAGAGCGGAGGGCTGAAAAGGGGGCATCTGTCGGGTCTACTCCTTGTGTTCTTTCCATTCCTGTAGACATGGAGGAGCCTATGCAGATAGGTCTCTCCAAATTGTCTCCTGAAGAAAGAACCAGGAGGCAAAATTCTGGTCTTTGTTTATACTGTGGAGGTAAGGGACATTTTGCCCGTAGTTGTCCGAACAAGTCGGGAAACTTCCTGACCAAGTGAGTTGTGAGGGGGTTCACTTTGGTCTGCAGCTTATCTCCTCAAATAATTCACTGTTGGTTCCTGCTAAAGTTTCCTTTGGCAGCCTCTGTTCCTCGGTCTCTGCTTTTGTGGACAGTGGAGATGCAGGGAACTTTATGGATTTAACATGGGCCAAGGCCTTAGGTATTCCTCAGTTAACCTTGGGTAGGTGTGTCACCATGCATGGTTTAGATGGGAGTCCCTTGTCCAATGGGGTTATTTCTCTATGTACACCTTCTGTTTTACTCTCGGTAGGAGCTCTGCATTCTGAAAAGATTGAGTTTTTCCTTACCCATTGTCCAGCAGTTCCTGTGGTTCTGGGTCACCCTTGGCTGGCCTTTCATAATCCCATCATTGATTGGCAGTCGGGGGAGATCTTACAATGGGGTACCATCTGTAATAAAGAATGTGTTACGCTTCCTATCCGAGTAGCTGCCGTCGTTCCCGCACCCATTCCTGGGGAGTACCAGGATTTTGTTGATGTATTTTCCAAGGGCAATGCGGATATTCTGCCTCCCCATAGGCCTTATGATTGTGCCATTAAGCTAATTCCTGGTGCCACGTTGCCTAAAGGAAGGTTATATGCATTGTCTGGTCCTGAAACTGTGGCCATGAATGAGTATGTGAAAGAAAGCCTTGGGAAAGGATTTATCAGGCCATCCAAATCCCCTTTAAGTGCAGGTTTCTTCTTCGTAGAGAAGAAGGATGGTTCACTCAGACCCTGCATTGACTTTAGAGCTTTGAATAAAATCTCGGTAAAGAATACTTACCCTCTGCCGCTGATCTCTGTCCTCTTTGATCAGCTACGTTCGGCTGTGATTTTTTCTAAGATTGACCTGAGAGGAGCATATAACCTCATCAGAATCAAGTCAGGGGATGAGTGGAAAACGGCATTCAGTACTCAGTCAGGCCACTATGAGTATCTGGTTATGCCATTCGGCCTGTCTAACGCTCCGGCAGTTTTCCAGGATCTCATTAACGATGTGCTCCGTGAATTTCTTGGAAGATTCGTTGTAGTCTACTTAGACGATATTTTGATATATTCTGACTCTGTAGAACAACATGTTACCCAGGTGCGTCAGGTTCTAAAGAAATTACGTGAAAATCACCTATATGCCAAGCTGGAGAAGTGTGAATTTCATGTCACGGAGGTATCCTTTTTAGGGTACATTATTTCCCCTCGGGGATTCTGTATGGAACCAAAGAAGCTCCAAGCCATCCTTAGTTGGGCGCAACCCACCAACTTAAAAGCAATTCAGCGCTTTTTAGGGTTTGCGAACTACTACAGAAGATTTATTCACTCTTTCTCTGACCTAGTTGCTCCCATTGTGGCACTGACTAAGAAGGGAGCAGATCCTACCAATTGGTCACGTGAAGCTGAGTTATCTTTTCAGGCCTTGAAACAAGCCTTTGTCTCAGCCCCTGTCCTTAGACATCCCAACCCAGAATTGCCTTTCATTGTTGAGGTTGATGCCTCGGAGGTTGGAGTAGGGGCTATCCTTTCTCAGAAGGATCCGGATTCCCTTGAATTACATCCTTGTGCCTTTATGTCCAGGAAATTCTCTTCTGCAGAATCCAACTACGATGTTGGTAACCGGGAATTGCTGGCTATTAAATGGGCTTTCGAGGAGTGGAGGCATTGGCTTGAAGGAGCGACTCATACCATTTCAGTTTTGACTGATCACAAAAATCTTCAATATATTGAATCAGCTAAACGACTGAATGCCCGGCAGGCTCGTTGGGCTTTATTTTTTACTCGTTTCAAATTCATTATCACCTTTAGGCCAGGTTCCAAGAATACTAAGGCAGATGCCCTGTCACGTAGTTTTCTTCCAGTTCAAGACAACAGTCCTGTTACTCCCATACTTCCGTCTTCAGTCATTCGGGCAGGCCTCACACAGGATGTATTTACCCAGTTAAAGCTGCTTCAACATCAAGCTCCTGGAAATACTCCTGCTGGTCGCCTTTTTGTCCCTGAGTTTTTGAGAGCAACTGTTTTGACGGAGTTTCATGATAGCAAAGTTGCCGGGCATCCGGGAATCGCTAAGACTTTGGAATTAGTCTCCCGCTCAGTATGGTGGCCTGGTCTTTCCAAAGACATTAAAGAGTTTGTTTTTTCGTGTCAGGTCTGTGCACAGCATAAAGTTCCCCGTTCTTTGCCTATAGGTCAACTTATGCCCTTGAATGTTCCTCTTAGGCCATGGTCGCATATCTCCATGGATTTTGTGGTGGACCTTCCTCTGTCAGCCGGATGCCGAGTCATATGGGTGGTAGTGGACCGTTTTAGCAAAATGGCCCATTTCATTGCTCTTCCCCGATTGCCATCTGCCCAGGGATTGGCAGTCTTGTTCCTCCGCCATGTTTTCAGACTCCATGGCTTACCCACTGATATTGTTTCTGATCGGGGTCCACAATTCATTGCACAATTTTGGAAGTATTTTTTTGCTTCGTTAAAGATGAAATTATCTTTAACGTCCGGCTATCATCCCCAATCCAATGGGCAGACTGAGCGAGTTAACCAATCTCTAAAACAATATTTGCGTTTGTACTCGGCCAAACTCCAAAATGACTGGTCTGAGTTTCTTCCATTGGCGGAGTTTGCTTATAATAATGCCTGTCATTCCTCCACCAATGTGTCTCCATTTTTTGCAGTTTTTGGTTTTCACCCCAGAGCTAATTCATTTTTTCAACATTCCTCTGTCTCCTCTCTGGCCCTGACCTCTCATCTTAAACTTATTTGGAGAAAAGTGCACCTGGCTCTCAGAAAAGCAGCATTCCGGGAAAAGAAATTTTCTGACAGGCTCCGGCGGCCGTGCACTTTTAAAGTAGGAGACAGGGTGTGGTTGTCGACTCGCAACATTAAACTTCGACAAACCTCAGCCAGATTGGGTCCTAGATTTATTGGACCATTTCACATTATCAAAAAAGTCAATCCAGTTGCTTTCCGGTTACGTTTACCAAAAACTTTACGGATCGGAAATACCTTCCATTGCTCATTGCTGAAACCATATGTTTCGTCTAGTAGATTTCCTCGTAAAATATCTCAGGGGAGATCACCAATAAATGTACAGGGTCAGCAGGAGTTCTTGGTGGAGAAGGTTCTCGATTCCAAGTTGTCCCGGGGTCGGCTTTATTTTTTGGTACATTGGAGAGGTTATGGGCCAGAGGAAAGGTCTTGGGTCCTGGATGAGGATCTTCATGCTCCGAGGCTCAAAAGGGCATTTTTTCGAGAATTTCCTCAGAAACCTGGCTTTAGGGGTTCCTTGACCCCTCCTCAAGGGGGGGTACTGTTAGGCGCCGGGGTCCGCTCGTCGGTGCGGCCCGGCGCCTAGCAACCAGGGACGCCGTGCGCGTACAGCCGCCGGCTCCCTGGCAACGCTAGACGCCGGGCGCACGGAGCCGCTCTGACCTTAGCAACGGGGACGCCACGTTCGGCCGCGTTCCCCGTTGCTGGGTCTGTTCTAATTACATTATGGTGTGCTGGCCGTGCAGCATGCAAGCTGCACGGCATTACCTGAGATTACCTTGTCTGGGTCCTGATTGGAGGGTTCCTGAATAAAGGCACTCTCAGGACTTCTTACAGACGCCGGTGATAGCTTCCTGTTTGCCTGTGTCAGCTACAGAGAGTTTCCAGTCCTGCTCAATCCGGTTGTTCCTGTCCTCAGTGATCCTGTACTCGGAAGTTTGTCATCTTTTCCTGGAGTCTGACCGAGCACCTTTAACATCCTGTGGTGTTCGTGAGTCGCGGCGCAGCCGTGTGTTGCGGCTTGTCCGCTTACTGTTTATTATTTAGTTTATTGGTGTTCTGGAGCTTTTGCGGAGGATTCCGCTCCCACAGATCCACTCTGGTATCCAGCGGTGCTGGATAGGAGTAACGGATCAGTGGATCTTTGGTTGTCCTTTTCCCTGGCGGCTAGTCCGCACATACCTTTGGTTTAAGTTAGTTAGCTTGTAACCCCTGGCCTGGTTGCTTAGTCAGAGGTCCCCTTGTTATCACCCTGTCTCGGATTTCCCTTTGTCTCCCATTAAGACCTGCGGGGGCATCGGGGTTGGGCAGACATAATCCGCCCTTCGAACGCGGCTGCCATGGGCTCAAGCAACCATAGTCTCGCAGGGGATTTCTGATAACACGGGCGAGACAACGGAGTTAGGGCGCCAGGGGTTACTAGGCTCTCCTGCTCCCACAACCAGCATATCTTCCCAGTACTCAGACCTCTGCCATAAGATCTCCTCTGGTCTGGAGTACGGGAATCATAACAGGATGTTCCTTACAAATGATGACATAATAGAAATTGAGGAAGCTAGTATGGAAGTGCAACAGAATGAGGGGGTGTTTGTGTTTTGTCTGATGCTAAAGTGGATATTGATGATAAGGATTTTGATGCTGTTGTTTGTGTACGTCAGCCACCAGTGGCAGTAGTTCTTGCCCATGATAAAAAAAAAGCCATCGTGATGCCTCGGCTTTAAACCAAAAAAAGACACGTTTTGGGTGTTGGATTATTTTTACCCAAATCCTTACAATGTTTGTGAAGTCATCTGCTCCATTTGTGGGGTCAAAGTAGAAGTAGAGACATAAAGCATCTAGGCACCTCCTCTATGTTTTGTCATTTGCGGTGAGTTCATGAAATTTATTTTACAAAATTATAATAATTTATATTGAGTCCTGTTGGAGAACGAGCACTTTATAAGTATTAATATTATTATTATTATTATTATTAATAATAATAATTAACATCCTCATCATCAACTGCCTCATTAGTGATCGGAGGTAGTCCTTCCCAAAATAATAGTTTTGTGAGGTCCCAAACAAACCAAGCACTTCAGCTACAAAAGTGTCAGTCTCTGTCACTGAAGTGCTTGGTTTGTTAAACCGTGCATGTCTTTTTTATATACAACATAAGGGTGGGTAGTAAGGTCCAATAATAATTCCATCTTGCACCACTTTTCTTTTCATAATGGGCTTTCTTTTGGGGTGGACATTGAGAACAGTGTTTTTTGCATAGACATTTTTATTGGTCATAGCTCTAATACATTACTAATTTGCAATACATTTTTAAACAGATACATGCTACGGTATGTGTTTATGCCGCTGCTCTGTTGCTTAGGTTAGCAAAGTTGTCCAATTTTGGTAAAGAATATTGTGAGCTGTGAGGTGGTTAAAATTGACTGGAAATGAGCAGAAATTCAAGTTATTGAAGTTATTATTACTGTAGAAACAGGCTAAAATTACATAATTTTAGATGTTCTTATCATTTAATAAATACATCTCCAATACCAAATCCAAAACATGTGAGGGTGGTTTTACAAAATTAGAACCAAAACATGAAATGATTGCAGATACAAAACCAAAACATGGGGGTCGGCACATATCTCTAATATTCAATACCTTGTACATTTGCACAACAGCATCCAGGGATAATTCTGCTAATCAATAAGCATAATGTAAAGCTGGTGGTTAAAAAGGCAATTCCTGGTTCTGTAGCGCCACTTGTCTTTTTGCAGTAAGTTATGATATACACATAGTATTTTTTTTGTTAATCTTAGAAATTGTACTTATATGGTATGATAAAAAATACTTTAGTTATTGGGTTAACATCCTTAAGATTTTGATTTCTAAGCTGTTGCTGTGCAATGGTAATGCTGTACACTTGGGGGGTATCTGTAAAAGGAATTAATCAATTTCTACTTGACAGTAAATGACTGTGTCCTAGGTCTGCATGTTTTCTCTAACAGTGGGATATGCCCTATAGCTATCAGTGCTGACATTCCTTACTGGCCCCTCTAAGACCGACAGGGTCAGACATAATAAAATGTTTTAATTTCTTTTATTTTTCATTGAATTCTGCATAGAATATTTATTCATTAAAGCCAGATTGCATTCTGATACTGCTGCTTCGGGTTGTCTTATTGTAATCACACTCCCAATGATAGCCCTTCATAGATGGCACCACGACGAGAAAGATTTGTAGGGCATTTACTCCCATGCTCCTTTTATTTTCATATGTAAGGGCAAAACACTGTAGAAAACCTGACAGTTTTAATCGGTGTTGCATATATTCCACTTAGCAATGTACTGTATGTAGCACCTTAGTGGCTGGTGTATATAATAAGCCATGTAGACAGTCATACACTAAGGGCACTGTCCAATGAACTGATGGACTTTCAATGTGGAAATATTGTTGGCACTCGAAGCGGAGGTGCGAGTAATAGCAGACAGGTCGCACTAGTGAGTTGTTCGAGAGTGGCATTTGTTAAAGTGTACACAGAGTGGACCAGCAGGAAGAAAAAACTGGATCCGAGCACATGGCCTGAGGGTATAAATGGCTATTGGATGCACAAGAAGAAAGAAGAGTGGGCAGACATACCAACAGTTAATTTAATCCATCCCTAGAAGAATTCAACCCAGTGGTCATAAGAATTTAGCCACTCAGTGTAATTCAGATTTCATCATGAAGTAGCAAATGATCTACAGGAGACTAGAGCTGCCAAGTAAACTGACCTGTACCTGATAACTAGAGATGAGCGGGTTCGGTTCCTCGGAATCCGAACCCGCCCGAACTTCAGCTTTTTTTACACGGATCCGAGCGACTCGGATCTTCCCGCCTTGCTCGGTTAACCCGAGCGCGCCCGAACGTCATCATGACGCTGTCGGATTCTCGCGAGGCTCGGATTCTATCGCGAGACTCGGATTCTATATAAGGAGCCGCGCGTCGCCGCCATTTTCACACGTGCATTGAGATTGATAGGGAGAGGACGTGGCTGGCGTCCTCTCCATTTAGATTAGAAGAGAGAGAGTGAGATTGAGACAGAGACACTTGATTTACTGGAGCTTAGGAGTACTAGAGAGTGCAGAGTTTACTAGTGACTGACCACTGACCAGTGACCACCAGTGCAGTTTTATTTAATATAATCCGTTCTCTGCCTGAAAAAAACGATACACAGTGACTCAGTCACATACCATATCTGTGCTCAGCCCAGTGTGCTGCATCATCTATGTATAATATCTGACTGTGCTCACACAGCTTAATTGTGGGGGAGACTGGGGAGCAGTTATAGGTTATAGCAGGAGCCAGGAGTACATACATATTATTAAAATTAAACAGTGCACACTTTTGCTGCAGGAGTGCCACTGCCAGTGTGACTGACCAGTGACCTGACCACACTGACCACCAGTATAGTATACTATATTGTGATTGCCTGAAAAAGTTAAACACTCGTCGTGTGACTTGTGTGGTGTTTTTTTATTCTATAAAAAACTCATTCTGCTGACAGACAGTGTCCAGCAGGTCCGTCATTATATAATATATACCTGTCCGGCTGCAGTAGTGATATATATATATTTTTTATATCATTATTTATCATCCAGTCGCAGCAGACACAGGCCCTCATTCCGAGCTGTTCGCTCGTTCTTTTTCATCGCATCGCAGTGAAAATCCGCTTAGTACGCATGCGCAAAGTTCGCACTGCGACTGCGCCAAGTAACTTTACTATGAAGAAAGTATTTTTACTCACGGCTTTTTCTTCGCTCTGGCGATCGTAATGTGATTGACAGGAAATGGGTGTTACTGGGCGGAAACACGGCGTTTCAGGGGCGTGTGGCTGAAAACGCTACCGTTTCCGGAAAAAACGCAGGAGTGGCCGGAGAAACGGTGGGAGTGCCTGGGCGAACGCTGGGTGTGTTTGTGACGTCAACCAGGAACGACAAGCACTGAACTGATCGCACAGGCAGAGTAAGTCTGGAGCTACTCTGAAACTGCTAAGTAGTTAGTAATCGCAATATTGCGAATACATCGGTCGCAATTTTAAGAAGCTAAGATTCACTCCCAGTAGGCGGCGGCTTAGCGTGTGTAACTCTGCTAAATTCGCCTTGCGACCGATCAACTCGGAATGAGGGCCACAGTACGGTAGTTCACGGCTGTAGCTACCTCTGTGTCGGCACTCGGCAGTCCATCCATAATTGTATACCACCTACCCGTGGTTTTTTCTTTCTTTCTTCTTTATACATACTACATCTCATTATCATCCAGTCTATATTAGCAGCAGACACAGTACAGTACGGTAGTCCACGGCTGTAGCTACCTCTGTGTCGGCACTCGGCAGTCCATCCATAATTGTATACCACCTACCCGTGGTCTTTTTTTTCTTCTTTATACATACTACATCTCATTATCATCCAGTCTATATTAGCAGCAGACACAGTACAGTACGGTAGTCCACGGCTGTAGCTACCTCTGTGTCGGCACTCGGCAGTCCATCCATAATTGTATACCACCTACCCGTGGTTTTTTCTTTCTTTCTTCTTTATACATACTACATCTCATTATCATCCAGTCTATATTAGCAGCAGACACAGTACAGTACGGTAGTTCACGGCTGTAGCTACCTCTGTGTCGGCACTCGGCAGTCCATCCATAATTGTATACCACCTACCCGTGGTTTTTTCTTTCTTTCTTCTTTATACATACTACATCTCATTATCATCCAGTCTATATTAGCAGCAGACACAGTACAGTACGGTAGTCCACGGCTGTAGCTACCTCTGTGTCGGCACTCGGCAGTCCATCCATAATTGTATACCACCTACCCGTGGTTTTTTCTTTCTTTCTTCTTTATACATACTACATCTCATTATCATCCAGTCTATATTAGCAGCAGACACAGTACAGTACGGTAGTTCACGGCTGTAGCTACCTCTGTGTCGGCACTCGGCAGTCCATCCATAATTGTATACCACCTACCCGTGGTTTTTTCTTTCTTTCTTCTTTATACATACTACATCTCATTATCATCCAGTCTATATTAGCAGCAGACACAGTACAGTACGGTAGTCCACGGCTGTAGCTACCTCTGTGTCGGCACTCGGCAGTCCATCCATAATTGTATACCACCTACCCGTGGTCTTTTTTTTCTTCTTTATACATACTACATCTCATTATCATCCAGTCTATATTAGCAGCAGACACAGTACAGTACGGTAGTCCACGGCTGTAGCTACCTCTGTGTCGGCACTCGGCAGTCCATCCATAATTGTATACCACCTACCCGTGGTTTTTCTTTCTTTCTTCTTTATACATACTACATCTCATTATCATCCAGTCTATATTAGCAGCAGACACAGTACAGTACGGTAGTCCACGGCTGTAGCTACCTCTGTGTCGGCACTCGGCAGTCCGTCCATAATTGTATACCACCTACCCGTGGTTTTTTTTCTCTTCTTTATACATACTACATCTCATTATCATCCAGTCTATATTAGCAGCAGACACAGTACAGTACGGTAGTCCACGGCTGTAGCTACCTCTGTGTCGGCACTCGGCAGTCCATCCATAATTGTATACCACCTACCCATGGTTTTTTTTTTCTTCTTTATACATACTACATCTCATTATCATCCAGTCTATATTAGCAGCAGACACAGTACAGTACGGTAGTCCACGGCTGTAGCTACCTCTGTGTCGGCACTCGGCAGTCCATCCATAATTGTATACCACCTACCCGTGGTTTTTTTTTCTTTCTTCTTTATACATACTACATCTCATTATCATCCAGTCTATATTAGCAGCAGACACAGTACAGTACGGTAGTCCACGGCTGTAGCTACCTCTGTGTCGGCACTCGGCAGTCCGTCCATAATTGTATACCACCTACCCGTGGTTTTTTTTTCTTCTTTATACATACTACATCTCATTATCATCCAGTCTATATTAGCAGCAGACACAGTACAGTACGGTAGTCCATGGCTGTAGCTACCTCTGTGTCGGCACTCGGCAGTCCATCCATAATTGTATACCACCTACCCGTGGTTTTTTCTTTCTTTCTTCTTTATACATACTACATCTCATTATCATCCAGTCTATATTAGCAGCAGACACAGTACAGTACAATAGTCCACGGCTGTAGCTACCTCTGTGTCGGCACTCGGCAGTCCATCCATAATTGTATACCACCTACCCGTGGTTTTTTTTTTCTTCTTTATACATACTACATCTCATTATCATCCAGTCTATATTAGCAGCAGACACAGTACAGTACGGTAGTCCACGGCTGTAGCTACCTCTGTGTCAGCACTCGGCAGTCCATCCATAATTGTATACCACCTACCCGTGGTTTTTTTTCTTCTTCTTTATACATACTACATCTCATTATCATCCAGTCTATATTAGCAGCAGACACAGTACAGTACGGTAGTCCACGGCTGTAGCTACCTCTGTGTCGGCACTCGGCAGTCCATCCATAATTGTATACCACCTACCCGTGGTTTTTTTTCTTTCTTCTTTATACATACTACATCTCATTATCATCCAGTCTATATTAGCAGCAGACACAGTACAGTACGGTAGTCCACGGCTGTAGCTACCTCTGTGTCGGCACTCGGCAGTCCGTCCATAATTGTATACCACCTACCCGTGGTTTTTTTTCTCTTCTTTATACATACTACATCTCATTATCATCCAGTCTATATTAGCAGCAGACACAGTACAGTACGGTAGTCCACGGCTGTAGCTACCTCTGTGTCGGCACTCAGCAGTCCATCCATAATTGTATACCACCTACCCGTGGTTTTTTTTTTCTTCTTTATACATACTACATCTCATTATCATCCAGTCTATATTAGCAGCAGACACAGTACAGTACGGTAGTCCACGGCTGTAGCTACCTCTGTGTCGGCACTCGGCAGTCCATCCATAATTGTATACCACCTACCCGTGGTTTTTTTCTTCTTCTTTATACATACTACATCTCATTATCATCCAGTCTATATTAGCAGCAGACACAGTACAGTACGGTAGTCCACGGCTGTAGCTACCTCTGTGTCGGCACTCGGCAGTCCATCCATAATTGTATACCACCTACCCGTGGTTTTTTTTTTCTTCTTTATACATACTACATCTCATTATCATCCAGTCTATATTAGCAGCAGACACAGTACAGTACGGTAGTCCACGGCTGTAGCTACCTCTGTGTCGGCACTCGGCAGTCCATCCATAATTGTATACCACCTACCCGTGGTTTTTTTTTCTTTCTTCTTTATACATACTACATCTCATTATCATCCAGTCTATATTAGCAGCAGACACAGTACAGTACGGTAGTCCACGGCTGTAGCTACCTCTGTGTCGGCACTCGGCAGTCCGTCCATAATTGTATACCACCTACCCGTGGTTTTTTTTCTCTTCTTTATACATACTACATCTCATTATCATCCAGTCTATATTAGCAGCAGACACAGTACAGTACGGTAGTCCACGGCTGTAGCTACCTCTGTGTCGGCACTCAGCAGTCCATCCATAATTGTATACCACCTACCCGTGGTTTTTTTTTCTTTCTTCTTTATACATACTACATCTCATTATCATCCAGTCTATATTAGCAGCAGACACAGTACAGTACGGTAGTCCACGGCTGTAGCTACCTCTGTGTCGGCACTCGGCAGTCCGTCCATAATTGTATACCACCTACCCGTGGTTTTTTTTTCTTTCTTCTTTATACATACATACTACATCTCTTTATCAACCAGTCTATAATAGCAGCAGACACAGTACGGTAGTCCACGGCTGTAGCTACCTCTGTGTCGGCACTCGGCAGTCCGTCCATAATTGTATACCACCTACCCGTGGTTTTTTTTCTTTCTTCTTTATACATACATACTACATCTCTTTATCAACCAGTCTATATTAGCAGCAGACACAGTACAGTACGGTAGTCCACGGCTGTAGCTACCTCTGTGTCGGCACTCGGCAGTCCATCCATAATTGTATACTAGTATCCATCCATCTCCATTGTTTACCTGAGGTGCCTTTTAGTTGTGCCTATTAAAATATGGAGAACAAAAATGTTGAGGTTCCAAAATTAATGAAAGATCAAGATCCACTTCCACCTCGTGCTGAAGCTGCTGCCACTAGTCATGGCCGAGACGATGAAATGCCAGCAACGTCGTCTGCCAAGGCCGATGCCCAATGTCATAGTACAGAGCATGTCAAATCCAAAACACCAAATATCAGTAAAAAAAGGACTCCAAAACCTAAAATAAAATTGTCGGAGGAGAAGCGTAAACTTGCCAATATGCCATTTACCACACGGAGTGGCAAGGAACGGCTGAGGCCCTGGCCTATGTTCATGGCTAGTGGTTCAGCTTCACATGAGGATGGAAGCACTCAGCCTCTCGCTAGAAAAATGAAAAGACTCAAGCTGGAAAAAGCACAGCAAAGAACTGTGCATTCTTCGAAATCCCAAATCCACAAGGAGAGTCCAATTGTGTCGGTTGCGATGCCTGACCTTCCCAACACTGGACGTGAAGAGCATGCGCCTTCCACCATTTGCACGCCCCCTGCAAGTGCTGGAAGGAGCACCCGCAGTCCAGTTCCTGATAGTCAGATTGAAGATGTCAGTGTTGAAGTACACCAGGATGAGGAGGATATGGGTGTTGCTGGCGCTGGGGAGGAAATTGACCAGGAGGATTCTGATGGTGAGGTGGTTTGTTTAAGTCAGGCACCCGGGGAGACACCTGTTGTCCGTGGGAGGAATATGGCCGTTGACATGCCTGGTGAAAATACCAAAAAAATCAGCTCTTCGGTGTGGAAGTATTTCACCAGAAATGCGGACAACATTTGTCAAGCCGTGTGTTCCCTTTGTCAAGCTGTAATAAGTAGGGGTAAGGACGTTAACCACCTCGGAACATCCTCCCTTATACGTCACCTGCAGCGCATTCATAATAAGTCAGTGACAAGTTCAAAAACTTTGGCCGACAGCGGAAGCAGTCCACTGACCAGTAAATCCCTTCCTCTTGTAACCAAGCTCACGCAAACCACCCCACCAACTCCCTCAGTGTCAATTTCCTCCTTCCCCAGGAATGCCAATAGTCCTGCAGGCCATGTCACTGGCAAGTCTGACGAGTCCTCTCCTGCCTGGGATTCCTCCGATGCATCCTTGCGTGTAACGCCTACTGCTGCTGGCGCTGCTGTTGTTGCCGCTGGGAGTCGATGGTCATCCCAGAGGGGAAGTCGTAAGCCCACTTGTACTACTTCCAGTAAGCAATTGACTGTTCAACAGTCCTTTGCGAGGAAGATGAAATATCACAGCAGTCATCCTACTGCAAAGCGGATAACTGAGTCCTTGACAACTATGTTGGTGTTAGACGTGCGTCCGGTATCCGCCGTTAGTTCACAGGGAACTAGACAATTTATTGAGGCAGTGTGCCCCCGTTACCAAATACCATCTAGGTGCCACTTCTCTAGGCAGGCGATACCGAGAATGTACACGGACGTCAGAAAAAGACTCACCAGTGTCCTAAAAAATGCAGTTGTACCCAATGTCCACTTAACCACGGACATGTGGACAAGTGGAGCAGGGCAGGGTCAGGACTATATGACTGTGACAGCCCACTGGGTAGATGTATGGACTCCCGCCGCAAGAACAGCAGCGGCGGCACCAGTAGCAGCATCTCGCAAACGCCAACTCTTTCCTAGGCAGGCTACGCTTTGTATCACCGGTTTCCAGAATACGCACACAGCTGAAAACCTCTTACGGCAACTGAGGAAGATCATCGCGGAATGGCTTACCCCAATTGGACTCTCCTGTGGATTTGTGGCATCGGACAACGCCAGCAATATTGTGTGTGCATTAAATATGGGCAAATTCCAGCACGTCCCATGTTTTGCACATACCTTGAATTTGGTGGTGCAGAATTTTTTAAAAATCGACAGGGGCGTGCAAGAGATGCTGTCGGTGGCCAGAAGAATTGCGGGACACTTTCGGCGTACAGGCACCACGTACAGAAGACTGGAGCACCACCAAAAACTACTGAACCTGCCCTGCCATCATCTGAAGCAAGAAGTGGTAACGAGGTGGAATTCAACCCTCTATATGCTTCAGAGGTTGGAGGAGCAGCAAAAGGCCATTCAAGCCTATACAATTGAGCACGATATAGGAGGTGGAATGCACCTGTCTCAAGCGCAGTGGAGAATGATTTCAACGTTGTGCAAGGTTCTGATACCCTTTGAACTTGCCACACGTGAAGTCAGTTCAGACACTGCCAGCCTGAGTCAGGTCATTCCCCTCATCAGGCTTTTGCAGAAGAAGCTGGAGACATTGAAGGAGGAGCTAACACGGAGCGATTCCGCTAGGCATGTGGGACTTGTGGATGGAGCCCTTAATTCGCTTAACAAGGATTCACGGGTGGTCAATCTGTTGAAATCAGAGCACTACATTTTGGCCACCATGCTCGATCCTAGATTTAAAGCCTACCTTGGATCTCTCTTTCCAGCAGACACAAGTCTGCTGGGGTTGAAAGACCTGCTGGTGAGAAAATTGTCAAGTCAAGCGGAACGCGACCTGTCAACATCTCCTCCTTCACATTCTCCCGCAACTGGGGGTGCGAGGAAAAGGCTCAGAATTCCGAGCCCACCCGCTGGCGGTGATGCAGGGCAGTCTGGAGCGACTGCTGATGCTGACATCTGGTCCGGACTGAAGGACCTGACAACGATTACGGACATGTCGTCTACTGTCACTGCATATGATTCTCTCAACATTGAAAGAATGGTGGAGGATTATATGAGTGACCGCATCCAAGTAGGCACGTCACACAGTCCGTACTTATACTGGCAGGAAAAAGAGGCAATTTGGAGGCCCTTGCACAAACTGGCTTTATTCTACCTAAGTTGCCCTCCCACAAGTGTGTACTCCGAAAGAGTGTTTAGTGCCGCCGCTCACCTTGTCAGCAATCGGCGTACGAGGTTACATCCAGAAAATGTGGAGAAGATGATGTTCATTAAAATGAATTATAATCAATTCCTCCGCGGAGACATTGACCAGCAGCAATTGCCTCCACAAAGTACACAGGGAGCTGAGATGGTGGATTCCAGTGGGGACGAATTGATAATCTGTGAGGAGGGGGATGTACACGGTGATATATCGGAGGATGATGATGAGGTGGACATCTTGCCTCTGTAGAGCCAGTTTGTGCAAGGAGAGATTAATTGCTTCTTTTTTGGGGGGGGTCCAAACCAACCCGTCATATCAGTCACAGTCGTGTGGCAGACTCTGTCACTGAAATGATGGGTTGGTTAAAGTGTGCATGTCCTGTTTTGTTTATACAACATAAGGGTGGGTGGGAGGGCCCAAGGACAATTCCATCTTGCACCTCTTTTTTCTTTTATTTTTCTTTGCGTCATGTGCTGTTTGGGGAGGGTTTTTTGGAAGGGCCATCCTGCGTGACACTGCAGTGCCACTCCTAGATGGGCCCGGTGTTTGTGTCGGCCACTAGGGTCGCTTATCTTACTCACACAGTCAGCTACCTCATTGCGCCTCTTTTTTTCTTTGCGTCATGTGCTGTTTGGGGAGGGTTTTTTGGAAGGGACATCCTGCGTGACACTGCAGTGCCACTCCTAGATGGGCCCGGTGTTTGTGTCGGCCACTAGGGTCGCTTATCTTACTCACACAGTCAGCTACCTCATTGCGCCTCTTTTTTTCTTTGCGTCATGTGCTGTTTGGGGAGGGTTTTTTGGAAGGGACATCCTGCGTGACACTGCAGTGCCACTCCTAGATGGGCCCGGTGTTTGTGTCGGCCACTAGGGTCGCTTATCTTACTCACACAGCTACCTCATTGCGCCTCTTTTTTTCTTTGCGTCATGTGCTGTTTGGGGAGGGTTTTTTGGAAGGGACATCCTGCGTGACACTGCAGTGCCACTCCTAGATGGGCCCGGTGTTTGTGTCGGCCACTAGGGTCGCTTATCTTACTCACACAGCGACCTCGGTGCAAATTTTAGGACTAAAAATAATATTGTGAGGTGTGAGGTATTCAGAATAGACTGAAAATGAGTGGAAATTATGGTTTTTGAGGTTAATAATACTTTGGGATCAAAATGACCCCCAAATTCTATGATTTAAGCTGTTTTTTAGGGTTTTTTGAAAAAAACACCCGAATCCAAAACACACCCGAATCCGACAAAAAAAATTCGGTGAGGTTTTGCCAAAACGCGGTCGAACCCAAAACACGGCCGCGGAACCGAACCCAAAACCAAAACACAAAACCCGAAAAATTTCCGGCGCTCATCTCTACTGATAACAAGGCACAGTAACACCCAGAAAATGGTGTCCACACCCCTGCTCAGTACCAGGACTCAAATTTCTAATGGCCTATCTAAATGATAGATCATCATAGCTTACAGTACTACTTTCTGATTATCCATTATGGTTTCGTATTGCAAAAATGCTGTTAATTAAATTCCTCAGGTGATATAATTTTTCTTATCCTCTCAGCTAAGATTTTACCAGTCACCTCCTAGTTATATTTCTGCAGCAGGTTACATTAGTTTCCACAGGGAAACATCGGGGTGTAGAGTGGATCTGGATCCAGAGGCACTAACAGGCAAAGCTTTAGCTGTCCCAGAATGCATAGGGGCCTCCTCTATAACCCCACCTCCAGGCACTGAGAGCTCAGTTTTGAGTTAGTGGCTGCAGCAGCAGATCACTGAACAGGGGGGCTGCACTGTGCAGCCCTGAAAGCTTTTCATCTGGCAGAAATTGTCTTTGCTATTTGAGCTGGCAGCACTGCATGTCAGTGTGACATTCAGTGCTGAAGCTCCATCACCTCCCAAGTGGCGCTGCACACTCCCATTGACCTGGTTCGTGAATACCTGCGTCGGAGGTGTCACGACCTAGGCACAGTCGCAGACTGCTCTCCTGGATCGCATGGCTGCTATGGGGAGGAGGTAAGAGGGTCTCCTAGGTGGGACCCGCTATTAAACCGTTATCCGTCCACGGTCTGGGGAGGACTGCAGCGCTGGCTTGGACACTGTCACTGGACAGAGACCCCACTAGACCACCAGGGCATCGGAGCACAGGTGTATTGACACCAGTCTAATGGGGCTCCATAGTACTTTGGGTGGAAGACCAGCACAGGGGAGGCAGCGCTTGACCTGTAGCCCCTCCCCCGGCCCAGGCCGCCATCTCCTGCAGATTTCCCACCCTGGAGCTGCCTCATTCTCCCTCACTCCCTCACAGACACTCTGGATGCCATTTTAACAGCATAGCAGCAGCAGGTCTCCGGGATTGCTGGTCAAGGACTCCCATGTAAAGCCGCTTGTGTACAGTGCTGTGTCTTTACATTCACTTGAGTATACTACATGTCTTAGAGACAGCGTTAGTTGAGAAAAGGTGTACATTGCAGAGTATATTGTATGAGTATTCTGCTATATCCTCCGGTCTGAGACCGCGCTGTGATATATATATATATATATATATATATATACAGTATAAATCCAGTGCAGCATTACTGTGATATAATTTCTGCATTGCTTGTGACTGTGGGGGTAATTCCAAGTTGATCGCAGAAGGATTTTTTTTAGCAGTTGGACAAAACCATGTGCACTGCAGGGGAGGCAGATATAAAATGTGCAGAAAGCATTAGATTTGGGTGGGTTATTTTGTTTCTGTGCAGGGTAAATACTGGCTGCTTTATTTTTACACTGCAAATTAGATTGCAGATTGAACACACCACACCCAAATCTAACTCTCTCTGCACATGTTAAATCTGTCTCCCCTGCAGTGCACATGGGGGGTAATTCCAAGTTGATCGCAGCAGGAATTTAGTTAGCAATTGGGCAAAACCATGTGCACTGCAGGGGAGGCAGATTTAACATGTGCAGAGAGAGTTAGATTTGGGTGGGTTATTTTATTTCTGTGCAGGGTAAATACTGGCTGCTTTATTTTTACACTGCAAATTAGATTGCAGATTGAACACACCCCAACCAAATCTAACTCTCTCTGCACATGTTAAATCTGCTTCCCTGCAGTGCACATGGGGGGTCATTCCGAGTTGTTTGCTCGATACATTTTTTCGCATTGCAGCGATTTTCCGCTTAGTGCGCATGCGCAATGTCCGCACTGCGACTGCGCCAAGTAAATTTGCTATGCAGTTAGGTTTTTTACTCCCGTTTTTTTCTTCGTTCTGGTGATCGTAATGTGATTGACAGGAAGTGGGTGTTTCTAGGCGGAAACTGGCCGTTTTATGGGTGTGTGTGGAAAAACGCTACCGTTTCTGGGAAAAACGCGGGAGTGGCTGGAGAAACGGAGGAGTGTCTGGGCGAACGCTGGGTGTGTTTATGACGTCAAACCAGGAACGACAAGCACTGAACTGATCGCAGATGCCGAGTAAGTCTCGAGCTACTCAGAAACTGCACAGAGATGTCTTTTCGCTATATTGCGATTCTTTCGTTCGCAATTTTAAGAAGCTAAGATTCACTCCCAGTAGCTTTACACACGCTAAGCCGCCGCCTACTGGGAGTGAATCTTAGCTTCTTAAAATTGCGAACGAAAGATTCTCAAAATTGCGACCACACACCTCAGCAGTTTCTGAGTAGCTCCAGACTTACTCGGCATCTGCGATCAGTTCAGTGCTTGTCGTTCCTGGTTTGACGTCACAAACACACCCAGCGTTCGCCCAGACACTCCTCCGTTTCTTCAGCCACTCCCGCGTTTTTCCCAGAAACGGTAGCGTTTTTTCACACACACCCATAAAATGGCCAGTTTCCGCCCAGAAATACCCACTTCCTGTCAATCACATTACGATCACCAGAACGAAGAAAAAAACGTGAGTAAAATACCTAACTGCATAGCAAATTTACTTGGCGCAGTCGCAGTGCGGACATTGCGCATGCGCACTAAGCGGAAAATCGCTGCGATGCGAAAAAATTTACAGAGCGAACAACTCGGAATGACCCCCATGGTTTTGCTCAATTGCTAACTAAATTCCTGCTGCGATCAACTTGGAATTACCCCCATGGTTTTGCCCAATTGCTAACAAACTTGCTGCTGCGATCAACTCAGAATTATCCCCTGTGTGCCTGTATCTGCTGCGTGATTTCACTTTCAGTATATATGAACCATTCTGAAAGCTTCACGTAAAGATACCTTTATATGTAATTCACCGATTTCTGTCTGTGTGAGTCTTGGTACGCTGTATTCTGTACTTGAACGGGTGGCGAGATTCTATCCTTCTCTCCTATCAAGTTTACCATCACATCAGGTTTCCATTTCTGGACATCACCAAAACAAATTTGTTTGGACAATACTACACATTGGACTGTTTTATTTTATTTTTTACATGTTTTCCGTGGACATTTGAAGTATGGCCTGATGATCTGAGGACTCTCTCTGGAATACTCATCGCATTGTAACGTTTATTTAATTTATTTTATTTTATTTCATTTTGCATTTATCATTGTTACCATTTGGTCACCTTTGATCATTTCTCTTTCAATTTACATTTTTTCTGATATCGTACCTGATTTGGCAGGCATTTAGAGATTTGATTGGGCCGACTATATATAGTGCGCCATAGTTCACTCCTCTCCCCCCTATTGTATTAGAGGAAGAGCTGCCCGAGGATATCTCTGAAAATGCCAGACAATACCTGTCTCATATTACTACCGCTTCTTACTACATTCAAGAAGAGTCCTCTGAGGTGGGAATATTGGCAGTCAAGGCATCGGCTAAGTCTGGTCTGGCGCGCCGCATACTGTGGTTGAGGTCGTGAAAAGTGGACTTGAACTCCAAGAAGACTTTGGAAGACCTCCCCTTCACTGGGGACATTTTATTTGGAGAGGACCTGAATAAAATTGTGTCTGAACTGGCAGCTGCTAAGACAGCTTTCTCCGGCAGGGCCCACAGGTTATCCACAGGATAACAATGGGATATGATGAAGCGACAGTGGATTGACACCAATCGATCAAAGCTTTCTGGCCTCCCAGCATGCAACGGGCCTGTCCATATATCCCCGCCTCCTGGCTCAGGCAAAGCAGTTTTTTGTTTGGTGCGGCAGAAGCCGAATCATGGTTAGATGGCTGCTACTTTTTAGCAGCCCTAAGCTTTCTTAATTTATTTTTATAGTCTTACTAGTTTTTTGAGTGATCTTTCTAAACAGCGTCCTATACGTATATATTAGAAAGAGTCGCTCCAACAACTCTCCGCCGGGTCACGACAACGCTTACTCACGAGTACAGTTCTGTATCGGCAGGTGTCTGTGTTGGATATACTAGCAGGTTCAGCAGACATTACCAGGCTGTGGCCAGAGCACGGGGAGAAGGTTCCGCTTAGCTAGATGGAATATGGACACAGCCGCACTGTTTTGGGAGGACACTACCAAACAGTAGCTGACGCGGCTGCCACCGATGGTGCACCAGCGCTAGGCCTTAGGGATCATAGGCTCCAGGAATAGCATGAGGCCGCGATCCCTAGGGTTGATGTCAGCATGGGGAAGTCAGATGCTCTCCTGGTCGTGCCTCCCTGGTTCATGATCAGTTTCCCCCGAGTCTCCTGCCATGAACGGTTTCCTCGCTTCTGCCCCAGACGCTGTGCACGAGGGGACCCGTTCGCAGCATAGGCGGCTATGTGACGGGTGCGTCTGTGTTCACTGAGCGTCTATGTTCACTATAGGTTCATGGAGCGGCAGTGTACACAAGTAGCGTCAGGATCCACTCAGTGTTTGCTAACATATTCATCGATCCTAGAAGCGAGGTGAGTCTCCCTGTATCCCACTCTACTGAGTACAGGTTTTACAGCACTAAATCTCTATCTACCTTTTGAGTATGAATAGTTAGATAAGTGCCCAATGCACATGAGTCTGTATACATTTACTGTTGTTTCTTTCTTGTCTCTCTGAATACGTTAGATTCATTCAAACATGATCAGTAAAATGTTCTCCTACATACTTAAAAACGTGTTTGTAGTTGATGATGTGCTCATATTGCTAATTGTACTAATGTATAACATGTGACTGACTGCTAGTGTGATTGCTGACTTTACTATATGTCTGTCAGTTTGTTTTTCTGATCCTCAATGCTGGTGCATGGGTAGGGTCAGATTGTATGTCACTTTAGAAACTTTAAAATTACAGTCACAAATTGTGTAGTACACTGTGAAAGTGCTGATTATTTATCATGTCTAAGAGCAGCAAAGGTGAGGAAGGTACACTCACAGCAACACCAACACTCATATCATGTTTGTCTTGCAAAACTGTATTATCCTGTCAAGATCTGGTTCAGGATGGCTTATGTGTAAATTGTTTTAGTTTTCAGCAAAGTTCAAGGCAGATCCCTGTACAACATCAGGTACAGATGGATCCAACTTGGGCTATGTTTGCACAGACTTTATCAGTATAGCTGAATGGATAATTCCTACAGCTTCTGTACCAGGAATAGGTTACACTATTAACCCTCACATGCAGCTCCCTACCTATGGTATATCACTTCCACCAGCAGCTTCTCAAAAGAAACAAGCTGATAAACTGATGGTAAGTAAATCTTCTCCTTCATAGGCTATACATGAGGCAGGGGAGGATTCATTGGAAGCTGAAAGCTCAATTAATTCTACTTCGGCATACGAAGAGGAGGAAGAAGGTCTCAGCTCAGTAATATAGCTGAGTTAACTAAAGCAATGAAAGCCATTCTATCCTTAGAGGATTCAGCAGAGCATGTGTTAAAAACTAAGGCACCTGTGTTTAAATGTCCCTAAACAGTTAAAACTGAGTTTCCAGTGTTAGATCAGCTGATGGAAATCATGGAAGAGGCTTGGGCCACACCAAATAAGAAGTTTAGAATTCCAAAAAATGGGATTCCAATTATCCTCTTCCAGCTGGGGATTGTTTAAAAAGGGAGGTGGCTCCTAAAGTAGATATGCATGTGATTCGATTAGTGCAAAAATCTATATTACCTTTGCCTTCAACATCATTAAATGATGTCACAGATAGGAGAGTGGGTGGGTTTCTAAAAACCATATTTTCCCTGTCTGGGGCATTCATAAGGCCAGCCATGGCTTCAGCTTGTATGGCAAAGGCAGTGGCTACCTGGGCTGATACATTGGAGGGGGATTTTTCTGTAGCTTCTAGAGAGCAAAAATCCCATATAGCTCATATTAAACAGGCTGCAATATTCTTGTAAGAAGCATCATTAGATATGGGTACTATTGCCTCCAGGGCATCAGTTTCAACAATAGCTGCTCGCAGAGCAGTTTGGTTACGTACGTGGAAAGCTGATTCAGAATCTAAGAAGGTTTTGGAATCTTTGCCTTTTTCTGGGAATATTCTTTTTGGTAAAGAATTGACAGATATTCTGGAGTCAAAAGCAGACTGCAAAAAGTTCAAGTTTCCTTCCTCATACAACTTCAAAACCTAAAGTTCTGGCTTTTCGGCCCTTTTGGTCTCAAGGAAAAGCTAGGGGGAAAAGGAATCGCAAGCAGCCCCAACACAACAAGTCTTGTAAGTCAAAAAAGCATTAGGCTACCAGAGGGCCGGCTTCCAAATCAGAAGACAAGCCATCAGCCTGATGGTGCGGGCCTCCTACCGGAGCACCCCAAGGTAGGGGGTCGACTTCTTAGTTTGCACAGATTTGGAAGCAGTCTACAACAGATGCCTGGGTGCAGGAAGCGGTATCTCTAGGTTATGCTTTCCCCTTCAAGAAGCATCCTCCTCAAAGGTTTTTTTGTACCAGCCCGTCTCGGGTAGAAATTGTTTCAGTCAGGAGTAGTCATTCCAGTTCCCCCTGCACAACGAGGACAGGGTTTTTACGCCAACCTGTTTTTGGTTCAGAAGCAAAATGGGTCATTTCGGCCCATTCTCAATCTCCAAATGCTAAACAAATACATTTGGGTACCTCAGTTTTACATGGAGACGTTACGTTCCATAGTCTTGGCCATGTAGCCAGCGAATTATATGGTATCCCTGGATATACAGAATGCTTACCTACATGTTCCTATAGCACTGTCTCATCAGTGTTATCTCAGGTTTGCTATCCTCCAACAGCATTTTCAGTTCCAGGCTCTACCCTTTTGGGTTAGCCACAGCCCCCAGAGTATTTACCAAAATTATGGTGGTTATGGCAGCTTATCTCTGCCAGCAGGGGATACGAATTTTTCCATACCTCGACAATCTTTTAATCCTGGCACAGGAATTGCTCCTATGTCATCTCCAACAGACAATAACATGTCTGCAAAGGCACAGGTGGCTCATAAATTGGGCAAAATCGTCTCTAGTTCTGTCACAACGGATGACTCACTTGGGGGCTGTACTGGATTCAGGTCTGCAGAGAGTATTTTTACCTCGGAAAAAGATATCCAAGGTTCAGTCAAGGATTCCAGACTTGTTACACAGTCAAACAGAATCCATTCATGCAGCAACGTGAGTCATGGGTTTGATGGTGTCAACATTCGACATGGTGGAGTATGCATAATTACACTCAAGGCTTCTGCAGCATCTGATTCTTGCCAAATGGAATGGATTACATCAGATGCTAAAAACACAGACTATGGAACTTTCGACAAAAGTAAGAAGGTCATTAGCCTGGTGGCTACAGACATCCCATCTGGAGAAGGGGTGACCCTTTTGGATATCAGATTGGGAAATTCTGAGAACAGATGCCAGTCTCCAGGGCTGGGGTGCATTGTCTGGAAGGTTGTGTTTCCAGGGGCGATGGACCAAAGAAGAAAGTTTCTTGCCAATAAATGTGTTGGAAATTCGGTCCATATACATGGCACTGAGTCAGGCAAAGGACATTCTTCGAAGAAAACCAGTCCAGATCTGCTCGGACAATGTGATGGCAGTAGCGTACCTCAACCATCAGGGAGGAACTCGCAGCTAAAAAGCAATGAAGGAGGCAAGTCACATACTAAAGTGGACAGAACTTCATCATCCAGCCTTGTCCGCAGTGTTCATTCCGGGACTCCTAAACTGGGAAGCGGACTTTCTCAGTCATTACACCATTCAAGCAAGCGAATGGGCTCTAAACCTGGAAGTCTTCCAGACTCTAGTAGACAAATGGGGGTTGCCAGAGATAGATCTCATGGCGTCCCTTCTGAACAACAAAGTGCTCGCATACGGGTCGAGAACAAAGGATCCCAGAGCGATCTTTGTGGACGCATTGTCGGTGAAATGGGACTTTCATCTGGTTTATGTGTTCCCTCCAGCCACTCTATTACCCAGGGTGGTGAGAAAGTTAAAGCAAGGAAAGGGTGCCGTGATACTAATAGAGATGAGCGCCTGAAATTTTTCGGGTTTTGTGTTTTGGTTTTGGGTTCGGTTCCGCGGCCGTGTTTTGGGTTCGACCGCGTTTTGGCAAAACCTCACCGAATTTTTTTTGTCGGATTCGGGTGTGTTTTGGATTCGGGTGGTTTTTTCAAAAAACCCTAAAAAACATCTTAAAACATTGAATTTGGGGGTCATTTTGATCCCATAGTATTATTAACCTCAATAACCATAATTAACACTCATTTTCAGTCTATTCTGAACACCTTACACCTCACAATATTATTTTTAGTCCTAAAATTTGCACCGAGGTCGCTGGATGACTAAGCTCAGCGACCCTAGTGGCCGACACAAACACCGGGCCCATCTAGGAGTGGCACTGCAGTGTCACGCAGGATGTCCCTTCCAAAAAACCCTCCCCAAACAGCACATGACGCAAAGAAAAAAAGAGGCGCAATGAGGTAGCTGTGTGAGTAAGATTAGCGACCCTAGTGGCCGACACAAACACCGGGCCCATCTAGGAGTGGCACTGCAGTGTCACGCAGGATGTCCCTTCCAAAAAACCCTCCCCAAACAGCACATGACGCAAAGAAAAAAAGAGGCGCAATGAGGTAGCTGTGTGAGTAAGATTAGCGACCCCAGTGGCCGACACAAACACCTGGCCCATCTAGGAGTGGCACTGCAGTGTCACGCAGGATGTCCCTTCCAAAAAACCCTCCCCAAACAGCACATGACGCAAAGAAAAAAAGAGGCGCAATGAGGTAGCTGACTGTGTGAGAAAGATAAGCGACCCTAGTGGCCGACACAAACACCGGGCCCATCTAGGAGTGGCACTGCAGTGTCACGCAGGATGTCCCTTCCAAAAAACCCTCCCCAAACAGCACATGACGCAAAGAAAAATAAAAGAAAAAAGAGGTGCAAGATGGAATTGTCCTTGGGCCCTTCCCACCCACCCTTATGTTGTATAAACAAAACAGGACATGCACACTTTAACCAACCCATCATTTCAGTGACAGGGTCTGCCACACGACTGTGACTGAAATGACGGGTTGGTTTGGACCCCCACCAAAAAAGAAGCAATTAATCTCTCCTTGCACAAACTGGCTCTACAGAGGCAAGATGTCCACCTCATCATCATCCTCCGATATATCACCGTGTACATCCCCCTCCTCACAGATTATCAATTCGTCCCCACTGGAATCCACCATGTCAGCTCCCTGTGTACTTTGTGGAGGCAATTGCTGCTGGTCAATGTCTCCGCGGAGGAATTGATTATAATTCATTTTAATGAACATCATCTTCTCCACATTTTCTGGATGTAACCTCGTACGCCGATTGCTGACAAGGTGAGCGGCGGCACTAAACACTCTTTCGGAGTACACACTTGTGGGAGGGCAACTTAGGTAGAATAAAGCCAGTTTGTGCAAGGGCCTCCAAATTGCCTCTTTTTCCTGCCAGTATAAGTACGGACTGTGTGACGTGCCTACTTGGATGCGGTCACTCATATAATCCTCCACCATTCTATCAATGGTGAGAGAATCATATGCAGTGACAGTAGACGACATGTCCGTAATGGTTGTCAGGTCCTTCAGTCCGGACCAGATGTCAGCATCAGCAGTCGCTCCAGACTGCCCTGCATCACCGCCAGCGGGTGGGCTCGGAATTCGGATTTGGGATTTCGAAGAATGCACAGTTCTTTGCTGTGCTGCTTTTGCCAGCTTGAGTCTTTTCATTTTTCTAGCGAGAGGCTGAGTGCTTCCATCCTCATGTGAAGCTGAACCACTAGCCATGAACATAGGCCAGGGCCTCAGCCGTTCCTTGCCACTCCGTGTGGTAAATGGCATATTGGCAAGTTTACGCTTCTCCTCCGACAATTTTATTTTAGGTTTTGGAGTCCTTTTTTTTCTGATATTTGGTGTTTTGGATTTGACATGCTCTGTACTATGACATTGGGCATCGGCCTTGGCAGACGACGTTGCTGGCATTTCATCGTCTCGGCCATGACTAGTGGCAGCAGCTTCAGCACGAGGTGGAAGTGGATCTTGATCTTTCCCTAATTTTGGAACCTCAACTTTTTTGTTCTCCATATTTTATAGGCAGAACTAAAAGGCACCTCAGGTAAACAATGGAGATGGATGGATTGGATACTAGTATACAATTATGGACGGACTGCCACGGTTAGGTGGTATAAAAAAACCACGGTTAGGTGGTATATAATACAATTATGGATGGACGGACTGCCTGCCGAGTTCCGACACAGAGGTAGCCACAGCCGTGAACTACCGCACTGTACACTGGTTGATAAAGAGATAGTAGTATACTCGTAACAACTAGTATGACACTATGACGACGGTATAAAGAATGAAAAAAAAACCACGGTTAGGTGGTATATATTATAATAATAATACAATTATGGATGGACGGACTGCCTGCCGACTGCCGACACAGAGGTAGCCACAGCCGTGAACTACCGCACTGTACACTGGTTGATAAAGAGATAGTAGTATACTCGTAACAACTAGTATGACACTATGACGACGGTATAAAGAATGAAAAAAAAACCACGGTTAGGTGGTATATATTATAATAATAATACAATTATGGATGGACGGACTGCCTGCCGACTGCCGACACAGAGGTAGCCACAGCCGTGAACTACCGCACTGTACACTGGTTGATAAAGAGATAGTAGTATACTCGTAACAACTAGTATGACACTATGACGACGGTATAAAGAATGAAAAAAAAACCACGGTTAGGTGGTATATATTATAATAATAATACAATTATGGATGGACGGACTGCCTGCCGACTGCCGACACAGAGGTAGCCACAGCCGTGAACTACCGCACTGTACACTGGTTGATAAAGAGATAGTAGTATACTCGTAACAACTAGTATGACACTATGACGACGGTATAAAGAATGAAAAAAAAACCACGGTTAGGTGGTATATATTATAATAATAATACAATTATGGATGGACGGACTGCCTGCCGACTGCCGACACAGAGGTAGCCACAGCCGTGAACTACCGCACTGTACACTGGTTGATAAAGAGATAGTAGTATACTCGTAACAACTAGTATGACACTATGACGACGGTATAAAGAAAGAATAAAAAATACCACAGTTAGGTGGTATATATTATAATAATAATACAATTATGGATGGACGGACTGCCTGCCGACTGCCGACACAGAGGTAGCCACAGCCGTGAACTACCGCACTGTACACTGGTTGATAAAGAGATAGTAGTATACTCGTAACAACTAGTATGACACTATGACGGTATAAAGAATGAAAAAAAAACCACGGTTAGGTGGTATATATTATAATAATAATACAATTATGGATGGACGGACTGCCTGCCGACTGCCGACACAGAGGTAGCCACAGCCGTGAACTACCGCACTGTACACTGGTTGATAAAGAGATAGTAGTATACTCGTAACAAGTATGACACTATGACGACGGTATAAAGAAAGAAAAAAAAATACCACGGTTAGGTGGTATATATTGTAATACAATTATGGATGGACGGACTGCCTGCCGAGTTCCGACTGCCGACACAGAGGTAGCCACAGCCGTGAACTACCGCACTGTACTGTGTCTGCTGCTAATATAGACTGGTTGATAAAGAGATAGTAAGAATACATACAACAATATACTACTATACTGGTGGTCAGGCACTGGTCACCACTAGTCACACTGGCAGTGGCACTCCTGCAGCAAAAGTGTGCACTGTTTAATTTTAAATTAATATAATATTATGTACTCCTGGGGGCTCCTGCTATAACAACCTGCAGTGCTCCCCAGTCTCCCCCACAATTATTATAAGCTTTGCCTTTTATACATTGATGTGCAGCACACTGGGCTGAGCTGAGTGCACACAGACTGAGTCACACTGTGTGACTGGCTGCTGCTGTGTATCGTTTTTTTTCAGGCAGAGAACGGATATAGCAGAGAACGGATATATTATATTAAAATAAATAAAAGTTAACTAACAACAACTGCACTGGTCACTGTGGTAAACTCTGTCTGACTCTGCACAATCTCTCTCTCTCTTCTAATCTAATTTCTAATGGAGAGGACGCCAGCCACGTCCTCTCCCTATCAATCTCAATGCACGTGTGAAAATGGCGGCGACGCGCGGCTCCTTATATAGAATCCGAGTCTCGCGAGAATCCGACAGCGTCATGATGACGTTCGGGCGCGCTCGGGTTAACCGAGCAAGGCGGGAGGATCCGAGTCTGCTCGGACCCGTGAAAAAAACATGAAGTTCGTGCGGGTTCGGTTTCAGAGAAACCGAACCCGCTCATCTCTAGATACTAATAGCTCCGGCTTGGCCCAGAAGGCATTGGTATACGGATCTGCAGAGAATGTCGACGGATACTCCATTTCTGCTCCCTTAACGTCCAGACCTACTGACGCAGGGTACTTGTTATCACAGACATCTGGATCGACTGTCTTTGACAGTGTGGCTCTTGAAACCTCTATCCTGAAGTCAAGAGGATTCTCACAACAGGTAATTCAAACAATGCTCAGAGCATGGTAACCTTCCTCACCTTGTATTTATCACCGAATATGGCAAACCTATATTTGTTGGTACAGTGAAAATAAGAATTTACTTACCGATAATTCTATTTCTCATAGTCCGTAGTGGATGCTGGGGACTCCGTAAGGACCATGGGGAATAGCGGCTCCGCAGGAGACTGGGCACATCTAAAGAAAGCTTTAGGACTATCTGGTGTGCACTGGCTCCTCCCCCTATGACCCTCCTCCAAGCCTCAGTTAGGATACTGTGCCCGGCCGAGCGTACACAATAAGGAAGGATATTGAATCCCGGGTAAGACTCATACCAGCCACACCAATCACACCGTATAACCTGTGATCTGAACCCAGTTAACAGCATGATAACAGAGGAGCCTCTGAAAGATGGCTCACAACAATAATAACCCGATTTTTGTAACAATAACTATGTACAAGTATTGCAGACAATCCGCACTTGGGATGGGCGCCCAGCATCCACTACGGACTATGAGAAATAGAATTATCGGTAAGTAAATTCTTATTTTCTCTAACGTCCTAAGTGGATGCTGGGGACTCCATAAGGACCATGGGGATTATACCAAAGCTCCCAAACGGGCGGGAGAGTGCGGATGACTCTGCAGCACCAAATGAGAGAACTCCAGGTCCTCCTCAGCCAGGATATCAATTTTGTAGAATTTTACAAACGTATTTGCTCCTGACCAAGTAGCTGCTCTGCAAAGTTGTAAAGCCGAGACCCCTCGGGCAGCCGCCCAAGATGAGCCCACCTTCCTTGTGGAGTGGGCATTTACAGATTTTTGGCTGTGGCAGGCCTGCCACAGAATGTGCAAGCTGAATTGTACTACAAATCCAACGAGCAATAGTCTGCTTAGAAGCAGGAGCACCCAGCTTGTTGGGTGCACACAGGATAAACAGCGAGTCAGAGTTCCTGACTCCAGCCGTCCTGGAAACATATATTTTCAGGGCACTGACAACGTCTAGCAACTTGGAGGCCTCCAAGTCCCTAGTAGCCGCAGGCACCACCAATAGGTTGGTTCAGGTGAGACGCTGAAACCACCTTGGGGAGAAACTGAGGACGAGTCCTCAATTCCGCCCTGTCCGAATGGAAAATCAGATAAGGGCTTTTTCAGGATAAAGCCGCCAATTCTGACACGCGCCTGGCCCAGGCCAGGGCCAACAGCATGACCACTTTCCATGTGAGATATTTTAACTCCACAGATTTAAGTGGTTCAAACCAATGTGACTTTTGGAACCCAAAACTACATTGAGATCCCAAAGTGCCACTGGAGGCACAAAAGGAGGCTGTATATGCAGTACCCCTTTTACAAACGTCTGAACTTCAGGGACTGAAGCTAGTTCTTTTTGGAAGAAAATTGACAGGGCCGAAATTTGAACCTTAATGGACCCCAATTTCAGGCCCATAGACACTCCTGTTTGCAGGAAATGTAGGAATCGACCCAGTTGAATTTCCTCCGTCGGGCCTTACTGGCCTCGCACCACGCAACATATTTTCGCCAATTGCGGTGATAATGTTTTTGCGGTTACATCCTTCCTGGCTTTGATCAGGATAGGGATGACTTCATCCGGAATGCCTTTTTTCCTTCAGGATCCGGCGTTCAACCGCCATGCCGTCAAACGCAGCCGCGGTAAGTCTTGGAACAGACAGGGTCCTTGCTGGAGCAGGTCCCTACTTAGAGGTAGAGGCCACGGATCCTCCGTGAGCATCTCTTGAAGTTCCGGATACCAAGTCCTTCTTGGCCAATCCGGAACCACGAATATAGTGCTTACTCCTCTCCATCTTATCAATCTCAGTACCTTGGGTATGAGAGGCAGAGGAGGGAACACATACCCTGACTGGTACACCCACGGTGTTACCAGAGCGTCTACAGCTTATTGCCTGAGGGTCCCTGGACCTGGCGCAATACCTGTCGAGTTTTTATTCATGTGGAAGACTTCTGGGTGAAGTCCCCACTCTCCCGGGTGGAGGTCGTGCTGAGGAAGTCTGCTTCCCAGTTGTCCACTCCCGGAATGAATACTGCTGACAGTGCTATCACATGATTTTCCGCCCAGCGAAGAATCCTTGCAGCTTCTGCCATTGCCCTCCTGCTTCTTGTGCCACCCTGTCTGTTTACGTGGGTGACTGCCGTGATGTTGTCCGACTGGATCAACACCGGCTGACCTTGAAGCAGAGGTCTTGCTAAGCTTAGAGCATTGTAAATGTCCCTTAGCTTCAGGATATTTATGTGAAGTGATGTCTCCAGGCTTGACCATAAGCCCTGGATATTCCTTCCCTGTGTGACTGCTCCCCAGCCTCGCAGGCTGGCATCAGTGGTCACCAGGACCCAGTCCTGAATGCCTAATCTGCGGCCCTCTAGAAGATGAGCACTCTGCAACCACCACAGGAGGGACACCCTTGTCCTTGGTGACAGGGTTATCCGCTGATGCATCTGAAGATGCGATCCGGACCATTTGTCCCGCAGGTCCCACTGGAAAGTTCTTGCGTGGAATCTGCCGAATGGGATTGCTTCGTAGGAAGCCACCATTTTACCCAGAACCCTTGTGCATTGATGCACTGAGACTTGGCTCGGTTTTAGGAGGTTCCTGACTAGCTCGGATAACTCCCTGGCGTTCTCCTCCGGGAGAAACACCTTTTTCTGGACTGTGTCCAGGATCATCCCTAGGAACAGAAGACACGTCGTCGGAACCAGGTGCGATTTTGGAATATTGAGAATCCAATCGTGCTGCCGCAACACTACCTGAGATAGTGCTACACCGACCTCCAACTGTTCCCTGGATCTTACCCTTATCAGGGAATTGTCCAAGGAAGGGATAACTAAAATTCACTTCCTTCGAAGGAATATCATCATTTCGGCCATTACCTTGGTAAAGACCCGGGGTGCCGTGTACCATCCATACGGCAGCGTCTGAACTGATAGTGACAGTTCTGTACCCTAAACCTGAGGTACCCTTGGTGAGAAGGGTAAATTTTGACATGAAGGTAAGCATCCTTGATGTCCCGAGACATCATGTAGTCCCCTTCTTCCAGGTTCGCAATCACTGCTCTGAGTGACTCAATCTTGAATTTGAACCTCTGTACGTAAGTGTTCAAAGATTTTAGATTTAGAATCGGTCTCACCGAGCCGTCCGGCTTCGGTACCACAACAGTGTGGAATAATACCCCGTTCCCTGTTGCAGGAGGGGTATCTTGATTATCACCTGCTGGGAATACAGCTTGTGAATGGCTTCCAAAAC
The DNA here is from genome assembly GCF_028390025.1 of Pseudophryne corroboree. Taxonomy (NCBI): domain Eukaryota; kingdom Metazoa; phylum Chordata; class Amphibia; order Anura; family Myobatrachidae; genus Pseudophryne; species Pseudophryne corroboree. The sequence goes on from NC_086447.1 coordinate 440,015,752, forward strand.
TGTCTCCCTGTCAGAAGGAGACATCGGTAAAGCCGACTTTAGGAAACGGCGAGGGGGAGACATCTCGAATTCTAATTTGTACCCCTGAGATATCACCTGAAGGATCCAGGGGTCTACTTGCGAGTGAGCCCACTGCGCGCTGAAATTCATTGAGACGGGCCCCCCACCGTGCCTGATTCTGCTTGTAAAGCCCCAGCGTATACTGAGGGCTTGGCAGAGGCGGGAGAGGGTTTCTGTTCCTGGGAACTGGCTGATTTCTGCAGCCTTTTTCCTCTCCCTCTGTCACGGGGCAGAAATGAGGAACCTTTTGCCCGCTTGTCCACGAAAAGACTGCGCCTGATAATACGGCGTCTTCTCATGTTGAGAGGCGACCTGGGGTACAAACGTGGAATTCCCAGCTGTTGCCGTGGCCACCAGGTCTGAAAGACCGACCCCAAATAACTCATCACTTAATAAAGCAATACTTCCAAATGCCGTTTGGAATACGCATCACCTGACCACTGACGTGTCCATAACCCTCTACTGGTAGAAATGGACAACGCGCTTAGACTTGATGCCAGTCTGCAAATATTCCGCTGTGCATCACGCATATATAAAAATGCATCTTTTAAATGCTCTATAGGCAAAAATATACTGTCCCTATCTAGGGTATCAATATTTTCAGTCAGGGAATCCGACCACGCCAACCCAGCACTGCACATCCAGGCTGAGGCGATTGCTGGTCGCAGTATAACACCAGTATGTGTGTAAATACCTTTTAGGATACCCTCCTGCTTTCTATCAGCAGGATCCTTAAGGGCGGCCATCTCAGGCGAAGGTAGAGCCCTTACAAGCGTGTGAGCGCTTTATCCCCCCTAGGGGGTGTTTCCCAACGCACCCTAACCTCTGGCGGGAAAGGATATAATGCCAATAACATTTTAGAAATTATCCGTTGTTATCGGGGGAAACCCATGCATCATCACACACCTCATTTAATTTCTCAGATTCAGGAAAACTACAGGTAGTTTTTCCTCACCGAACATAATACCCCTTTTTTGGTGGTACTCGTATTATCAGAAATGTGTAAAACATTTTTCATTGCCTCAATCATGTAACGTGTGGCCCTACTGGAAGTCACATTCGTCTCTTCACCGTCGACACTGGAGTCAGTATCCGTGTCGGCGTCTATATCTGCCCTCTGAGGTAACGGGCGCTTTAGAGCCCCTGACGGCCTATGAGACGTCTGGACAGGCACAAGCTGAGTAGCCGGCTGTCTCATGTCAACCACTGTCTTTTATACAGAGCTGACACTGTCACGTAATTCCTTCCAACAGTTCATCCACTCAGGTGTCGACCCCCTAGGGGGTGACATCACTATTACAGGCAATCTGCTCCGTCTCCACTTCTCCTCATACATGTCGACACAAAAGTACCGACATACAGCACACACACAGGGAATGCTCTGATAGAGGACAGGACCCCACTAGCCCTTTGGGGAGACAGAGGGAGAGTTTGCCAGCACACACCAGAGCGCTATATATATACAGGGATAACCTTATATAAGTGTTTTTCCCCTTATAGCTGCTGTATAGTTAATACTGCGCCTAATTAGTGCCCCCCTCTCTTTTTTTAACCCTTTCTATAGTGTAGTGACTGCAGGGGAGAGACAGGGAGCTTCCCTCCAACGGAGCTGTGAGGGAAAATGGCGCCAGTGTGCTGAGGAGATAGGCTCCGCCCCTTTTTCGCTGACTTTTCTCCTGCTTTTTTATGGATTCTGGCAGGGGTTAAATGCATCCATATAGCCCAGGAGCTATATGTGATGCATTTTTTTTGCCATCCAAGGTGTTTTTATTGCGTCTCAGGGCGCCCCCCCCCCAGCGCCCTGCACCCTCAGTGACCGAAGTGTGAAGTGTGCTGAGAGCAATGGCGCACAGCTGCAGTGCTGTGCGCTACCTTGTTGAAGACAGGACGTCTTCTGCCGCCGATTTTCCGGACCTCTTCTGCCTTCTGGCTCTGTAAGGGGGCCGGCGGCGCGGCTCTGGGACCCATCCAAGCTGGGCCTGTGATCGTCCCTCTGGAGCTAATGTCCAGTAGCCTAAGAAGCCCAATCCACTCTGCACGCAGGTGAGTTCGCTTCTTCTCCCCTTAGTCCCTCGATGCAGTGAGCCTGTTGCCAGCAGGTCTCACTGAAAATAAAAAACCTAATCTAAAACTTTCACTAAGAAGCTCAGGAGAGCCCCTAGTGTGCACCCTTCTCGTTCGGGCACAGAGATCTAACTGAGGCTTGGAGGAGGGTAATAGGGGGAGGAGCCAGTGCACACCAGATAGTCCTAAAGCTTTCTTTAGATGTGCCCAGTCTCCTGCGGAGCCGCTATTCCCCATGGTCCTTACGGAGTCCCCAGCATCCACTTAGGACGTTAGAGAAAGAAAGGTGGACCCTAAATCTTTCAGAGTTTCCAGGGTTTTAGCATTCCTTCAGGCAGGAATGGATAAAGGTTTGAAGGTGGCTTCCTTGAGAGTGCAAGTGTCGGCATTGACTGTATGGTTCTAAAAGAAAATTGCCAATTTACAGGATGTGCATACTTTTTTTCAGGGAATGCTGCACATTCAACCTCCTTTTGTTCCGCCTACAGTGTCATGGGACTTATGTTTAGTCCTGAAAGCCCTTCAAGTTGCCCCATTTGAACCACTTAATAAAGTGGATCTTAAATGGTTGACAGCTAAAGCTAAAGCTCTCTTTCTGCAAAGTACATTGGGTTCCACAGGGCTCACACACTGACGTACCTAGCTTCTTTGGGTTTGTATGGCATTAGCTGCTGGTACCTTCTCCTGTCGTGAGAATGTGTTCTTATGTGACTAACATCTGCCTTCTCTCTTGCCTGCTCCTTCATTGGACTGGTTATCAAAACTGAGCTCTCAGTGCCTGGAGGCGGGCTTATAGAGGAGGCCCCTATGCATCCTGGGATAGCTAAAGCTTTGCCTGTTGGTGCCTCTGGATCCAGATCCACTCTACACCCCGATGTCTCTCTGTGGAACCCAATGTACCTCGCAGAAAGACAGTTAACAATGGTACGTTTACCATAACTCTCTTTTACATTTCAGCAATAGAATTAGGGTAAATTGTACGCCAAACAAGAGGAACTTACAAACCATCTGTGTTATAGTAAGCCCTTTCAGAAACTTTTAGAAAAGTAAAGTGCTCTTTATTTTTATAACAGCACAATTAAATGTGTGTTTGATATTGTTTTAGGTACACACTATATGATTACTTCAATTTTCACAGTTTTATAATCTCTCTCTCTCACTCTCTCTCTCTCTCTCTCTATATATATTTATTTGATTATACTTTGTCAGGTTTATATTTCTATTAATTAAAATTGATCTGCTTGCTACACTCCACCCTCTTCTCATCTCTTGGCCCAAGTAGGAGTCAGTGCCCTACCACCCTCACATGAACTACCCATTTATGCTAAATGAAGAGGAGAGAAGAGAGCAGTGTGTGTCTGTTACAACCACCAGGTACCCAGAAGACCAGGTAATCCGTGCATACATTATAGGATTCTGTTTCATATAACTCAATGAACTCAACTAAAAACTACAGTAGGTTTGGGAATAATTGCTTTTCAGTTGTTTGCTGTGATTATCTGTGAATACAGAACGTTTTACCATATATAAAACTAAATCTAATTAATGGCATTGCAGTACCTGTAGCATGTGTACAAAATGTGCAGCTCTTATCTGTCTAAATAATGAGTAATGTGTAAAATCATCTTCGTTTAATCACCATATATGCTCTGTGAATGGCTAAGGGATTTTTATTTATTAGAAACAGACATTTTAGCTTTACATTTACATTTTTTTTTCTCGGTTATTTTTAGTCTCTCTGAAGCCTGGGAAATAAAAAAATGAAAGTCTTTGAACATTGTGAGCTAGCCAACTGCAGTATGGCCCCTGAATCCGATTAGATAAAATAACAAAGAGGTTCTGTAAGGGCAGAGGAAGGAAGAACTAAGGTGGGTGGCAATATATGTCATTGCTCTTGGGAGATGCAGACTTTAAAAAAGTAGGTGAAAAAAAGGAAGGCTATAGAAACTTTCCCACATATTGGCTCATTGACTTAGAAATATCTGCTTCCTCTACATTTTAGCACTGCAAAAAATAATAAACAGAGCTTTGCCATATTATTATTCTACAAAACCTCTAGGAAAATATCACATTTCTTATTACATTTCAAAGCATGTAAAGCAGGATTACTGTCGTTTCTAAAACTAGGCTGGAGATAGAGTTGTGATCAGTCTAATGTCATTATAGTGTATCAAAAAGCCTAAAATATTTTGTATAATTAATTTTTAAAACATGTAACATTATATTGGAATAATAATTTATTATGCAATTATTCACATATTCTTTTATTATATAAACTATTTATGTGTTTCTGATGGTCATGTTTCCTCATCCATTTATTTTTTATGTATTTCGAAAGTCTGAAATAAAATGAAGTAGAACTATTTAAAAAGAAGACTAGCACAAATAGGTCTATATTCCATACACAATTAATAACTTCTGTAGGCGACTTCCATTTTATTGTTTTGTCAGCTTTGATAGTTAAATAATTATCCATCATTAAATAATTATTGTTTTATTTAAATATTGTAGTCAGCAAAATTATGTTTTAATATATTATATTTGAAAAGAGATTATATTCAGCAAAGTCAATATTTGCCTAATGGACACAGGGTGTTATTCAGAATTCGTTGCAGATTTTGCAATCTCAGCAAAATCTGCGACCATTAAAATCACGTGCTAGGGACCGCCAGTACAGAGCAAGGCCGCCCAGCGTGTGTTACACTGTCCTGCGATGTGATCGCAATTCAGTTGTGATCGCATCAGAAAAACCTCAACTAGAGATTGACCCCTGTCTACGTAGCATGGCTGCATATGCAGTCGGTCCGGTGCCATGTTTCCTATTGCAGGAAAAGCAGGTGACGTCATTATACCACCCCAATGCCGCATTGACGTTCGTCGCCTGTCAATCACTATATGATTGCATCCTTCCGGGGTGCGATAGAATAGTGAAGGGTCCCGCATGTGCACTGTAGCCACTGCACGTGCACAGTCAGCAGAAAAGCATCTGTGGTTGCGATCACAGCGGCTGAGTGTGGCTCATTCTGAGTTGGACGAATTTCTGTGCACAACTGCACATGGCGAGTGTTTGCATACAGTGCATGTGCAGATGTCTTTCCATGAAATAGTATCTGGCAGTAATACCTGAAATATAAAAAATGAAACAAGGTAGGACTAGAAATGCACAGAAACTTTGGTAAACTGTAAACTGTAGTCAGAAATAAGTCTGTATTAAGGGAGGTGTGTTTTCCTATATTCACCCCACGCTGCCAATTTTGTTATGTGCCCGGCATTCAGAGGGGCAAAGGACACGCCTGCAGCTTCAAACTTAAAATGAGATTGGACAGCAGTTTCAATGGCGGAGATCGTAGGGACCAAGGGGGTACGCCATTTTTGCCCAAGTAACTTTGTGGATGTCAGGATGTGACCTAATACATGTCGAACTCATGGGGGTATGTTCATTTGGAATAAATATAGCAGGGCTAGCGTAGGTTGGGGGGGACAGGGAAACCCACAATCCTAGAGATAAGGACAAAGACTTGACACTAGAGGGCAGTAAGCAGTGGACACAACCAAAATATATGGATGAAGGTTCCCGTATTACCACAAAGTCGCCAGCAATCATTGGGTGTAGACGGCCAAATCGAGTGTAAAAGAGCAGTGGTTAAATATTGGCAATGTAGAAGTTTATAAAGCTGTTCTATGTGAGACATACATTTAGATACTCAAAAGCAAGATTGAAATACAGAATGCCACTCCTCAGCCGTAAGAATACAATTTAAATCGGATTCCTTTTTCAGTTGAGATTTAAGCTGTATAGGTCGTTGGGGGTGGTTTAGGAGTGAATATCATCTCGACACTATGCCTTTACGTAATCAAATTGGGAAGGTACCTGGGGATTGGCAGTATTTTGTAAGGGGGCTGGATTACACTTCGTAGCCAATGCGAGAGCTGGCGATATTTTTAAGAATCCCTGTTGGGAAGGGAGAACATAGTTTGGCATTTGGTGTAGGGAATCAGACAGAGAACCCACCTCCGTTACCTCTTGTAGAGTCTTAGCCCCTTGGGAAACCCAAAACTCGAATGACAGGTCCGGAATCAGGCCTGCCACTCCACTCAATGAGAAATCTAATGAAGGGAGAGACATTTCCAGTACCTTAGCCACCAGAACTAACCAAGATTTACGAGCGGATTGTACCACTACCGACCTCGAGGTTATGCTCAAACCCTCTAATTTAGGCACCCATAAAATATTGAATAAGGGGAAGGGGGAAAGGAGGCCCCTTTCCAAATGACATAGATTTTATAGTATGAATTAATATAATATTAATCTGACCACTCCTTTAATTAAATCATGCTTTTTAACATGCACAACTATATAATAATTGCAGATGGTCTTTGCCATCTCCTCAATGTGGACTCAGTGGAAGCCTGGGCACCCGTCCCAATGGCTTCCACTGCGACAGAGACAGGACATATTTAGGAAAAAAGGACAGTCTGATGGGGTAAGTATGGAAGTACGTGCGTTTGTAAGTGTGTGCGTGGTGGGGATGGTGTGGCAGCAGAGAGGGGGCAGTCAGAGAGGGGGTGGAGACAAGCAGGGCGTATACTGTGGTGACCCATTATACTAGTTTCACAATGTTTGACAATCATTCTCCAAATCTTTCAATGACTAAATACTGTACAAATAAAGCAATACTGTAATCAAACAACATGACCCGGTACACGTCTGGTAAAATTCTAAAATGTAAGTTTTAATAATCTTATCTACAAAGAATTAATTATCTGATTTTCTAAAACATTTTTTATTTTGATTCGTCAATTCCATTCAAATAAATAATAAATAATTGGAAAATATGTGAGAAGGACTGGTTGAAATTGCTAATTGATCATATTAAATTTCCGTATTATGATGATAGTTTTTCTTTCTTTCAATGTTGACAATGAAATATTCTCCATACCATAGAGCAGTGCAAATTTTATGCTAAGGAATTTATGAACTGCTTTTAACTTAAATAAATCTATATTTGTCTAAAAGTAAAATATCTTGCATACAGATAAACACAAATACACAGTGCTGGCAATAATTCCGCTGTACGTGCAATGGCAACAATGGCTTATGTTTAATAGTCCCTTGGCCTCACTTACATAGTGATTTCAGCTAGTTACAGAACCAGTGTTTACCTGTTCATATGCTTTAAAATGCATTCAAGACAAGTTTCACTGTAAAACAAATATTAAAGTTGACAACCAGTGCTGTTTTATAAATCCTAGTAGAGTAGAAATGGTTTCAGCTTCGCCATCTCGTTAGTAAACTATTTCTGCAGTTCTGTAAACTCACAACAGATTGTGTTATACATTGTTTTCAGATGTGACAGACCTGTGCAAAAAGCACCAGATACTAAATGTATGAGTAAATGATACTGTTTGCAGACAGTTTTCTAATTAGAAACACATTTCTGTACACCGGTGTTATACACTTTATAAGTAGACAACTCAGAATGATCACAACTGAACAAAACACGCAATGAAAATTCATCAACTTTTATGATTTTAAATGTGCCAAAAAAAAAAGATACATTTTCAGTATAGTTTGTAACACTTCAATATATTTTAGTATTTTTAAAACAGAAATATAGTTTAGAACATTCAGATATATAATTTTTTTATTTCCAACTTCTATAATTTGTGCTGTACTGTATTTTATATACTACAATACTACAAAGTAACATTTTTTTACCATTAGGTGGTACAGGAAATATCCACATTGGGAGCTGTTTTGAGATTGCTTATTACATACACAAATTGGATGTCAGGATTTATATTTAAGGAGTGGAAGCATTCAGGTAGAAAATCTAAATAAATCCAAATTGAAAGAAATATTTTCCACAAATTTACATCTAAAAATCCCCAACTAATTTTATGTTTCGTTAATAATGTTTCGTTAATAATAAACCAAAAACATTACGTTAAAATAAGTAACGGAACGTCTATAAAATCACACACTATTCACACTGTATGCATCTGTACTAATCTTAGCATCCCACTGCCTATGCATATAGGTTTGAAGATTCCTTGTAGTGGGATGACATATTGACCTGTATGTTGACCTGTCATGTTGACACTGTGTGGAGTGATGATTGTTGTTGACCTTTAGCTTGTTCCTGACCCTGCTACTTGACTGGCTGCTCTGACATCTGATTTCTTTCTCTTTCCCCCCCCCAAAAAAATACTGCTTATTAATTTTCAACAAGTTTGTAAAAATATTAAAAGAAAGAAATAAGGGAGAGGGGAAAATCACAGATATAAAGGTGCCTTAAGTCAAATAAGGTAATGCAAAGTAGCTTGAGAACCATGAACAAGGTACTCTAACAATAACAAAAAATAGTGCTAAGCAGGAGAATGCACAATGGATGAGTAAGACATGGAAAAAGGGGTTAAGGAGGAGTATGAAAAATAAGGCAGGAGTCAAGTCCATGGCATATGGATGTTTGTTACTGGAAGCAAAGTCATTCTTGCTGTAGAGAAGCAGACCTAAAGTGTTAAGTCCAAGATATCCAGGGGCTGAAGAATTTGTTCAGGGTGTTGTGAATTTTACTAGAAATGTATTTCATGTAATAAATTTGCCAGGTTCTATTGACAATAGAGAGTATTGAAGGGTGTCCTGTCTTATTCTAGTGTATTACAAAATGACATTTTGTCACACACTGTATGTGTTTAGAGGGGATCAGTATGAAATACCTACAATCGAAATCCTGACGGTCAATATCCCGACAACAATTGACCAACGGTCATAATCCCAACAAGGTTAAAATACAGACAAGGTCAAAATACAGACGTTTAAAATGTCAACAGGTCAAAAAGTTGACAAGAGTTTCTTATTGTTTTTTTGGTGTGCACGTCGGCATAGGTCGACATGGACACCGTCTAAGTGTACCGCTGCGCTCGGCACACTATTATGTTCCCCCTCCAGGTCCACTGGGATGGTAAAGTATGAGCAAGTAGGTTTCAATGAAAAAAATCATAAAAAAACTCATGTCGACTTTTTGACCTGTCGTCATTTTAAATGTCGTGATTATGACCTTGTCGGTATTTTAAATGTTGGGATTTTGACCTTGTCTGTATTTTGACTGTCGGGATTTTGACTGTAGGTAAATTGACCGCATCCCATTTAGAAATATCTGGATTGTCATGGGGTAAAGCAAGTACAATAAAGAGTTTGTCGGAGTGATGCTAGTAATGTCTACAATTAAGCGGTGGACTTCTTTCCATAAAGAAGCTATCTTGGCACAATGCAATCACATATGGGACTGAGACATCACCAGATAAATAGAGTATAGAGGTGGCCAGGAAAATAGCATGTCGTTTTTTTATTGTGAAAGTACCAGCTGTATATTATCATTTAAGCTTTCTCACTAATCTTGATGCAAACAGAAATTTTAGAATGATTTTTCAGATCTAAATTCATGTAAATCTTTAGGTAGTCAATTGTGTGTATAAAGCAGACATCAAGTAGATATGTGCCCTCATGGGGAGGTCCTTTTTGGGCAAAGTGTCGTTAGGTTGTAAAATGTACCTACAGGAAGGACCACACTCAGACACATGCATACTGTACATATAGGCAGGGTCACACTCAGACACATGCATACTGTAGATACAGCCAGGGTCACACACAGATACAATAATACTGTACAGACAGGCAGGGTCACACACAGACACATCAATACTGTATATACAGCCATGGTCACACACAGATACAATAATACTGTACGTATAGGCAGGATCACACACAGACACATGCATACTGTACATACAGGCAGGGTCACACACAGACACATGAAAACTGTACATACAGCCAGGATCACACACAGACACATGCATACTGTACATATAGGTAGGGCCACACACAGACACATGCATGCTGTAAATACAGCCAGGGTCACACACAGACACATACATACTGTACATACAGCCAGGGTCACACACAGACACATGCATACTGTACATACAGCCAGGGTCACACACAGACACATGCATAATGTACATACAGCCAGTGTCACACACAAACACATGAATACTGTACATATAGGCAGGGTCACACACAGACACATGCATGCTGTACATACAGCTAGGGACACACACAGACACATGCATACTGAACATACAGGCAGGACCACACACACAGACACATGCATACTGTACATACAGGCAGGACCACACACAGACACATGCATTCTGTACATATAGGCAGGGCCACACACAGACACATGCATACTGCACATACAGCCAGGGTCACACACAGACACACAAATACTGTACATATAGGCAGGGTCACACACAGACACATGCATGCTGTAAATACAGCCAGGGTCACACACAGACACATACATACTGTACATACAGCCAGGGTCACACACAGACACATGCATACTGTACATACAGCAAGGGTCACACACAGACACATGCATAATGTACATACAGCCAGTGTCACACACAAACACATGCATACTGTGCATACAGGCAGGGTCACACACAGACACATGCAGGCTGTACATACAGCCAGGGTCACACACAGACACATGCATACTGTGCATACAGGCAGGGTCACACACAGTCACATGCATACTGTACATATAGGCAGGGCCACACACAGTCACATGCATACTGCACATACAGCCAGGGTCACACACAGACACATGCATACTGTGCATACAGGCAGGGTCACACACAGTCACATGCATACTGTACATATAGGCAGGGCCACACACAGTCACATGCATACTGCACATACAGGCAGGGTCACACACAGACACATGCATACTGTACATATAGGCAGGGCCACACACAGACACATGGATACTGTACATACAGGCAGGGTCACACACAGACACATGCATACTGTACATAAAGGCAGGGTCACACACAGACACATGCATACTGTACATACAGGAAGGACCACACACAGACACATGCATTCTGTACATATAGGCAGGGCCACACACAGACACATGCATACTGCACATACAGCCAGGGTCACAGACAGACACACAAATACTGTACATACAGGCAGGGTCACACACAGACACATGGATACTGTACATACAGGCAGGGTCACACACAGACACATGCATACTGTACATACAGGAAGGAACACACACATACACATGCATACTGTACATACAGGCAGGACCACACACAGACACATGCATACTGTACATATAGGCAGGGCCAGGGACGGATTGGGAGATAAAAGTGGCCCTGGAAAAAATTCTAGAAGTGGCCTTGTGGGCGGCATCAAATCAACTGTAGGCGGGACCAATACAAAAGTAGGTGGGATTACTGCTTCAAAATATAATGTAGGCGGAGTTACACCAACAAAAGGCAGATCATGTTAGTGTTCACTCTAGGATTTTTAGGGCAGGGTGCTGATCACAGGGAGGGCACATTTTTCATTCGGAAGGGCACTTTTTTAAATTAGAAGGGCAAAATTACGTACAGTACATACTATAATGCTTGGTGCTCCCATTCCCACAGGACAAAGCATGGACAGTGCGCGCCGAAGGCGCGCGTCAAAAATTTAAGGGCGTTGTTTCATGTGGAAGGGGCGTGGCCACATAACAGTGGCAATTCACATTACACCACACAGTAGTGCACCTAATACACAATGCACCAGGTAGAAACTCCTATACACACTGCGACAAGTAAAGCACGTTATACATATTGCGCCAGATAGAGCATGTTATACACATTGCGCCAGGTAGAGAGCACTGAGACACACTGCACCAGGTAGAGAGCACTGAGGCACACTGCACCAGGTAGAGAGCACTGAGGCACATTGCACCAGGTAGAGAGCACAGAGACACATTGCACCAGGTAGAGCACTGAGACACACTGCACCAGGTAGAGAGCACTGAGGCACACTGCACCAGGTAGAGAGCACTGAGGCACATTGCACCAGGTAGAGAGCACTGAGGCACATTGCACCAGGTAGAGAGCACTGAGGCACATTGCACCAGGTAGAGAGCACTGAGGCACACTGCACCAGGTAGAGAGCACTGAGACACACTGCACCAGGTAGAGAGCACTGAGACACACTGCACCAGGTAGAAAGCACTGAGACACATTGCACCAGGTAGAAAGCACTGAGACACATTGCACCAGGTAGAGAGCACTGAGGCACACTGCACCAAAAAAGAAAAAAGCGAGAAACCTGGTCCAATGCACTAAAGGGGATCCATGTTTACACATGGATCCCCTTTCCCTGAATGCCGGGACCCCACTGTGACTCCTGTCACTAGAGGACCTGGCAGCAAATCAGGGAGCGTTACGTCATAGCACTCTCCTGATTGGCTGAGCGCTCCTGGCCTGTCAATCAGACGGAGCGGTCCTCCATTATAGTCAATGGTGGGAAAATTGCGGTCTGCGGATAATCGGGAGGTTAATTGAGGTCACTCTTGTGGGTGACATCAATTAACTTTGCGGTTAGCCACAGACATCTAAACCCCCAGACACAAAAGTACACCTCACACCCCCATACATAAAATTACACCTCACACCCCCAGACACAAAATTACACCTGACACCTATAAAATTACACCTTACACCCCAAGACACAAAATTACACCTCACACCCATAAAATGATACCTCACACCCATACATTTACACCTCACACCCCCAGAAACAAAATTACACCTGACACCTATAAAATTACACCTCACACCCCAAGACACAAAATTACACCTCACACCCATAAAATGATACCTCACACCCATAAATTTACACCTCACACCCCCAGAAACAAAATTACACCTCACACCCCAGACATAAAATTACACCTCACCCCAGACATAAAATTACACCCGACACCTATAAAATTACACCCGACACCCATAAAACTACACCTCACACCCCCAGACATAAAATTACACCCGACACCCATAAAACTACACCTCACACCCCCAGACATAAAATTACACCTCACACCCCCAGACATAAAATTACACCCAACACTCATAAAACTACACCTCACACCCCAAGACACAAAATTACACCTCACACCCCAAGACACAAAATTACACCTCACACCCCAGGACACTAAATTACACCTCACACCCCAAGATACTAAATTACACCTCACACCCCAAGACACTAAATTACACCCGACACCTATAAAATTACACCCGACACCCCAAGACATAAAATTACACCTCACTCCCCAAGACACAAAATTACACCTCACTCCCCAAGACACAAAATTACATCTCAAACCCATAAAATTACACCTCACACCCATAGACATAAAATTATACCTCACATCCCCAGACATAAAATTATACCTCACATCCCCAGACATAAAATTACACCCGACACCTATAAAATTACACCCGACACCCCAAGACACAAAATTACACCTCACTCCCCAAGACACAAAATTACACCTTGCACCCATAAAATGACATCTCACACCCCCAAACATAAAATTACACCTCAATCCCCCCAAGCACAAAATTACACCTCACCCCCCCCTACACAAAATTACACCTTACCCCCCAAACACAAAATTACACCTCACCCATAAATTTACACCTCACACCTCCAGAGCACTGTACACGAGTCATACCACCTCACCTCTCCTACTGTAGAATGTGTGCACCCACCACGGCCGCACCTTCTCTTCCTGCAAGGTCCGCACTGATTACGTCTGTGGCGCTTGGCGCGCGGACCTCCTCTTCAGGTCAGCCAGTTGGGGGCGGGGCCGCTGACTAGAAAACGGCCGCTGCATTGCCCACAATGAAGCAAGTGACATAGAGGGGGGGCGGGGCCGATTCTGAGGCCGCAGCAAGGCATAAGCAGAGTATGTGGAGGGGGGCGTGGCCGGCTCTCCTGATAGCGGCCGCTGCAGCAAGGCATAAGCAGATGACATGGGGGGGGGGGGGTGCCCGGCTCCCCTGATAGCGGCCATTGGCCGAAGCAGCTAGGTGACTGATGACTAGGTGACTGGTGACGTGACGTGCCGTGCGGGGGGTGGGGGGGGGGGCGTGGCCGCACACAGGCATAAGCTGTTGAGGGGAAGGGGGGGGCAGCATGAGATGGTGATTTGCGGGGCCGGCTCTCCTGACAGCGGCCGCAGACTGTATTACATTATGCAGGTATTGTGCCTGCCTGGTAATGCAGAGGGGGGCGGGGCCGCGTAGGACAGGCGGCCCCACGGCCCAATCGGCCCCCCGGGGAAACTCCCGGTGACTTCTATGGCCAATCCGGCCCTGGGCAGGGCCACACACAGACACATGCATACTGCACATACAGCCAGGGTCACACACAGACACACAAATACTGTACATACAGGCAGGGTCACACACAGGCACATGCATACTGCACATACAGCCAGGGCCACACACAGACTCATGCATACTGTACATACAGCCATGGTCACACACAGACACATGGATACTGTACATACAGCCATGGTCACACACAGACACATGCATACTGTACATACAGGCAGGGTCACACACAGACGCATGCATACTGTACATACAGGCAGGGTCACACACAGACGCATGCATACAGTACATATAGGCAGGGCCACACACAGACACATGCATACTGCAGATATAGGCAGGGCCACACAGAGACACGTGCATACTGTACATATAGGCAGGACCACACTCAGACACATGCATACTGTAGATATAGGCAGGGCCACACACAGACACATGCATACTGTGCATACAGGCAGGGTCACACACAGACACATGCATACTGTACATATAGGTAGGGCCACACACAGACACATGCATACTGTGCATACAGGCAGGGTCTCACACAGACACATGCAGGCTGTACATACAGCCAGGGTCACACACAGACACATGCATACTGTACATACAGCCAGGGTCACACACACAGACACATGCATACTGTACATACAGGCAGGGTCACACACAGACACATGCATACTGTAGATATAGGCAGAGCCACACAGAGACACATGAATACTGTACATACAGCCAGGTTCACACTAGAGATGAGCGGGTTCGGTTTCTCTGAAACCGAACCCGCACGAACTTCATGTTTTTTTCACGGGTCCGAGCAGACTCGGATCCTCCCGCCTTGCTCGGTTAACCCGAGCGCGCCCGAACGTCATCATGACGCTGTCGGATTCTCGCGAGACTCGGATTCTATATAAGGAGCCGCGCGTCGCCGCCATTTTCACACGTGCATTGAGATTGATAGGGAGAGGACGTGGCTGGCGTCCTCTCCATTAGAAATTAGATTAGAAGAGAGAGAGAGATTGTGCAGAGTCAGACAGAGTTTACCACAGTGACCAGTGCAGTTGTTGTTAGTTAACTTTTATTTATTTTAATATATCCGTTCTCTGCTATATCCGTTCTCTGCCTGAAAAAAAAACGATACACAGCAGCAGCCAGTCACACAGTGTGACTCAGTCTGTGTGCACTCAGCTCAGCCCAGTGTGCTGCACATCAATGTATAAAAGGCAAAGCTTATAATAATTGTGGGGGAGACTGGGGAGCACTGCAGGTTGTTATAGCAGGAGCCCCCAGGAGTACATAATATTATATTAATTTAAAATTAAACAGTGCACACTTTTGCTGCAGGAGTGCCACTGCCAGTGTGACTAGTGGTGACCAGTGCCTGACCACCAGTATAGTAGTATATTGTTGTATGTATTGTATACTATCTCTTTATCAACCAGTCTATATTAGCAGCAGACACAGTACAGTGCGGTAGTTCACGGCTGTGGCTACCTCTGTGTCGGCAGTCGGAACTCGGCAGGCAGTCCGTCCATCCATAATTGTATTACAATATATACCACCTAACCGTGGTATTTTTTTTTCTTTCTTTATACCGTCGTCATAGTGTCATACTAGTTGTTACGAGTATACTACTATCTCTTTATCAACCAGTGTACAGTGCGGTAGTTCACGGCTGTGGCTACCTCTGTGTCGGCAGTCGGCAGGCAGTCCGTCCATCCATAATTGTATTATTATTATAATATATACCACCTAACCGTGGTTTTTTTTTCATTCTTTATACCGTCGTCATAGTGTCATACTAGTTGTTACGAGTATACTACTATCTCTTTATCAACCAGTGTACAGTGCGGTAGTTCACGGCTGTGGCTACCTCTGTGTCGGCAGTCGGCAGGCAGTCCGTCCATCCATAATTGTATTATTATTATAATATATACCACCTAACCGTGGTTTTTTTTTCATTCTTTATACCGTCGTCATAGTGTCATACTAGTTGTTACGAGTATACTACTATCTCTTTATCAACCAGTGTACAGTGCGGTAGTTCACGGCTGTGGCTACCTCTGTGTCGGCAGTCGGCAGGCAGTCCGTCCATCCATAATTGTATTATTATTATAATATATACCACCTAACCGTGGTTTTTTTTTCATTCTTTATACCGTCGTCATAGTGTCATACTAGTTGTTACGAGTATACTACTATCTCTTTATCAACCAGTGTACAGTGCGGTAGTTCACGGCTGTGGCTACCTCTGTGTCGGCAGTCGGCAGGCAGTCCGTCCATCCATAATTGTATTATTATTATAATATATACCACCTAACCGTGGTTTTTTTTTCATTCTTTATACCGTCGTCATAGTGTCATACTAGTTGTTACGAGTATACTACTATCTCTTTATCAACCAGTGTACAGTGCGGTAGTTCACGGCTGTGGCTACCTCTGTGTCGGCAGTCGGCAGGCAGTCCGTCCATCCATAATTGTATTATTATTATAATATATACCACCTAACCGTGGTTTTTTTTTCATTCTTTATACCGTCGTCATAGTGTCATACTAGTTGTTACGAGTATACTACTATCTCTTTATCAACCAGTGTACAGTGCGGTAGTTCACGGCTGTGGCTACCTCTGTGTCGGCAGTCGGCAGGCAGTCCGTCCATCCATAATTGTATTATTATTATAATATATACCACCTAACCGTGGTTTTTTTTTCATTCTTTATACCGTCGTCATAGTGTCATACTAGTTGTTACGAGTATACTACTATCTCTTTATCAACCAGTGTACAGTGCGGTAGTTCACGGCTGTGGATACCTCTGTGTCGGCAGTCGGCAGGCAGTCCGTCCATCCATAATTGTATTATTATTATAATATATACCACCTAACCGTGGTTTTTTTTTCATTCTTTATACCGTCGTCATAGTGTCATACTAGTTGTTACGAGTATACTACTATCTCTTTATCAACCAGTGTACAGTGCGGTAGTTCACGGCTGTGGCTACCTCTGTGTCGGCAGTCGGCAGGCAGTCCGTCCATCCATAATTGTATTATTATTATAATATATACCACCTAACCGTGGTTTTTTTTTCATTCTTTATACCATCGTCATAGTGTCATACTAGTTGTTACGAGTATACTACTATCTCTTTATCAACCAGTGTACAGTGCGGTAGTTCACGGCTGTGGCTACCTCTGTGTCGGCAGTCGGCAGGTATCCAATACTAGTATCCAATCCATCCATCTCCATTGTTTACCTGAGGTGCCTTTTAGTTCTGCCTATAAAATATGGAGAACAAAAAAGTTGAGGTTCCAAAATTAGGGAAAGATCAAGATCCACTTCCACCTCGTGCTGAAGCTGCTGCCACTAGTCATGGCCGAGACGATGAAATGCCAGCAACGTCGTCTGCCAAGGCCGATGCCCAATGTCATAGTACAGAGCATGTCAAATCCAAAACACCAAATATCAGAAAAAAAAGGACTCCAAAACCTAAAATAAAATTGTCGGAGGAGAAGCGTAAACTTGCCAATATGCCATTTACCACACGGAGTGGCAAGGAACGGCTGAGGCCCTGGCCTATGTTCATGGCTAGTGGTTCAGCTTCACATGAGGATGGAAGCACTCAGCCTCTCGCTAGAAAACTGAAAAGACTCAAGCTGGCAAAAGCACCGCAAAGAACTGTGCGTTCTTCGAAATCCCAAATCCACAAGGAGAGTCCAATTGTGTCGGTTGCGATGCCTGACCTTCCCAACACTGGAGGTGAAGAGCATGCGCCTTCCACCATTTGCACGCCCCCTGCAAGTGCTGGAAGGAGCACCCGCAGTCCAGTTCCTGATAGTCAGATTGAAGATGTCAGTGTTGAAGTACACCAGGATGAGGAGGATATGGGTGTTGCTGGCGCTGGGGAGGAAATTGACCAGGAGGATTCTGATGGTGAGGTGGTTTGTTTAAGTCAGGCACCCGGGGAGACACCTGTTGTCCGTGGGAGGAATATGGCCGTTGACATGCCAGGTGAAAATACCAAAAAAATCAGCTCTTCGGTGTGGAGGTATTTCACCAGAAATGCGGACAACAGGTGTCAAGCCGTGTGTTCCCTTTGTCAAGCTGTAATAAGTAGGGGTAAGGACGTTAACCACCTCGGAACATCCTCCCTTATACGTCACCTGCAGCGCATTCATAATAAGTCAGTGACAAGTTCAAAAACTTTGGGTGACAGCGGAAGCAGTCCACTGACCAGTAAATCCCTTCCTCTTGTAACCAAGCTCACGCAAACCACCCCACCAACTCCCTCAGTGTCAATTTCCTCCTTCCCCAGGAATGCCAATAGTCCTGCAGGCCATGTCACTGGCAAGTCTGACGAGTCCTCTCCTGCCTGGGATTCCTCCGATGCATCCTTGCGTGTAACGCCTACTGCTGCTGGCGCTGCTGTTGTTGCCGCTGGGAGTCGATGGTCATCCCAGAGGGGAAGTCGTAAGCCCACTTGTACTACTTCCAGTAAGCAATTGACTGTTCAACAGTCCTTTGCGAGGAAGATGAAATATCACAGCAGTCATCCTACTGCAAAGCGGATAACTGAGGCCTTGGCATCCTGGGTGGTGAGAAACGTGGTTCCGGTATCCATCATTACTGCAGAGCCAACTAGAGACTTGTTGGAGGTACTGTGTCCCCGGTACCAAATACCATCTAGGTTCCATTTCTCTAGGCAGGCGATACCGAAAATGTACACAGACCTCAGAAAAAGAGTCACCAGTGTCCTAAAAAATGCAGCTGTACCCAATGTCCACTTAACCACGGACATGTGGACAAGTGGAGCAGGGCAGGGTCAGGACTATATGACTGTGACAGCCCACTGGGTAGATGTATGGACTCCCGCCGCAAGAACAGCAGCGGCGGCACCAGTAGCAGCATCTCGCAAACGCCAACTCTTTCCTAGGCAGGCTACGCTTTGTATCACCGCTTTCCAGAATACGCACACAGCTGAAAACCTCTTACGGCAACTGAGGAAGATCATCGCGGAATGGCTTACCCCAATTGGACTCTCCTGTGGATTTGTGGCATCGGACAACGCCAGCAATATTGTGTGTGCATTAAATCTGGGCCAATTCCAGCACGTCCCATGTTTTGCACATACCTTGAATTTGGTGGTGCAGAATTTTTTAAAAAACGACAGGGGCGTGCAAGAGATGCTGTCGGTGGCCAGAAGAATTGCGGGACACTTTCGGCGTACAGGCACCACGTACAGAAAACTGGAGCACCACCAAAAACTACTGAACCTGCCCTGCCATCATCTGAAGCAAGAAGTGGTAACGAGGTGGAATTCAACCCTCTATATGCTTCAGAGGTTGGAGGAGCAGCAAAAGGCCATTCAAGCCTATACAATTGAGCACGATATAGTAGGTGGAATGCACCTGTCTCAAGTGCAGTGGAGAATGATTTCAACGTTGTGCAAGGTTCTGATGCCCTTTGAACTTGCCACACGTGAAGTCAGTTCAGACACTGCCAGCCTGAGTCAGGTCATTCCCCTCATCAGGCTTTTGCAGAAGAAGCTGGAGGCATTGAAGAAGGAGCTAACACGGAGCGATTCCGCTAGGCATGTGGGACTTGTGGATGCAGCCCTTAATTCGCTTAACAAGGATTCACGGGTGGTCAATCTGTTGAAATCAGAGCACTACATTTTGGCCACCGTGCTCGATCCTAGATTTAAAGCCTACCTTGGATCTCTCTTTCCGGCAGACACAGGTCTGCTGGGGTTGAAAGACCTGCTGGTGACAAAATTGTCAAGTCAAGCGGAACGCGACCTGTCAACATCTCCTCCTTCACATTCTCCCGCAACTGGGGGTGCGAGGAAAAGGCTCAGAATTCCGAGCCCACCCGCTGGCGGTGATGCAGGGCAGTCTGGAGCGACTGCTGATGCTGACATCTGGTCCGGACTGAAGGACCTGACAACGATTACGGACATGTCGTCTACTGTCACTGCATATGATTCTCTCAACATTGATAGAATGGTGGAGGATTATATGAGTGACCGCATCCAAGTAGGCACGTCACACAGTCCGTACTTATACTGGCAGGAAAAAGAGGCAATTTGGAGGCCCTTGCACAAACTGGCTTTATTCTACCTAAGTTGCCCTCCCACAAGTGTGTACTCCGAAAGAGTGTTTAGTGCCGCCGCTCACCTTGTCAGCAATCGGCGTACGAGGTTACATCCAGAAAATGTGGAGAAGATGATGTTCATTAAAATGAATTATAATCAATTCCTCCGCGGAGACATTGACCAGCAGCAATTGCCTCCACAAAGTACACAGGGAGCTGAGATGGTGGATTCCAGTGGGGACGAATTGATAATCTGTGAGGAGGGGGATGTACACGGTGATATATCGGAGGGTGAAGATGAGGTGGACATCTTGCCTCTGTAGAGCCAGTTTGTGCAAGGAGAGATTAATTGCTTCTTTTTTGGGGGGGGTCCAAACCAACCCGTCATATCAGTCACAGTCGTGTGGCAGACCCTGTCACTGAAATGATGGGTTGGTTAAAGTGTGCATGTCCTGTTTTGTTTATACAACATAAGGGTGGGTGGGAGGGCCCAAGGATAATTCCATCTTGCACCTCTTTTTTCTTTTCTTTTTCTTTGCATCATGTGCTGATTGGGGAGGGTTTTTTGGAAGGGACATCCTGCGTGACACTGCAGTGCCACTCCTAGATGGGCCCGGTGTTTGTGTCGGCCACTAGGGTCGCTAATCTTACTCACACAGCTACCTCATTGCGCCTCTTTTTTTCTTTGCGTCATGTGCTGTTTGGGGAGGGTTTTTTGGAAGGGACATCCTGCGTGACACTGCAGTGCCACTCCTAGATGTGCCCGGTGTTTGTGTCGGCCACTAGGGTCGCTAATCTTACTCACACAGTCAGCTACCTCATTGCGCCTCTTTTTTTCTTTGCGTCATGTGCTGTTTGGGGAGGGTTTTTTGGAAGGGCCATCCTGCGTGACACTGCAGTGCCACTCCTAGATGGGCCCGGTGTTTGTGTCGGCCACTAGGGTCGCTTATCTTTCTCACACAGTCAGCTACCTCATTGCGCCTCTTTTTTTCTTTGCGTCATGTGCTGTTTGGGGAGGGTTTTTTGGAAGGGACATCCTGCGTGACACTGCAGTGCCACTCCTAGATGGGCCCGGTGTTTGTGTCGGCCACTAGGGTCGCTAATCTTACTCACACAGCTACCTCATTGCGCCTCTTTTTTTCTTTGCGTCATGTGCTGTTTGGGGAGGGTTTTTTGGAAGGGACATCCTGCGTGACACTGCAGTGCCACTCCTAGATGGGCCCGGTGTTTGTGTCGGCCACTAGGGTCGCTTATCTTACTCACACAGCGACCTCGGTGCAAATTTTAGGACTAAAAATAATATTGTGAGGTGTGATGTGTTCAGAATAGGCTGAAAATGAGTGTAAATTATGTTTTTTGAGGTTAATAATACTTTGGGATCAAAATTACCCCCAAATTCTATGATTTAAGCTGTTTTTTAGGGTTTTTTGAAAAAAACACCCGAATCCAAAACACACCCGAATCCGACAAAAATAATTCGGTGAGGTTTTGCCAAAACGCGTTCGAACCCAAAACACGGCCGCGGAACCGAACCCAAAACCAAAACACAAAACCCGAAAAATTTCAGGCGCTCATCTCTAGTTCACACACAGACACATGCATAGTGTACATACAGGCAGGGTTACACACAGACACATGCATACTGTACATATAGAAAGGGTCACATGCAGACACATGCATACTGTACATATAGACAGGGCCACACACAGACACATGCATACTGTACATATAGGCAGGGTCACACACAGACACATGCATATAGTACATATAGGCAGGGCCACACACAGACACATGCATACTGTACATACAGCCAGGGTCACACACAGACACATGCATACTGTACATACAGCCAGGGTCACACACACAGAGACATGCATACTGTACATATAGACAGGGTCACACACAGACACATGCATATTGTAGATATAGACAGAGCCACACAGAGACACATGAATACTGTACATACAGCCAGGGTCACACACAGACACATGCATACTGTGCATACAGGCAGGGTCACACACAGACACATGCAGGCTGTACATAAAGCCAGGGTCACACACAGACACATGCATACTGTGTATACAGGCAGGGTCACACACAGACACATGCATACTGTACATATAGGTAGGGCCACACACAGACACATGCATACTGTGCATACAGGCAGCATCACACACAGACACATGCAGGCTGTACATACAGCCAGGGTCACACACAGACACATGCATACATTACATACAGCCAGGGTCACACACAGACACATGCATACTGTAGATATAGGCAGAGCCACACAGAGACACATGAATACTGTACATACAGCCAGGTTCACACACAGAAACATGCATACTGTACATATAGGTAGGGCCACAGACAGACACATGCATACTGTACAGACATGCAGGGTCACACACAGACACATGCATACTGTACATATAGGTAGGGCCACACACAGACACATGCATACTGTACAGACAGGCAGGTTCACACACAGACACATGCATACTGTACATACAGCCATGGTCACACACAGACACATGCATACTGTACATATAGGTAGGGCCACACACAGACACATGCATACTGTACAGACAGGCAGGTTCACACACAGACACATGCATACTGTACATACAGCCATGGTCACACACAGACACATGCATACTGTACATATAGGCAGAGCCACACAGAAACACATGAATACTGTACATACAGCCAGGTTCACACACAGACACATTAATACTGTACATACAGACAGGGTCACACACAGACACATGCATACTGTACATATAGGTAGGGCCACACAGAGACACATGCATACTGTACAGACAGGCAGGGTCACACACAGACACATGCATACTGTACATATAGGCAGAGCCACACAGAGACACATGAATACTGTACATACAGCCAGGTTCACACACAGACACATGAATACTGTACATACAGGCAGGGTCACACGCAGACACATGCATACTGTACAGACAGGCAGGGTCACACACAGACACATGCAGGCTGTACATATAGGCAGAGCCACACAGAGACACATGAATACTGCACATACAGCCAGGTTCACACACAGACACATGAATACTGTACATACAGGCAGGGTCACACGCAGACACATGCATACTGTACAGACAGCCAGGGTCACACACAGACACATGCATACTGTAGATATAGGCAGAGCCACACAGAGACATATGAATACTGTACATACAGCCAGGGTCACACACAGACACATGCATACTGTGCATACAGTCAGGGTCACACACAGACACATGCAGGCTGTACATACAGCCAGGGTCACACACAGACACATGCATACTGTGCATACAGGCAGGGTCACACACAGACACATGCATACTGTACATATAGGTAGGGCCACACACAGACACATGCATGCTGTACATACAGCCAGGGTCACACACAGACACATGCATACTGTACATACAGCCAGGGTCACACACAGACACATGCATACTGTACATACAGCCATGGTCACACACATACACATGCATACTGTAGATATAGGCAGAGCCACCCAGAGACACATGAATACTGTACATACAGCCAGGGTCACACACAGACACATGCATACTGTACAGACAGGCAGGTTCACACACAGACACATGCATACTGTACATACAGCCATGGTCACACACATACACATGCATACTGTACATATAGGCAGAGCCACACAGAGACACATGAATACTGTACATACAGCCAGATTCACACACAGACACATGAATACTGTACATACAGGCAGGGTCACACACAGACACATGCATACTGTACATATAGGTAGGGCCACACACAGACACATGCATACTGTACAGACAGGCAGGGTCACACACAGACACATGCATACTGTACATATAGGCAGGACCACACAGAAACACATGGATACTGTACATACAGCCAGGTTCACACACAGACACATGAATACTGTACATTCAGGCAGGGTCACACGCAGACACATGCATACTGTACAGACAGGCAGGGTCACACACAGACACATGCATACTGTACATACAGGCAGGGTCACACACAGACACATGCATATTGTACATATAGGCAGAGCCACACAGAGACACATGAATACTGTACATACAGCCAGGTTCACACACAGACACATGAATACTGTACATACAGGCAGGGTCACACACAGACACATGCATACTGTACATATAGGTAGGGCCACACACAGACACATGCATACTACCGCACGTCCCTGGCATACTGTACAGACAGGCAGGGTCACACACAGACACATGCATACTGTACATACAGGCAGGGTCACACACAGACACATGCATACTGTACATATAGGCAGGGCCACACACAGACACATGCATACTGTACATATAGGCAGGGCCACACACAGACACATGCATACAGTACATATAGGCAGGGTCACACACAGACTCCTGCATACAGTACATATAGGCAGGGTCACACACAGACACATGCATACTGTACATACAGCCAGTGTCACACACAGAGACATGCATACTGTACATATAGGTAGGGTCACACACAGACACATGGATACTGTAGATATAGGCAGAGCCACACAGAGACACATGAATACTGTACATACGGCCAGGGTCACACACACAGACACATGCATACTGTGCATACAGGCAGGGTCACACACAGACACATGCAGGCTGTACATACAGCCAGGGTCACACACAGACACATGCATACTGTGCATACAGGCAGGGTCACACACAGACACATGCATACTGTACATATAGGTAGGGCCACACACAGACACATGCATGCTGTACATACAGCCAGGGTCACACACAGACACATGCATACTGTACATACAGCCAGGGTCACACACAGACACATGCATACTGTACATACAGCCATGGTCACACACATACACATGCATACTGTATATATAATCAGAGCCACCCAGAGACACATGAATACTGTACATACAGCCAGGGTCACACACAGACACATGCATACTGGCCCTCATTCCGAGTTGTTCGCATCTTAAAATTGCGAACGATGTATTCGCAATATTGCGATTACACACCTCGTAGCAGTTTCTGAGTAGCTCGAGACTTACTCGGCATCTGCGATCAGTTCAGTGCTTGTCGTTCCTGGTTTGACGTCACAAACACACCCAGCTTTCGCCCAGACACTCCTCCGTTTCTCCGGCCACTCCTGCGTTTTTTCCGGAAACGGTAGCGTTTTTTCCCACACGCCCATAAAACGGCCTGTTTCCGCCCAGTAACACCCATTTCCTGTCAATCACATTACGATCGCCAGAATGATGAAAAAGCCGTGAGTAAAATTCCTAACTACATAGCAAATTTACTTGGCGCAGTCGCAGTGCGGACATTGCGCATGCGCATTAAGCGGAAAATCGCTGCGATGCGAAGATTTTTACCGAGCGAACAACTCGGAATGAGGGCCCCTGTACATATAGATAGGGCAACACACAGACACATGCATGCTGTACATATAGGTAAGGCCACACACAGACACATGCATACTGTACAGACAGGCAGGGTCACACACAGACACATGCATACTGTACATATAGGAAGGGTCACATACAGACACATGCATACTGTACATATAGGCAGGGTCACACACAGACACATGGATACTGTAGATATAGGCAGAGCCACACAGAGACACATGAATACTGTACATACAGCCAGGGTCACACACACACACACACACACACACACACACACACACACACACACACACACACACACACACATGCATACTGTGCATACAGGCAGGGTCACACACAGACACATGCATATTGTACATATAGGCAGAGCCACACAGAGACACATGAATACTGTACATACAGCCAGGTTCACACACAGACACATGAATACTGTACATACAGGCAGGGTCACACACAGACACATGCATACTGTACATATAGGTAGGGCAACACACAGACACATGCATGCTGTACATATAGGTAGGGCCACACACAGACACATGCATACTGTACAGACAGGCAGGGTCACACACAGACACATGCATACTGTACATATAGGAAGGGTCACATGCAGACACATGCATACTGTACATATAGGCAGGGTCACACACAGACTCCTGCATACAGTACATATAGGCAAGGCCACACACACAGACACATGCATACTGTACATATAGGCAGGGTCACACACAGACACATGCATACTGTACATATAGGCAGGGCCACACACACAGACACATGCATACAGTACATATAGGCAGGGCCACACACACAGACACATGCATACTGTACATACAGGCAGGGTCACATGCAGACACAGCTCCACCAACCTGGTCTAAGCTTATGCTTCTCTGACATCATGCTATTAGCAGTAAGAACTCGGAGCTGCTGCTACCACATACCACTACCTGGACTTTCCTTCCCTAATGCGACTCTACCAAAATTGGAAGAACTGCATGACCCCTGAGACTGGGTTAGGGATAACTCATTGATCTTTCTACAATTTTCTAAGAAAAAAATATGGGTGCCAGGATGCCAGCCCATAGGTTCCAGCGGGCCCTTAGAGGCCGCTGGTACTGTTTTGTTGGAAATCTGCCTCTGTTGGATGTCTATGCTCTCGAGGAAAGTACCCCCATGCCAGGGGTGTTTTAACAAAAGAAGGGGTGCAGACTCCAAGTGGGCCCCCTCCTGTCCACAGCGTAGTAGGCTCAAGCATTATGCACTATGTTCTAGAGACTGTTTACTATTGCACATGCGCGGTGGCTATTTTGGTGGTGATTTTTTTGCCAAGTCTGCTGCATCTACAGTGTCCGACATGGACTCTGGAAAGGTGAGTATTAAAACATGGGTGCAGTGTGGGCCTTCCTGGACTCAGGGGCCCATGTGAACTGCATACATTGCACCCATTATAGAAACGCCAATGCCCCATGCCCATGGCTACTAACATTTACGGGTACTGTAAAAGGCAACTTTGTCAAATACCTTTTTGGCATTTAATGCCACATCATAGTAGGGAGTTTGGGTTTGTTGGAAAGTGGTGAGAGATCTATTGCCCTTCTGGTATTATCAGAGGTTTATCTATTAGGCATAAAGCTCACTTGGTAAAGATGGGCAAGAATGGTAATTACTTTGCTTAGTTTATTGGCTACATCTTTTACAGACAATTTGAGGTTCACATTTAATAAGGAGATGGTTCTGTAGTTGCTGCAAAATGTAGAGTTTTCCCCGCCGTGGTGACTAGCACCCTAACAATATTTGCATGAGTGAAGTTGTGAATTTCTTGGTATGTATAGAAGAGAATCTGAGCCAGATGCAGTGGCGTCTCAAGGGGGGTGCGGCCCGCAACCGGGTTTCACCCGCAGAGGGGTGACACCAAAATGCCGGCACCTGCTCAGTGACAGGTGCTGAGTGCTGCACTGTTACATTATGTGCAGCACTCGGCTCCTGTCACTGAGCAGGAGTTGGCACTGCACCAAAAGCACTCCACGGGAGGCAGCACACACCTTCTGAAGTGACGAAAAACGGGTGTCGGGAAGCGAAGCCATGCCTTTTTCTGGCGGCGCCGCACTGGGTGCACAAGGCGTAAGTGACACCTCTGGCCAGATGCATCATTGCTTGGAAAGTGATAAAATGGAGAGTGAAAAAGTACGATGTTGTATGTAGCCCCCTGTCTGTCCAAGCCAGGGACAAAGCATTTTTGAGGGGTTTTTTTTTAAATTTGTTTTTGTGGAATCATATTGTGATAAAATATCACTTCAGCTTTGATTTTTTAGACAAAATCTAATCTATCTACAGTACTGTATCTCCCACTGCAGAGTTATGCAGCTTTCTTAGAGAAGAATTGGCTCCTGAATGCAATAAGTTTCAGGTGAGTTTTGTGTTTGGATTGGCTGAGATATACAGCACTACGAGATGCGCTTGACATTTCTAATGCAGCAATGCGCATCTTTTCAGCTTTTCTTCTGGCTGATTAAAGGCCAATCATGATTGATGATTCATGGGTTTCCTGTGGGACTGACAGTGCTGTACCATCATTTGTATTACGAAGATGAAATTATTGAAATCAATTGAGAGCTTGTAGCAAAGTGTTCTTCTTTTAGCAATAGTTTGTCATTCATTTTCCATTTTGGGGGAGCAGAAAAGTGAAGTAGAAAACATTATATGGAAAATGAGGCACAATCATTTCAGGGGGAAGCATTTGATATGCCGGCTGTCGGGATCCCAGCGCTTAGCATACCGGCACTGGAATCCTGACAGCTGGCATACTGACAACTATTTTCCCTCTTTGGGTGTCCACGACACCCCTGGAGGGAGATTAAGTAGCTTGGCGCGCGTAGCACGTCACCGTGCCCGCTGTGTGGCGAGCGCAGCCTGCCCACAAGGGGCTCTTTTGCACTTGCCCCGCTGCCGGCATACCGGCGGTCGGGATCCCGGTGCTGGTATGCTGGGTGCTGGGATCTGGAGCGCTGGCATACCGTAGTAGACCCATATCAGGTGATAGGCATAAGTTAACTTTTGGAGGGGTTGAACAATCCACTAAAAATGGATCTATGTAAGTATGCAGATTGTGTGGTACTGAAAAGTGAGTAAACAATTTTCATATGATTTTATTAAAGGGCACTAATTTGGGATCAGTATGAGATCCCGGCGCATGGGATCCCAGTGCTCGACATACTGTCGCCAGGATCTCGATGTGGAAGAAGGCGACAGGGGTGAGTAAGCAGTGTTCTCCCCTCTCTCTAACCCCCTAACTCTAGCCCTTCCTACCCGCAGTGTAACCCTAACCTCCCCCCTGGTGCATAACCCTAACCACCCCCCAGGAGGTGATTAAACTTAACCCTGTGTCCCCGCTGCCTAAGCCTAACCCTCCCCCCTCCGCAGACTAACCCTAGCCCTCCAAGGGGGTGCCTAACCCTAACCCCCCCGCTGCCTAACCCTAATCTCCCAGGACTCAGCTTAACCCTAACCCTCCCCCCCTCAGCCTAAACATAACCTCGCTTGGGATCCCGACTGTTGGTATTCCGGCGCCGGGATGGTGCACTAATTTTTTAGGTGAAAAGATCACCTAAAAAAATTATATTGTGATCACATATGATTATATAACTATATATAGATTTATTTGTTTACAGCCCTCCTTTTATCAATGGTATGAAACCATCGACGGAGAGAGACCATTGATGGTTTGCACCCATCAATGAACTTCACTGCAGTGGGTAATGACAGACAGTGGTCAGTCAGGGAATAGGACGGGGCTTAATGGTCTGGCCAGGAGTGCCACTAAACTATGTTCCCCTGTGCTGACGGAAAAAAATATTGCTGCCTCTAAGTCATTGATCCTGAAGAACCATCAGATCTCTGCCATCACTGGCAAAACCATCAACTATTAAAGCAAAGCACTGATGGTTGTTAACTATCAATGGTCAATGACCATACCTACTTTCCAGTCTTTAGAAGGTTTTAGTTTCTCCAATCTTTATTTTGCAATTCACAATCTGCTACACTCCATCACAAAATTGATAGGATAGGCCTATTTACTAAAGGGTTGTAATTAACAAATTATTGCAAAATAAGGGTCTGGAGTTATCTATTACTGCTATAAGACCATTCACTAATGTGATAGATATTTTTATGGTTAATATTTTGAACAATAGAGTAAGACCTGCAGTATTGTAGGGTTCCACCATTGTTTATCATTAGTTAATGAAGTGAATGCAGAGCCTCTGTAATATATATATATATATATATATATATATATATATACATATGTAAGTATAGGTAAAAAGCTGCGCATTTAAACACACTTTCCTTTTAGTATATTAGTCCATTATTAGTGTCCTGTGTCCCGTTCTTTATGATGTATGCTGCCGCTTCCTCCGTTATGAATCAGAGCCACTGATTCCAATGAACATGTAACGAAAGAAAGATGGAGGGCGCAGGTATAAATAAAAAGGTTTACAATTCCATTTATTAAGAAACAATGCTCACATACATCTCAGCTTAAAATGGTGAACTCGATCCTCCACACAACGGCCAAGTCTCGGAACCGCTCACTCCCGTACTCGCTCGTACGTTTGATCTCAGGAATCGCGGGTGCCGCTCGTTATTTCACTGGGACACAGACACAGACACAGTTCCAGCAGTGTGTCACTATAATGATAGCCAGTGTTGGGACTTATAACACATCATACGTTAACACAATGTAACCTGAAAAATAAAAAAATGCAAGAATCATTCGAAGAACAAGAAACAGAAAGCAACAATCCTATGGAAGGACTCCAATTCAAAACCCTATTTTAATTTAATCCCTCATGGTCTGAATCCTAATGTCTGCACTCGTGTTACCCATAGAAACTCAACTCTCCAGTGGGGCAAAGGGATCAATGATCCAACTGCAATGCCACACAAAACTGATTCCCCAGCTGCATCTAATGCAAAACCGGAGTAATATCGTAATTTTCATTTAGCCCTTGTGGACTGATTGTTTCTAATGCATGAATCCAAAAAAACTCCCTTTTACTCAACTGTTTAAGGATATCCCCTCATCTTTCATCTAACCTAACATGCTCAAGGGCTTTAAAACTAAATTTACTCAAATCACCTCTATTACATTTTATAAAATGTCTCGGGACACTATGCTCTTCACATTTCTTTACTATACTCCTTTGTGTGTTCTAGCGTACGAATTTTTAGCTGACGTTTAGTCTTACCTACATATCTTGCTCCGCATGCACATTCTACCATATATATCACACACGTAGTCTGACAGTTTATCATTTCTTTTATATCCCCACAGGGGAAAAAAAACAGTTGTTTTTTTCAACCATGAATCATCCTTCATTTTTGTCAAATTACTCGGCGCTAACGAATTCTTCAAACTCCTAGCTTTCCTAAAAACAACCTGAGGTCTTTCTGGTAACAACAACCCTTTCAACACAGGATCTACTGATAGAACTTCCCAATGTTTCACAAGAATCTTTTTAATTTCTTTATTCTTAGTATTATAACCTGTGACAAAGGGTATTAGAGTGTTGTTTCTTTCATTTTTATTCTTATAAGAAAGGAGGCTTCCTCTTTCAACCTTATCAGCTTTCTCTTTACATTTTTCTACTAATTTCAAAGGATATTTTTTTATCAAGGAATCTTGGGGGTCATTCCGAGTTGTTCGCTCGCAAGCGGATTTTAGCAGATTTGCTCATGCTAAGCCGCCGCCTACTGGGAGTGAATCTTAGCATCTTAAAATTGCGAACGAAGTATTCGCAATATTGCGATTATTACACACCTCGTAGCAGTTTCTGAGTAGCTCCAGACTTACTCGGCATCTGCGATCATTTCAGTGCTTGTTGTTCCTGGTTTGACGTCACAAACACACCCAGCGTTCGCCCAGACACTCCCCCGTTTCTCCGGCCACTCCTGCGTTTTTTCCGGAAACGGTAGCGTTTTCTCCCACACGCCCATAAAACGGCCTGTTTCCGCCCAGTAACACCCATTTCCTGTCAATCACATTACGATCGCCAGAACGATGAAAATGCCGTGAGTAAAATTCCTAAGTGCATAGCAAATTTACTTGGCGCAGTCGCAGTGCGGACATTGCGCATGCGCATTAAGCGGAAAATCGCTGCAATGCGAAGATTTTTACCGAGCGAACAACTCGGAATGACCCCCCTTGTTTTATACAATTCTATTTGCTGTTCATACATTCCTTTTTCAGTGCAGTTACGTTTAACCCTTAGGAATTGCGAATAAGGTATATTTGCAATCCAGTTCTTATAATGGCAACTATTAAAGTGCACATAGTTGTTACTATCAACCTTCTTTATATATGTATAAGTATTTATAGTACCTCCTGGACTCCACCCCCCTGTGTCAATAACTAAGTCAAGGAATTCTATTTTTTCAGTTTGGAAATTCGAAGTAAATCTTAGATTATAATTATTATTATTTAAATACATCATAAACATATCAAACCTTTCCCTACTCCCCCTCCATACCACCAGTATATCATCTATATAGCGATGGTATGAGTAAAGGAATTCAGAGAAAGGATTATTATTGAATATTACTTCATTTTCCCATTTTCCTAAATAAAGGTTTGCAAAACTCGGCGCGTAGGGAAGGTATTGGATGAATTGAAAGAACTATTGGATAGAGGTTCCCGTGAAGGCTGTATTAGTAAGGAAGAAATTAACTATGTGTATAATCCTAATCCTAGAGTGGCCATTTTCTATTTTCTTCCAAAAATTCACAAAAGGCGTGAGAAGCCGCCGGGGAGACAGATAATATAGGGAATAGAATCTGCCACATCTAGGCTTTCTGAGTATGTTGATATATATATATATATATATATATATATAAAGAAGTTTGTCCCCCAGTTGAAATCCTTTGTACAAGACTCAACACATGTATTAAGAGTTTTGGGTGATATGGAGTGGGAGGAGGGTTTTTGCTGGTGCACAATCGATGTTGAGTCGCTGTACACCAGCATACCCCATAAGGAGGAACTTGAAGCAGTTCATTACTTCCTTAGTTTGGATGTATCTCTTACAGAAGAGATGAGGATATTTCTGGTTCAGTGTATAGAATTTGTACTTAAAAATAATTACTTTAAGTTCCAAGGGCAATTTTATAAACAGCAGTGCGGTAGCACGATGGGTACGCCCTACGCGCCGAGTTTTGCAAACCTTTATTTAGGATAATGGGAAAATGAAGTAATATACAATAATAATCCTTTCTCTGAATTCCGTTACTCATACCATCGCTATATAGATGATATACTGGTGGTATGGAGGGGGAGTAGGGAAAGGTTTGATATGTTTATGATGTATTTAAATAATAATAATTATAATCTAAGATTTACTTCTAATTTCCAAACTGAAAAAATAGAATTCCTTGACTTGGTTATTGACACAGGGGGGTGGAGTCCAGGAGGTACAAGTTGAGTATCCCATATCCAAATATTCTGAAATACGGAATATTCCGAAATACTGACTTTTTTGAGTGAGAGTGAAATAGTGAAACCTTTGTTTTTTGATGGCTCAATGTACACAAACTTTGTTTAATACACAAAGTTATTCATTTTTTTGTATTAAATGACCTTCAGGCTGTGTGTATAAGGTGTGTATGAAACATAAATGCATTCTGTGCTTAGACTTAGGTCCCATCGCCATGACATCTCATTATGGTATGCATTTATTCCAAAATACGGAAAAATCCTATATCCAAAATACCTCTGGTCCCAAGCATTTTGGAAAAGGGATACTCAACCTGTACTATAAATACTTATACCTATATAAAGAAGGTTGATAGTAACAATGTGCACTTTAATAGTTGCCATTATAACAACTGGATTGCGAATATACTTTATTCGCAATTCCTAAGGGTTAAACGTAACTGCACTGAAAAAGGAATGTATGAACAGCAAATAGAATTGTATAAAACAAGATTCCTTGATAAAAAATATCCTTTGAAATTAGTAGAAAAATGTAACGAGAAAGCTGATAAGGTTGAAAGAGGAAGCCTCCTTTCTTATAAGAATAAAAATGAAAGCAACAACACTCTAATACCCTTTGTCACAGGTTATAATACTAAGAATAAAGAAATGAAAAAGATTCTTGTGAAATATTGGGAAGTTCTATCAGTAGATCCGGTGTTGAAAGGGTTGTTACCAGAAAGACCTCAGGTTGTTTTTAGGAAAGCTAGGAGTTTGAAGAATTCGTTAGCGCCGAGTAATTTAACAAAAATGAAGGATGATTCATGGTTGAAAAAAACAACTGTTTTTTTTCCCCTGTGGTAGATGTAAAATGTGTTCCTTCGTGAGTAAAGAAAGAAAGAAAGAGGATTTGGAATAGGGATAAAACTAAATATTGGGATATAAAAGAAATGATAAACTGTCAGACTACGTGTGTGATATATATGGTAGAATGTGCATGCGGAGCAAGATATGTAGGTAAGACTAAACGTCAGCTAAAAATTCGTATGCTAGAACACACAAAGGAGTATAGTAAAGAAATGTGAAGAGCATAGTGTCCCAAGACATTTTATAAAATGTAATAGAGGTGATTTGAGTAAATTTAGTTTTAAAGCCCTTGAGCATGTTAGGTTAGATGAAAGAGGAGGGGATATCCTTAAACAGTTGAGTAAAAGGGAGTTTTTTTGGATTCATGCATTAGAAACAATCAGTCCACTAGGGCTAAATGAAAATTACGATATTACTCCGGTTTTGCATTAGGTGCAGCTGGGGAATCAGTTTTGTGTGGCATTGTAGTTGGATCATTGATCCCTTTGCCCCACTGGAGAGTTGAGTTTCTATGGGTAACACGAGTGCAGACATTAGGATTCAGACCATGAGGGGTTAAATTAAAATAGGGTTTTGAATTGGAGTCCTTCCATAGGATTGTTGCTTTCTGTTTCTTGTTCTTTGAATGATTCTTGCATTTTTTTATTTTTCAGGTTACATTGTGTTAACGTATGATGTGTTATAAGTCCCAACACTGGCTATCATTATAGTGATTAATATGCGGCAGTTATTGTGCATAGGTACCAAGATTGGTTACTATTATAAATTATGGATATGTGGTAGCTATCTAAGTAACTATGTATGATTTATGAATAAGTTTTAAGATTGTTTGAATACGTGTTTATATATATGTCTTTTTGGAGAGATAATTTTGTATATGAGTCTCTTAAAGTATGTTGTTTTAATCTTTTTAGATATAGTTATAATAGACATGAAAGCTGTGATGTTTTAAATCCATGTAGATTGTATTAGTCAAATTGATAATGAAATACAGGTGTTTGATGAGGTATAAATTAATGGTGAGACGGACCATAGCCGCAACCCCTGACGAAGTCCATCGACGAAACGCGTTGGGCGTGGCCTGTGGAGCAAGAGACACACTGCTGGAACTGTGTCTGTGTCCCAGTGAAATAACGAGCGGCACCCGCGATTCCTGAGATCAAACGTACGAGCGAGTACGGGAGTGAGCGGTTCCGAGACTTGGCCGTTGTGTGGAGGATCGAGTTCACCATTTTAAGCTGAGATGTATGTGAGCATTGTTTCTTAATAAATGGAATTGTAAACCTTTTTATTTATACCTGCGCCCTCCATCTTTCTTTCGATATATATATATATATATATATATATATATGTGTGTGTGTACAGATCAGTGGCAGGTTTTTGGTGCAGGCTAGCAGGGGCACTGTGACCTGAGGGCTTGGCCACCCCACACCGCGCTGGACGGCACCCTCTCCTGTCCATCTCCCACTGCCCACACCACGCTGGGTGGCACTCCCGCCTCCTGCTGGCCGCAATCCACACTGCGCTGGGCTGCACCCCCACTGGCCAGCTCCCGCTGGCTGCATCCCACATCACTCTGGGC
Source organism: Pseudophryne corroboree (assembly GCF_028390025.1). Lineage (NCBI taxonomy): Eukaryota > Metazoa > Chordata > Amphibia > Anura > Myobatrachidae > Pseudophryne > Pseudophryne corroboree. The sequence continues at coordinate 440,051,581 of NC_086447.1, forward strand.
CACACCTGCACCCTTCCTCACACTACTCACTTACTCCCGTGGAGCCGGGGACCTACTGGACAGGAGCCAGCGCCGGATGGTGCTGAGTGACGGCGCCACAAACACACTCACAAACTCACACACACACACACACACACACACACACACACACACACACACACACACACTCACTAATTCATTCACACGCACTCTCTCTCTATAGAGGGGTTACCTGGCACAATGTGTATAAGGGGCTACCTGGTGCAATGTGTATAAGGGGCTTCTTAGTGCAATGGGTTTATGGGGCTATCTGGAGCAATGTGCATAAGGGGTTCTATCTGGCGCAATGTGTATAAGGGGCTCTACCTGGCGCAGTGTGTATAAGAGGCGCTACCTGGCGTAATGTGTATAAGAGGCTCTACCTGAAGAAACATGTATAAGTGGATCTACCTGTCATAATGTGAATAAAAAGAGCTCTACTTGGTGTAACGTGTATAAAAGGGGCACCACATTGCGTATTGTGTGTAAGGGGCTCTACCTGGCGCACTATGTATAAGGGGCTCTTCCTAGCATGTATAAGGGATACTTCTGTGTGGTGTAATGTGACTGACAGACACTACTTTGTGGTGCAGTGTGAACTGGTAGTATTCTGTGGCCACTCCCCATCCCCATGAAGCCGCTGTCCTATATTTTTGCCACGTGCAATAGGCACGCACTGTCCTTGGTTTCAATGGGTAAGGGGGGGCACCAAAGGAAATGTTCACCCTGGGTGCCACAAGGTCTAGAACCGGCCCTGGTACAGATGTAGCCACACTCATTTAGCCTACAGCTTGACATGTTCGCAGCAAGCCAGGTGTGGCAAGTGTGCCCGCAACTAGGATGTGCGCATGTGTGTCTAAGTATGTGCGCACATAGAAAACAGGTTGGTGTACTAAGGTGCATGCGGACTAGATGCGTCGCGTGTGCCCATGAGATCATGCCGCAGGCTGGATGAGCATGGCTACATCTGTACATGCCCTGCACACCTGTACTTACCCATGTACTTACCCTGCACTTATCTGTCTGGAGCCCCATGGCAGCAGCAGCGGTTCTGCACAAATTACTGGGAAAATGCTGATGCACCCATTTTTTCCAGAGATATGAACGTGCACAGAAAAACAATTACCAGGAACATGGCATCCCTTATCACCCCGCATGTCAGTGCGCCCCCCCCCCCCCCCGCAGAAATGCAAAAGCATTGCACTGTGGCGATGCTTTTGCATTTGAGGAGTAACTCTCGGCCAGCGCAGCTCCTGCGGCTGGCCGAGAGAACCTCTTCGCTGTCCGGGTCGGAGCGGCTGCGTGTGGCGTCATGATGCCGCCGCAGACCGCCCGCCCCAACGGTCTGGCCACGCCTGCATTGGCCAGACCACGCCCCCTAACGCCGCCGTCCAGCCCCCTCCCGCCCAGTGACCACATCTGCCTGTCAATCAGGCAGAGGCGATCGTTAGGCAACGATAGCCTTCAGCCGTCTGGCATGCGCCGGCACACTGCGGCGCCGGCGCATGCGCAGTTCCGACCCGATCGCTGCTCTGTGATAAACTGCAGCGGGCGATTGGGTCGGAACGACCCCCTATGTTCCCAGAGACCTGCACATGCGCAGTAGACCCTGTCACAATGTCAGACTCTGCTCACATGTGCCAACGGAGAAAGAAGAGGGGACCTTCACGGAGACTGCACACGGGTCCCTTGCACTCTTAAGCTGCCCTATGGGATATAGAATGCTAAACAGTAGCATTTGATGTTGAAAAATACAGGTGTATAATCTCTATTATATACAGTGTTAGATCAATACAACTATTTTTAATTGTACTATAGAACCATCAGTTATTATTGCATTCTATAGCTAGATAGTGTATATTCCATATACTCACAACAAGACAAAGTAAAGCAGTGTTACCCTCAGCAGCCTCATCTTCAGCGGTTACTGCATGTGGGAGACGGTGTTGAAGATACTTATTTCCAAGATAGCAACAGCTCATCACAAACACAACCATCCACCTGTAATCCAAATGTCGGAATAAAGCAAAACACATGTCATCAATACAATAAAAGTGAGTTATGTAAAGTAAAGACAAAAACCTAGATCAAAAATAAAGCTAGGTGTCATGAAAATGTACTATGAAAAAGATTTTGCCTCTCGTTGCCACTATTGATTTACTATTTGTCTCAAATTCTCTGTTCACAAGCCATTCTTGATCTTATTCATCTCTGCAAAACAGCATAGCAAAGTGACTGTCAATGAATAATCTAATTCTTTTTTTATACCACTCAACTGGTTATATCTCCAAAAAAATATTGTCATGGAATTTAACAGTTGTCTTGTTTTAGTGGAATATTATGATTCTGTGGTAACCATGCACGTAACTACCATTACAAAATGATAAGACAAATAACAAATCATTTTTTGTAGACATTTAAAAAATGTTAACTGACCCATGTAAGGTAATTTGTTCTAACACATAGCAAACAGACTGACAAACGCTTTTATCAGTGTAACTTGATAAATTATACCACAAAACAATCCTACCAAACTCACTGCTTAGCTCTGTGATCCGCTATACTTAAGAGAATACTCCTCTTGCAGAGAGCATCAGTGAACAAAATGGAAATTTATAAAAGGTGGTATAGAAAATGTAAGTGTACGAAATTAGATAGTATTACAATTGAAGCAGTAGTGGTGCATATAATATTGTTGTATATCAGCCACTGTGGGGGAGAATCAAATGTTTGAAAAGTCGGTTGGGTGTCTGTTTTTTCCTGTCTATTAGATAATAAAAAACAGACTCCCAACTGACTTTTCAAACATTCGAATCTCCCCCTTTGACTACTGTCTACTATACAAATCTCTATAGGAATGTACAAGGTTTACTACATAGGATTTGAAAAATATATTCTTTACAAATGTCACACGCCCTATCCGAGTCCGGTGATGTCTTCTGCTGCACTCCAGGCTCCTGTCTCTCTCACCTGCATGGCTTCTATCCCTCACTGCAGGCCTGGCATCCCCACTGATTGTCCAGAACTTCCAATCCATGGGCATCACCATCTTGGGAATCCACATCCTAGTCATATGAGTGGCTGGGCCAATTACAAGCAAAGGCCTATTTAATTCCTCAGGTGCTGGCAGATAGTTGCCAGTACATGTTCCTTGAACACTGTGAATTCAATTGGGGTCAAGGATTTAATGGCAAGTTTTGGATTACCAAAAGTATGTGCGCTCACGATACCTGTTGTATCCAATTTGATAAAAAATGCATGCAGAGTTTTAAGCTTTAAAAACCCTGTTGTGCAAATAAAATAAAAAATACTTCCCTCCATCTTTGCACTGGGGAAGGGCTGCTGGGAGGCAAGGGGGTTGCTAGGAGGGGAAGGGACTGCTGGAAGATGTAGTTTTCTCAGCTGCTGCCCCCTGGTGGGTCACACACACTCATGCACATACTTACACACATACACACTCACTCATACATGCTGTTACACTCACCACGCTGCAGGAGTCTGGATTCTGATGCTGGAGGACTCCGCTTCAGAAGGTGAGTAATTACTGACTAATTTAGCTCATTTGAAACGTCAGTTGTTTAATTAGTCCTAAGGGGGTGTTCCACAAGGGTGCCAGGGCAAGTCCCGCTAATTTTTACTAAAAATAATGATTTTAGGAAAAATCAGAGTAGGTGGGAGAGTTATGGAGTCATTACTGTGTTGCTCACACTCAGGGCCGTAACTATGCTTTGTACATAGCGCAGTTTTACTTTGGATGCACCGTCTGCTCATATCTTGAGTTGGCGTCTTAGTGCTGGTTGCTGCCTATGTGATAGTAGGCAGGGGCAGTGCAGTTTGGTGTGTAGTACGGTCCCCCGCTGGTACTGTATGTGTGGTGCACACTGCCCCCCTCCCACCAGCATGTGGGGTGAGTTCCTCTTCCTCCCTTCCACTTCTCACCGACGTGTGTGGTGCTCTCCGCTCCCCCCCTCTCCCCAACAAGTGTGGCGCATTCCTCCTCCTACCCTTGCATTCTACCGGCATGTGAGATGCGCTCCCTCCTCCTCTCCCCCCTGCCGGCATGTGTGGTGTGTTGCCCCACTCCACACTTTGCCAGCATGTGTGGTGCATTCCTTCTCATGCCCCTGATGGCATGTGAGGTGTGCTCCTCCTGCAACTGAGATGCAACATTCCTGGGCCAATATTTACTAAAAAATCGAGTTTGTCCGATTTGTGGTTTTTTTTTCTAAGTCCCAACACGGGAATTCACTAAGCACCAATCTCGGCAGTGTCTGCTCTATTCGTAATGGTTTGAATGACAAAATTCAGAAATACGAATGAATAGACCATCGGTCAAATGCGGCTGTTATTTCATACAACACGGGTATTCACTATTCATTCGTATTTGGGTGTTAGTCTCTGAGTGCTCAATTGCGGTCGTATTTTTTTGCGATTCATTAAAAAAAGGGGCAAAAAAATAGACCTGCTTTTTCCAGGCGTGTTTACATGTGTTGCAACTAACAAATCACTCACACCTGAATTAGGATGCCTATAAAAGGATCTTAGGCCCATTTCAATCCACTTACTCTCAGAAATGGCAGCAGGACTGTGGGCCAGTGATATTTTGTGTGCTGTGGGATTCCTCAGACTCAGACATCAGCCTGTAAGTAACCAGGGCCAAGAAACTGAACATGGTCAGCAGGTTGTACAGGTTCCGCGGAGGCTGCGCAGGCCTCGTTTTTTTAGTGGGCGTTTAAACTTGAACGCATTGTCCGATGATACGGTCATTCAGATGTTCCATCTAAATCATAACAACATTTTCCGTCTGTATTACCTTGTCAAACTGGGCCTAGACCCTGAAACAGCACGCTCTCGCTCTGTCTGAGGCCTGCACAAACTCCTGGCTGTGTTGCAGTTTATGGCTACTGGCAGCTTTCAGGCTGTGTCTGGGGATGTCATAGGAATCTCACAGCCCTCATTTTCAAGAATATTAACACAGGTGATGTATACCTAACTACCTCCTCTGTTTTTGGTTGGTTTTAATTACTCGGTGGCCAGTTCTGTCCTAAAATCTCATGTTTAATTTTCTTTCAAATATACACACAGATGTTGGCTGTTTTGCAGCCCCACATCGATGCCTCAATCTGCTTCCCTACCCAGGAGTCTCAGTGGCATGCCGTCAGGGTAGATTTCTATGAGCTGGCTGGCATGCCCAATGTGCTGGGAGCCATAGATTGCACACACATTCAGCTGAGACCACCTAGGGGCAGGCAGCACATCTATAATAATCGTCATCTAGAGCACTCCACAAATGTTCAGGTGGATTGTGATGCAAATCTCAAAATAATGAGTGTTGTTGCTGGTTACCCTGGGGGCTGCCATGACTCCTTCATCCTCAGTCAGTCATGCCTCTTTGATAAGTTTGAGGATGGACAAATGCCAGATGGGTGGCTGCTGGGTATGTAATTTGATATGTGTAGGCCTGCATCTACTTTGTCCAAATACAGGGGCAGATGTATTATCCTGGAGAAGGCATAAGGAAGTGATAAACCAGTGATATGTGCAAGGTGATAAAGGCACCAGCCAATCAGCTCCAATATGTAAATTATAATTTAGGGACAGATTGCCCGCTGCCTTTATTACCTTGCACATATCACTGGTTTATCACTTCCTTATGCCTTCTCCAGGTTAATACATCTGCCCCACAGTGTGTTACTTATGTGTTGCTGTATCTTAACATGAATCACGTTACTATATCTGTCTTTTAGGTGATGGAGGATATGGCTGTTTCTCTTGGCTTCTAACTCCATTGTCCCGACCTGATACCCCTGCTGAACACAATTACAATCATGCACATAAGTCCACGCGGAATGTGATAGAAAGATGTTTTGGTGTGCTGAAATCTAGGTTTCGGTGTCTGGATAAGTCTGGTGGCCTTTTGTTGTATAGTCCCTTGAAGGTGACTCAAATTGTGTTCTGCTGCTGCTTTCTTCATAACATGTGTTTGCAACAACATCTGCCACATGTTGAGGAGGAGGAGGATGAAGAAAGCAGCCAGCAAGCAGAGGAATTAGAGACATCTGGTGATACTTGGAGTACAGATGTAGGGAGGCAGTTAGGCAAGACCTCATAAATCGTTATTTTTAAGGTAAGTTTTGTTTGCTTCTTTCATTTGTTGTGTAAGGCTAAATATATGTTGCCCCATTTTTCAATTAAAAACCATTACTCAGAATGTGTCTGTCTCCTTGAGACATACAAACATACCCTCGCTTTATGCTATACAAATGTAGCATGTGTATTGTGTTTATTTAAAAACTCGAAACAACAGATTATGAGTTGTATGCATGAAGTCTGGATAAGTGTTAATAAACTTGGATTGAAAATTTATTACAAGCACACATAATCCACATAGTAATTTATTTTGTATTTTACTTTATGATTGTGTGTAACGTCCTAATGCACAGGTTCTCAAACTCGGCCCCACACAGTGCATGTTTTGCAGGTAACCCAGTAGAAGCACAGGTGTATGAATTACTCACAGACACATTTTAAAAGTTCACAGGTGGAGCTAATTATGTCACTTGTGATTCTGTGAGGAGACCTGCAAAACATGCACTGTGTGGGGTCCTGAGGCCAAAGTTTAAGAACCTGTGTCCTAATTAAACAGTCCTCCACATATAATATTTTAGCCTTGAGGAATACATGTGTCCCTATCTGTGATGCTCCATCGTATTTAAGGGACACAAACTTAGTCTCATCCGAAAAAATTTATTTCATAATGTTTGCTGCAGTAAACTTGCTGATTTGTAAGTAATTACACAGTTTGCCACATATATACATTATTATACACATTATACACATTATTTGTGTTTTTGTAAAAAAAGTAAAATTTCTTTGTTTCTGCATCATGTGAAACTGATTACTCATTTTTAACACACACAAACATGGCCCGACAATAATGACATTCATTTTGGCACTGAATTATCTAAATTCAATCACAACATATTAAAACCTTTTTAGCCAACTCAATTGTGTTATTCTTGCAATGTTGTATAGAGAAGAAAGGTAAAAGAGTTAACAATCACATTGTAATTTGTATTGGTCATGGATGAATCTGCATGGCTGCCAATTATTGTGTCTGCAGTATATGAGAATGATTGGAATCTAGAAAGAGTAATGATTAGAAAAAAATCAAGTGGTCTGGTTACTTCCTGCCAAAAGACATTCTGCATGGCTGCCAATTATTGTATCTGCAGGATATGAGAATGATTGGAATCTAGAAAGAGTAATGATTAGAAAAAAAATCAAGTGGTCTGGTTACTTCCTGCTAACATCTATGTGCAGCTCAAACAACATTTCCCTCCTCCAAAAAAATTCAAAGATGGTAAAGAATAAATGTTTGTACAAATTTCCTGTTGTTGTTTGTACCACTTATAATTAATGATGTTGTACAAATTGTCAAGGAGCTAAGTGTTATATCTATTTTGACAAACATACACTTACTAAGTATTTTGATGTACTTCTCTGAAATTAAAAATGTGAGGTTTATTTGTTATTTTTTTGGTGGCTGCTTGTCCTGCACCTTTGCCTTTACCACTGTCATGTTGGCGTGCTCTGGTGGAGCGTCTTGGTGGTGATGACACTGGCGTGATATTTGGAGTAGTCGTACCAGAACTGCTGCTTGTTTGCTGTTGGTGCATCTGAGTGTTTTATTGAGGTTAGTGAGGGTGGCATTGAGTTCACGTGTAGCAGCATTTTGATTGTCTACAATTCGGAATAAATCTTTTGATTGTTTTGAAAAATGTTCATATAGCTTTGCTGTTGTCTGTGCTGTTCTTCCATTAGTCTGTGCTGTTCTTCCATTATGCGCTGTAAGTTGCCCATGACCTGTGTAATGTCTGCATGCATGAGTTCCATGGTATTGCCAATTCTCGTGGATTGTTCATTTTGTCTACTCATATTTCTGGTTATTCTTCTGAGGTGACATGGTAGGCTTGCAAACATTTGTGTCTGCCTATGCAGGCAATCATAATTAGTGGCCTGCTGTCTAGCCCAAATGTTCCAAAACACGTGATCAGGGCCTTGTGTTACTGGTGTTGTTGGGCTGTGTTGTGGTGGTGGTGTGCTTTGCTGTGGTGGTGTACTCACAGGTGCTGGGGGCCTGATTCCTTGGCTTAATGGCTGCATTTCTAACATGATTGTCTCATCCATGTCACTGTTTTGCTGTTGTTGCGGAGGGATGCTGTTACCAGGACTAGAAGCTGAACTTTAGAAAAATTATCCGTTAGCTATCCATATGTTTGAAAAATTATAACAAATCACTACACATGGAACACATGTCATTGACTGTTGCTTTCAGATATCCTGCCTAGCAACATCATCACTCATAACTTAAATACATACATATGCCTGTTTGTGGCAAATGTGTCTGGTTACTTCATTGTGAAAACAAACACATTAGTTTTATTGTAGATCAGACATACTCCACCATAAAAACACATTGTAATCCATAATGTGTTGCCTTATAGCTTTTCAAAAACAAACATAGTAATGTTTTTATATGTATTTGGCAATGTTAGGTCAAACACACATGTGAAAATTTGTTAAACAACCTTACTATTTTCCAAAATTAAACATGAGTTTCTGTTGCAGCATCTTACACACAATGTGCTACTGTATGGCTGAAGTGGACATACATATCTTTACAGGATGTGGACAAGGCCATTTTGCTAGGATTCCATTTCATGTTTTACTGACTTCGGTAAGTATATCAGATTTTGATGTGTTTTGACTTAATGCGTTTAAGTAAAAGTTTTATTACGATCTGAAATTTATTACATTTATTTCAGTTTGATACTCACAATCAAGATGAGGGGAGTGTGGTTCACATCTTGGAGGTGTGTCCAAAATTTGGAGTGGGGGGACCGAACATAGGGGTATATGCAATTGCGGTCGAATTCCCGAAAATGTCGAAAAACAGAACATTTTTGCAAAAAAAAAAAATTTCGACAATGCAATTCAGTACTTTTCGTAAAAAAAACGGACTTTCCAAATTCGACTTTTTGAAATTCGACATTTGTCAAATTCGACATTTCTGCAATGGTTCAAATGCGGCAATTCGACAATAGTATATTCAATTGAAGTTTGGAAATTCGACAACAGTGCTTTTAGACAGTAAATTCGTCATTTTCAATCCGCCACACTTTGGTGGCGGAATCTAATAAATTTTTTTAAAAACATGTTTTTTTTGGTGTTTTTTTTTATTGGTAATAGCATATCTATTTATATTAGAAGGATTTAGGTACTTGGTTTGTCTATTTTGGAGGCACAAGTATTATTTATATATTTTAAAAAATATATATATATATATTTTTTTAAATGGAATGGTAAAAATCAGAAAAAAAATTGCGTGGTGTCCCCCCTCCTAAGCATAACCAGCCTCGGGCTCTTCGAGGCGGTCCTGGTTCTAAAAATCCGGGGAAAAACTGACAGGGCATCCCCCGTATTTTTAAAACCAGCACCGGGCTCTGCGCCTGGTGCTGGTGCAAAAAATATGGGGGACAACAAGAGTAGGGTTCCCGCGTATTTTTTACACCAGCATCGGGCTCCACTAGCTGGACACTTTTATACAGCGCCCTGTGGCCGTGGCATTAAATATCCAACTAGTCACCCCTGGCCGGGGTACCCTGGGGGAGTGGGGACCCCTTCAATCAAGGGGTCCCTCCCAGCCTCCCAAGGGCCAGGGGTGAAGCCCGAGGCTGTCCCCCCCATCCAAGGGCTGCGGATGGGGGGCTGATAGCCTTGAGAAAAATGAAAGAATATTGTTTTTTCCAGAAGAACTACAAGTTCCAGCAAGCCTCCCCCGCAAGCTGGTACTTGGAGAACCACAAGTACCAGCATGTGAGTGGAAAAACGGGCCCGCTGGTACCTGTAGTTCTACTGAAAAAAAAAAACCCAAATAAAAACAGGAGACACACACCGTGAAAGTAAAACTTTATTTCACACCTGCCGACACACACATACTTACCTATGTTGACCCGCCGACTGCCACGCCCCCCTCGTCACTGAAGAATCCGGGGTACCTGTGAATAAAATTATACTCACCTGGTCCCCAGTGTCCAGATTATATAATCCACGTACTTGGCAAAAAAAAAAAAACCGAACACCCGGACCAGGCGGACTGAAAGGGGTCCCATGTTTACACATGGGACCCCTTTCCCCGAATACAGAGACCCCCCCATGACTCCTGTCACAGAAAGGTCTCTTCAGCCAATCAGGAAGCGCCACTTCGTGGCACTCACCTGATTGGCTCTGCGCGTCTAAGCTCAGATGCGCATTGCACAGCTCCCTCCATTACTTTCAATAGTGGGAACTTTGCGGTCAGCTGTGATGTTACCCGCGGTCAGCCGCTGACCGCGGGTAGCCCCACCGCTGACCGCAAAGTTCCCACCATTGAAACTAATGGAGGGAGCTGTGCGATGCGCTGTCTGACAGCTCCGACGCGCATACAGCCAATCAGGAGAGTGCCACGACGTGGCGCTTCCTGATTGGCTGAAGAGACCTTTCTGTGACAGGAGTCACGGGGGGGGGGGTCTCTGTATTCGGGGAAAGGGGTCCCATGTGTAAACATGGGACCCCTTTCAGTCCGCCTGGTCCGGGTGTTAGTTTTTTTTTCTTCCCAAGTACGTGGATTATAATCTGGACACTGGATCAGGTGAGTATAATTTTATTCACAGGTACCCCGGATTCTTCAGTGACGAGGGGGGCGTGGCAGTCGGTGGGTCAACATAGGTAAGTATGTGTGTGACGGCAGGCGTGAAATAAAGTTTTACTTTCACGGTGTGTGTCTCCTGTTTTTATTTGGGTATTTTTTTTCCAGTAGAACTACAGGTACCAGCGGGCCCGTTTTTCCACCTGCATGCTGGTTCTTGTGGTTCTCCAAGTACCAGCTTGCGGGGGAGGCTTGCATGAACTTGTAGTTCTTCTGGAAAAAACAATATTCTTTCATTTTTCTCAAGGCTATCAGCCCCCCCATCCGCAGCCCTTGGATGGGGGGACAGCCTCAGGCTTCACCCCTGGCCCTTGGGTGGCTGGGGGGGGGACCCCTTGATTGAAGGGGTCCCCACTCCCCCAGGGTACCCCGGCCAGGGGTGACTAGTTGGATATTTAATGCCACGGCCGCAGGGCGCTGTATAAAAGTGACCCCCGGCTATGGCATTATCTGTCCAGCTAGTGGAGCCCGATGCTGGTGTAAAAAATACGGGGGACCCGTACTCTTTTTGTCCCCTGTATTTTTTGCACCAGCACCAGTCGCAGAGCCCGGTGCTGGTTTTAAAAATACGGGGGATCCCCTGTCAGTTTTCCCCCCGGATTTTTAGAAGCAGGACCGACTCGAAGAGCCCGTGGCTGGTTATGCTTTGGAGGGGGGACCCCACGCAATTTTTTTCGGGTTTTTTACCGTTTTTCCCGTTTTTTAAAAATCTAATCAAAATCCGTCAAATCGGCCGTTTTTCGACAGCGGGACTGTCGAATCCGTTTTTTAATTGAATATGTTGAATTCCGGCACCCACTTGCCGGAATTCGACGGTCGAATTGTGTCGAAATAAAAAACGGGCGAAAAATTGCCGCGATTCGCCAGCAATTGCATATACCCCATACTGTCGATAATCTTCGTGGCGGGGTTGCCTGCTGTGGTTGGCCCTGGACATCAGACCTTGCTTTCTTTGCTGCCACATGTTTTTTTGGTGGTGTGTTACAGAAGTCCGACTTCTGCTGCTCCAGACTTCTTTTGATGGACCTAATATTGAAAGTTACATTTTGTTATGGCCATTCCTTTACAAACATACCCTATACTACAATGGACACTTTACCTGCTTCCGCAGTGTCATCATCATCAGATGTCATGGGAGTTACTGTAGGACGACCAGTACTGCTTTTTTCCAACACTGTAAAACCAAAATAAAAACTCATGTATTCATGCTATTGTTGATAGATCCACCCATTATGCTTATAAACATTAATTCTTTAAAAAATGCTTGTTTTATTTAAAAAAAAACCCATAAGGACCGTAAACCAAAAAACCACTACATAAAACAATAAACATTGTCCAATAGCCGTATGCACTATGGAAAGTGCAACACAGGAAAACATGTACAGGACACAGACATAGGACACAAGTAAAAATACATACACTAACAACCAAAAACACACACATCTTCATTTTGTAATGAAAGAAAAAAAAATTACAGATGCAATATAGAAATTGCTCTGTGATGTGGCACTCCAAACACACATTACCACTATATGAGCCAAAAAAAAACAAACCCCCCCCCAAAATAAAAAAAAATAAAAAATTAGACTGCAGTGTTGTGTCAGGGTACAAATACAGACTTAAACTGAACAAACAAATAGTGGGTTTAAAAAAAAAAAAATATTACATTCAGTAATAATGACAGTACACATGTAAGTGGTTTCCAAACCACTTCCCACTACTCCAGCCTCTAACATGACAACCACTGTTTTAGCAACATTGCACATGGATAACCTAAATATAAAACATAGGCCCTCATTCCGAGTTGTTCGCTCGCAAGCTGCTTTTAGCAGCATTGCACATGCTAAGCCGCCGCCTACTGGGAGTGAATCTTAGCTTAGCAGAATTGCGAACGAAAGATTCTCAAAATTGCGAATAGAAATTTCTTAGCAGTTTCTGAGTAGCTCGACACTTACTCTGCCACTGCGATCAGTTCAGTCAGTTTCGTTCCAGGTTTGACGTCACAAACACACCCAGCGTTCGCCCAGACACTCCCCCGTTTCTCCAGCCACTCCCGCGTTTTTCCCAGAAACGGCAGCGTTTTTTCACACACTCCCATAAAACGGTCAGTTTCCGCCCAGAAACACCCACTTCCAGTCAATCACACTCCGGTCACCAGAACGAAGAAAAAACCTCGTAATGCCGTGAGTAAAATACCAAGCTTCTTAGCAAATTTACTTGACGCAGCCGCAGTGCGAACATTGCGCATGCGCAGTTAGCGGAAAATCGCACCGATGTGAAGAAAAATAACGAGCGAACAACTCGGAATGAGGGCCATAGGGGGTAATTCTAAGTTGATCGCAGCAGGAAATTTTTTAGCAGTTGGGCAAAACCATGGGGGTCATTCCGAGTTGTTCGCTCGCAAGCTGCTTTTAGCAGCTTTGCACACGCTAAGCCGCCGCCTACTGGGAGTGAATCTTAGCATATTAAAATTGCGAACGAAAGATTAGCAGAATTGCGAATAGACACTTCTTAGCAGTTTCTGAGTAGCTCCAGACTTACTCGGCATCTGCGATCAGTTCAGTGCTTGTCGTTCCTGGCTTGACGTCACAAACACACCCAGCATTCGCCCAGACACTCGTCCGTTTCTCCAGCCACTCCCGCGTTTTTTCACACACTCCCATAAAACGGCCTGTTTCCGCCCAGAAACACCCACTTCCTGTCAATCACATTACGATCACCAGAACGAAGAAAAAACCTCGTAATGCCGTGAGTAAAATTCCTAACTGCATAGCAAATTTACTTGGCGCAGTCGCACTGCGGACATTGCGCATGCGCATTAGCGACTATTCGCTCCGTTGCGACAAAAAAATAACGAGCGAACAACTCGGAATGACCCCCCATGTGCACTGCAGGGGGGGGCAGATATAACATGTGCAGAGAGAGTTAGATTTGGGTGGGTTATTTTGTTTCTGTGCAGGGTAAATACTGGCTGCTTTATTTTTACACTGCAATTTAGATTGCAGATTGAACTCACCACACCCAAATCTATCTCTCTCTGCACATGTTATATCTGCCCCCCTGCAGTGCACATGGTTTTGCCCAACTGCTAAAAAATTTCCTGCTGCGATCAACTTGGAATTAACCCCATAGTCCAAATTAAAAACTTAAAAATGTGCAAAAGGAAAACATTATTGCTGGACAATTCAATGACACACCAAGTCCAAACTACACATGGAAAATATACAGAAAAAAAACACATGACATACAATAAAGTAAGATGTTACATTGGCTTTTGTAGAAAACATTACCCAAAATTTTTTATTTGCTGACACACACTTGAAGATGGGAGTAATATACAACGTCACATGACACACATTTAAAAAAAAAAATAAAAAAAAAATAAGGTCATAGAATGTTAATGCAAATACACATGCTCACCATTCTTCCTGGGCCTATCTGAATCCCGGACATGGGTTGCAGAGACTACTTTAGGAGGTATTACACTCCGCATGGGCTCCTCATACTCCAGATATCTTGCAATATAGGGCTGCCCACCACCGTTTTTTCGAGCCGACTTCGCCTCCTTGGCCATTTTGGACTTGACACGCCGCTTTATGTCATAGTACCGTTTGCGGCATGTGTCCTCCGTCCGCTTGACCACCCCCTCACTATTGACAGCAGCAACAACTTTCGCCCACAACACCGTCTTCTTCCGTGTTGGCACCTTGGCGGACACAGGCCCAAATACTGTAGCTGCCGCTGATACTTCATCAGCTCCCGCACCAATGCCACATTTTCTGCATAACTAAACTTGACATTCCGCCCAGTCTTAGTAGTGGTGCGTGGCTGCGGAGCTCTCTGACTGACACTATCACTGTCATAATTGTGTGTCTAAACACTTAACACAGAAAAAAAAATACAAACAACATACTCCTCCACTACCACTGCACAAATCACACACACACACACACACACACACACACACACACACACACACACACACACACACTGACAAGGGACTATAAAAAAAAATACTTGGACAAAAAATTAGACAAAACCACAAAAAACAAGACTACAAGAATGACAAGACTACTTTCAAACACAATACTACACTCAGAAATCGCAAACAACACTCCTCATCAAACCAAAAACTCACCTACCTCCACAGCACAACCTCCCTCCTCACCACTAACTAAACCCATGAGGTGCGGACGGTTTGGGGCGTATTTATATGGTTGCGCACAAACACTCCTACATCTGAAACACAACCAATCACGAACGGGGATGAAAAACGAAACTAAAAGTGAAAATGTGGCCGGGGTTTAAAAAAAACCCTGCCACGTTTAACTTAGAAAATAAACCAGCAAAAACAACAAAAACACGTACGCAAACGACAATGACGGCCGTAAATGTGCCAAAAAAAACCCGACTGGCATCGACATCGGAAAACACGAAAACCATAAAGTCGACTGCTTCGTAACTTTGCGTATATAGTTTCAAAATGTTGCATGAAAATGCACCCGATACAAAACGAGTTAAAACACTACACAAACCGACTCAAACACGAATATTAGTAAATATTGGCCCTGGTGTCTGAGGAGTGGTGAGACCCAGTGTCCAGAGGAAGATGCTGTTAGTTAGAGACATAGAAACATACACACGCACACAATCTCTCTCTCTCTAGGACTGATCTACCTGGCGTAATGTGTGTAAGTTGTGCTACCTGGCACAACATGTGTAAGGGGCTCTACCAGGAGTAATGTGTGTAAGGGGCTCTACATGGCGTAACGTATGTAACAGGAGCTCTACCTGGCATAAAATGTTTTAAGGGCTCTACCTGGCATAATTTTTGTAAAGGCCGCTACTTGGCATAATGTGTGTAAGGGGCCCTACCTGGCATAATGTGTGTAAGAGGCTCTACCTGGTTTAATTTTTGTAAGGACTGTTTCCTGGCATAGCATGTATAAGGGGCTCTACTTAGTGTAATTTGTGTAAGTGGTGCTACCTGGCATAGCATGTATAAGGGGTTCTACTGTGTGGTGTAATGTAAATAACAGACACTACTGTGCAGAGTATGGTGAATTGGTACTATTGTGTGGACACGCTCCTTCTTCATGAAGCACGCACTGTCCCTATTTTCAATATGGGTAGGAGGGCATAAATTCTGTTTCAGGCACAGGGCACAAACATGTTTAGTTACGGCTCTGCCTGGAACAGCCCCAGGGAGATTGCTAGACTCTTCATGGGGTCAGGGTGATCACCAGTGTTTCAGGGCCGCTACTTAACATTAAAGGAGAACATTATGACGGTTTCAGCATACTAGAAATGAATAAATCTTCAGAAAGAGTAAAGTGAAGAGATGCTGTATCCTGAACCTTCCGATATTTCTTTTCCAGAACATTATAATAGCATGCAATATTCTTGGCAAAGACACATTAGAATTTAGCTCTCATGCTCATTGTTTGTAACAATTACAGATGAAATTATGGCTATTATAGATTTTGTTTGATGACCTGAGAAGCACTCGAGCTCTGCAATTAGGAGATAAACATATGGTACAGTAATGACATGCATATAAGGAGTTTTGCCTGACATGCTATTTCTATTGGTCTGCTAAACCAAAGCTATTTGGTGTACTAGGTGTGACATCAAACTTGAATCCTAAATCATTAGCTTTCTGAAAGAACAGAACTTTCCAATGTCATTTGTTTGAGTTTGTAACAATACTGTAAAGTAATGGTTCCCAAATTCGGTCCTCAAAGCAACCTAACAGGCCACGTTTTAAGGACATCCATAGTTGAGCAGAGGTAACTAAATTAAACTGACTTAGGTAGTAATTGTAATGGCACTGGGGTTTTGGTGATTTGGCTCAGAACTCCTGGGGCCAGCTAGAATAGTGGGAGAGTGCACAGTAGTATGAAGCTTGATGGCCTGGGCAAAACTATAGTGGGTGCAAGGGGTGTCATTGTTATGGGGCCCAGAGGCTTAGGGGTCCTAAACCCAGGTTATAAAGTTGCATGCATACCAATTTCCCAGATTTGCCTGCTACACAACTTGGTCTGATTCATTGCCCAGCCTGAGTTGTGTGACATTACATTTTCAGGGAGAGGAGCATGTAGTGACAAGGGGGCACTGTAATGTGGCATAAATTGAACTGGATGCCATTGTAATGTGGCACAATATGAACTGGAGGGCACTGTAATGTGTCAAGATCTGATCTGCTCGTTGTAATATAGAGGGCACTATAATGTTACATAATAATAACTGGGGCACTTTAATGTGGCACAATATGAAATGAAGGCTCTATAGTGTGGCATAATATGGACTGCGGCACTGTAATATGGCATAATTTGAACTGGAGACACTCCAATGTGGCATGGTATGAACAGGGACACTGTAATGTGGCATAACATGAACGGGTGACACTGTATGTCATAATGTGACTGGGCGATACTGTGTGGCATAATGTGTACTGGCAGCCCAACTATGTGACATCATATAAACTAGGGAACTATGATAGTTCAGAAAATGAACTAGGGCACTATGATGGGGCATAAAATTAACAACTGCTGCAGAGAAGTGTCTCCTACAAATCATTGGGACAGGGGCCCCTTCAAAATGTGGCTATGGGGCTCACAAATTGAGCCTTGTTGCTTGAGGGCCTTAATGCTTTTTCTCATGCAGGTCACTGTAGCAATAATAATATACAGTATGACGCAGTATTGAGCAGAGACAGGTATCTGAATATCCTGAAATTATAGCAGACTGAGTAACACTGGAGTGAGTGCATGAAGCATGGCAAAGCAAATATACATGAGGGTTTGAATATACGTAGTACAGTGCAGAGGCGTCACCAGGTGTGGTGACACCCGGTGCGCACCCCTGATGTACTGCCGCGATCGCGGCAAAAAAAGGGCGTGGCCTTACAGCTAGGGGGCGTGGCTTCGCGGGGATACCGGGATCGTCACTCTGGGGGCTTGCCCAGCATCTCCGGAGATGCTGGGCTTCCCCCAGAGACGGTCTCAGTGTGCTGTCGGCTCCTCTGCTATGACAGGAGCCGGGTGCTGTAACGGAATTTCACACTGCAGCACCTGGCTCGGAGCTCCTGTCACTGCGGAGGAGCTGACATTTGGTGTCACCCCCTCCAGGTGTCACACCCGGGTGCGGGCCGCACCCCCCGCACCCGCCTTGTGACGCCACTGGTACAGTGGAGGAAGGCTGTTAAAGCAATTGTGTGCTATGCTCCTGATTCTGATTTGTATGCACATGCCCACTCAACTGTCATTTTTCATACTACAGACTTGCTAATCTTCTCAAGTAAAGCAGTCGCCCAGAAAAGAATAGAGACACCCACCAAAGCCACTGCAAAGTCCTCAGCAACTGAGTACTGATACACAGCATCCACTGGCGTATCTATAATGGGTGCAGTGTGTGGGGCACACCCTTCACCCATAATTTTTTATACTTACCCTCTGGAGACCCTCGAAGCAGCAACAGCGCTGCAGAAGTCACTGGGGAAATCGTCCAGCACCATTTTTCTGGGGTTTCACGCTTGCACAGTAGGAAAATCTCTAGGAAAACGGCCACTGTGCCCTTTTTTTCCGGAGAGCCGCACATGCGCTCTAGACTCTAGTGCCTAGAGCAAAAGTGCTGCCAGTTAGTAAGGAGGGGGCCCAGACGGATTCTGCACATGGGCCTCCTCCTCTCTAGAAACCCCTCTGACAGCTTCAATGCATAAATGAGGTACATTGACTCCCTGAGTGAGTCTAAGGTCACACAGATGGATCATGGCAGTAGTGATGCTGATGCCATGTTTTCTCTATGTACATGGTCACAGCTGAAGACCGTGACACAACACCATTTTTGCCACCACTCTCCGTAACCTTACACAAATGGCCCCTTCCTGTCAGTCACTCTGCAAATAAATCCTCGCTGCGACCGGCATTGCTGAAGTACATTGGTGTGTGCGCAGTCTACTAATAATTGCTAATTTGTATGAGCATTGGCATTGCATAGAACTCGGAATCAGGCCATACTGTATGTACACTGGAGGCAGACTGCAGATGGTATAACAAATGTACAAAAAAAAGTTGTTTGCCTGAGATTGCATTCTCGGTTGTGTTTAGGCTTTTTTCAAACTCAGAGATTTACTAAAGCAGAACACAGGAGTAAAATTACTATTTGAACTGCAAAACACGTCCAAAATTGCAGTTAGAAGGCATTACAATTTTGAAACAACTTGTGTTTTCAATAGAAAAGAATAAAACATGGAAATTTACTAAGAATCGTGTTCATAAACACCAAGCACACTCTCACCAAGATTCACTTTTCAAATAGGCATCCGCCTGTGAGGTGGGCCTGCACAGGTGCTTCTCTATGTAAAAGTCAAGAAAGAGTTAAAAATCTGTAGAAAAAAAATGATGTTTCCCCCCTTACAAGCTTAACTAGCCTTGGTTCAAACAATTCGGGACACAAAGGAGGTAATTCACCGAACTTCACCCATTTTACACGGTTTCCGAGGCAGCCACGGATCTTCCCACCTTGCTCGGTTAACACGAACGCGCCCGAACGTCATCATCCCGCTGTCGTATTCTCGCGAGATTCGTATTGCACATAAGGAGCCGCGCGTCGCCGCCATTTTCACTCGTGCATTGGAGATGACAGCGAGAGGACGTGGCTGCGTTCTCTCAGTTTCTGTGTTCAGTGTGCGGCAAATATCTGTGCTCAGTGTGCTGCAAATATCTGTGCTCAGTGTGCTGCAAATATCTACGTCCTCTGCCTGAAAACACTCCATATCTGTGCTGCATTGTAGTATATAGTAGGAAGACAGTGCAGAATATTGCTGACCACCAGTATATATATAGCAGTACGGTACAGTAGTCGATTGCTCTACCTCTGTGTTGTCAAGTATACTATCCATCCATATCTGTGCTGCATTGTAGTTGTGCGCAGTATATAGTAGGAGGACAGTGCAGAATTTTGCTGACCACCAGTATATATATAGCAGTATGGTACAGTAGTCCACTGCTCTACCTCTGTGTCATCAAGTATACTATCCATCCATATCTGTGCTGCATTTTAGTTGTGCGCAGTATATGGTAGGAGGACAGTGCAGAATTTTGCTGACAACCAGTATATATATATAGCAGTACGGTACAGTAGTCCATTGCTCTACCTCTGTGTCGTCAAGTATACTATCCATCCATATCTGTGCTGCATTGTAGTTGTGCGCAGTATATAGTAGGAGGACAGTGCAGAATTTTGCTGACCACGAGTATATATATATAGCAGTATGGTACAGTAGTCCATTGCTCTACCTCTGTGTCATAAAGTATACTATCCATCCATATCTGTGCTGCATTGTAGTTGTGCGCAGTATATAGTAGGAGGACAGTGCAGAATTTTGCTGACCACCAGTATATAGCACGGTACAGTAGGCCATTGCTATTGATATATTACCTGCATATAATTCCACACATTAAAAAATGGAGAACAAAAATGTGGAGGGTAAAATAGGGAAAGATCAAGATCCACTTCCACCTCGTGCTAAAGCTGCTGCCACTAGTCATGGCCGAGACGATGAAATGCCATCAACGTTGTCTGCCAAGGCCGGTGCCCAATGTCATAGTAGAGAGCATGTAAAATCCAAAAAACAAAAGTTCAGTAAAATGACCCAAAAAAATGAATATTAAAAGCGTCTGATGAGAAGTGTAAACTTGCCAATATGCCATTTGCGACACGGAGTGGCAAGGAACGGCTGAGGCCCTGTCCTATGTTCATGGCTAGTGGTTCAGCTTCACATGAGGATGGAAGCACTCATACTCCCGCTAGAAAAATGAAAATACTTAAGCTGGCAAAAGCACAGCAAAGAACTGTACGTTCTTCTAAATCACAAATCCCCAAGGAGAGTTCAATTGTGTCGGTTGCGATGCCTGATCTTCCCAACACTGGAAGGAGCACCCGCAGTCCAGTTCATGGTAGTCAAATTGAAGATGTCACTGTTGAAGTACACCAGGATGAGGATATGTGTATTGCTGGCACTGAGGAGGAAATTGACAAGGAGGATTCTGATAGTGAGGTGGTTTGTTTAAGTCCGGCACCCGGGGAGACACCTGTTGTCCGTGGGCCGAATATGGCCATTGACATGCATGGTCAAATTACAAAAAAAAATCACCTCTTTGGTGTGGAATTATTTTAACAGAAATGCGGACAACAGGTGTCAAGCTGTGTGTTGCCTTTGTCAAGCTGTAATAAGTAGCGGTAAGGACGTTAACCACCTAGGAACATCCTCCCTTATACGTCACCTGTAGCGCATTCATCAGAAGTCATTGACAAGTTCAAAAACTTTGGGTGATAGCGAAAGCAGTCCACTGACAACTAAATCCCTTCCTCTTGTAACCAAGCTCCTGCAAACCACACCACCAACTCCCTCAGTGTCAATTTCCTCCTTAGACAGGAACGCCAATAGTCCTGCAGCCCATGTCACTGGCAAGTCTGACAAGTCCTCTCCTGCCTGGGATTTCTCTGATGCATCCTTGAGTGTAACGCCTACTGCTGCTGGCGCTGCTGTTGTTGCTGCTGGGAGTCTATCGTCATCCCAGAGGGGAAGTCGGAAGACCACTTGTACTACTTCCAGTAAGCAATTGACTGTCCAACAGTCCTTTGCGAGGAAGATGAAATATCATAGCAGTCATCCTGCTGCAGGTCTTGGCAGCTGCAGTGGTGTTAAACGTGTGTCCGGTATCCACCGTTAATTCACAGGGACTTAGAGAATTGATTGAGGTACTATGTCCCCGGTACCAAATACCATCTAGGTTCCATTTCTCTAGACAGGCGATACCGAGAATGTACACAGACCTCAGAAAAAGAGTCACCAGTGTCCTAAAAAATGCAGTTGTACCCAATGTCCATTTAACCATGGACATGTGGACAAGTGGAGCAGGGCAGACTCAGGACTATATGACTGTGACAGCCCACTGGGTAGATGTTTTGCCTCCCGCAGCAAGAACAGCAGCGGCGGCACCAGTAGCAGCATCTCACAAATGCCAACTCGTTCCTAGGCAGAAAGAAAACACAGAATTGGGCGCTAGTGTTTAAATCGTATGTTAGCCGCATGTTCCTGGGGCTTGGTTCCTCTGCCACCACTTTAATAGAACAAGAAAAAAACACAGACTTGAACTGCGCTTAACAACCAATTGAAGATTTTATTCACTATCACAATAAAAAATATATATTTATACAATCACCGGCCGCATTTCATATATTGCACAAACCATAAGTAAATTAATACGGACCTTCAATGCCTTTATAATACACACTGAGGAAGCCGCCGACGGCACATCGAGGCGGAGAAACGCGTATGTGGAGTAGTAGATAAGTGAGTTCACAGCCGGCCGGCTAAGGTATTTACCAAGTGACTGTTAGGCATACTCTGTATGATGGCTTACTAACCAACTAATCAACTCGGTACCCGGACACCTGGACCCCAGTGCTAAGGGGGAATAGGGAGTGTGCTCCCAGACCTGAGTATCATTATAGCCATAATTTCATTCATAGACAGCCTCGATACCCTTTTGCTAAAGGGAAGGACATTTACAAGCTTGCTATAACTGCATTAATAACACCGCTTTGCTGACCTACGGCTCATTGGATGGTTACTAATCAATGACTGGTATTCAGTTTAACCCCGCAGACATATGGGCACTATAAGAATATTTCATTTTTTCTTTTGCCGCTATAGAAATAAATAAAAACGGACAATAGACGAAATGCTATACATTGCAGGGACGCCTGCAAGGTTATAGGAGTCACCTATGAGCAGCTTTATAGTCAGTGAAACGACTATGTGTGCACTGAGTTTTTCATTCTTGTTTTTAAGAGATTTATATATGCTAATTATGTGCTAATTATGTGTTATAGAGGCATTGAAGGTCCGTATTAATTTACTTATGGTTTGTGCAATATATGAAATCCGGCTGGTGATTGTATAAATATATATTTTTTATTGTGAGAGTGAATAAAATCTTCAATTGGATGTTAAGCGCAGTTCCAGTCTGTGTTTTTTTCTCGTTCCTAGGCAGGAACCTAGGCTTTGTATCACCGCTTTCCATAAGAGGCACACAGCTGACAACCTCTTACGGAAACTGAGGAACATCATCACAGAATGGTTTACCCCAATTGGACTCTCCTGGGGATTTGTGACATCAGACAACACCAGCAATATTGTGCGTGCATTACATGTGGGCAAATTCCAGCACGTCCCATGTTTTGCACATACATTAAATTTGGTGGTGCAGAATTTTAAAAAAAATGACAGGGGCGTGCAATAGATGCTGTCGGTGGCCCGAAGAATTGCGGGCCACTTTCGCCATTCAGCCACCGCATGCCGAAGACTGGAGCACCAGCAAACACTCCTGAACCTGCCCCGCCATCATCTGAAGCAAGAGGTGGTAACGAGGTGGAATTCAACCCTCTATATGCTTCAAAGGATGGAGGAGCAGCAAAAGGCCATTCAAGCCTATACATCTGCCTACAATATAGGCAAAGGAGGGGGAATGCACCTGACTCAAGCGCAGTGGAGAATGATTTCAACGTTGTGCAAGGTTCTGCAACCCTTTGAACTTTCCACACGTGAAGTCAGTTCAGACACTGCCAGCCTGAGTCAGGTCATTCCCCTCATCAGGCTTTTGCAGAAGAAGCTGGAGAGATTGAAGGTGGAGCTAAAACGGAGCGATTCCGCTAGGCATGTGGGACTTGTGGATGGAGCCCTTAATTCGCTTTACCAGGATTCACAGGTGGTCAATCTGTTGAAATCAGAGCACTACATTTTGGCCACCGTGCTCGATCCTAGGTTTAAAGCCTACATTGTATCTCTCTTTCTGGCAGATACAAGTGTGCAGAAGTGCAAAGACCTGCTGGTCAAGTCAAGCGGAACGTGACCCGTCAACAGCTCCTTCTTCACATTCTCCCGCAACTGGGGCTGCGAGGAAAAGGCTAAGAATTCCGAGCCAACCCACTGGCGGTGATGCAGGGCAGTCTGGAGCGAGTGCTGACATCTGGTCCGGACTGAAGGACCTACCAACGATTACTGACATGTTGTCTACTGTCACTGCATATGATTCTGTCCCCATTGAAAGAATGATGGAGGATGATATGAGTGACCGCATTTAAGTAGGCACGTCAGACAGTCCGTACGTATACTGGCAGGAAAAAGAGGCAATTTGGAGGCCCTTGCACAAACTGGCTTTATTTTACCTAAGTTGCCCCCTCCAGTGTGTACTCCGAAAGAGTGTTTAGTGCAGCTGCTCACCTTGTCAGCAATCGGCGTACGAGGTTACTTCCAGAAAATGTGGAGAAGATGATGTTCATCATAATGAATTATAATCAATTCCTCCGTGGAGACATTCACCAGCAATTGCCTCCAGAAAGTACACAGGGACCTGAGATGGTGGATTCCAGTGGGGAAAAATTAATAATTTGTGAGGAGGGGGATGTACACAGTGAAAGGGGTGATGAATCGGACAATGAGGAGGAGGTGGACATCTTGCCTCTGTAGAGCCAGTTTGTGCAAGGAGAGATTGATTGCTTCTTTTTTGGTGGGGGCCCAAACCAACCAGGCATTTCAGTCTCAGTCGTGTGGCAGACCCTGTCGCTGAAATGATGGGTTTGTTAAAGTATGCATGTCCTGTTTATACAACATAAGGGTGGGTGGGAGGGCCCAAGGACAATTCCATCTTGCACGTCTTTTTTCTTTAATTTATCTTTGCATCATGTGATGTTTGGGGCCAATTTATTTTAAGTGCCATCCTGTCTGACACTGCAGTGCCACTCCTAGATGGGCCAGGTGTTTGTGCCGGCCACTTGGGTCGCTTAGCTTAGTCATCCAGTGACCTTGGTGCAAATTTTAGGACTAAAAATAATATTGTGAGGTGTGAGGTGTTCAGAATAGACTGGAAATGAGTGGAAATTATGGTTATTGAGCTTAATAATACTATGGGATCAAAATGACCCCCAAATTCTATAATTTAAGTTGTTTTTGAGGGGTTTTTGAAAAAAAACACCCGAATCCAAAACACACCCGAATCCGACAAAAAAATTTCAGGGATGTTTTGCCAAAACGCGTCCGAATCCAAAACACGGCCGCGGACCTGAATACAAAACCCGAAAAATGTCCAGTGCACATCACTACTAGAAACCACCCTAAAGGACCGATTGTTTCTTTCTGAGAATATTGGGGTGCAGGGCAGGCAGGGATGTTCATTATTAGATATGTACCCCTTCGCCTATTTTAAATACACATTGCTCATGATGACATACTTAATACTGAAACGCACCACAGATATCTTAACTAGAGATGTGCACTAACCACTTTCTTTTGTTTTAAATCTATTTTGTTTTTTGTTTTTGCCACGTGTTTTGGTTTTGGATCTGTATTTTTTTTAAACATTTCTAAAAACAGCAAAATCACATAATTTAGGCCTTTTTTTTTTTTTTTACCCTACAGGATTATTAACTTGAACAACATTAATTTGGAGTCATTTCCAGTCAATTATCCCCACCTCGGAGCTCACAATATTGTTTTCATCCAGTTTAGACCAAAAGATTGTAAGAGCTAGCTGGCTGACTAAGCTAAACAACAACTATGACAGTTCAACTTCAAAGATAGCACATCTAGGAAACAGAGTGGCACTGCAGTGGCAGACAGAATTATCACTTTGATAAACCATATGACCCCATAGAAAAATTAAACCAAGAATGTTGTTATTAATCAAGAACTAGATGAGAAGGAAGGAAGGATTGATTTGTAAGTTACATTCATTTAGATGCTTGATTCCAAAAATGTAACTCAATTTGGGCATTGGGGCACATTAATAATTGAGCATTCTTTCATGGCCTTCTCTCCTGAGATGAGTTTTTTTTAAATTTTTATTTAATTGAATTTCATTTTTTGATTGACTAAGATAATTTACGAGGGGGGGGGGGGGTTTGGGGAGTTTTGCCCACACATTAAACTTGGTGGTTCAGAATTTTTGTTTAAAATGCCAGTGGCATGTAGGAGAAGCTGTATGTGGCCCAAAAATGTTTGGACATTTTCAACATTCGTACAGCAATTGCATGTAGAATATTTCAGCCGCTGCAAGAACAGTTCCATTTGCCATGCCACAATCTTAAGCAAGAGGTATTGACCAGGTGGAATAGAGGATAAGTGTAAGATGTTTGCAGCCCCAAGGTGTGCAGTACCTTAAGGATAATCTGGACACTGGTTATGTCTCAAACAGTCTGATGTAACTCCTTTCACAGCAACTGAGTAGAAGTTTCACTCTAACTACAGTAGTATACCGGCCTTGAATGAGCTGTTTAACACCTCCACCCCTCCTCGGTCAGTGTAATCCTCCCCCCCCCCCCCCCGGTTACTATATGCAGCAATGCAAATCCAACACCCTTCCCTACTACACCCCGGTAGGTGATTGAGTACAGTTAGCTGGGTTAATATGACTGGAGCACCTGTTTAGCTGACTGTCTATCCACAGTCACTCAAAGTAACAATTCAACACACACACACACACACACACACACACACACACACACACACACACACACACACACACACACACACACACCAGCCTCTCCCTGATAGGTGAATTTAAAAAGATCTGAGCCAGGGGACAGTGGTGCGCACAGTGCCACCTGACCTCGTCCTCACCTTCTACTCACCTTCTCCTCTTGAGAGCAGCATGGAGGCATGTGGATGGAAGAGGAGCAGGTACCCGGCAGCTGTCACACACTACAAACAATGCAGTGACAGTCTTCCAGGAACTCCATTAAACAACCCTGTCGGTGGGTTTATCCATATTAAATTTTTTTTAAAAATACACTTTTGTTAAATTAAATGTACCACATAAAAAATAACAAAGTAATGACACTATTCTACTTCCCCACATTTTAAACTGAAAATGCATCCCAGTGAAATTCTTTTCCCAGAGGGCAACAAGTCACAAAGATTAACTAAGTCATAAAATGATCTGTCACACAGTACCAATGACACTCAGAGGCCCACGGGAAACCCAGGATAGAATATTTGGGTGAGATTCAAATGATATATCACGCCCAATTTCCTTTCTAAAATGATCTCCGTTATCGCGCATATTGCGCCCATAGTAATCAGGTTTAGCCGTGTAAAGGGTTGGGTGCCTCTCTACTCCCGGAGTAGCGAGCTGAAATAATGATCCAACGTTCCTGAGGGCAGAAATAGAACGGGTGTGGAAAGGGGTGAAAAGAATTAAATCCCGCCCTTTGAATGGTACCATCACCAGGTGTACTTGTGGTCGTTCTGTCTGGAATCTGGACTACTTTGTCTTTCATACCTTCTGCCTTTATTGGGAACCATTGCGTTTATCTCATGGATAATCAGTCTTTGCCATCATTTATGGAGGCAGACGTATAACTCAGTAACATAAAATACAGTAACTATCCACACAAATGTAAGTATGATGTGTGTGAAGAAAGGTTGGTTGTATACAGGGCCAGTGCTAGGGTGCCCCTTTTATAAAATTTGCCCTCCCCCATATTTAATAAAGGAACAGCGCACTCTGAGAACGTGCACAGTAAAATTGGGTGTGGTCTCACAAGAAAGGACCAAAACCCACAAGATCCAATGCCGAAATGATGACATTTTGCCTCAATTTGGAATCCAAGCCTGGTGGGTAAACCTGAGCCACAGCTCGGATTCCATCAGATCCCTGAAGTTCAGACGGGCTTGGTTTTCAGGAAACCTAGTCTGCACATCTCTAATCTTATCACTGTCACTGACCTGGGTTGGGAGTGTTGAGAACTCGGGGGTTCTTCCGATGATCGGGAAGAGGAACCACAGCTGGGCCGGAGCAGGGATGGCCGGATGTAGGTTTTCCTCATGCAGAACTTAG
Organism: Pseudophryne corroboree; assembly: GCF_028390025.1. Classification (NCBI taxonomy): domain Eukaryota; kingdom Metazoa; phylum Chordata; class Amphibia; order Anura; family Myobatrachidae; genus Pseudophryne; species Pseudophryne corroboree. The sequence continues at coordinate 440,079,253 of NC_086447.1, forward strand.
CCGTTGTAACCGACGTGTAATGCTAAAGAATTAGTTGGGGCCAAGGCTTGGGGGCGATGCAGAAGTACACAGAGAAATGAAGAACTTGTGAGCGATGTTGTAGAAATGAATGAAGATTTGAGAACGATGTTGAAGCACACAGAGGAATGAAGAACTTGTGAGCGATGCCGAAGAGATGAATGAAGATTTGAGAATGATGTTGAAGCACACAGAAGAATGAAGAACTTGTGAGCGATGCTGAAGAAATAAATGAGGATTTGAGATTCAGTGTAACACTGGAAGTTTGGGAGTCCTTCCACTTAGGGATATCCTGTAATACTGGAAGCACAGGAGGTGTCCCTCTGAGAGACACACTGTAACGCTGGTAACGCAGAGAATGTCCCACTGAAAGATACACTGTAATGCTGGTAGCACAGGAAAGGTTCCACTGAGTGATACACTGTAACGCTGGTAGCACAGGGAAGGTTCCACTGAGTAATACACTGTAACGCTAGTAGCACAGGGAAGATTCCATTGAGTGATACACTGTAACGCTGGTAGCACTGGGAATGTCCCACTGAAAGATACTCTGTAACGCTGGAACACAAGAGACGTTCAGCTTGGGAACACGCTGAACGCTGCTAGCACTGGTGATCATTGGAAAGACGATACTCAGGCGCCGGGGCTCTGTATGGCGTCTGCCTTTGAACTTCCTGCCTTCTACCGATTGGCGGAAGGGGCCGATGATGTCACCCGCTCACCACGCTCTCGTGGATGCCGGGCGCAATGGCTGCGCCCACTCCCCGGGAACACGCCGGAGGCAGCGCCAGCAAGACGCGACGACCCGGAGCCCACCGGGGGCGACGACCACCGGGAGACCCAGCGCACCCGGAGCGGTAAGCGTGCAGCCGCAGCGCCATGAGTGTGACAGTACCCCCTCCTCTAGGAGTGGCCCCTGGACACTTTCCTGGTTTCGTTGGATGTTTAGAATGAAAGATCCGGACTAGTCAGGGAGCAGTGACTTCAGAAGCTTTGACCCAGCTCCTCTCCTCAGGACCATAACCTTTCCATTCTACCAGATACTGTAAATTCTTGTGAAGATAACGAGAGTCAAGAATAGTTTGGATTTCAAATTCCGTTCCAGATTCAGTTTCTACTGAGGTTGGGCTAGGAGACTCTGAATGAAACCGATTCAAAATGAGGGGACGAAGGAGAGAAACATGGAAAAAATTTGGTACCCGAAAGTGGGAAGGCAATCCCAATTTGCAGACAACAGGGTTCAGGACTTGCAAAACGGGGTAAGGATCGATGAACCTCGGAGCAAACTTCATAGCGGGTATTCTTAAACGAAGATTGTGGGTAGAGAGCCATACCCTGTCACCAACTTTGTACTGAGGAGCTGCTCGCCATTTTCTTTCCGCAAAGAATTTGTAGCGGCCAGAGATTTTCTTGAGATTAGCATGAACCCTACTCCAGATTTGACTGAAGTGCCGGAGAGTGGAAGCTGCAGCAGGAACATCCTCCGAAGGAAAAATTGGTATTTCTGGAACTCGTGGATAGAATCCATAATTAATGAAGAATGGGGACTCACCATTGGAAGAGTGGTACAGATGATTATGGGCAAACTCGGCCCAGGGTAACAGTTCTACCCAATCGTCCTGTGAAGGAGAGAGATAAACGCGGAGAAAAGTCTCTAAATCTTGATTGACACGTTCAGTTTGCCCATTGGTTTGTGGATGGTAAGCAAATGAGAACTTGAGTTTTATTTGTAAGGCTGAGCAGAGAGCCCTCCAAAATCTTGCAGTGAACTGTACCTCTCGATCAGAGACTATCTCCCGAGGTAACCCGTGCAGGTGGAAGTGTTCACGAATAAATAGTAAAGCCAACTTGGGAGCCATTGGTAAACCGGTCAACGGAACAAAATGTGCCATTTTTGAAAAGCGGTCAATAATCACCCAGATGGTATTGTAACCCTTGGAGAAGGGTAATTCGGTAATAAAGTCCATAGAAATATGGGTCCAGGGTTTCTTAGGAATGGACAGTGGATGAAGCAACCCCGCAGGAAGCAGATGAAGAGTTTTGTGCTGAGCACATTGAGGACATGAATTAACATAATTTTGTATATCTTTCTTCATGGTGTCCCACCAATATGACCTTCGTAGAAATTCACACATTTTTTGAACTCCAGGATGACCGGAAAACTTGGAGATATGAGCCCACTGCAGTAACTTTGGTCGAAATTGAACTGGTACAGACATTCTCCCAGGAGGAGGACCCAGAGAGGTGGGAGCTGCTGAAATAGAGACTGGACTGAGAATTAAACTCTTTTCAAAGGAATTCTCCTCATCCGAGGCCGTTAAAGAACGAGACAGAGCATCAGCCTTAGCGTTAAGAGTCCCGGCCCGGTACTTAATAACGAACGAGAACCGAGTGAAGAAGAGCGCCCATCTAGCTTGACGGGGATTCAAGCACCTGGCCGTCTTGATATACAACAAGTTGTTGTGATCGGTGTAAATAGTAATTAGGTGTTTAGCACCTTCCAATAAGTACCTCCATTCTTCTAGGGCAAATTTTATTGCTAAAAGTTCCTGATCTCCAATGGTGTAGTTTCGTTCAGCGGGAGAGAACTTACGAGAATGGAAACCACATGGCTGTAACTTCCCATCAGAAGAGTACTGTGAAAGGACGGCACCGATGCCTACTGAGGAAGCATCGACTTCCAAGAAGAATGGTTTTGAGAAATTCGGTTGTTGGAGTACCGGAGCAGACATAAAGGCTGATTTCAACCGGGCAAACGCTACTACAGCTTCGGAAGACCAGAGACTTGGGTCAGACCCCTTTTTGGTTAGGGCAGTAATGGGTGCAACAATGGTAGAAAATTCCTTAATGAATTTCCGATAGTAATTTGCAAAGCCCAGGAATCTTTGTACCGCTTTCAAGGAGAGAGGCTGAGTCCAGTCCCGAGTGGCAGTGAGTTTTTCTGGATCCTTGCAAAGCTCCGTAACCAAGATGACATAACCGAGGAACGGAATTGAAGGGACCTCAAAGATACATTTGGAAATCTTGCCGTAGAGACGATTCCTTCGTAAGCGAAGAAGTACTTCTTTGACCTATACTCTGTGCTCTGCAAGATTCTTAGAAAATATCAGAATGTCATCCAAGTACACCACTACGCTTTGGTATAACATATCTCGGAAGATTTCGTTTACAAATCCCTGAAAAACGGCAGGGGCATTGCTGAGGCCAAACGGCATTACCAGATACTCGTAATGCCCGTCCCTGGTATTGAAGGCCGTCTTCCATTCGTCCCCCTGTCGGATATGTATCAGATTATAGGCTCCTCTTAAGTCGAGTTTAGTGAAGACATGGGCTCCACGAACCCTATCAAATAGCTCTGTGATTAGCGGCAAAGGGTATTTGTTCTTAATGGTGATATCGTTTAAGCCACGATAATCAATACATGGTCTTAACCCCCCGTCCTTCTTCTTCACGAAAAAGAAACCTGCTCCAGCCGGGGAGGTAGAGGGGCGAATGAATCCTTTCAGTAGATTAGATTTGATATAGTCCGACATAGTTGGGTCTCGGGTAATGACAAGGGATATGTGAGTCCCCGGGATGGCATTTTCCCTGGGATATGCTCAATGGGACATTCCCAGGGTCTATGGGGTGGTAACTGATCGGCCGCCTGTTCCGAGAACACATCTGTGAACTCCCGATAGGCCTCCGGAATGAGCTCCTCATCCGACTTGGAAGATGCACGGAGCGGGTAAACAGGAGTGAGACAACTAGAGTGACAAAACGAACTCCAGGACAATATTTTTGACGACTTCCAGTCGACGTGAGGGTTGTGAATTTTAAGCCAAGGTAGGCCAAGAACAAGATCGTGAGGCATCTCCGGAATTACTAGAAACTCCAAATGTTCTTGATGCAGAGCTCCGACCTGCAGCTTGATTGGCTCTGTGCGACTTGTAATAAGACCATTAGATATTTTGGTACCATTGATGGCAGTCAACGTAATAGGTCGTTTGACAGACTGTAACTGTAAACTCAGACTCTGAACACAAGAAAGAGAAACAAAATTCCCTGCAGCCCCAGAGTCCAGCAGGGCCTTAACCGGTTTGGCTATAGACTCAGAAAACAGAGACACGGAGAGTAAACAATCCACTGTCGGAGAAGATTTAGATGTAACCCCTAACTTGACTCCTCTGGAACAAGCTAGGCCTGCCTGTTTCCCGGACGGGACTTGCAGAACTTGATAAAGTGATCCGCGGCTCCACAGTAGAGGCAGAGTTTACCCTCACGACGGCGCTGTCGTTCCTCTGGGGACAGCCGGGATCGGTTGATTTGCATGGGTTCATCCGGACTCGGGGTAACTGTTTGCTTAGGCAGGGGAAGCCGTAATCTGGATCGATCCGATCGACTACGTTCGCCACCTCGTTCCTGCATGCGAAGATCCACCTTGACACAGAGTGAGATCAACTCTTCTAAAGGATCCGTCAGATCCCTAGTGACCAGCTCGTCCTTCAGACGGTCAGAGAGCCCGTTCCAGAAAGCGGCCCTGAGAGCATCATTATTCCAGCGTAGTTCCGAGGCAATGGTGCGGAAGTGAACCACATACTGTCCCACAGAACGGGAGCCTTGACGGACTCGGAGCAGGTCCGACGAAGCAGCGGTCGTTCTGTCGGGCTCATCAAAAATCCTTTGGAATGACGTGATGAAATTAGTGTAACTGGAAACCAATGGGTCAGATCGTTCCCACAACGGAGACACCCAATCCAACGCCGAACCTTCAAGCAAGGAAATAATGTATGCCACTTTGAACCGATCCGTGGGGAAATTGTGTGAGAGAAGTTCAAAATGCACCTCGCATTGGTTGAGAAAACCACGCCAATTCTTTGGATTCCCATTATAGCGAGAGGGAGTAGGAAGCTGAAGGCATGCCCTGGTTCCAGACGAGGATTGAACATTACTGGAGATGGCTACTGGAACGGGTACTGGAGCAGGAGCCGGAACTACTGAAGCCAGGGAAGCCTGAATTTGATCCAGCCGGCCGGATAATTCCTGGAGATACTGCATCACCTGGCTCTGTGCCGCCTCCTGACTCTGAACTCGGGAAGCCAAGTTTTGGATGGCGCTTGACTCTGGGTTCCGATCCCCCGGGTCCATGTGGCCTGAATATACTGTCACTGACCTGGGTTGGGAGTGTTGAGAACTCGGGGGTTCTTCCGATGATCGGGAAGAGGAACCACAGCTGGGCCGGAGCAGGGATGGCCGGATGTAGGTTTTCCTCATGCAGAACTTAGCCGTTGTAACTGACGTGCAATGCTAAAGAATTAGTTGGGGCCAAGGCTTGGGGGCGATGCTGAAGTACACAGAGAAATGAAGAACTTGTGAGCGATGTTGAAGAAATGAATGAAGATTTGAGAACGATGTTGAAGCACACAGAAGAATGAAGAACTTGTGAGCGATGCTGAAGAAATAAATGAGGATTTGAGATTCAGTGTAACTCTGGAAGTTTGGGAGGCCTTCCACTTAGGGATATTCTGTAATACTGGAAGCACAGGAGGTGTCCCTCTGAGAGATACACTGTAACGCTGGTAACGCAGAGAATGTCCCACTGAAAGATACACTATAACGCTGGTAGCACAGGAAAGGTTCCACTGAGTGATACACTGTAACGCTGGTAGCACAGGGAAGGTTCCACTGAGTGATACACTGTAACGCTAGTAGCACAGGGAAGATTCCACTGAGTGATACACTGTAACGCTGGTAGCACAGGGAATGTCCCACTGAAAGATACTCTGTAACGCTGGAACACAGGAGACGTTCAGCTTGGGAACACGCTGAACGCTGCTAGCACTGGTGATCATTGGAAAGACGATACTCAGGCGCCGGGGCTCTGTACGGCGTCTGCCTTTGAACTTCCCGCCTTCTCCCGATTGGCAGAAGGGGCCGATGACATCACCCGCTCACCACGCTCTCGTGGATGCCGTGCGCAATGGCGGCGCCCACTCCCCGGGAACCCGCCGGAGGAAGCGACAGCAAGACGCTACGACCCGGAGCCCACCGGGGGCAACGACCGCCGGGAGACCCAGTGCACCCGGAGAGGTAAGCACGGCAGCCGCAGCGCCGCGAGTGTGACAATCACATTTGCTTCTTTGTTGAAAGCTTGCTTATTCTAACTATATGAAGCTAGTCATATTGGTCAGTTTAAACCACATCCCTTGTATTCTCCTCTTTGCCATGCTTTACCTGAGCTATACTGCCTAAATATGGCATCTGCCTTAATACAACTGTCAGCTTCGCCTGTCTCCAATGCACCGATTGCTCTCCATCAGTGCACTGTAGGTGTCGGGGTTGCTGCCATCAATTACAGGTATGTACAGTATACCAGCCCCACTCAGGCCATTAAAATATGTCACCACTATTATATGCTTATTAAGGTAGAGTAATAATTGAGAAGCGAAGATGGGATGTACTGGAATACATATGGGAGACCGGCAGATGGGATGCCGGTTATCACTATACCGACAGCGGCATCCCGGCTGCAAGTCAATGAGTCCCCTCGCGCTTTGGGCCTGGTGGCAATTTTCGCTTGCCACAGGTTATATTCTCGCTCGGGTGGTGGCATGGACCCCCCACCTGAGAGGGAATATGGACTGCGGTTGGGAGTGCGACTGCCGGCATTTCACAGGCTGTCAGGATTCCGGCGTCGATATCCTAAATGCCGTGATCCCACAGCCGATATAGTAACTGCATCCTGATGAACTGTATGTGTACAGTATGTTAGGAAAGCTGACTAGTCAACGCATTTGTGCAGTGGAATAAAGGGGAAGCACTGTAGAAAAAGAGTATAATTTGCATAGGTGTTAGTAACTGAGTAATAATGGAAACAGGTATTTTTGTGTGGTTTTTTGTTTTTTTATTAGCTAACAAAAAGCCCAAATGTTATTTTGTCCCCTATACTGTATGGGTTTTGTAATACTGTATGTCTTGCTTGTGCTCAGGAGTATACACAAATTTATGAGGCATGGTGTACTAATTTACTATTCACAGCTCTGTTTTAGTTATCTCTAAATTAATAAAATGGAAAATTAAATGTTACTGCTTTGTGGATAGCCACACATTTAATAATAAAATAAGCATTTGGCTTTAGTTTGCAGCCCAGAAGTCTGATTTTGTCAGGTGGCCCAAACCACATTTTCCATACCTATGGCTTCATGGGAAAACTATGGATAACATTCCGGATTTATTATGTTACTAACAGAAGTGGTGAGTAATGTAAATCTGAAATACAGTAATAAAGATATGTCAGTGTCTTTCACTAGTTAACACATACTGACATGATTATTCAACCAAACACAATTTTTAGCTCCCCCCAAAAAGTTTATTTTTATAAGTACAGAGAAATGAATCAATTATAACATTAGTGATACAATAGAGGGCTGAATTAGCAGTGTCAGCTTTGCTAATAAGTTACAAATAATTAAGTTCTGTTGTGCAATGCTACAGTTTTAGCTCTAAATATTTATTACCAGATTAATAAACTAAAAAAATATGAACAGAAATATTTTGCCTTCCAATATACAATAATATGTGGGCAAATTCAATGGCTGATGCTTCATCGTTGGGGGCACCAAGAAGGGAAGGGTGGGACAGGTCTGATAGACCAAGCCTGCCCAGATGGTGTTACATGATAGCAGTAGCCATGGTCCGTCTAGCACCACATAACTACTTGGCTTCTGCTAAGGATCTGATCTTTTTAATGGGACATGACCACATCCCCATATATATGGCCATGCCCTCCCAATAGTACTGGTAGCCTCATGTCATTGTACAGGAAGATTATATACTAGCATCCTAACAGCAGTGCTTTTTCTGATGGTAGTCAGTGATACTATATACAGTACCGTTACCTTTGGTTTTTATTTCTCTACATCTTAGAAATGCTTTTGGAAAAAGCTAGAAATCTGTGAATTTGTTCATTAGTTTTATAAATGATTAAGTAATGGTCTGAATACTTGAAATTTAAGCTACTATATGTCTTGTATAAAAATGTATCTTAAAGTGACTACCAATAACGTTTAGTTATTGTACCAATTTCCTTTTTTATAAAAAAAAGTATTGGTTTGCTGCACTTAAAAATTAAAACAGCAAAGCTTTGCCAAGATACCTTAAAGTAGAAACCATAAATTTGGAATGTGGCATATACTGTATACTAAGGGTTCAAGTGCACACAGGGCCATGTTTTAAGGTGGCCCTGCACCATTCCCTGATTTGTTCCCTGGTCTACATTGCAGCTAGAGCTTTTCTACCTCATAGGAAGACTACAAAATAAAAATACTACTTTCAAGTCCTGTATGGTTTCCAATCTTAATTGCAGTAGATTTACTCATATGGTGTAATCTCTTAAAAGTTCTAAATACACCACTTGTGATAAAATTCCAGTATGACAGTGATTCTGTAGGGTTTCTACTAGAGGGGAAAACATGCAGGGCTGGATTAACAATGGGGCTGATGGAGCTGCAGCTCCAGGCCCTTCATCAAAATAGGCTCACAGTATTCTGAGTTGCTGCTATAAACAGGAATTGTTTTTTCCTGCTGCAGCATCCTGCCAGTGCAGTCGCCGGAGCCCCTCATCCCCTACCAGTGCAGCTGTCAGATCACTCCTCGAGTCCTCCCCTACTTGCCAGCGCAGCAGGCGAATCACTCTTCCCCCCGCTGACAGCGCAGCCAGAACCAGATTAAGGGGGGTGCTCTGGGGGTAAGTACCCCTGGGCCCCCTGTCTAAAAGGGCCCCCCTGCCACCCACCACAGATCGGATCTCTATTACCGATCTGTGGAGCAGCAATGCGCTCCCCCCACTGATAGCCGATACAGCTGCCGGTGCTGCGCTCCGCCTACCCCTGCCCAATAGGAACCCTAACCCACGTGATGTGAAGATGTCACGCCATGCACGCTCTCCTCTTGTACTGCGTCTTGCCGTCTCTTCTCCTGTTCCAGCTTTTTCCTCATGTGGCTCTCTCCCGTACCTGCGGTGCGAACTCCCCTCGTGTTCCAAATCTCTCCTCATGTGGCCCTCTCCCGTACCCGCCGTGCACTCTGCCCTCCTGTACCCACCTCCTGTCAGTCCTAGGACGCCAGACAGGTAATTGCTAAATGTGATGCTACTGGGGACTGGGGGGAAATTGTCAGAACTATTTTGACTATTTTGTTGATGAAAGTTTGATTTTGAGGCTAGTATGTCATGTGTATATATTTCCAAACATATTTTAAGTATTATGTCCCTGCAGGGGTGTAGCGAGGGTGGCTCATGTGTAGCACGAGCTCCAGGCGCCAGAAAAGTTAGAGGGCGTTCGCAGAGCAAGCGGAGGAGAAGCAGAGGGGGAACACACTGACTCGGACTCTGAGACTAGGTTGGGAACAGAATAGGCCAGAGGCAACAGCAGGAGATACTGAAAGCTAGCACATCCTGGAGCTCTACCCATCCTCTTTATATGGCTCGCTGTGTGCTTGTGGCTGTGCTGCAAGGTTACTTCTGTACTGCAGCACCACTCTGCCACCGGGGACCTCTCTCTGTCTAGCCCAGCTGCTTGCAGCAACTCTCTCTGCCCCAGATGCTGCATAATCTCTCTCTGCACTATCTTTTGTAACATCTCTCTCTTTCCTGGAAGCTGCAGCACACGTCTTTACTTCAGATGCTGCAGCAGCACCTCTCTCTGCCCTGGCTGCTGCAGCACCTTTTTCTGCCCCAGCTGCTGCAGCACCTCTCTGTGCCCCAGCTGCTGCAGCAGCAGCACCTAACTCTGCCTCTCATGAAGTTGCAGCACTTCTCTCAGCACCTCAAGCTGCTGCAGAGCAGCTACTTCTGCCCCTCAGGCAATTATGTAACATTATTTTCATTGAGGCATAGTGGGATTACCAGGTCAGAGATGGTAATCATTTTCATTGAGGCATTGGGAGATTATCAGATCTGGGGGACGGGGTCAGTTTTGGGGCATTATGTTCATTGAGAGATTGGGGGATTATCAGGTCTGTTTGGGTATTATTTTCATTAGGGGATTGGTGGGTTGTGAGGTAAGGTCAGTGGGGCATACATAGTGGGTTTTCATTTATCTGAATTAAATACGTAAATAGTTAAATCTACTCCCATAATGGCTCGACTGTGGTGTAATGTGTATAAGGATCTCTACCACGGCATAACAAGTGTAAGGGGCTTTACCATGGTGTAACATGTATAAGGGGCTCTACTGTGCCATAATATGTATAAGGAGCTCTACTTTGGCGTAACGTGTATAAGTAGCTCTAAAGGAATAATGGCCCTCATTCCGAGTTGTTCGCTTGGTAATTTTCTTCGCATCACAGCGATTTTCCGCTAATTGCGCATGCGCAATGTTCGCACTGCGACTGCGCCAAGTAAATTTGCTAAGAAGTTTGGTATTTTACTCACGGCATTACAAGGTTTTTTCTTCGTTCTGGTGATCGGAGTGTGATTGACAGGAAGTGGGTGTTTCTGGGCGGAAACTGGCCGTTTTCTGGGAGAGTGTGAAAAAAACGCTGCCGTTTCTGGGAAAAACGCGGGAGTGGCTGAAGAAACGGGGGAGTGTCTGGGCGAACGCTGGGTGTGTTTGTGACGTCAAACCAGGAACGACAAGCACTGAACTGATTGCACTGGAAGAGTAAGTCTCGAGCTACTCAGAAACTGCACAGAGTAATCTTTTCGCAATATTGCGAATCTTTCGTTCGCAATTCTGCTAAGCTAAGATTCACTCCCAGTAGGCGGCGGCTTAGCGTGTGCAATGCTGCTAAAAGCAGCTTGCGAGCGAACAACTCGGAATGAGGGCCAATGTATATAAGTAGCTCTACTGTGACGTAACATGTAACAGCAGCATTACTGTGTGGCGTAACTTGTATTGGCGGCTCTACTGTTGCCTAACGTGTATAAGCGGCTCTACTGTGGCGTAACATGTATAATCAGCTCTACTGTGTGGCATAACGTGTATAAGCAGCTCTAGTGTGTGGGGTAAAGTGTATGAGCTGCTGTACTGTGGCATAACATGTATAAGTGACTCTACTGTGTGGCGTAACATGTATAAGGGGTACTACTGTGTGGTGTTATGTGAATAACAGACACTACTGTGTGGTGTTATGTGAGTTGGTACTATTCTGTGGCCACATCCCTTCCCTTCAAGTTACGCCCCTATATTTTAGTTGCACGCCTTTGGTGTGCACTGTCCATATTTTAGACATGGGGGCACCCAAAGAAATCTTTTGCACTGAGCTCCACAAGGTCTAGAACTGGCCCTGTCACCAATTTAGGAATGTTAAATTATTTTTATTTTCAAATGTAACATGCCACTACATGTTAGCCAGTCCCCCAATTCAATACAGGGGAGGGGCCGCCAAAACATGCCCTTGCTACGGGCACCATGGCACCTAGCTACACCTCTGTGTCCCTGTATCTCCCCCTCACCACCCTTAACTTCCCTGTAACCCCCCCTCAGTGCCCCTTACCCTTAACCTCCCTGTTACTCCCACTCAGCGTTCCTTCCCTCACCCTCGCTGTATCTCCCCCCTCAGTGTCCCTGCCCTCACCCTTCCTATATCTCCCCCCTCAGCACCCCTGCCCTCGCCGTCCCTGTAACTGCTTCCTCAGCGTCCCTGACCTCACCCTTCCTATATCTCCCACCTCAGCATCCCTGCCATCACCCTCCCTGTAACTGCTCCCTCAGTGTCCCTGCCCTCACCCTCCCTGTTACTTCCCCCTCAGCATCCCTGCCCTCAGAATCTCTGCCCTCACCCTCACTGTAACTCCTCAGCACCCTATCCCCTCATCCTCCCTGTATTTCCCCCTAAGCACCCTTACCCTAACCCCCCTGTATATTCCCCCCAGCATCCCTGTATCTCCCCCTCATCATCCCTGCCCTCAGCCTCCCTGTATCTCCCCCTCAGCATCCCTGCCTTCACCTATATATATATATATATATATATATATACACTGCTCAAAAAAATAAAGGGAACACTTAAACAACACAAAGTAACTCCAAGTCAATCACACTTCTGTGAAATCAAACTGTCCACTTAGGAAGCAACACTGATTGACAATCAATTTCACATGCTGTTGTGCAAATGAAATAGACAACAGGTGGAAATTATAGGCAATTAGCAAGACACCCCCAATAAAGAAGTTGTTCTGCAGGTGGTGACCACAGACCATTTCTCAGCTCCTATTCTTTCTGGCTGATATTTTGGTCACTTTTGAAAGCTGGTGGTGCTTTCACTCTAATGGTAGCATGAGACGGAGTCTACAACCCACACAAGTGGCTCAGGTAGTGCAGCTCATCCAGGATGGCACATTAATGCGAGCTGTGGCAAGAAGGTTTGCTGTGTCTGTCAGCGTAGTGTCCAGAGCATGGAGGCGCTACCAGGAGACAGGCCAGTATATCAGGAGACGTGGAGGAGGCCGTAGGAGGGCAACAACCCAGCAGCAGAACCGCTACCCCCGCCTTAGTGCAAGGAGGAACAGGAGGAGCACTGCCAGAGCCCTGCAAAATGACCTCCAGCAAGCCACAAATGTGCATGTGCCTACTCAAACGATCAGAAACAGACTCCATGAGGGTGGTATGAGGGCCCGACGTCCACAGGTGGGGGTTGTGCTTACAGCCCAACACCGTGCAGGACGTTTGGCATTTGCCAGAGAACACCAAGATTGGCAAATTCGCCACTGGCGCCCTGTGCTCTTCACAGATAAAAGCAGGTTCTCACTGAGTACATGTGACAGACGTGACAGAGTCTGGAGACGCCAAGGAGAACATTCTGCTGCCTGCAACATCCTCCAGCATGACCGGTTTGGCAGTGGTTCAGTAATGGTGTGGGGTGGCATTTCTTTGGGGGGCCGCACAGCCCTCCATGTGCTCGCCAGAGGTAGCCTGACAGCCATTAGGTACCGAGATGAGATCCTCAGACCCCTTGTGAGACCATATGCTGGTGCGGTTGGCCCTGGGTTCCTCCTAATTCAAGACAATGCTAGACCTCATGTGGCTGGAGTGTGTCAGCAGTTCCTGCAAGACAAAGGCATTGATGCTATGGACTGGCCCGTCCGTTCCCCAGACCTGAATCCAATTGAGCACATCTGGGACATCATGTCTCGCTCCATCCACCAATGCCACGTTGCACCACAGATTGTCCAGGAATTGGCGGATGCTTTAGTCCAGGTCTGGGAGGAGATCCCTCATGAGACCATCCGCCACCTCATCAGGAGCATACCCAGGCTTTGTAGGGAGGTCATACAGGCACGTGGAGGCCACACACACTACTGAGCCTCATTTTGACTTGTTTTAAGGAAATTACATCAAAGTTGGATCAGCCTGTAGTGTGTTTTTCCACTTTAATTTTGAGTGTGACTCCAAATCCAGACCTCCATGGGTTAATAAATTTGATTTCCATTGATAATTTTTGTGTGATTTTGTTGTCAGCACATTCAACTATGTAAAGAACAAAGTATTTAATAAGAATATTTCATTCATTCAGATCTAGGATGTGTTATTTTAGTGTTCCCTTTATTTTTTTGAGCAGTGTATATGTATATATATATATATATACATATATATGTGTGTGTGTGTGTGTGTATATATATATACAGTATTATATATATATACAGTATTATATATATATAATTTTAACTTTATACCTTAGGGGCCCCCTGTTTTAAGTACCCTGGGCCCCCCAAGACTTTAATCCAGCTCTGAGAGCAGCTGCCGGATGACTCCTTGAGTCCTCCCCCTCTGACAGTGAAACCAGCAGATCACTCCTCCCCCCGCTGCCAGTGCAGCCACCGGCTCCCTCCTAGAGTCCTCCCCCCTCTGACTTCAGCCAACGGATCACTCCTCCCAACGTTGCCAGCGCAGCCGCTGGAGCCCCCCCTCCTTCCGTGGATCAAACAGTAGCAGCAGCACAGTCTGTGTGGCAAGCACAGTGGAAAACTTCACTTGCACTTCCTGCTCTTCATACTAGTGTCTCATAGCCTCATACAGACTTTGTGAACGAACATAGGTGCTACCACACCGCCCAACATAGCTCCACGGAGGCGGTCCGAATAAGGTGAAGTGATTACTGATCGGGTTGGGTGAGTCACAGTGTTCCTGCTGGCTGCTGTTGCAGACCCTCCAACATGACCCGCTCCACTAAGTACAAAATGCTCTGTTCCTGGACTTCCCTCTTAATTTATGATTTCCATCACCTGTGTTGAACTAGTTAAATGATAAGAAAGCTGTTTCTTCACAGGTGATTGCAATAATAAATTAAGAGGGAAGTCCAGAAACAGAGCATTTTGTACCTAGTGGGGCGGGTCATGTTGGAGGGTATGCTGTTGATCACTTATGTGGGGCAGCCAGTGTATATGTACTATGCACAGAGTGTGTATATATGCACTGTATATTGGGTGTAAGTATATGTATGGGAGGATGTTTATATATTTTTATTAGGGAGCGGTATGTGTATGTATGTATTTTAGTGGGTATGTGTATATACAGTGTGTTGTATATATGTATATGGTGAGTAGGTGCATGTACAGGAGGAATACATATATGTATATTGGGGGTTATGTGTAATATGGAAGGTATGTGTATATACAGGGGGTATGTGAATGTGCAGGAGGGGTGTATATTCACAGTACATTGGTGTGGTGGTGGTGGGGTATGTGTGTGTGTGTATAGATAGATAGATATATACAGCACATTGCTGGCGCAGGGTATGTGCATGGACAACCCAGTCTGAGGGCTGGAGACACCAATCTCCCTGATCCTGGTTAGAAGACTCAGGGGTTGTGAAGGTAACAGCTCCAGCTTTGTTAGAGCGCAGAGATACGGCGAGAGAGGAACTGGGAGCAGCAGCCGGGAATCATCTGTACGCTACGGATTAGTGATTATTTGATAGCGGGGGCAGCAGGCCGTTGGCTGTTGAATTGTACCTACATACATGTGTGCCATGCATGTAAACATGATAATTTATGTGTGTGTGTAATAGTTTGCTCATTGTGTCTTTTTTGGTGCATATTGATTTGTTTAAGTTAGTTACAAAATGGAATGGGGTACAGTCAATTAGCATCATGAGGATGTGCCTGAAGCTATTCAATTGCCTGCATGGTTTGCAAACGATAACTAGTGCGTTGGGGTTAGTTGCAGTGTTACTGCGTGTGGGAACACCATTGCACCCAGCACTTAATCCAGGAGATGCATTTTACCATGCCTAAACCCAATGCAATAGTTGCAGTATGGTGCATCACCCAGGTTTTGCTGGGTGCGATAGTCAATTGAATAGCTACGGCACTTTACCCGGGAGCTACATCTACACAATGCTAATTTAATTCCACAGCTTGCATTTATAAATGTTTTTATATATAGTTATTATATGTATTGTATTACCATATTGTAAATGTCATGTTTAATAAAAACAATTGGCACAGATTGTGTTGTGTAAACATACTAGCAGTTGTCCCCAGATTTTACTCCATCTCCCTCTTTCCTTGCTATCTCTTCCACATGACTCTCTCCTTCCCCCACTGTTTCTTCTTATATATCTGGCACTCGCCTTTTTTTCTTTCCCATTTTGTCTATTTTTATTCCGCACTGTCTTTTTCTCCCGCTACACTGTCTTTACATACTGTAGACCCCCTCCATTTTCCCCTTTTCTGTCTTACTGCTTTCCTTCCCTATGTCCCACCTGCCCTTCAGTCTTCTTCCCCTTCATCTCCTATTTTTACTCTCCATCAGTCTCAGTACCTCCTCCATGGGCAGGGCCGGCTCTACCATTAAGTAGCTGACTAGGGCGCCAGGATCGGTGTGGGGGTTATCACAAATTAAAGGATAACTCTGAAAGGAATACATATGATTTACCGGTGGGCGGGATGCCGGTTGTCCATATACCAACAGCGGCATCATGCCCACCAGAATGCCGGCAGTGGGGCGAGCGCAAAGAGTCCCCTTGCAGGCTTGCTGCGCTCACCATGCTGCAGGCACAGTGGGAATAGTCCTGTTTTGCCAGGATTCCAGCTGGTGGGATTCTGGCGTCGGTATCCTGACAGCCGGGATCCTGACAGGTGGCAAATTGAATGGCTCTCCTCTGAAAAATGCGTCCTTGTTAAACCTACTGCAGACCGCGGCTGTTGAACTTCTTTAAACTTCTGAGATGCTGCATTTATTATTATTTATTATTATCCTTTATTTATATGGCGCCACAAGGGTTCCGCAGCGCCCAATTACAGAGTACATAAACAAATAATCAAACAGGAAAACAGCAACTTACAGTTGACGACAATATAGGACAAGTACAGGGTAAATAAACATAGCTACATCAGCAGATGACACTGGAATAAGTATCAGGTGGCAGAAGACTGCTGGATTTGGTGCAGCTGAAGATTATTAAAGTAAGACAAAGGATAAGCACATGAGGGAAGAGGGCCCTGCTCGTGAGAGCTTACATTCTAAAGGGGAGGGGTAGACAGACAGGGGTGAGACAGATGGGGTACATAGAGAGCGTGGAACAGAGGTTTAGGATGAGATTTGGCTGGGTTTGGTGAAGAAGTGGGTCTTGAGAGCCCGTTTGAAGTTTTGTAGAGAGGTGGAGAGTCTGAGGGGGAGAGGTAGGGAATTCCAGAGAAGTGGTGTAGCACGTGAAAAATCGTGGAGGTAGGAGTGGGAGGAAGTAATCCGTAGGCAGGAGAGTCTGCGAGCATTAGCAGAGCGAAGAGGACGGGTGGGAGTGTAAAGCGAGATAAGATCAGAGATCTTAGATCTTACATCCACACTTTCACCTGAGGGGCTGTAAAGTGGCTACTGGTGTGTAGTTTTGGCAGGGAGGGGGGCCAGTTTTGCCTATGGTGTCGAGAAACCTTGTACTAGCCCTGTCCACGGGCCTGTGTTAATCAGTATTGGTCATCACACTGTCATCAGGTGGATTCACACTGGCATCAAATGCGCTCAGGGTGCACTTGGCCATCTGGTGTGGATTATTTATGTCTCAGTAGATTAGTAAGTGTGCGGATAACTGACAGGGAGGAACATTATGTTGAAAAACTGAACTGATCACATATGATTACTATTCTACTAAAGGGGTGCCTAACATTAGTAGTCTATAAGGGGCACAGATTATTATTATTATTATTATTATTATTATAAAACTATGCTGTGTCCTTTGAGAGGTGACCATGCCCCAATAGTTTATGTCCATTCTTAACCAATGGCTGGTCACACCCCTGGGAGCCCCTCCCATTGTATTTCCCTGATGGGCTCGTTATGCCACAGCTGGACATTGCTTGGGACCAATATTTTATCAAATGAGTGCATTGATTTATATGCTATGTAATCAGATTTTCTGAAGCTTTTAAGTAAAACACTGGTCACCTTCCCTCATATCAGTAGTCACACACCTGACATGCTGGTCACAACTGCTGCAGTGTATACAATAGGCCCTTAGTAAATTTCAGCTCCAGGCCCATGTGGACCTTAATTTGGCACTGAGTAACTCCATTGTTGTCCAAAAATGTAAAATAAATAAAAATGAATGGTGAAAAATGTTGAGGAGACTGCTCAGAGCTGTCTTCACATCTTGCTGGTGCTGCTGTAGGATCTTCGTAGTAACAGAACACAGTGCACTCTGACACAGTGCACTACTGTACATGTGGACCTTATAGCATGTTCTTTCTCTCTGTCCTTCAAGTGCTAAGACATGGCCATGAGTGTCTCCATAGGAGAATATGCTATAGTGGTGCATACAGTATAGACCCCACTAGGTGCTATATACATGCAACTGCCACCATTGAGTGTAGTGCCACACACCACTGGCATTAACCCACTCCTGGCTGGACCTGATGTACTGTATGTGCATGCATTTAATGTCTACTGCATTAACCCTGTGTTGACACCCTGTCTTTCTACCTGATTAATAAACCAGTCTCTGACTAAGCTACTCATTGTATGGACTAACCTCCATCACACACCACTGACACATATCAACACCATAGGTTCTACCAATAGGTTATGGTTCCAGGCCACCAGCATGTGAAGAATAACAATATACAGATGTGTCCTCATACATCATTGCTGCAGTTGCACCAAATAGCCCCTTTTAACACACCAGGTCCCACGAGACTCAGAAAGTGTTGTTTGACTTTGCATCTTTCTTTGCCATCTTAGTCACAACGTTATGAGACTAGGATACACCAGGAGACTGTGCTGACTAATTTGATATGCCGCACTTGTATGTATGTGAGCGATTGAGTCTCTGAATCTGTATACGATTACGAACTGTTATGATGCAGCAGCCACAACTTTATTCCATGCCAAGTTCCATTTTGCTTCATATAAAGACTCATTTGCTGAAGGCAGGATGTATGAAGACACGTCTGTAGTATCGAGAACACAGCAGCAGCAACACGGAATAAAAAGATATGAGTGCATACATGAAAGACCTTTATGCTTCTCCTAGGTAAAGGGCTAAAAGAACAACATTACATGGTAAGTCACCATGCAGATGTAGCTAAAGCAGGTAAAATTATGGGAAGTCATTAGTGATCTTGGTGGCAACACCAACCATGATGATGTGGATAGAGCCTTGGGAACGGGTGGTCTTCTGTATGCCGGCGGTCGGGCTCCCGGCGCTCAGTATACCGGCGCCGGGAGCCCGACAGCCGGCATACCGACACTTATTTTCCCTCGTGGGGGTCCACGACCCCCATAGAGGGAGAATAAAATAGTGTAGCGCGCCACCGTGCCCGTAGCGTGGCGAGCGCAGCGAGCCCGCAAGGGGCTCATTTGCGCTCGCCACACTGTTGGTAAGTCGGCGGTCGGCCTCCCGGCGCCGGTATGCTGGTCGCCGGGAGCCCGACCGCCGGCCAGCCGTAGTGAACCCATGGGAACCATAGGCCTAGCTGAAGAGACTCTGTAAATGCATTTAAAAAACGGATTGGACAGCTTTCTAGCTGAAAAAAGTAACCAAGGCTATAGCATTTAATATATTGACATTAAGTATCTGGGATTGGTACGAAATATAGTTGTCAATTGGTACGAAACCATTACTTCAGCAGGTGCTTTATAATATGAACAGCTTAATACAGAATACAAGTTGAACCCGATGGGTATTTTGCCTCTTTTCAACCTCATTAACTATGTTACTATGTTACTATGTATATACTGGTTTATAAAGCTCTTGAATGTACAAATTTACATTTTCTAATAGTATTTTAGCTTATCCTGGAGAGTATCCAGTCCCTACTGTATGCTGTGTACTGTGGATTTTTTTTTTAACAGCCTTGGAATGACATTTATGAAATAATTTGTAATATTTCTCTTAATGAATCTTCCACAGTAATAGTACGGAAGATAATGACTTACAGTATGCCAGGAAGCAAATACAGCTTGGTGTATTTTATGCATTAAAAAAGCAAATAAAAAATAAGTATTGCTGTGGCCTAAAGCACACTTTTCTTTGTCCTGTTGCAGAGAGGCATTTGATTAATATATGATATATTTTTGTTTTTTTACTTCTCATAAATCTTCTGAAGTTTTCATGCTCACAGTACATTATTAATGCACTGAGCTGTTTCTTGTTTTGATTTCGCCATATCCACATAGATAACCTCTTTGTGAATCTCATAATTTTTTAAGAACCCAGATAACTTTGTGAATATCATGTCTTCTCCTGCCAAACTGTGGTATAATTACTCCCTTGAGGGGAGAGTGAAGTGCTGTGCAATTTGTCTCCATCAAAATAGTTTTTTTCTATTCTTTTCATCCCTGCTGTTTTCTATACCGGTTAGGCAATTATAATGCAATGGGAAAATTACATTTTACACAGATAACTGTTTTTCCTTGTAAAACACATGATATCATATTTGGCTCTAAACATTGGCAATGAAGTCATGTAATGATGAAAATCTGGTAGCAATGTCAAAACATATTATATTATTGTTTTTTCTCAGACTACTAATAGGCATAAGGATACCAAAACAGAAGACGTTAAGGACTGGGACACACTGGAGAATTTCTGTTAGCCTTTTTTTCTAGCTGGAAAAGCACTACTTATGGTTTTAGCAGGTGGAGTGCAAGTGACTGACTTAGGGGTAAATTTACTAAAGGTTCTAAAAATGAAAAGTGTTAATGTTGCCCACAGCAACCAATCAGAATCTGTCTATAATTTTCTAGGGTGCAATAGAGAAATGAAAGACAGAATCTGATTGGTTGCTATATTCAACATCACCACTTTTCATTTTTAGAACCTTTATTAAATTTAACCCTTAGAGTCTATATTGTCACTCTATCTATCTATCTATCTATCTATCTATCTATCTATCTATCTATCTATCTATCTATCTATCTATCTATCTATCATCTTATACTGTACTTATCAAATACAATATATCAATATATCCATATAACAAGTGTGACCTAGACAAAATAGATCTAGATGTAAAAGATAGATAGATAGATAGATAGATGATAGGAACAGATTTTTGCAAGTGTCCTCACATATACCCTTTCACACCGCCAATGCCGGATCCCACCCGGAAATTGGAAACGGGTCCTTCCGGGTGGGATCCGGCATTGGACGCTGTTGCTCGCTTCCCCGACTCGGCAACATGCCGGGCGGGTTGCCATAGCGACGGGGGGGGGTGGTGGAGCCGGCATCAGAGGCGGTGCTGGGAGATGAGATCATCTCTGCACCGCCTCTCCTTGTTGTAGTGAACGGGTCCCGGGTCGCATCGACCTGGGAGCACATTTACGCTGTCATTGACCCGGTATTCAACCCAGGAATAACACTACTTTATTCCTGGGTCGAATTGCCGGGTCAGGCGACCCAGGATTACGGCTATGGCGCTTTCACACCGCACGCTGACTCGTGTTGACCCGGCAATATGCCGCGTCGATACCGGGTTATTTGTGCGATGTGAAAGGAGTATTAGCAAGCTGCTTCTTCATTCCGATAAACTCTTTTGCCACATTTAAAAAATTATGTCATAATAAACATGGCACTTTATCTGTAATCCCCAGATTGCGGATTATGGATTAATGGAGGATAATACTAAAGATGTTTTAACATACAGGGTGATTCAAAAGTCGCAATACACCCTTTCTCTCCTCTTTTGTCAAAGCCATCTTTAGTTACCTGCAACAAAAAAAGTATTGTAATTTTTGAACCATAATGGCTATTTCAAATCTGTTCACATCAATACACTTTTCAGTAAATTCTGATATTGTTTGACATGTTACACGACCCCCTTTCCATTTGAAAAAAAATTATGTAGATTCAAGATGGCCAATTTCAGGATGGCGCCCATGTTAGGTACATACCCTAAAAGATAGCCCACCTCAACCATACCTTACTGGAGTATTCAGTTTTCCTATTTCCTGCACAGTTTTTGAAACAAAAGGGTGTACTTTTGAATCACCCTGTAGAATTGTTATGTAGTCAAGATCCCGACTCCAGAATCCTGCTGCTCACAATGCCGATGGATGCACAAGGTGAGTATTAGGGTTAGCACACCTCCCAACTGTGGCCAGAGGGGAAGTGGGGCAGCTGTGCACACTGAAGGTGTACGCCTGGAATAAGGGAGCGTGGCCTAATGGGAATTGCCATACCATCACTTTGGGGGAATGCCCAGTGTTCTTTGAGCTACTGGCTATGCCCCCAGTCCCAGTGAATAGACACTGTGCGCATGCACATAGCATCTATTCACAGAGTAGTAAGTGAGATGGAGCCTCCCAACAACCCTACCACTGTGGGACACTGTGGCCTGCAGGTGGGAAAGAGACACAAGCACCGAAAAATGGGACTGTCCCACCAAAGTCAGGACAAATGGATGGTATGGGCTAGTGTTTTTTCTAGGGTTAGGGTTAGACACTAGCGGGAGGGTTAGGGTTAGGCTGTGGGAGGGGATGGTTAAAGTTAGGCTGCAAGAGGGGACAGTTAGGGTTAAAATACTGTACATAGATCCATCGGCATTCTGACCGTCGAGATTACGACTGTTCGGATCCCAACTGCTGAGATTTCATACCCAACCCATAGAATTCCCTTTTACTCTTAAAATGTTCAAGGTTTGCTGGATTTTTAGAATGTTTTACTTGTTAGTATCCAAAACTGAATTTTTTGTTTTATTTTTTATTTTAAAACAAACATTTTCCTTTTAGTTCTCGTTTCTGTTAAAGTCAATATTCTCAGCCAATCAGGTCATAATTTACTTCCATGTGTGAAGAAGTGTAAGTGAGAAAACATTAAAAGAGAGCAAGAATTTAGGATAGTGCCGGCTTAATGATGTTCATATGGAAGTTATAGAACAGATGAGAGTGTAACATTTAATCCCATCCACTCATGTGTCAGCTGCTACTTCTATTAAACTAACAAATTGAGAATCATTTTCTTCCTTCTGATTTATACTAATGAAAATATACATTGAATGCAACTGATTTGATGAGGTGTTCCATTAATTTCTATTTAGCATGTGATTTTTTTTAAACATTTTTCCAAAATTGCTCAAGTGGTAGAACTGTTTACTGGTATCTTGCCGACATGAGGGATATTGGAATATATTACTACAGTATGGCATATTCTTATATATCAAAAGTGTTGATTATTTTGGAACTAAGTCTTAATTATGCATATGCTTAAATATATGAGTTGCAAGAAAAGGTCATTATTACTATGTTTTGATACAGGTACTGTAATTGACAAGATTTCAATCACCAGTTATCATGTACTCATGTTATTTATGTTTCCTATTTCACTTTGGCATCTGTCTATCCCTGTGCAGAAAGTGATAATATCACCATTCAGCTTCTGTAGGCTGTCTCACCTCACTTGGGTGTTAGTTAGTTAGCACCTCTTAAGCTCCATCAGGTTGGATGTGAAGCGTCGGTGCACAGCCATTTTCAGATCTCTCAAGAGATGTTCAATCGAATTCAAGTCTGGGCTCTGGCTGGGCCACTCAAGGACATTCACAGAGTTGTCCTGAAGCCATTCCTTTCATATCTTGGCTGTGTGCTTAGAGTCGTTGTCCTGCTGAAAACTGAACCGTCGCCCCAATCTGAGGTCAAGAGCGCTCTGGAGCAGGATTTCATCCAGGATGTCTCTGTACATTGCTGCATTCATCTTTCCCTCTATCCTGACTAGTCTCCCAGTTCCTGCCCCTGATAAACATCCCCACAGCATGATGCTGCCATCACCATGCTTCACTGGAGGATGGTATTGGCCTGGTGATGAGCGGTACCTGGTTTTCTCCAAACATGACGCCTGGCATTCACGCCAAAGAGTTCAATCTTTGTCTCATCAGACCAGAGAATTTTGTTTCTCATGGTCTGAGAGTTCTTCAGGTGCATTTTGGCAAATGCCAGGTGGGCTGCCATGTGCTTTTTACTAAGGAGAGGCTTCCGTCTGGCCACTCTACCATACAGGCCTTATTGGTGGATTGCTGCAGAGATGGTTGTCCTTCTGGAAGGTTCTCCTCTCCACAGAGGAACGCTGTAGCTCTGACAGAGTGCCCATTGAGCCCTGACTAGGGCCATTCTCCCCCAATCACTCAGTTTAGATGGCCAGCCAGCTCTAGGAAGAATCCTGGTGGTTCCAAACTTCTTCTATTTATGGATGATGCAGGCCACTGTGCTCACTGGGACCTTCAAAGCAGCAGATATTTTTCTGTACCCCTCCCCAGATTTGTGCTTCGAGACAATCCTGTCTCGGAGGTCTACAGACAATTACTTTCACTTTATGCTTGGTTTGTGCTCAGACGTGCACTGTCAAGTGTGGGACCTTCTATAGACAGGTGTGTGCCTTTCCAAATCATGTCCAATCAACT
This sequence comes from Pseudophryne corroboree, assembly GCF_028390025.1. Classification (NCBI taxonomy): domain Eukaryota; kingdom Metazoa; phylum Chordata; class Amphibia; order Anura; family Myobatrachidae; genus Pseudophryne; species Pseudophryne corroboree. The sequence goes on from NC_086447.1 coordinate 440,103,074, forward strand.
GAATTTACCACAGGTGGACTCCAATTAAGCGGTAGGACCATCTCAGGATAATCAGTGGAAACAGGATGCACCTGAGCTCAATTTTGAGTTTCATGGCAAAGGCTGTGAATACTTATGTACATGTGATTTCTTAGTTTTTTTTATTTTTAATAAGGCGCCGGTATGCTGAGCAAATAGGCACCGGTATGCTGAGCGCCGGGCTCCCGACAGCCGGGATACTGAATGCATCCCTTAAAAATCATATTGCTCTCTTAATCAAATACAACTTTTTGCACCCAATTTAATAATAAGATGTTATAGATTCATTAAGAATATTGTTACTGTTATTTAATTACATTATATAACATAATAACATTATTATCACCCTTAAAAGAGTATTGAAATCCCTCACCTTCTGATTGCCTACATAGATTCAGGCTTAAATAATGGCAGGTTTCAAAACACCCGTCAAACTGTGAATACTAAATGTGGAAGTTTGGTTAAGATGCCGACGCCAGAATCCTGACAGATGTCAGAATGTCGATGTAGAAATCCCGGCATGGTCAGGAGACTGTTGCTGGAATCCTGATAACTGGCATCCCGACCGTAAGTATACCGGGCAGGGTAAGGGTTAGGAACGGGAGTAGGTTAGATTTAAGCGTCACCCTCGGGGTAAGGGTTAGACTACGGAAGGGGGGGAGGTTAGAGTTAGGCTTTGGGGAGGGGGGTTAGAGTTAGGTCCACCGATGGGAGCTTAGCTTTAGGCACTAAGGGGGAGGGTTAGGGTTAGGCTGTGAGGCAGGGGGGTTAGGCTTAGGCCCCATCAGGGGGAAGTCAGGGTCAGGAACTAAGGGGGGAGGTTAGGGTTAGGCTGCGGAAAGAGAGGGTTAGGGGGTATGGGAGGGGCAGGAACAGTCTTATCTCCGCCCTTTCGGGATTTCAACTATCGGGATGCCGGCATTGGTAATTCTGACCGCTGGCATCCCGTCCGTTGGCAAATCATGCCAAACCCCAAAAATGCATGTGATAGATGCAGGTTCGAAAAGCCACCAAATCAGGCCTTCGGTAATTTTTTCTCTATGTCTCTGGACATTTTTATTGTTGGCTGTTTATGTCAGTACCCACTTATGTTTATTTCTCTTACGTCCTAGAGGATGCTGGGGTCCATTTTAGCACCATGGGGTATAGACGGTTCCGCAGGAGCCTTCAGCACTTTAAGACTTTTCAACAGTGTGAACTGGCTCCTCCCTCTATGCCCCTCCTCCAGACCTCAGTTTAGGAAATGTGCCCAAGAGACTGGATGCACACTAGTGGAGCTCTACAGAGCTTTGCTGGAAAAAGACTTTCTTAGATTTTTTATTTTACAGGGAAGCTGCTGGCAACACCTTCCCTGCTTCATGGGACTTAGGGGGGGAAGTAGGAACCAACTTCTCAATTAGTTAATGGTTCTGCTTCCGCTGACAGGACACCATTAGCTCCTGAAGGGTACTGAACACAGCCCAAGCCTGGCCAGCATTCACTCCCACAGCACTGCCGCCACCCCCTAACAGGGCCAGAAGTCAGAAGGCTGGTGAGTATATTACCGGAGTCCTGCAGACAGGGGATCCTCCGGTCATCGTTGGCAGCATACAGGTACACATGCAGCGGCGGGACGCTGCACGCCATGTCTCTCAGCACAAGGGTGCAGAGCGCGGTGGAAGGGGGGGCGCTCTGAGGGCATGTTTTAAAACCTTACTCTCACTGGCAAAAAGGGTACATACATGTACAGCTGCTGGTGTGCCATCACCAGCCAGTATAAATATACATTGCTGAGGCTGAATGGCGGGGCTTCTCCTCAGACTTGCCAGAACACTCACTGGGTGCCATTTTCTCCTGCAGAAACTCCAGTGTGAAGCTCCTGAACGCTGTTTCTCCTCATGACAATGCTGATACAAGTACAGGGTGTTATAGAAGGGGCAGAGAGTGTTCATTATAATTAGGTCTGTGGGCCTATTATTGGTATATGCGCTGTAAGTGGGTAATATTTCCACAATTCGCAATAAGGCGCAGTGTGTGGACTGGCGAATCCCTCTGTGTCTCTCTGACAGACTTTAGTGTGGTCTGACCCCAATAGCTCCCCTGTGTGATAGGGGTGTGTGTGTGTGTGTGTGTACAAGTGTGTGTGTGTGTGTACAAGTGTGTAACATGTCAGACATTGGGGAGGGTTCTTCCCAGGAAGAAACCATTTTAGATGCACAAGAGGGTAATATGGTGGCCCTTCCCTCTCAGAAGGAGCCAGAGTGGGTGAGGATGTTGCAAAAGAATATGTCAATGCTTGCAAAGAAATTCTCTGAGTCTGAACAACAGACTAAATATTGGAGGCAGTCTGTGGAGGATGCACTGTTTACTGACCCCTCCATATCATCCACTCGGGTCCCATCCAGTTCCCAGAAAAGGTCTCTGGCCCAGATAATGCAAGGGCACACAGACACAGATTCCGACTCTGACGTTGACACTGGGGATTTGAGAGGGTTAGACCCCAAATTAGCCAAAAAACTACAATGTATGATAGTTGCTATAAAGGAAGTGTTGGAGTTTCCTGAAACAACACTGGTCCCAGAGAAAAAGGATTATTTTAAATAAAAAAAGCAGGTTGTGACTTTTCCTCCTTCAAAGGATTTGAATGCGTTCTTTGAAGAATCCTGGGCTAACCCTGAGAAGAAATTTACCCTTCCCAGAAGGATACGTGTAGCGTACCATTTCCCTGAGGAAGACAGGCACAAATGGGAGACTCCCCCAATGATAGACACCTCAGTTTCTCGGCTGTCTAAGAAAATTGTTTTGCCTGCCCCTGGTTCAGCCCCTCTAAAAGATCTAGCTGACTGTAGATTAGAAACATTCCTGAAATCCATATATATGGCTAACGGAACGGTGCTCAGGCCCACCATTGCATGTGCGTAGGTGGGTAACGCTGTGGAAAAATAGTCTGACAACTTGCTTGTTAACATAGACACAGTTGACAGGGATGAAATAGTCCTAACTTTCGGCCATATCAAAGATGCTGCAGGTTACTTAGTTGAAGCTATGAAGGATATTGGGTTGCTGAGTTCAAGATCCTCCGCTATGGCAATTTCAGCCCGCAGGGCGCTGTGGATCCGCTAATGGAATGCTGATGCGGAATCAAAAAAGAATATTGAGGCGCTCCCTTACAATGGAGAAGCCCTCTTTGGAGACAAGCTGGATGCCATGATTTCAACAACTACATCAGGCAAGTCAGCATTTCTGCCTTCCGCAGCTGCTCCACCTAGGAAAGGTTATCATTCTCATACAATGCAATCCTTTCGGCCCAACAAGTCCAAAAAGGCAAACGGTACCCCCTTCTTCGCAGGAAGAGGGCGAGGAAGAGGTAAAAAATCTACAACACCATCAGGCTCGCAGGAGCAGAAGTCAACAGCTACTTCTGCTAAAACCTCAGCATGACGCTAGAGCTCCCCTGCGGGAGTACGATCGGGTGGGGGTACGTCTACTGTTTTTCAGCCAGGTCTGGATTCACTCAGATCTTGATCCTTTGGTATTACAGATAGTATCCCAAGGGTACAAATTGGAGTTTTAAGACCTTTCCCCATGCTGATTTTTCAAATCAGCCTTACCAGCTTCTGTTCAGGACAGAACAAAGGTGCTGAATGCAATACAGAATTTATGTCAAGACAACGTAATTTCCTTAGTTCCTGTGTCACAACAGGAAAAAGGGTTTCATTCAAGCCTGTTTGTAGTGCCGAAACCGGATGGCTCGGTCAGACCGATTTTAAACCTAAAGACTCTGAACCTCTATTTGAAAAGGTTCAAATTCAAGATGGAATCCCTGAGAGCGGTGATCTCCAGCTTGGAGGAAAAGGAATTTCTGGTGTCATTGGACATCAAAGATGCTTATTTACATGTTCCCATCTACCCTCCGCATGAGGCATACCTGAGGTTTGTGGTGCAGGACTGCCACTACCAGTTCCAAGGTTATCATTTCTGGGAATGATATTGGACACGGAAGCACAGAAAGTATTCCTACCGGTGGAAAAGGCTCTGGAGATCCAGAAGATGGTCAAACAAGTTTTGAAACCAGCATGCGTATCGATTCATCAGTGCATCCGCCAGCTGGGGAAGATGGTAGTGGCCTACGAGTCTCTACAATTTGGCCGATTCCACTCCAGGGTGTACCAATGGGACCTACTGGACAAGTGGTCAGGATCGCATCTACACATGCACCGGAGGATATTCCTGTCAACAAAAGCCAGAATTTCACTCTTGTGGTGGCTTCAAAGTTCTCACCTCCTGGAGGGACGCAGGTTTGGGATTCAGACTTGGATCCTGGCAACCACAGATGCAAGCCTCCGAGGTTGGGGAGCAGTCACGCAAGGGGAAAGCTTCCAAGGAAGCTGGTCAAGTCAAGAAGTACTCTTTCACATAACCATTCTAGAATTGAGAGCTGTGTACAACAGCCTTCATCAAGCGGCACACCTTCTTCAAGGTTGTCCCATACAGATCCAGTCAGACAATGTAAGTGACAAAAAATTCTCCTCTAGGCAGAAAGACATGCAAAATCTCTGTCGGCAATTTTAATTCCAGGAGTGGACAACTGGGAAGCAGACTTCCTCAGCAGACACAATCTACATCCAGGAGAATAGGGTCTCCACCCAGAAGTCTTTGCAGAGGTAGCAGGTCGTTGGGGCGTTCCTCAAGTAGATATGATGGCATCACGTCTCAACAAGAAGCTTCAGAAATATTGTTCCAGGTTGAGAGACCCACAAGCAATAGCAGGAGATGCACTGGTGACCCAGTGGGTGTTTCAGTCGGTGTATCTGTTCCCTCCACTTCCACTAATACCAAAAGTTCTCAAGATCATCAGAAGAACAAGGGTTCGAGCAATTCTCATTGCTCCAGACTGGCCAAGGAGGGCTTGGTATCCAGATCTACAGGAGTTACTACTGGAAGATCCTCAGCCTCTTCCTCTTCGCAAGGACCTGCTTCAGCAGGGGCCGTTAGTTTATCAAGACTTACCGCGGCTACACTTGATGGCATGGCTGTTGAGCGCCATATTCTAGCCCGTAAGGGTATTCCCAATGAAGTCATTCCCACTCTTATTCTGGCCAGGAAAGGGGTAACGTCTAAACATTACCATCGTATTTTGAAAAAATATGTATCTTGGTGTGAATCCAAGAAGTCTCCTGCAGTGGGGTTTCAATTAGGACGTCTTCTCCTATTTCTACAGGTGGGTGTGGATGCTGGCTTGAGGTTAGGGTCCATCAAAGTCCAAATTTTCGGCCTTGTCCATTTTCTTTCAGAAACAGTTGGCTTCCCTTCCTGAGGGCCAGACGTTCGTGAAAGGGGTTCTGCGCATCCAACCTCCCTTTGTGCCTCCTGCGTCGCCATGGGATCTTAATGTGGTGTTGCAGTTCCTTAAATCGGATGGGTTTGAGCCTCTGCAAGAGGTGGAGTTGAAGTTTCTCACTTGGAAAGTCATCATGCTGGTGGCCTTGGCCTCAGGCAGACGAGTGTCTGAATTAGGGGCTCTGTCACACAAGAGTCCTTATTTGATTTTTCATGAATATAGAGCTGAACTGCGGACGCGTCAGTATTTTCTTCCAAAGGTTGTGTCTTCTTTCCATATTAACCAATCTGTGGTGCCAGTGTCTTCTGACACCTCAGCCGTTTCAGAGTTCTTGGATGTCGTCAGAGCGTTGAGGACTTATGTTGCAAGAAAGGCTCGGATATGGAAAACAGAATCTTTGTCATCTATGACCACAACAAGTTTGGGGCAGGGCCGGTTCAAGGGCGCAGAGCGCCCCGGGCAGGAAAGGGGCGTGGCCTAATACAGGGGGCGTGGTGAGTCACGCCCCCTGTACATTGAAAGCGCCGCTTGAATGCTGAGCGGTGCGCGATGACGTCATCGCGCACCGCACAGCAAAAGGTCCTCTCCACGAAGAGAAACTAGACGCTATGCGTCTAGTTCCCTTCGTGGAGAGGACCTTTGCTGTGCGGTGCGCGATGACGTCATCGCGCACCGCTCAGCAGTTACTCTCCACGAAGGGAAACTAGACGCATAGCGTCTAGTTCCCTTCACAGGAGGCGCCGAGGACGGGGACGGCAGCGGGCAGCGGAGGCGGACGGGGGACACAGCGGGCAGCAGTGGCGGATCTTGCCACGGTGCGGCGCCCTCCAGATGGCGCCAGCGCCCTCCGGAAGGCAGCGCCCCGGGCAAAAGTCCTGCTTGCCCGTGGCAAGAACCGCCACTGGATTGGGGGTCCTACTTCTAAGTAGACTGTTGCACGCTGGATCAGAGGTACCATTCAGCACGCTTATTCCGCGGCAGGATTGCCGTTACCGAGTTTGGTAAAGGCCCACTCTACAAGGAAAGTGGGTTCTTCCTGGGCGGCTGCCCGGGGTGTCTTGATGTTGCAAATTTGCCGAGCAGCTACTTGGTCAGGGGCAAACACGTTTGCTAAGTTTTACAGGTTTGACACCTTGGCTGCTGACGACCTTCAGTTTGGTCAGTCAGTACTGCAGGAACATTAGCACACTCCCGCTCGTACTGGGAGCTTTGATACATCCCCATGGTACTAAAATGGACCCCAGCATCCTCTAGGACGTAAGAGAAAATAGGATTTTAATTACTTACCGGTAAATCCTTTTCTCGTAGTCCGTAGAGGATGCTGGAGCCCGCCCGGTGCTCATTTTTCCTGCAGAATTACGTTTTGTCTTTTACACAGGTTCTCATGTGTTAAGATGTTCACAGCTGTTGCTGTTGCGTTATGCATGCACGTTAGCATGGGTTATGTTGAAGGCCATGTTAGGCGGCATGTTTTGTAAGGTGTGAGCTGGTGTGAATCTCGACACTAGTTTAATGTAAATTCTTCTCTCAAAGTTGTCCGTCTCCTCGTGCACAGTTCCTATACTGAGGTCTGGAGGAGGGGCATAGAGGGAGGAGCCAGTTCACACTGTTGAAAAGTCTTAAAGTGCCGAAGGCTTCTGCGGAACCGTCTATACCCCATGGTACTAAAATGGACCCCAGCATCCTCTACGGACTACGAGAAAAGGATTTTCCGGTAGGTAATTAACATCCTATTTTCATTTTAGACTCCTGTTTTTGCCTATTTAAATATACCTCTTTCTCATTGACCTTTCACAAATTATAATACTTGTGTCTGCGGGCTGCTTTTTTGTGACTTGTTTTGAGTAGCCATAGCTTAATTCTGCTAGAACCTGATTTTGATTGCCCTGCCACCTAGCCTGACCTTGACTAAGCTTCAGATACTTGTCTTTGTACTGCAGTATTGATTGTTTTACCAAGCTGTTCTCTATCTACAGTATATTTCTATTCCATTCATTGTATTAAGTTTCTTGCCTCCACAGGGTTGCTGCAGAACACTTGATGCCAGATTCTGTTCAGAAAGATAGTGACAGCAATTGACAGTTTGAAATTTAGAGGAATATGTACTAAGCCTTCGAGAGTGATAATGTGGATAAAAATAAAATACCAGCCAATCAGCTCCCAACTGCCATGTTACAGGCTGTGTTTGAACTATGACAGTTAGGAGCTGACTGGTTGGTACTTTGGCCCAGATTTATCAAGCCTTGGAGAGTGATAAATTGCACTGTGCTAAAGTACCAACCAATCAGCTCCTAACTGCCATGTTATAGGCTGTGTTTGAAAAATTGCAGATAGGAGCTAATTGGTTGGTCCTTTTTCACCGTGCAATTTATCGTTTTTCGGGGCTTGATAAATCTGGCCTTTACCTCTTTCTACTTTATCACTCTCTGTGGCTTAGTATATCAGCACCATAGACTGTAAGAATGGTGCAGGAGCTGATGTCACTGATTCACTGTTCTTTGCTAAGCAGTGATTATATAGCAGGGCTTTACAAATTTGTAATATTGAGAATAATGATGATACTACTACTACAGGTTGAGTATCCCATATCCAAATATTCCGAAATACGGAATATTCCGAAATACAGACTTTTTTGAGTGAGAGTGAGATAGTGAAACATGTGTTTTTTGATGGCTCAATGTACACAAACTTTGTTTAGTACACAAAGTTATTAAAAATATTGTATTAAATGACCTTCAGGCTGTGTGTATAAGGTGTATATGAAACATAAATGAATTGTGTGAATGTACACACACTTTGTTTAATGCACAAAGTTATAAAAAAATATTGGCTAAAATTACCTTCAGGCTGTGTATATAAGGTGTATATGTAACATAAATGCATTCTGTGCTTAGATTTAGGTCCCATCACCATGATATCTCATTATGGTATGCAATTATTCCAAAATACGGAAAAATCCCATATCCAAAATACCTCTGGTCCCAAGCATTTTGGATAAGGGAGACTCAACCTGTACTACTACTACTACTACTACTACTACTACTACTACTACTACTACTACTAATAATAATTTCTCTTTATCCAAAGTTCTCTGCATGCTTAACTCCTGTTGGATTGACATAGCAACAAGATAAGGAGAAAACTTGCATAGCACCATGGGGGTCTTTCCGAGTTGATTGCTAGCTGAAAATGTTTGCTGCGCTGCGATTAAGTAAAAAACCGGCACTTCTGCGCATACGTATGTGGCGCAATGCGCACGCACTTTCACAACGGCCGATGTATTTTTACACAAGGTCTAGCGAAGCTTTTCAGTCGCAATGGCCACCGCAGAGTGATTGACATGAAGTGGGCGTTTCTGGGTGTCAAATGACCGTTTTCAGGGAGTGTTCGAAAAAATGCAGGGGTGCCAGGAAAAACGCAGGCGTGGCTGGGCGAAAGCAGGGCATGTTTGTGACGTCAAATCCAGAACTGAATGGTCTGAAGTGATCGCAAGCGCTGAGTAGGTCTGAAGCTACTCAGAAACTGCACAATATTTATTTGTAGCCATTCTGCGATGCATTCGTTCGTACTTCTGCTAAGCTAAGATACGCTCCCAGAGGGCGGCGGCTTAGCGTTTGCATGGCTGCTAAAAACTGCTAGCGAGCGATCAACTCGGAATGACCCCCTATATCTCCTAACTTCTACCCAACATTTATCCAGGCAAATTGGGACAAATAAGTAAACTCACCCTCTCTGCACTCAACCATACCTCCAAATAGTCCAATTTTAACTTTGGGATTTGGCTCTATTGGGGTCATTTTTTGGATAGATAAGGAGTTTCAACTCTGAGTTGCTCTGAAGTCTGTATATATAATGGCATTAGTCCACTACATAAGTGAAAAAACAATTACAGTACAACACTCCTGCAAACACACCCCTTACATTAAGTGACAGTATTTGCATTGTATATCTTTCCCCTGGATCATGATTTAAACAGTATACTATGTTCTTAGCCCCCAATTTATTATATGACTCTAGCTAAATATTTTTTTTGTATTGAAATCAAATTAGCCAAATATTGAAATATTAACTTTTAGACTATAGAGGTTGGAAGTTGTATGGATTAAATTTATATATGCTTTTTATATTTATATAATTTGAGCTAAATAAATGTAGTGTTTCATATACTTAGAAAGTACTATGTAATAACATCAATATTAAGTTGTGAATTATGTATATATTGTAATAATATAGGATTATGTTTTTGTTGTTATTGGAAATTTATATTTATACTTTTCTGCAAATTACAGACAAAGAGGTAGATTGACTAAAATGTCTAAAAAAACTAAAGTCGAGGTGTTCACTCATCAAGTACACTCTATAAAGTTATAGCTGGAATCCAATTTTCTATTTTAGAAAATCAACCCCAACAGCATCATCAGGAATGACAGAGGCTCAGAATGAGCAGCACAGGTTCCGACAAGAAACATTGAGGCATTTGTAATGGCAATGAACAGACTGGTAAAAAAAATGTTTCTATTCTGTGTTTTTCTGTCAGGGTGAATTGGGAACAAAGTTGCCTCTGAAAAAAAACTAAAAGTGTCCCTCATGTAAGTGGGGCCAAGGCAACCACAAAGTATCTGTGGATACTTCACTGTCAGTCTCAGAAATATGAGTGGTACAGTATATGCCCCAAGCAATACAGAATAATAGGATGCATTGCAGCAATGGTAGGTGTATCTCATTTACAAGTAGGCATAGCATTCCACTGGTAGGCAGGGAAAATACAAAGAGTGTTGCAGCTACTGTATATTCAACAGCAAGTGTTTCTCAGGGTTAATAGTAATGTGCTATTTGATGTGTCTAAGAAGTCATTACTATTGTATGAATCTTAGCCATCGACAGATCATTATTTTAAGTTAGGTCTTATTAACTGTCAATCTTCAAATGTTTCTAAAGTCTCCCTAAGAGTATAAAAGAAAAAAAAAGAAAAAGAAGTCACATTGCCTATGTATATGTCTATGCAGAATTGTAGGTTGTCCCAACCATAGTGGTGGGTATGCCCTTCTTACCAAGAGGATGTTCCACCTTCCCAAAACCAACTGCACCTCTTTTTGAGCAAAGGGTAGCTTTCAAATATAAAAATACAATAACTTCAAGTATGACTGTGATTACTAGTAAACACTAGCATCAACAACTTCAAAATGCATTGATATTTTTGTTTGAGTTAAGTTTAATTACTCCAATGAAAATGTTCTGCAAGCAGGTGCTATACTATTTTGTGTGATAATTTGTTCATTATTAGTGATAGGTAAACAATACAGAGAAAATTAAGTAAATGCGATATACAGATGTGCCAACTAGTGATGAGCGGGTTCGGTTCCTCGGAATCCGAACCCCCCCGTACTTCACCCATTTTACACGGTTCCGAGGCGGACTCGAATCTTCCCGCCTTGCTCGGTTAACCCGAGCGCGCCCGAACGTCATCATCCCGCTGTCGGATTCTCGTGAGATTCGTATTCTATATAAGGAGACGAGCGTCGCCGCCATTTTCACTCGTGCATTGGAGATGATAGGGAGAGGACGTGTGCAGCGTTCTCTCAGTTGTGTTCAGTGTGCTGCAAATATCTGTGCTCAGTGTGCTGCAAATATCTGTGCTCAGTGTGCTTGCAAATATCTGTGCTCAGTGTGCTGAAAATATCTACGTTCTCTGCCTGAAAAATGCTCCATATCTGTGCTGCATTGTAGTATGTAGTAGGAGGACAGTGCAGAATTTTGCTGACCAGTGACCACCAGTAATATATCAGAACGGTACAGTAGTCCACTGCTCTACCTACCTCTGTGTCGTCAAGTATACTATCCATCCATACCTGTGGTGCATTTAAGTTTTGCACAGTAGTAGGAGGACAGTGCATAATTTTGCTGACCACCAGTATATAATATATAGCAGTACGGTAGAGTAGTCCACTGCTCTGCCTACCACTGTGTCGTCAAGTATACTATCCATCCATACCTGTGGTGCATTTAAGATTTGCACAGTATATATAGTAGGAGGACAGTGCAGAATTTTGCTGACCACCAGTATATAATATATAGCAGTACGGTACAGTAGTCCACTGCTCTACCTACCTCTGTGTCATCAAGTATACTATCCATCCATACCTGTGGTGCATTTAAGTTTTGCGCAGTAGTAGGAGGACAGTGCATAATTTTGCTGACCACCAGTATATACTATATAGCAGTACAGTACAGTAGTCCACTGCTCTACCTACCTCTGTGTCGTCGAGTATACTATCCATCCATACCTGTGGTGCATTTAAGTTACACGCATTAGTAGGAGGACACTGCAGAATTTTGCTGACCACCAGTATATAATATATAGCAGTACGGTACAGTAGTCCACTGCTCTATCTACCTCTGTGTCGTCAAGTATACTATCCATCCATACCTGTGGTGCATTTAAGTTTTGCGCAGTATATATAGTAAGAGGACAGTGCAGAATTTTGCTGACCACCAGTATATAATATATAGCAGTACGGTACAGTAGTCCACTGCTCTATCTACCTCTGTGTCGTCAAGTATACTATCCATCCATACCTGTGGTACATTTAAGTTTTGCGCAGTAATAGGAGGACAGTGTAGAATTTTGCTGAACACCAGTATATAATATATAGCAGTACGGTACAGTAGTCCACTGATCTACCTACCTCTGTGTCATCAAGTATACTGTCCATCCATACCTGTGGTGCATTTAAGTTTTGCGTAGTAGTAGGAGGACAGTGCATAATTTTGCTGACCACCAGTATATAATATATATCAGTACGGTACAGTAGTCCACTGCTCTACCTACCTCTGTGTCGTCAAGTATACTATCCATCCATACCTGTGGTGCATTTAAGTTTTGCGCAGTATATATAGTAGGATGACAGTGCAGATTTTGCTGACCACCAGTATATAATATATAGCAGTACGGTACAGTAGTCCACTGCTCTACTTACCTTTGTGTCGTCAAGTATACCATTCATCCATACCTGTGGTGCATTTATGTTTTGCGCAGTAGTAGGAGGACAGTGCAGAATTTTGATGACCACCAGTATATAATATATAGCAGTATGGTACAGTAGTCCACTGCTCTACCTACCTCTGTGTCGTCAAGTATACTATCCATCCATACCTGTGGTGCATTTAAGTTTTGCGCAGTAGTAGGAGGACAGTGCATCATTTTGCTGACCACCAGTATATAATATATATCAGTATGGTACAGTAGTCCACTGCTCTACCTACCTCTGTGTCGTCAAGTATACTATCCATCCATACCTGTGGTGTATTTAAGTTTTGCGCAGTATATATAGTAGGAGGACAGTGCAGAATTTTGCTGACCACAAGTATATAATATATAGCAGTACGATACAGTAGTCCACTGCTCTACCTACCTCTGTGTTGTCAAGTATACTATCCATCCATACCTGTGGTGCATTTAAGTTTTGCGCAGTAGTAGGAGGACAGTGCAGAATTTTGCTGACCACCAGTATATAATATATATCAGTACGGTACAGTAGTCCACTGCTCTACCTACCTCTGTGTCGTCAAGAATACTATCCATCCATACCTGTGGTGCATTTAAGTTTTGGCAGTATATATAGTAGGAGGACAGTGCAGAATTTTGCTGACCAGCAGTATATAATGTATAGCAGTACGGAACAGTAGTCCACTGCTCTACCTACCTCTGTGGCATCAAGTATTCTATCCATCCATACCTGTGGTGCATTTAAGTTTTGCACAGTGTATATAGTAGGAGGACATTGCAGAATTTTGCTGACCACCAGTATATAATATATAGCAGTACGGTATAGTAATCCACTGCTCTACCTACCTCTGTGTCGTCAAGTATACTGTCCATCCATACCTGTGGTGCATTTAAGTTTTGCGCAGTAGTAGGAGGACAGTGCATAATTTTGCTGACCACCAGTATATAATATATAGCAGAACGGTACAGTAGTCCACTGCTCTACTTACCTCTGTGTCTTCAAGTATACTATCCATCCATACCTGTGGTGCATTTAAGTTTTGCACAGTATATATAGTAGGAGGACAGTGCAGAATTTTGCTGACCACCAGTATATAATATATAGCAGTACGGTACAGTAGTCCACTGCTCTACCTACCTCTGTGTCATCAAGTATACTATCCATCCATACCTGTGGTGCATTTAAGTTTTGCGCAGTAGTAGGAGGACAGTGCAGAATTTTGCTGACCACCAGTATATAATATATAGCAGTACGGTACAGTAGTCCACTGCTCTACCTACCTCTGTGTCGTCAAGTATACAATCCATCCATACCTGTGGTACATTTAAGTTTTGCGCAGTAGTAGGAGGACAGTGCATAATTTTGCTGACCACCAGTATATAATATATATCAGTTCGATACAGTAGTCCACTGCTCTACCTACCTCTGTGTCGTCGAGTATACTATCCATCCATACCTGTGGTGCATTTAAGTTACACGCAGTAGTAGGAGGACACTGCAGAATTTTGCTGACCACCAGTATATAATATATAGCAGTACGGTACAGTAGTCCACTGCTCTACCTACCTCTGTGTCATCAAGTATACTATCCATCCATACCTGTGGTGCATTTAAGTTTTGCGCAGTATATATAGTAAGAGGACAGTGCAGAAGTTTGCTGACCACCAGTATATAATATATATCAGTCCGATACAGTAGTCCACTGCTCTACCTACCTCTGTGTCGTCGAGTATACTATCCATCCATACCTGTGGTGCATTTAAGTTACACGCAGTAGTAGGAGGACACTGCAGAATTTTGCTGACCACCAGTATATAATATATAGCAGTACGGTACAGTAGTCCACTGCTCTACCTACCTCTGTGTCGTCAAGTATACTATCCATCCATACCTGTGGTGCATTTAAGTTTTGCGCAGTAGTAGGAGGACAGTGCAGAATTTTGATGACCACCAGTATATAATATATAGCAGTATGGTACAGTAGTCCACTGCTCTACCTACCTCTGTGTCGTCAAGTATACTATCCATCCATACCTGTGGTGCATTTAAGTTTTGCGCAGTAGTAGGAGGACAGTGCAGAATTTTGCAGACCACCAGTATATAATATATATCAGTACGGTACAGTAGTCCACTGCTCTACCTACCTCTGTGTCGTCAAGTATACTATCCATCCATACCTGTGGTGCATTTAAGTTTTGCGCAATATATATAGTAGGAGGACAGTGCAGAATTTTGCTGACCACAAGTATATAATATATAGCAGTACGGTACAGTAGTCCACTGCTCTACCTACCTCTGTGTTGTCAAGTATACTATCCATCCATAGCTGTGGTGCATTTAAGTTTTGCGCAGTAGTAGGAGGACAGTGCAGAATTTTGCTGACCACCAGTATATAATATATAGCAGTACGGTACAGTAGTCCACTGCTCTACCTACCTCTGTGTCGTCAAGAATACTATCCATCCATACCTGTGGTGCATTTAAGTTTTGGCAGTATATATAGTAGGAGGACAGTGCAGAATTTTGCTGACCAGCAGTATATAATATATAGCAGTACGGAACAGTAGTCCACTGCTCTACCTACCTCTGTGTCATCAAGTATTCTATCCATCCATACCTGTGGTGCATTTAAGTTTTGCACAGTGTATATAGTAGGATGACAGTGCAGAATTTTGCTGACCACCAGTATATAATATATAGCAGTACGGTATAGTAATCCACTGCTCTACCTACCTCTGTGTCGTCAAGTATACTGTCCATCCATACCTGTGGTGCATTTAAGTTTTGCGCAGTAGTAGGAGGACAGTGCATAATTTTGCTGACCACCAGTATATAATATATAGCAGAACGGTACAGTAGTCCACTGCTCTACTTACCTCTGTGTCTTCAAGTATACTATCCATCCATACCTGTGGTGCATTTAAGTTTTGCACAGTATATATAGTAGGAGGACAGTGCAGAATTTTGCTGATCACCAGTATATAATATATAGCAGTACGGTACAGTAGTCCACTGCTCTACCTACCTCTGTGTCATCAAGTATACTATCCATCCATACCTGTGGTGCATTTAAGTTTTGCGCAGTAGTAGGAGGACAGTGCAGAATTTTGCTGACCACCAGTATATAATATATAGCAGTACGGTACAGTAGTCCACTGCTCTACCTACCTCTGTGTCGTCAAGTATACTGTCCATCCATACCTGTGGTGCATTTAAGTTTTGCGCAGTAGTAGGAGGACAGTGCATAATTTTGCTGACCACCAGTATATAATATATAGCAGAACGGTACAGTAGTCCACTGCTCTACTTACCTCTGTGTCTTCAAGTATACTATCCATCCATACCTGTGGTGCATTTAAGTTTTGCACAGTATATATAGTAGGAGGACAGTGCAGAATTTTGCTGATCACCAGTATATAATATATAGCAGTACGGTACAGTAGTCCACTGCTCTACCTACCTCTGTGTCATCAAGTATACTATCCATCCATACCTGTGGTGCATTTAAGTTTTGCGCAGTAGTAGGAGGACAGTGCAGAATTTTGCTGACCACCAGTATATAATATATAGCAGTACGGTACAGTAGTCCACTGCTCTACCTACCTCTGTGTCGTCAAGTATACTGTCCATCCATACCTGTGGTACATTTAAGTTTTTCGCAGTAGTAGGAGGACAGTGCAGAATTTTGCTGACCACCAGTATATAATATATATCAGTACGATACAGTAGTCCACTGCTCTACCTACCTCTGTGTCGTCAAGTATACTATCCATCCATACCTGTGGTGCATTTAAGTATTGCGCAGTATATATAGTAGGAAGACATTGCAGAATTTTGCTGACCACCAGTATATAATATATAGCAGTACGGTACAGTAGTCCACTGCTCTACCTACCTCTGTGTCGTCAAGTATACATCTCATCCATACCTGTGGTGCATTTAAGTTTTGCGAAGTAGTAGGAGGACAGTGCATAATTTTGCTGACCACCAGTATATAATATATAGCAGTATGGTACAGTAGTCCACTGCTCTACCTACCTCTGTGTCATCAAGTATACTATCCATCCATACCTGTGGTGCATTTAAGTTTTGCGCAGTGGTAGGAGGACAGTGCAGAATTTTGCTGACCACTAGTATATAATATATATCAGTACGGTACAGTAGTCCACTGCTCTACCTACCTCTGTGTCGTCAAGTATACTATCCATCCATACCTGTGGTGCATTTAAGTTTTGCGCAGTATAGTAGGAGGACAGTGCAGAATTTTGCTGACCACAAGTATATAATATATAGCAGTACGGTACAGTAGTCCACTGCTCTACCTACCTCTGTGTTGTCAAGTATACTATCCATCCATACCTGGGGTGCATTTAAGTTTTGCGCAGTAGTAGGAGGACAGTGCAGAATTTTGCTGACCACCAGTATATAATATATAGCAGTACGGTACAGTAGTCCACTGCTCTACCTACCTCTGTGTCGTCAAGTATACTATCCATCCATACCTGTGGTGCATTTAAGTATTGAGCAGTATATACAGTAGGAGGACATTGCAGAATTTTGCTGACCACCAGTATATAATATATAGCAGTACGGTACAGTAGTCCACTGCTCTACCTACCTCTATGTCGTCAAGTATACAACCCATCCATACCTGTGGTGCATTTAAGTTTTGCGAAGTAGTAGGAGGACAGTGCAGAATTTTGCTGACCACCAGTATATAATATATAGCAGTATGGTACAGTAGTCCACTGCTCTACCTACCTCTGTGTCATCAAGTATACTATCCATCCATACCTGTGGTGCATTTAAGTTTTGCGCAGTAGTAGGAGGACAGTGCAGAATTTAGCTGACCACCAGTATATAATATATATCAGTAAGGTACAGTAGTCCACTGCTCTACCTACCTCTGTGTCGTCAAGTATACTATCCATCCATACCTGTGGTGCATTTAAGTTTTGCGCAGTATATATAGTAGGAGGACAGTGCAGAATTTTGCTGACCACAAGTATATAATATATAGCAGTACGGTACAGTAGTCCACTGCTCTACCTACCTCTGTGTTGTCAAGTATACTATCCATCCATACCTGTGGTGCATTTAAGTTTTGCGCAGTAGTAGGAGGACAGTGCAGATTTTTGCTGACCACCAGTATATAATATATAGCAGTACGGTACAGTAGTCCACTGCTCTACCTTCCTCTGTGTCGTCAAGTATACTATCCATCCATACCTGTGGTGCATTTAAGTTTTGCGCAGTATATATAGTAGGAGGACAGTGCAGAATTTTGCTGACCACCAGTATATAATAAATAGCAGTACGGTACAGTAGTCCACTGCTCTACCTACCTCTGTGTCGTCAAGTATACTATCCATCCATACCTGTGGTGCATTTAAGTATTGCGCAGTATATATAGTAGGAGGACAGTGCAGAATTTTGCTGACCACCAGTATATAATATATATCAGTACGGTACAGTAGTCCACTGCTCTACCTACCTCTATGTCGTGAAGTATACTATCCATCCATACCTGTGGTGCATTTAAGTTTTGCGCAGTAGTAGGAGGACAGTGCAGAGTTTTGCTGACCACCAGTATATAATATATAGCAGTACGGTACAGTAGTCCACTGCTCTACCTACCTCTGTGTCGTCAAGTATACTATCCATCCATACCTGTGGTGCATTTAAGTTTTGCACAGTATATATAGTAGGAGGACAGTGCAGAATTTTGCTGACCACCAGTATATAATATATAGCAGTACGGTACAGTAGTCCACTGCTCTACCTACCTCTGTGTCATCAAGTATACTGTCCATCCATACCTGTGGTGCATTTAAGTTTTGCGCAATAGTAGGAGGACAGTACATAATTTTGCTGACCACCAGTATATAATATATAGCAGTACGGTACAGTAGTCCTCTGCTCTACCTACCTCTGTATCGTCAAGTATACTATCCATCCATACCTGTGGTGCATTTAAGTTTTGCACAGTATATATAGTAGGAGGACAGTGCATAATTTTGCTGACCACCAGTATATAATATATAGCAGTACGGTACAGTAGTCCACTGCTCTACCTACCTCTGTGTCGTCAAGTATACTATCCATCCATACCTGTGGTGCATTTATGTTTTGCGCAGTATATATAGTAGGAGGACAGTGCAGAATTTTGCTGACCACCAGTATATAATATATATCAGTACGGTGCAGTAGTCCACTGCTCTACCTACCTCTGTGTCGTCAAGTATACTATCCATCCATACCTGTGGTGCATTTAAGTTTTGCACAGTATATATAGTAGGAGGACAGTGCAGAATTTTGCTGACCACCAGTATATAATATATAGCAGTACGGTACAGTGGTCCACTGCTCTACCTACCTCTGTGTCGTCAAGTATACTATCCATCCATACCTGTGGTGCATTTAAGTTTTGACCAGTAGTAGGAGGACAGTGCAGAATTTTGGTGACCACCAGTATATAATATATAGCAGTACGGTACAGTATTCCACTGCTCTAACTACCTCTGTGTCGTCAAGTATACTATCCATCCATACCTGTGGTGCATTTAAGTTTTGCGCAGTATATATAGTAGGAGGACATTGCAGAATTTTGCTGACCACCAGTATATAATATATAGCAGTACGGTACAGTAGTCCACTGCTCTACCTACCTCTGTGTCGTCAAGTATACTGTCCATCCATACCTGTGGTGCATTTAAGTTTTGCGCAGTAGTAGGAGGACAGTGCATAATTTTGCTCACCACCAGTATATAATATATAGCAGTACGATACAGTAGTCCACTGCTCTACCTACCTCTGTGTCGTCAAGTATACTATCCATCCATACCTGTGGTGCATTTAAGTTTTGCACAGTATATATAGTAGGAGGACAGTGCAGAATTTTGCTGACAACCAGTATATAATATATAGCAGTACGGTACAGTAGTCCACTGCTCTACCTACCTCTGTGTCGTCAAGTATACTATCCATCCATACCTGTGGTGCATTTAAGTTTTGCGCAGTAGTAGGAGGACAGTGCAGAATTTTGCTGACCACCAGTATATAATATATAGCAGTACGGTACAGTAGTCCACTGCTCTACCTACCTCTGTGTCGTGAAGTATACTATCCATCCATACCTGTGGTGCATTTAAGTTTTGCGCAGTAGTAGGAGGACAGTGCAGAATTTTGCTGACCACCAGTATATAATATATAGCAGTATGGTACAGTAGTCCGCTGCACTACCTACCTCTGTGTCGTCAAGTATACTGTCCATCCATTCCTTTGGTGCATTTAAGTTTTGCGCAGTATATATAGTAGGAGGACAGTGCATAATTTTGCTGACCACCAGTATATAATATATATCAGTACGGTGCAGTAGTCCACTGCTCTACCTACCTCTGTGTCGTCAAGTATACTATCCATCCATACCTGTGGTGCATTTAAGTTTTGCACAGTATATATAGTAGGAGGACAGTGCAGAATTTTGCTGACCACCAGTATATAATATATAGCAGTACGGTACAGTGGTCCACTGCTCTACCTACCTATGTGTCGTCAAGTATACCATCCATCCATACCTGTGGTGCATTTAAGTTTTGCCCAGTAGTAGGAGGACAGTGCAGTATTTTGGTGACCCCCAGTATATAATATATAGCAGTACGGTACAGTATTCCACTGCTCTAACTACCTCTGTGTCGTCAAGTATACTATCCATCCATACCTGTGGTGCATTTAAGTTTTGCGCAGTATATATAGTAGGAGGACATTGCAGAATTTTGCTGACCACCAGTATATAATATATAGCAGTACGGTACAGTAGTCCACTGCTCTACCTACCTCTGTGTCGTCAAGTATACTGTCCATCCATACCTGTAGTGCATTTAAGTTTTGCGCAGTAGTAGGAGGACAGTGCATAATTTTGCTCACCACCAGTATATAATATATAGCAGTACGGTACAGTAGTCCATTGCTCTACCTACCTCTGTGTCGTCAAGTATACTATCCATCCATACCTGTGGTGCATTTAAGTTTTGCACAGTATTTATAGTAGGAGGACAGTGCAGAATTTTGCTGACCACCAGTATATAATATATAGCAGTACGGTACAGTAGTCCACTGCTCTACCTACCTCTGTGTCGTCAAGTATACTATCCATCCATACCTGTGGTGCATTTAAGTTTTGCGCAGTAGTAGGAGGACAGTGCAGAATTTTGCTGACCACCAGTATATAATATATAGCAGTACGGTACAGTAGTCCACTGCTATACCTACCTCTGTGTCGTGAAGTATACTATCCATCCATACCTGTGTTGCATTTAAGTTTTGCGCAGTAGTAGGAGGACAGTGCAGAATTTTGCTGACCACCAGTATATAATATATAGCAGTACGGTACAGTGGTCCACTGCTCTACCTACCTCTGTGTCGTCAAGTATACTATCCATCCATACCTGTGGTGCATTTAAGTTTTGCCCAGTAGTAGGAGGACAGTGCAGTATTTTGGTGACCACCAGTATATAATATATAGCAGTACGGTACAGTATTCCACTGCTCTAACTACCTCTGTGTCGTCAAGTATACTATCCATCCATACCTGTGGTGCATTTAAGTTTTGCGCAGTATATATAGTAGGAGGACATTGCAGAATTTTGCTGACCACCAGTATATAATATATAGCAGTACGGTACAGTAATCCACTGCTCTACCTACCTCTGTGTCGTCAAGTATACTGTCCATCCATACCTGTGGTGCATTTAAGTTTTGCGCAGTAGTAGGAGGACAGTGCATAATTTTGCTCACCACCAGTATATAATATATAGCAGTACGGTACAGTAGTCCACTGCTCTACCTACCTCTGTGTCGTCAAGTATACTATCCATCCATACCTGTGGTGCATTTAAGTTTTGCACAGTATATATAGTAGGAGGACAGTGCAGAATTTTGCTGACCACCAGTATATAATATATAGCAGTACGGTACAGTAGTCCACTGCTCTACCTACCTCTGTGTCGTCAAGTATACTATCCATCCATACCTGTGGTGCATTTAAGTTTTGCGCAGTAGTAGGAGGACAGTGCAGAATTTTGCTGACCACCAGTATATAATATATAGCAGTACGGTACAGTAGTCCACTGCTCTACCTACCTCTGTGTCGTGAAGTATACTATCCATCCATACCTGTGGTGCATTTAAGTTTTGCGCAGTAGTAGGAGGACAGTGCAGAATTTTGCTGACCACCAGTATATAATATATAGCAGTATGGTACAGTAGTCCGCTGCTCTACCTACCTCTGTGTCGTCAAGTATACTGTCCATCCATTCCTTTGGTGCATTTAAGTTTTGCGCAGTATATATAGTAGGAGGACAGTGCAGAATTTTGCTGACCACCAGTATATAATATATAGCAGTACGGTACAGTAGTCCACTGCTCTACCTACCTCTGTGTTGTCAAGTATACTATCCATCCATACCTGTGGTGCATTTAAGTTTTGCGCAGTATATATTGTAGGAGGACAGTGCAGAATTTTGCTGACCACCAGTATATAATATATAGCAGTACGGTACAGTAGTCCACTGCTCTACCTACCTCTGTGTCGTCAAGTATACTATCCATCCATACCTGTGGTGCATTTAAGTTTTGCGCAGTAGTAGGAGGACAGTGCAGAATTTTGGTGACCACCAGTATATAATATATATCAGTACGGTACAGTAGTCCACCTCTCTACCTACCTCTGTGTCGTCAAGTATACTATCCATCCATACCTGTGGTGCATTTAAGTTTTGCGCAGTAGTAGGAGGACAGTGCATAATTTTGCTGATTACCAGTATATAATATATAGCAGTACGGTACATTAGGCCATTGCTATTGATATATTACTGGCATATAATTCCACACATTAAAAAATGGAGAACAAAAATTTGGAGGGTAAAATAGGGAAAGATCAAGATCCACTTCCACCTCGGGCTGAAGCTGCTGCCACTAGTCATAGCCGAGATGATGAAATGCCATCAACATCGTCTGCTAAGGCCGATGCCCAATGTCATAGTAGAGAGCATGTAAAATCCAAAAAACAAAAGTTCAGTAAAATGACCCAAAAATCTAAATTAAAAGCGTCTGAGGAGAAGCGTAAACTTGCCAATATGCCATTTAAGACACGGAGTGGCAAGGAACGGCTGAGACCCTGGCCTATGTTCATGGCTAGTGGTTCACATTCACATGATGATGGAAGCACTCATCCTCTCGCTACAAAAATGGAAAGACTTAAGCTGGCAAAAGCACAACAAAGAACTGTGCGTTCTTCTAAATCACAAATCCCCAAGGAGAGTCCAATTGTGTCGGTTGCGATGCCTGACCTTCCCAGCACTGGACGAGAAGAGGTGGCGCCTTCCACCATTTGCACGCCCCCTGCAAGTGCTGGAAGGAGCACCCGCAGTCCAGTTCCTGATAGTCAAATTGAAGATGTCAACTTTGAAGTACACCAGGATGAGGATATGGGTGTTGCTGGTGCTGAGGAGGAAATTGACAAGGAGGATTCTGATGGTGAGGTGGTTTGTTTAAGTCAGGCACCCGGGGAGACACCTGTTGTCCATGGGACGAATATGGCCATTGACATGCCTGGTCAAATTACAATAAAAATCACCTCTTCGGTGTGGAATTATTTCAACAGAAATGCGGACAACTGGTGTCAAGCCGTGTGTTGCCTTTGTCAAGCTGTAATAAGTAGGGGTAAGGACGTTAACTACCTAGGAACATCCTCCCTAATACGTCACCTGGAGCACATTCATCAGAAGTCATTGACAAGTTCAAAAACTTTGGGTGACAGCGGAAGCAGTCCACTGCCAACTAAATCCCTTCCTCTTGTAACCAAGCTCCTGCAAACCACACCACCAACTCCCTCAGTATCAATTTCCTCCTTAGACAGGAAAGCCAATAGTCCTGCAGGCCATGTCACTGTCAAGTCTGACAAGTCGTCTCCTGCCTGGGATTCCTCTGATGCATCCATGAGTGTAACGCCTACTGCTGCTGGCGCTGCTGTTGTTGCTGCTGGGAGTCGATCGTCATCCCAGAGGGGAAGTTGGAAGACCACTTGTACTACTTCCAGTAAGCAATTGACTGTCCAACAGTCCTTTGCAAGGAAGATGAAATATCACAGCAGTCATCCTGCTGCAAAGCGGATAACTCAGGCCTTGGCAGCCTGGGTAGTGTTAAACGTGTTTCCGGTATCCACTGTTAATTCACAGGAAACTAGATATTTGCTTGAGGTACTGTGTCCCCTTTACCAAATACCATCTAGGTTCCATTTCTCTAGGCAGGCGATACCGAGAATGTACACAGACCTCAGAAAAAGAGTCACCAGTGTCCTAAAAAATGCAGTTGTACCCAATGTCCACTTAACCACGGACATGTGCACAAGTGGAGCAGGGCAGACTAAGGACTATATGACTGTGACAGCCCACTGGGTAGATGTATTGCCTCCCGCAGCAAGAACAGCAGCGGTGGCACCAGTAGCAGCATCTCGCAAACGCCAACTCGTTCCTAGGCAGGCTACGCTTTGTATCACCGCTTTCCATAAGAGGCACACAGCTGACAACCTCTTACGGAAACTGAGGAACATCATCTCAGAATGGCTTACCCCAATTGGACTCTCCTGGGGATTTGTGACATCGGACAACGCCACCAATATTGTGCATGCATTACATGTGGCCAAATTCCAGCACGTCCTATGTTTTGCACATGTGGTGCAGAATTATTTAAAAAACGACAGGGGCGTGCAAGAGATGCTGTTGGTGGCCCGAAGAATTGCGTGCCACTTTCGGCATTCAGCCACCGCGTGCCGAAGACTGGAGCACCAGCAAAGACTCCTGAACCTGCCCCGCCATCATCTGAAGCAAGAGGTGGTAACGAGGTGGAATTCAACCCTCTATATGCTTCAGAGGATGGAGGAGCAGCAAAAGGCCATTCAAGCCTATACAGCTACCTACGATATAGGCAAAGGAGGGGGAATGCACCTGACTCAAGCGCAGTGGAGAATGATTTCAACGTTGTGCAAGGTTCTGCAACCCTTTGAACCTGCCACACGTGAAGTCAGTTCAGACACTGCCAGCCTGAGTCAGGTCATTCCCCTCATCAGGCTTTTGCAGAAGAAGCTGGAGAGATTGAAGGTGGAGCTAAAACAGAGCGATTCCGCTAGGCATGTGGGACTTGTGGATGGAGCCCTTAATTCGCTTAACCAGTGTCACAACTGAGGGCCTGAGCTGACGGGAGGCAGCCTCAGTTGTAGGGGCTGAGATGTACCGGAACATGGGAGGTTGTATCAGACCCCTGGACATGTAAGTAACATGAATAATAACTGCCCGAAGGCGTGACCACGACAACTTGGATAAAAGTCAATGATGTTTATTATGACAACTCCGCAACACAGCAGCAGTAAAAGAAAACGTAAAAGTCAGCAAAGAATAAATACAGTTCCTGGGTACTACAGGATGGCAGGAGCCACAGGGCACTGGTAGTGTGAGATAGTTCTTATGATCTTCTAGATGGAAAGTCCTTACCAGGCCCGACTGTAGCAATGGAGATAACCCAGGATTGTGCCAGCTGGTGTTCCAGGAAAAGCTGGGTTGCTGAAGATAAAACGGCTGCTGTGGATACTGGCTGGAACCAGACTGTTGTTAGCACGGAGTGGATACTGGCTGGAACCAGTTAAATAATAAATGAACTTGGGAGCGATGAAATATGAACTGAAATGTAGAACTTGAGAGCGGAGAAATAATAATACCGGTGGAGAGTGGTAAAGTGTAGAAAGGACACCGGCCCTTTAAGAGAAGCTGTACTCTGCTGGAAGCTGAGCTGGAAGCAGGTAATGTTGTAGCTGGAAACAGATGAATCCACAATGGATTGGAGAGTCAGGCTACACCGCAGGTGGAATGCTGGTGCGGGTCTCTATGGTGGAAGTCTTGAGACAGGAGCTGGAACCTGGAAGACAATCACAGGAGAGAGACAAACAGGAACTAGGTTTGACAACCAAAGCACTGACGCCTTCCTTGCTCAGGCACAGTGTATTTATACCTGCAGCAAGGAAGGGATTGGCTAGGCAATTATGCAGATTATCAATACTGAGAACAGATTGGTGGAAATGATCAGCTGACAGAATCCAAGATGGCTGCGCCCATGCAGACACTTGGAGGGAAGTTTGGTTTGTAATCCATGTGGTAATGAAAACAGTAATGGCGGCGCCGGCCACCGGAGACAGGAGGCGCCAGGCTGACAGATGCACATCCAACCACGCGGACACAGCGGAGGCCGCGGCTGACGTAATCGCCACTCAGACACTTTGCATGCAGAAGTTCAGGGACGGCGGCGGAGGCCGCGGGAGACGCCATGCCAGGTGTAATATGGCGTTTACTGTGACAGCGTCCCAGAGTGACAGGAGAGGATACAGGAATGTACACATCAGGATAACAGATGGGATCCGGTCCTGGAGCGCTGAGCCAGCCTTAGGAGGCATCTGATGGGTAAGAAATGGCGTCCAGATACCCGGATCGTGACAGCACCCCCCCCTTTAGGAGTGGCCCCAGGACACTTCTTTGGCTTTTGAGGAAACTTGGAATGGAATCTCCGGACCAAGGCAGGAGCATGGACATCAGAAGCATTGGTCCATGAACGTTCCTCAGGACCATAACCCTTCCAGTCAATAAGATATTGTAGTTGACCGTAACGGTGACGTGAGTCCAGGATCTTGGCCACTTCATACTCAACGCCTCGTTGAGTTTGGACTTTCGGAGTTGGAGGAAGTGAGGAATGAAACCGATTCAAGATCAGCGGTTTCAACAGGGAAACATGGAATGTCCTGGGTATTTTTAAGAAGGGAGGCAACTGGAGTCTGTAAGCAACAGGATTGATGACTTGTTCAATCTTGAAAGGACCGATATAGCGAGGTGCAAACTTCATACTGGGAACTCTTAACCTCAAATTCTTCGTGGATAACCATACCCGATCACCCACCTTGAGAGCAGGAACTGCTCGACGCTTCTTATCCGCAAACTTCTTGTACCTGAACGATGCCTTGAGCAGAGCTGATCGTACGCTCTTCCAGATATTGGCAAACTGATGCAAGGTGATATCCACTGCGGGAACAGAAGTTGCTGGAAGCGGTTGGAACTCAGGGACTTTAGGGTGGAATCCAAAGTTAGTGAAGAATGGTGTTGAAGCAGATGAAGAATGATACTGGTTGTTATGACAGAACTCGGCCCAGGGAAGTAATTGAACCCAGTCATCTTGAGAGGAGGACACATAGATGCGGAGGAAGGCCTCCAAGTCCTGATTCACCCTCTCGGTTTGACCATTGGTCTGAGGATGGTAAGCCGTGGAAAACTTTAGCTTGACTTGGAGGACTTGACATAAACTTCGCCAGAATTTGGCTGTGAATTGAACTCCTCGATCTGAGATAATTTCTTCAGGAAGACCGTGGAGTCGGAAGATCTCTTGTATGAATACTTGAGCCAACTTGGAAGCTGACGGAAGACCGGTGAGAGGAATGAAGTGTGCCATCTTGGTGAACCGGTCAACTACCACCCAGATGGTATTGAACTTGTTGCACATGGGTAAATCTGTAATAAAATCCATCGACAAATGGGTCCAAGGTCGACGGGGAACAGATAGTGGAACCAGTTGCCCCGCAGGCGACTGGCGGGATACCTTATGTTGAGCACACTTTGGGCAAGATGCAATAAACTCCAAGACGTCCTTTTTCAGAGTTGGCCACCAATAGGACCTAGAGATAAACTCCAGGGTTTTTTGGATACCTGTATGTCCGGCAAAACGGGAAGCATGGGCCCAATGCATGAGCTTCTTCCTTAGCATCGGTTTCACAAAACTTTTCCCTGATGGGGGCGTAGAGTCCATCCCTACCGTGGAGAATGCCAACGGATTTATAATAGGATGCTTGTCTGAAGACTCTGACTCATTTTCTTGCTCCCATGAGCGGGAAAGGGCATCGGCCTTGCGATTCTGAGAGCCCGGACAGAACTGGAGTTTAAAGTCGAACCTGGAAAAGAAAAGTGCCCATCTGGCCTGACGAGGGTTAAGACATTGTGCGCCTTTCAGATATAAAAGGTTCTTGTGGTCTGTAAGTATGGTGATTGAATGAGAAGCTCCCTCCAACAGATACCTCCACTCTTCTAGAGCGAGCTTGATGGCTAGCAACTCCTGGTCGCCAATGGCATAGTTGCGCTCAGCTGGGGAGAACTTCCGGGAGAAGAAACTGCAAGGGTGTAAATGGCCATCTTTAGCCCTCTGAGATAACACCGCTCCTACTCCAACGGAGGAGGCATCCACCTCTAAGATGAAAGGAGAGTCGATGTCAGGCTGTTTCAGAACAGGCGCAGAGATGAACCTTTGTTTTAAAAGATGAAATGCTTGCATGGCTTCTTCAGACCACTTGGACGGGTTAGCACCCTTCTTAGTGAAAGCAGTAATAGGCGCCACAATGGTGGAAAAGTCTCGTATAAACTTTCGGTAATAGTTGGCGAACCCTAAGAACCTCTGGACCCCTTTGAGGGTTAAGGGTACCGGCCAATTTTGGATTGCTTGTAGTTTCTCAGGATCCATCTCTAGTCCGGAACCGGACACAATGTACCCTAGAAACGGAATGGACTTGACTTCAAAGACGCATTTTTCTAATTTGCAATAGAGATGATTGACACGGAGACGGGACAGAACCTCTTTAACCCAAAAACGATGTTCCTCTAAATCGTTGGCAAAAATGAGGATATCGTCTAGATAGACCACGACATGACGGTATAGAATGTCTCTGAAGATCTCATTGACAAAATGCTGGAAGACAGCTGGAGCATTGCTCAATCCGAAGGGCATGACGAGGTACTCATAATGTCCGTCACGGGTGTTAAAGGCGGTCTTCCACTCGTCACCCTCACGGATCCGGATGAGATTGTATGCACCTCTCAAGTCCAGCTTTGTAAAGATGGTAGCTCCGCTAACTCTGTCAAAGAGCTCAGTAATCAGGGGTAAAGGATAACGGTTCTTGATGGTAATGTCGTTCAAACCTCTGTAGTCGATGCACGGCCGCAGACCACCATCTTTTTTTTTTACAAAAAAGAAGCCTGCGCCGGCTGGAGAAGAAGAAGGTCGAATGAACCCCTTTGCTAGGTTCTCTTTAATATATTCCTCCATAGAATGCGTCTCAGGCAGAGACAATGGATAAGTTCGGCCTCGAGGTGGAACCTTCCCTGGAACGAGATCAATTGGGCAGTCCCATTCTCTATGAGGAGGAAGGATATCAGCAGAAGCTTTACTGAACACATCCGTGAAATCTTGATATGGAGGAGGTGGAACATCAGACGACCTGGGGGAGGAAGAACAGACAGGCAATACTTTAAACAAACATGTCTCAGCACAGGAGGAACCCCATGCCAGGATTTGCGTAGTCGTCCAATCAATTGTAGGATTGTGAAGACGGAGCCATGGAAGGCCCAGGACCACAGGATGTGTGGCTCTTGGAATCACTAAAAAAGAAATAAGTTCGGAATGAAGAACTCCCACTCTCAGATGAACTGGTAGAGTCCTTAAAGAAATAACTGCATCAAAAATTTTGCTGCCATCCACGGCAGTTAAAGAAATGGACGAAGGAAGTCTCTCGGTGGGTAGGGACCACCGTTTAACATAGGCTTCGGTAATAAAGTTCCCAGCTGCTCCGGAATCAAGGAGGGCAATGACGTTCCGATAACGTTGAGCAACTTGAAGCGAGACTGGGAGATTACAATCTTGAGGAGATGGAGAGGAGATCATTACTCCTAGTCGGCCCTCTCCTTGGCGAGCTAGGATTTGGAGTTTCCCGGACGTTTGGGACAGGCATTAATGGTGTGAGACGGAGCTGCACAATAGAGACAGAGAGACTCGGAGAGACGTCTTCGGCGCTCAGCAGGAGTTAAACGGGAACGGCCAAGTTGCATGGGCTCATCTTTAGATGGTGACAGTTGACGAGGAGGAGGAGCAGAAGATTTTGGAGCAGATGATCTTCCACGCTCAGTTGCTCTCTCTCTGAAACGTAAATCAACCTTCGTGCAGAGTGAGATTAGCTCATCTAACTTAGAAGGTAAGTCTCTGGTAGCTAACTCATCTTTAATACGCTCAGATAAGCCATGCCAGAATGCAGCATACAGGGCCTCGTCGTTCCATGCCAGTTCGGATGCCAGGATCTGGAACTGTATCAGATATTGTCCTACAGTACGTGACCCCTGGCGTAAACGGAGAATCTCGGATGAAGCTGAGGTTACCCGGCCTGGCTCGTCGAAGATGCGCCTGAATGTTGACACGAAGGCAGTGTAGGAAGATAGCAGGGTGTCGGACCTCTCCCATAACGGTGATGCCCAATCAAGGGCTGAGCCACTGAGAAGAGAAATAATGTAGGCAATTTTTGTACGGTCACTGGGAAAATTGCCAGGTTGTAGCTCAAACTGAATCTCACACTGGTTGAGAAATCCCCTGCAGAATCTTGGAGATCCGTCAAATTTTGCTGGCGTTGGAAGATGAAGACGTGGAGCAGAAATGGGTAAGGTGGGTGGGGTTATAGCTGGAGTCACTGTGGTTGACGCACCAGACGCGCCTGATCCACGGAGAGTTGTCTGAATCCCATCCAGCCGAGTAGAGAGATCCTGGAGACAGCGGATGATGTGGCCCTGTGCAGCCTCCTGATGTTCTAGTCGGGCTGCCAGTTCTTGCATCGGCCTGGCCGCTTGATCCTGGTCTCCGGCTGGATTCATTAGGTCAGTGCTTACTGTCACAACTGAGGGCCTGAGCTGACGGGAGGCAGCCTCAGTTGTAGGGGCTGAGATGTACCGGAAACTGGGAGGTTGTATCAGACCCCTGGACATGTAAGTAACATGAATAATAACTGCCCGAAGGCGTGACCACGACAACTTGGATAAAAGTCAATGATGTTTATTATGACAACTCCGCAACACAGCAGCAGTAAAAGAAAACGTAAAAGTCAGCAAAGAATAAATACAGTTCCTGGGTACTACAGGATGGCAGGAGCCACAGGGCACTGGTAGTGTGAGATAGTTCTTATGATCTTCTAGATGGAAAGTCCTTACCAGGCCCGACTGTAGCAATGGAGATAACCCAGGATTGTGCCAGCTGGTGTTCCAGGAAAAGCTGGGTTGCTGAAGATAAAACGGCTGCTGTGGATACTGGCTGGAACCAGACTGTTGTTAGCACGGAGTGGATACTGGCTGGAACCAGTTAAATAATAAATGAACTTGGGAGCGATGAAATATGAACTGAAATGTAGAACTTGAGAGCGGAGAAATAATAATACCGGTGGAGAGTGGTAAAGTGTAGAAAGGACACCGGCCC
Organism: Pseudophryne corroboree; assembly: GCF_028390025.1. Taxonomy (NCBI): domain Eukaryota; kingdom Metazoa; phylum Chordata; class Amphibia; order Anura; family Myobatrachidae; genus Pseudophryne; species Pseudophryne corroboree. Next base: position 440,133,788 of record NC_086447.1, read on the forward strand.
TTTAAGAGAAGCTGTACTCTGCTGGAAGCTGAGCTGGAAGCAGGTAATCTTGTAGCTGGAAACAGATGAATCCACAATGGATTGGAGAGTCAGGCTACACCGCAGGTGGAATGCTGGTGCGGGTCTCTATGGTGGAAGTCTTGAGACAGGAGCTGGAACCTGGAAGACAATCACAGGAGAGAGACAAACAGGAACTAGGTTTGACAACCAAAGCACTGACGCCTTCCTTGCTCAGGCACAGTGTATTTATACCTGCAGCAAGGAAGGGATTGGCTAGGCAATTATGCAGATTATCAATACTGAGAACAGATTGGTGGAAATGATCAGCTGACAGAATCCAAGATGGCTGCGCCCATGCAGACACTTGGAGGGAAGTTTGGTTTGTAATCCATGTGGTAATGAAAACAGTAATGGTGGCGCCGGCCACCGGAGACAGGAGGCGCCAGGCTGACAGATGCACATCCAACCACGCGGACACAGCGGAGGCCGCGGCTGACGTAATCGCCACTCAGACACTCTGCATGCAGAAGTTCAGGGACGGCGGCGGAGGCCGCGGGAGACGCCATGCCAGGTGTAATATGGCGTTTACTGTGACAGCGTCCCAGAGTGACAGGAGAGGATACAGGAATGTACACATCAGGATAACAGATGGGATCCGGTCCTGGAGCGCTGAGCCAGCCTTAGGAGGCATCTGATGGGTAAGAAATGGCGTCCAGATACCCGGATCGTGACAACCAGGATTCACGGGTGGTCAATCTGTTGAAATCAGAGCACTACATTTTGGCCACCGTGCTCTATCCTAGATTTAAAACCTACGCTGGATCTCTCTTTCCGGCAGACACAAGTCTGCAGAGGTTCAAAGACCTGCTGGTGAGAAAATTGTCAAGTCAAGCGGAACGTGACCCGTCAACAGCTCCTCCTTCACATTTTCACGCAACTGGGGCTGCGAGGAAAAGGCTAAGAATTCCGAGCCCACCCGCTCGCTGGCGGTGATGCACGGCAGTCTGGAGCGAGTGCTGACATCTGGTCCGGACTGAAGGACCTGCCAATGATTACTGACATGTCGTCTACTGTCACTGCATATGATTCTGTCACCATTGGAAGAATGGTGGAGGATTATATGAGTGACCGCATCCAAGTAGGCACGTCAGACAGTCCGTACGTATACTGGCAGGAAAAAGAGGCAATTTGGAGGCCCTTGCACAAACTGGCTTTATTTTACCTAAGTTGCCCACCCCTCCAATGTGTACTCCGAAAGAGTGTTTAGTGCAGCCGCTCACCTTGTCAGCAATCGGCGTACGAGGTTACTTCCAGAAAATGTGGAGAAGATGATGTTCATCAAAATGAATTATAATCAATTCCTCCGTGGAGACATTCATCAGCAATTGCCTCCAGAAAGTACACAGGGACCTGAGATGGTGGATTCCAGTGGGGACGAATTAATAATCTGTGAGGAGGGGGATGTACACAGTGAAAGGGGTGAGGAATCGGGTGATGAGGAGGAGGTGGACATCTTGCCTCTGTAAAGCCAGTTTGTGCAAGGAGAGATTGATTGCTTCTTTTTTGGTGGGGGCCCAAACCAACCAGTCATTTCAGTCACAGTCGTGTGGCAGACCCTGTCGCTGAAATGATGGGTTTGTTAAAGTGTGCATGTCCTGTTTATACAACATAAGGGTGGGTGGGAGGGCCCAAGGACAATTCCATCTTGCACCTCTTTTTTTCTTTCATTTATCTTTGCATCATGTGCTGTTTGGGGACTATTTTTTAAATCTGCCATCCTGTCTGACACTGCAGTGCCACTCCTAGATGGGACAGGTGTTTGTGTCGGCCACTTGGGTCGCTTAGCTTAGTCACACAGCTACCTTGGTGCACCTCTTTTTTTCTTTGCATCATGTGCTGTTTGGGGACTATTTTTTGAAGTGCCATCCTGTCTGACACTGCAGTGCCACTCCTAGATGGGCCAGGTGTTTGTGTCGGCCACTTGGGTCGCTTAGCTTAGTCATCCAGCAACCTCGGTGCAAATTTTAGGACTAAAAATAATGTTGTGAGGTGTGAGGTGTTCAGAATAGACTGGAAATGAGTGGAAATTATGGTCATTGAGGTTAATAATACTATGGGATCAAAATGACCCCCAAATTATATGATTTAAGCTGTTTTTGAGGGTTTTTTGTAAAAAAACACCCAAATTCAAAACACACCCGAATCCGCCCAAAAATTTTTAGGGAGGTTTTGCCAAAACGCGTCCGAATCCAAAACACGGCCGCGGAACTGAATCCAAAACCAAAACACAAAACCAGAAAAATGTCAGGTGCACATCTCTAGTGCCAACCCTCATCTTACAGGCTTACCATGGCAAATGCTGGTGATTATCGTGCCCGCGAATGTATGTTTGCACTGTTCACACACCCACGATCCATAGAATCACATGGGTGCGGGCGCTTCTGTGAACAGATCACAGCAGGGCAGAATTCGGCACAATCATGGCACATTTTTTACTTACGACCCATGGGTAAGATGAATGCAGCCACATCTGTAACACAAAGAGCATCCAAGTGACTGCCATAAAGTACAGACAGAATCCTAATGAATGCCATTGAATACAGAACATGCCATTCAATATAGAACATCGTAGTCACTGATAACGGAGAGCACCCTAGTGACTGATATGATATATAGGAGGACATCCTGGTGACTGAATTGGTGTAGCTTTGGTCTTTCCACCACCACGCCTTCCATTCTGCACTATTCCGCCACCAAACATCTGCTGATAACACTGTAGGTCTCCTTCCTTGTTCCTAACTTCCCAGGATTTAATATGATGCAACACAAAAAATATCTGTCAGTGTAAAGCTCAGAGGCAAACAAATACAGTAGATACAGTGTATTTTGGGTCCATGTGTGGAACCAGAAAATAAGTAAAATGACAGAGTCAGTAGAAGTAATTGTGAAATTGGAGGGTCATGTCAAAGCATGTAAAGGGGGAGGAGAACACCTGTGTCAACTAATATTGCACATAGGTTCATTAATTTCTTAAAACATCCTGTGTCAAAACAATATACTGTAGATAGCAGCATCCTAGTGACTGCCATAAAAACTAGGGAGCATCCTACTGACTGTCATATGATATGCAGCACAACCTAGTAATTGCGTGTCTTGTACAGTTTCACAACAAATTTAGGAAACTAGAAATAAGAGAGAACACTGTCTTCAGCATCTGTATGGTGGCTGAATAGTACAGTATGAGAGGTGGGGTGGGGGGCTTCAAAATTGCTACAATGCAGTATGGATCCTTCTCTGGTATTTTTCAATAATTCTGGAAGTAGTGGAAAATGGTGACTACAGGGTAGGTGGCATGGGCCTTCCATAAGCTACACTATGGGGGTCCATGTGCATTACACACCTTACACCCATTATTGATGGTATGGTGCGATATCGACGCCATGCTGTGGCCGGCCTGAACATGCAGCTTCTAATGATATTGTCAGATTGAGCTGCATGTACAGCCGACAGCGGGGTCATTAAACCTTGTTTCCTGTGCATCTCAACTTCTCACCTTTGCAGGGCAATTTGCTGCTGGTTAATATCTCTGCTGGTTAAGATCTCTGGCTGCAGCCCAGTAATAATTTCTTATAATCACCGGTTTCTTTAGACAATGCCAAACCCGATATTGGGGAAATATTACAATACATAAACTTACTTGAGTATGAGAGCTACTATGTAACCCAAGAAACAAGATGATTGGTCTAGTCAGAGATAAATTGCTTGGATGTCTGCTACCTGTGCTTCCTGACTTGACAAAGCACCAACAAAACGTGCGTCATCGTTTGCTAGATGTGCACTATGTAACCTCCGTATTACTATCTTATACCAAGTCTTTGTGTGTTTACAGTTAGGTTATATTATTGTAAATGTATTGACCAATGTCATAGCAGTCTGTATCGTGTTAAACAATTATTTGCAAAAAACAACATGTAGATTGTGGACAGGCAGGTTGTGGATGCTACATGAGATAGTTCAGTTTATTTCTACACTAACCGCCTACAATATATCTATGTGCATTCTGGAGGAGAAACTATTAAACTGACATTTATATGAAGACGGTATAGGGAACAGCGACTATAAGTTATCGGTTACTGCGACTATATATATAATAATTCCTTAAGAATCACTGTAATTGCACTGCTGAATACACACAGAATTTATTACAACAAAATGAACTTCTTGTACACTTTGACCATTCCATGTGGGGCTGAAGAACTAATTAAATAATTCATTCTATATAAACTACAATTAAAGTATTTAGCCCCTCTTTTCACAAATAAACAAAATAATTTACTCTTTCCTTATCACACCCCATACAATACATCATACTACGTAAACCTGTTAACATGTCTATACTGTATTTCATAGTTCAGATGTTCTGAAATGCAGTTCACAAGGCACCCCAACAGTCCAGGTTTTAGGTATATCCATGGCTCAGCACAGATGATTAGAGGTGCGTACACACTAGGCAATATTTTAGACGATATCTCTCATATTCATCCTTCTAAGCGATATTGTTTAAAATGTTGCCCAGTGTGCATGCTACAACTGATGGACGATGTTCTCTCCTGTGGGTCATTATTGACCCCCTCTGTCATTTGTACATGCAGCTCAATTTGGGTTTATGGTCCATGTACGGGCCAGCTGCGATGTAACATCACTGAACGATATCATTAGCGATATTGGCCCTCATTCCGAGTTGATCGCTCGCTAGCTACTTTTAGCAGCCGTGCAAACGCATAGTTGCCGCCCACGGGGGAGTGTATTTTCGCTTTGCAACTGTGCAAACGCCTGTGCAGCCGAGCGGGTACAAACACATTTTGTGCAGACCAATACCAGCCCTGTAGTTACTTATTCTGTGCGATGACTGCAGCGACGAAGGTTCCGGAATTGACGTCAGATACTCGCCCTGCAAACACCTGGACACGCCTGCATTTTTCCAAGTGCTCCCAGAAAACAATCAGTTGACACCAATAAGCTCCCACTTCCTGTCAATCTCCTTTGCGCCCCATACGCATGTGTAGTTTTGCCATTATTTTAAATGATCACTACGCAGCCAACATCGTCAGCTAGCGATCAACTCAGAATGACCCCCATTGTCCAGTGTGTACGCCCTATAACAGCCACCCGGGGAGGGTAGGAAAAACACATGGCCATATCTCTCATGGAGCGTTTCGCTGAGTGTGTACCCACCTTAAATCAAATTGACTGAGGTCACCTGTTGCCAACCATGGAAAAACTAAAAAACCTGGACAATTTGGGTGCCGCATTTGAGAACCTCTGTCATAGTTAATATGTGGTCACAATTGAAAACAATGTGAAACTGTATAACATTCTGAAGCACTCCTAGCAGTGGAATCATCCGAAAGAAATGTACAGTAGCAATGAAATGTTTCAATGTTCTGTGCAACAAGTGAAACTCTTAACCACACAACCTGCAGAGACATAGGGGGTCATTCCGAGTTGATCATAGCTGTGCTAAATTTAGCACAGCTACGATCGTTAACTCAGACATGCGGGGGGACGCCCAGCACAGGGCTAGTCCACCCCGCATGTCAGTGCTGGCCCCACCCGCACAAATACAAAAGCATCGCACAGAGGCGATGCCTTTGTATTTGAAGAGTAACTCCCGGCCAGCGCAGCTCCTGCGGCTGGCCGGGAGTTGCTCGTCGTTCCCGCTGACCGCAGCGGCTGTGTGAGACGTCACGCAGCCGCCGCGGCCCGCCCCCCCCAACAGTCCGGCCACACCTGCGTTGGCTGGACCGCTCCTCCTAAACGGCGGCTTAACGCCGCCGTTCAGCCCCCTCCTGCCTAGCAACCGCCTCTGTCTCAGAGCCGATCGCTAGGCAATGAAAGCTGCCATGCGCCGGCGCACTGCGGCACCGGCGCATGCGCAGTTCTGAGCCAATCGCTGTGCTGCGACAAACTGCAGCGAGCGATCGGGTCGGAATGACCCCCATAATCACAATAAGACACCAGTATTATTTCAAATGAATTTGTTTATTTCTATTTCTTATTGACTGGAAGGGTTATGGTCCTGAGGAACGTTCATGGACCAATGCTTCTGATGTCCATGCTCCTGCCTTGGTCCTGATTCACCCTCTCGGTTTGACCATGGGTCTGAGGATGGTAAGCCGTGGAAAACTTTAGCTTGACTTGGAGGACTTGACATAAACTTCGCCAGAATTTGGCTGTGAATTGAACTCCTCGATCTGAGATAATTTCTTCAGGAAGACCGTGGAGTCGGAAGATCTCTTGTATGAATACTTGAGCCAACTTGGAAGCTGACGGAAGACCGGTGAGAGGAATGAAGTGTGCCATCTTGGTGAACCGGTCAACTACCACCCAGATGGTATTGAACTTGTTGCACATGGGTAAATCTGTAATAAAATCCATCGACAAATGGGTCCAAGGTCGACGGGGAACAGATAGTGGAACCAGTTGCCCCGCAGGCGACTGGCGGGATACCTTATGTTGAGCACACTTTGGGCAAGATGCAATAAACTCCAAGACGTCCTTTTTCAGAGTTGGCCACCAATAGGACCTAGAGATAAACTCCAGGGTTTTTTGGATACCTGTATGTCCGGCAAAACGGGAAGCATGGGCCCAATGCATGAGCTTCTTCCTTAGCATCGGTTTCACAAAACTTTTCCCTGATGGGGGCGTAGAGTCCATCCCTACCGTGGAGAATGCCAACGGATTTATAATAGGATGCTTGTCTGAAGACTCTGACTCATTTTCTTGCTCCCATGAGCGGGAAAGGGCATCGGCCTTGCGATTCTGAGAGCCCGGACAGAACTGGAGTTTAAAGTCGAACCTGGAAAAGAAAAGTGCCCATCTGGCCTGACGAGGGTTAAGACATTGTGCGCCTTTCAGATATAAAAGGTTCTTGTGGTCTGTAAGTATGGTGATTGAATGAGAAGCTCCCTCCAACAGATACCTCCACTCTTCTAGAGCGAGCTTGATGGCTAGCAACTCCTGGTCGCCAATGGCATAGTTGCGCTCAGCTGGGGAGAACTTCCGGGAGAAGAAACTGCAAGGGTGTAAATGGCCATCTTTAGCCCTCTGAGATAACACCGCTCCTACTCCAACGGAGGAGGCATCCACCTCTAAGATGAAAGGAGAGTCGATGTCAGGCTGTTTCAGAACAGGCGCAGAGATGAACCTTTGTTTTAAAAGATGAAATGCTTGCATGGCTTCTTCAGACCACTTGGACGGGTTAGCACCCTTCTTAGTGAAAGCAGTAATAGGCGCCACAATGGTGGAAAAGTCTCGTATAAACTTTCGGTAATAGTTGGCGAACCCTAAGAACCTCTGGACCCCTTTGAGGGTTAAGGGTACCGGCCAATTTTGGATTGCTTGTAGTTTCTCAGGATCCATCTCTAGTCCGGAACCGGACACAATGTACCCTAGAAACGGAATGGACTTGACTTCAAAGACGCATTTTTCTAATTTGCAATAGAGATGATTGACACGGAGACGGGACAGAACCTCTTTAACCCAAAAACGATGTTCCTCTAAATCGTTGGCAAAAATGAGGATATCGTCTAGATAGACCACGACATGACGGTATAGAATGTCTCTGAAGATCTCATTGACAAAATGCTGGAAGACAGCTGGAGCATTGCTCAATCCGAAGGGCATGACGAGGTACTCATAATGTCCGTCACGGGTGTTAAAGGCGGTCTTCCACTCGTCACCCTCACGGATCCGGATGAGATTGTATGCACCTCTCAAGTCCAGCTTTGTAAAGATGGTAGCTCCGCTAACTCTGTCAAAGAGCTCAGTAATCAGGGGTAAAGGATAACGGTTCTTGATGGTAATGTCGTTCAAACCTCTGTAGTCGATGCACGGCCGCAGACCACCATCTTTTTTTTTTACAAAAAAGAAGCCTGCGCCGGCTGGAGAAGAAGAAGGTCGAATGAACCCCTTTGCTAGGTTCTCTTTAATATATTCCTCCATAGAATGCGTCTCAGGCAGAGACAACGGATAAGTTCGGCCTCGAGGTGGAACCTTCCCTGGAACGAGATCAATTGGGCAGTCCCATTCTCTATGAGGAGGAAGGATATCAGCAGAAGCTTTACTGAACACATCCGTGAAATCTTGATATGGAGGAGGTGGAACATCAGACGACCTGGGGGAGGAAGAACAGACAGGCAATACTTTAAACAAACATGTCTCAGCACAGGAGGAACCCCATGCCAGGATTTGCGTAGTCGTCCAATCAATTGTAGGATTGTGAAGACGGAGCCATGGAAGGCCCAGGACCACAGGATGTGTGGCTCTTGGAATCACTAAAAAAGAAATAAGTTCGGAATGAAGAACTCCCACTCTCAGACGAACTGGTAGAGTCCTTAAAGAAATAACTGCATCAAAAATTTTGCTGCCATCCACGGCAGTTAAAGAAATGGACGAAGGAAGTCTCTCGGTGGGTAGGGACCACCGTTTAACATAGGCTTCGGTAATAAAGTTCCCAGCTGCTCCGGAATCAAGGAGGGCAATGACGTTCCGATAACGTTGAGCAACTTGAAGCGAGACTGGGAGATTACAATCTTGAGGAGATGGAGAGGAGATCATTACTCCTAGCCGGCCCTCTCCTTGGCGAGCTAGGATTTGGAGTTTCCCGGACGTTTGGGACAGGCATTAATGGTGTGAGACGGAGCTGCACAATAGAGACAGAGAGACTCGGAGAGACGTCTTCGGCGCTCAGCAGGAGTTAAACGGGAACGGCCAAGTTGCATGGGCTCATCTTTAGATGGTGACAGTTGACGAGGAGGAGGAGCAGAAGATTTTGGAGCAGATGATCTTCCACGCTCAGTTGCTCTCTCTCTGAAACGTAAATCAACCTTCGTGCAGAGTGAGATTAGCTCATCTAACTTAGAAGGTAAGTCTCTGGTAGCTAACTCATCTTTAATACGCTCAGATAAGCCATGCCAGAATGCAGCATACAGGGCCTCGTCGTTCCATGCCAGTTCGGATGCCAGGATCTGGAACTGTATCAGATATTGTCCTACAGTACGTGACCCCTGGCGTAAACGGAGAATCTCGGATGAAGCTGAGGTTACCCGGCCTGGCTCGTCGAAGATGCGCCTGAATGTTGACACGAAGGCAGTGTAGGAAGATAGCAGGGTGTCGGACCTCTCCCATAACGGTGATGCCCAATCAAGGGCTGAGCCACTGAGAAGAGAAATAATGTAGGCAATTTTTGTACGGTCACTGGGAAAATTGCCAGGTTGTAGCTCAAACTGAATCTCACACTGGTTGAGAAATCCCCTGCAGAATCTTGGAGATCCGTCAAATTTTGCTGGCGTTGGAAGATGAAGACGTGGAGCAGAAATGGGTAAGGTGGGTGGGGTTATAGCTGGAGTCACTGTGGTTGACGCACCAGACGCGCCTGATCCACGGAGAGTTGTCTGAATCCCATCCAGCCGAGTAGAGAGATCCTGGAGACAGCGGATGATGTGGCCCTGTGCAGCCTCCTGATGTTCTAGTCGGGCTGCCAGTTCTTGCATCGGCCTGGCCGCTTGATCCTGGTCTCCGGCTGGATTCATTAGGTCAGTGCTTACTGTCACAACTGAGGGCCTGAGCTGACGGGAGGCAGCCTCAGTTGTAGGGGCTGAGATGTACCGGAAACTGGGAGGTTGTATCAGACCCCTGGACATGTAAGTAACATGAATAATAACTGCCCGAAGGCGTGACCACGACAACTTGGATAAAAGTCAATGATGTTTATTATGACAACTCCGCAACACAGCAGCAGTAAAAGAAAACGTAAAAGTCAGCAAAGAATAAATACAGTTCCTGGGTACTACAGGATGGCAGGAGCCACAGGGCACTGGTAGTGTGAGATAGTTCTTATGATCTTCTAGATGGAAAGTCCTTACCAGGCCCGACTGTAGCAATGGAGATAACCCAGGATTGTGCCAGCTGGTGTTCCAGGAAAAGCTGGGTTGCTGAAGATAAAACGGCTGCTGTGGATACTGGCTGGAACCAGACTGTTGTTAGCACGGAGTGGATACTGGCTGGAACCAGTTAAATAATAAATGAACTTGGGAGCGATGAAATATGAACTGAAATGTAGAACTTGAGAGCGGAGAAATAATAATACCGGTGGAGAGTGGTAAAGTGTAGAAAGGACACCGGCCCTTTAAGAGAAGCTGTACTCTGCTGGAAGCTGAGCTGGAAGCAGGTAATGTTGTAGCTGGAAACAGATGAATCCACAATGGATTGGAGAGTCAGGCTACACCGCAGGTGGAATGCTGGTGCGGGTCTCTATGGTGGAAGTCTTGAGACAGGAGCTGGAACCTGGAAGACAATCACAGGAGAGAGACAAACAGGAACTAGGTTTGACAACCAAAGCACTGACGCCTTCCTTGCTCAGGCACAGTGTATTTATACCTGCAGCAAGGAAGGGATTGGCTAGGCAATTATGCAGATTATCAATACTGAGAACAGATTGGTGGAAATGATCAGCTGACAGAATCCAAGATGGCTGCGCCCATGCAGACACTTGGAGGGAAGTTTGGTTTGTAATCCATGTGGTAATGAAAACAGTAATGGCGGCGCCGGCCACCGGAGACAGGAGGCGCCAGGCTGACAGATGCACATCCAACCACGCGGACACAGCGGAGGCCGCGGCTGACGTAATCGCCACTCAGACACTCTGCATGCAGAAGTTCAGGGACGGCGGCGGAGGCCGCGGGAGACGCCATGCCAGGTGTAATATGGCGTTTACTGTGACAGCGTCCCAGAGTGACAGGAGAGGATACAGGAATGTACACATCAGGATAACAGATGGGATCCGGTCCTGGAGCGCTGAGCCAGCCTTAGGAGGCATCTGATGGGTAAGAAATGGCGTCCAGATACCCGGATCGTGACAACCAGGATTCACGGGTGGTCAATCTGTTGAAATCAGAGCACTACATTTTGGCCACCGTGCTCTATCCTAGATTTAAAACCTACGCTGGATCTCTCTTTCCGGCAGACACAAGTCTGCAGAGGTTCAAAGACCTGCTGGTGAGAAAATTGTCAAGTCAAGCGGAACGTGACCCGTTAACAGCTCCTCCTTCACATTTTCACGCAACTGGGGCTGCGAGGAAAAGGCTAAGAATTCCGAGCCCACCCGCTCGCTGGCGGTGATGCACGGCAGTCTGGAGCGAGTGCTGACATCTGGTCCGGACTGAAGGACCTGCCAATGATTACTGACATGTCGTCTACTGTCACTGCATATGATTCTGTCACCATTGGAAGAATGGTGGAGGATTATATGAGTGACCGCATCCAAGTAGGCACGTCAGACAGTCCGTACGTATACTGGCAGGAAAAAGTGGCAATTTGGAGGCCCTTGCACAAACTGGCTTTATTTTACCTAAGTTGCCCTCCCCTCCAATGTGTACTCCGAAAGAGTGTTTAGTGCAGCCGCTCACCTTGTCAGCAATCGGCGTACGAGGTTACTTCCAGAAAATGTGGAGAAGATGATGTTCATCAAAATGAATTATAATCAATTCCTCCGTGGAGACATTCATCAGCAATTGCCTCCAGAAAGTACACAGGGACCTGAGATGGTGGATTCCAGTGGGGACGAATTAATAATCTGTGAGGAGGGGGATGTACACAGTGAAAGGGGTGAGGAATCGGGTGATGAGGAGGAGGTGGACATCTTGCCTCTGTAAAGCCAGTTTGTGCAAGGAGAGATTGATTGCTTCTTTTTTGGTGGGGGCCCAAACCAACCAGTCATTTCAGTCACAGTCGTGTGGCAGACCCTGTCGCTGAAATGATGGGTTTGTTAAAGTGTGCATGTCCTGTTTATACAACATAAGGGTGGGTGGGAGGGCCCAAGGACAATTCCATCTTGCACCTCTTTTTTTCTTTCATTTATCTTTGCATCATGTGCTGTTTGGGGACTATTTTTTAAATCTGCCATCCTGTCTGACACTGCAGTGCCACTCCTAGATGGGACAGGTGTTTGTGTCGGCCACTTGGGTCGCTTAGCTTAGTCACACAGCTACCTTGGTGCACCTCTTTTTTTCTTTGCATCATGTGCTGTTTGGGGACTATTTTTTGAAGTGCCATCCTGTCTGACACTGCAGTGCCACTCCTAGATGGGCCAGGTGTTTGTGTCGGCCACTTGGGTCGCTTAGCTTAGTCATCCAGCAACCTCGGTGCAAATTTTAGGACTAAAAATAATGTTGTGAGGTGTGAGGTGTTCAGAATAGACTGGAAATGAGTGGAAATTATGGTCATTGAGGTTAATAATACTATGGGATCAAAATGACCCCCAAATTATATGATTTAAGCTGTTTTTGAGGGTTTTTTTGTAAAAAAACACCCAAATTCAAAACACACCCGAATCCGCCAAAAATTTTTTAGGGAGGTTTTGCCAAAACGCGTCCGAATCCAAAACACGGCCGCGGAACTGAATCCAAAACCAAAACACAAAACCAGAAAAATGTCAGGTGCACATCTCTAGTGCCAACCCTCATCTTACAGGCTTACCATGGCAAATGCTGGTGATTATCGTGCCCGCGAATGTATGTTTGCACTGTTCACACACCCACGATCCATAGAATCACATGGGTGCGGGCGCTTCTGTGAACAGATCACAGCAGGGCAGAATTCGGCACAATCATGGCACATTTTTTACTTACGACCCATGGGTAAGATGAATGCAGCCACATCTGTAACACAAAGAGCATCCAAGTGACTGCCATAAAGTACAGACAGAATCCTAATGAATGCCATTGAATACAGAACATGCCATTCAATATAGAACATCGTAGTCACTGATAACGGAGAGCACCCTAGTGACTGATATGATATATAGGAGGACATCCTGGTGACTGAATTGGTGTAGCTTTGGTCTTTCCACCACCACGCCTTCCATTCTGCACTATTCCGCCACCAAACATCTGCTGATAACACTGTAGGTCTCCTTCCTTGCTCCTAACTTCCCAGGATTTAATATGATGCAACACAAAAAATATCTGTCAGTGTAAAGCTCAGAGGCAAACAAATACAGTAGATACAGTGTATTTTGGGTCCATGTGTGGAACCAGAAAATAAGTAAAATGACAGAGTCAGTAGAAGTAATTGTGAAATTGGAGGGTCAGGTCAAAGCATGTAAAGGGGGAGGAGAACACCTGTGTCAACTAATATTGCACATAGGTTCATTAATTTCTTAAAACATCCTGTGTCAAAACAATATACTGTAGATAGCAGCATCCTAGTGACTGCCATAAAAACTAGGGAGCATCCTACTGACTGTCATATGATATGCAGCACAACCTAGTAATTGCGTGTCTTGTACAGTTTCACAACAAATTTAGGAAACTAGAAATAAGAGAGAACACTGTCTTCAGCATCTGTATGGTGGCTGAATAGTACAGTATGAGAGGTGGGGTGGGGGGCTTCAAAATTGCTACAATGCAGTATGGATCCTTCTCTGGTATTTTTCAATAATTCTGGAAGTAGTGGAAAATGGTGACTACAGGGTAGGTGGCATGGGCCTTCCATAAGCTACACTATGGGGGTCCATGTGCATTACACACCTTACACCCATTATTGATGGTATGGTGCGATATCGACGCCATGCTGTGGCCGGCCTGAACATGCAGCTTCTAATGATATTGTCAGATTGAGCTGCATGTACAGCCGACAGCGGGGTCATTAAACCTTGTTTCCTGTGCATCTCAACTTCTCACCTTTGCAGGGCAATTTGCTGCTGGTTAATATCTCTGCTGGTTAAGATCTCTGGCTGCAGCCCAATAATAATTTCTTATAATCACCGGTTTCTTTAGACAATGCCAAACCCGATATTGGGGAAATATTACAATACATAAACTTACTTGAGTATGAGAGCTACTATGTAACCCAAGAAACAAGATGATTGGTCTAGTCAGAGATAAATTGCTTGGATGTCTGCTACCTGTGCTTCCTGACTTGACAAAGCACCAACAAAACGTGCGTCATCGTTTGCTAGATGTGCACTATGTAACCTCCGTATTACTATCTTATACCAAGTCTTTGTGTGTTTACAGTTAGGTTATATTATTGTAAATGTATTGACCAATGTCATAGCAGTCTGTATCGTGTTAAACAATTATTTGCAAAAAACAACATGTAGATTGTGGACAGGCAGGTTGTGGATGCTACATGAGATAGTTCAGTTTATTTCTACACTAACCGCCTACAATATATCTATGTGCATTCTGGAGGAGAAACTATTAAACTGACATTTATATGAAGACGGTATAGGGAACAGCGACTATAAGTTATCGGTTACTGCGACTATATATATAATAATTCCTTAAGAATCACTGTAATTGCACTGCTGAATACACACAGAATTTATTACAACAAAATGAACTTCTTGTACACTTTGACCATTCCATGTGGGGCTGAAGAACTAATTAAATAATTCATTCTATATAAACTACAATTAAAGTATTTAGCCCCTCTTTTCACAAATAAACAAAATAATTTACTCTTTCCTTATCACACCCCATACAATACATCATACTACGTAAACCTGTTAACATGTCTATACTGTATTTCATAGTTCAGATGTTCTGAAATGCAGTTCACAAGGCACCCCAACAGTCCAGGTTTTAGGTATATCCATGGCTCAGCACAGATGATTAGAGGTGCGTACACACAAGGCAATATTTTAGACGATATCTCTCATATTCAGCCTTCTAAGCGATATTGTTTAAAATGTTGCCCAGTGTGCATGCTACAACTGATGGACGATGTTCTCTCCTGTGGGTCATTATTGACCCCCTCTGTCATTTGTACATGCAGCTCAATTTGGGTTTATGGTCCATGTACGGGCCAGCTGCGATGTAACATCACTGAACGATATCATTAGCGATATTGGCCCTCATTCCGAGTTGATCGCTCGCTAGCTACTTTTAGCAGCCATGCAAACGCATAGTTGCCGCCCACGGGGGAGTGTATTTTCGCTTTGCAACTGTGCAAACGCCTGTGCAGCCGAGCGGGTACAAACACATTTTGTGCAGACCAATACCAGCCCTGTAGTTACTTATTCTGTGCGATGACTGCAGCGACGAAGGTCCCGGAATTGACGTCAGATACTCGCCCTGCAAACACCTGGACACGCCTGCATTTTTCCAAGTGCTCCCAGAAAACAATCAGTTGACACCAATAAGCTCCCACTTCCTGTCAATCTCCTTTGCGCCCCATACGCATGTGTAGTTTTGCCATTATTTTAAATGATCACTACGCAGCCAACATCGTCAGCTAGCGATCAACTCAGAATGACCCCCATTGTCCAGTGTGTACGCCCTATAACAGCCACCCGGGAAGGGTAGGAAAAACACATGGCCATATCTCTCATGGAGCGTTTCGCTGAGTGTGTACCCACCTTAAATCAAATTGACTGAGGTCACCTGTTGCCAACCATGGAAAAACTAAAAAACCTGGACAATTTGGGTGCCGCATTTGAGAACCTCTGTCATAGTTAATATGTGGTCACAATTGAAAACAATGTGAAACTGTATAACATTCTGAAGCACTCCTAGCAGTGGAATCATCCGAAAGAAATGTACAGTAGCAATGAAATGTTTCAATGTTCTGTGCAACAAGTGAAACTCTTAACCACACAACCTGCAGAGACATAGGGGGTCATTCCGAGTTGATCATAGCTGTGCTAAATTTAGCACAGCTACGATCGTTAACTCAGACATGCGGGGGGACGCCCAGCACAGGGCTAGTCCACCCCGCATGTCAGTGCTGGCCCCACCCGCACAAATACAAAAGCATCGCACAGAGGCGATGCCTTTGTATTTGAAGAGTAACTCCCGGCCAGCGCAGCTCCTGCGGCTGGCCGGGAGTTGCTCGTCGTTCCCGCTGACCGCAGCGGCTGTGTGAGACGTCACGCAGCCGCCGCGGCCCGCCCCCCCCCAACAGTCCGGCCACACCTGCGTTGGCTGGACCGCTCCTCCTAAACGGTGGCTTAACGCCGCCGTTCAGCCCCCTCCTGCCTAGCTTCCGCCTCTGTCTCAGAGCCGATCGCTAGGCAATGAAAGCTGCCATGCGCCGGCGCACTGCGGCACCGGCGCATGCGCAGTTCTGAGCCAATCGCTGTGCTGCGACAAACTGCAGCGAGCGATCGGGTCGGAATGACCCCCATAATCACAATCAGACACCAGTATTATTTCAAATGAATTTGTTTATTTCTACACTAAAAAATTCCTTTTCTCTTACTATTCTTTTTGTTTTTTAATATTTCACTAATTTAGATATATTGCACATGTGTGATT
Organism: Pseudophryne corroboree; assembly: GCF_028390025.1. NCBI lineage: Eukaryota > Metazoa > Chordata > Amphibia > Anura > Myobatrachidae > Pseudophryne > Pseudophryne corroboree. The sequence goes on from NC_086447.1 coordinate 440,150,110, forward strand.
AGGAAGTGTCGGTAGCTGGTTATCAAAACACGAATACATTCGGATTAATGAAGAAACTTGAATAATAAAATAGATTTATGAATATTATGTTGAATATTGTTAATTACGGATACTGAATGGACATTATTTTTTTTAAAATTGTATAGATTAAGTTAATTGCTTTGAATGAAGAGGATTTGAGAATACTTAAAGAAGTAGCCCATTTTTTTTTTATATAATGTAGTTTACTGGCTACAATTACAATTATAACACTGTATCCTGTTTGATTCCTAAACAGGGTCAAATTAGACTGGGTCATTATAAATAAATAGAACTTTCTCAAGTTATATAACCAACCAACACATACAATCCTCTAGTGTAGGCAAAATTCCTATGATCGCGTGTGTTTTACACCTAAATTTTAATAATGAAATGTTAAAAGTAACACAGCTCTACGTATATGCTATACTGTTGCTTTAGCATACTTGTTACCTTTACATTTCAGCTGATCACTGAGGGGGCGGGACTAGGCTCAAACATTATTAGGACTTGCCCCATCTTTAACAGACCCTCCAACATGACCCGCCCCACTAGGTACAAAATGCTCTGTTTCTGAACTTCCCTCTTAATTTATGATTTCCATCACCTGTGTTGAACTAGTTAAATGATAAGAAAGCTGTTTCTTCACAGGTGATGGCAATAATAAATTAAGAGGGAAGTCCAGAAACAGAGCATTTTGTATCTAGTGGGGCGGGTCATGTTGGAGGGTATGCTTTACATAATGCCAAAAATCACAGGTACCAGAAAGAGGCGAGGCTCAAAACTTCTCCTTAATATAATCTCCAACATTTACAGACTTTGGGGTAAATTTACTAAATTGGGAGTTCTATTTAAGATGGGATGTTGCTCATAGCAACCAATCAGATTTCAGGTATTATCTTGTAGAAGGTGCTAGATAAATGATAAGTACAATCTGATTGGTTGCTATGGGCAACATCCCATCTTAAATAGAACTCCCATCTTAGTAAATTTACTCCTTTGAATCCCAAAAGCAATATAAGAGATATGGTAGAGATACTGTAGTAGTCATGTCTGTCTCATCTGCCTCTATAATAGTGTTGGTCACACTAGCTTTCTCTATCACAATGGCACTGATATAATTCACTCTGTCTCTGACAAGAGGGGGAGCTGTAGCATGCCTTGGATAAAGATAAAGTTGAGTGAGCTAAAGTACCAACCAATCAGCTTCTGTCATTTCACGGGTTGTGTTGGAAAAAAATAATTGTTAGGGAGCTGATTGGTTGGTACTTTATCTCTTCTCCTTTTATCTCTTTCCAGTTTTTGATACATCTCCCCCATTATTTGATAATTAACAAGAGCAGTATAAAGCCCCACACTAGACGAGAAAATAAAAGCTATTGCTCAGAAGGGCCGATCTGAGTGAGATCTTTTACAATCTCGTCCAGTGTGTACACTCAATGTCGTTAACGATGCGCAGACGAGGGAGGTCCTCATGAAAGACAGCCATGCTGCAGATGCAGCATGGGTATCGTTATACCCCCCCCCCCCTTCACCGTCACTCACTTCCCCACTGGCATTGGCAAGTGTGTATGCACTTGCCAATGACGGCACCATGACGGGTCCCCGCCGCCGCCAATAACGGCATCGAAGGGGACTTGTTTAGTGTGTATGGGCTTAACTATTCATCAATATATCAATATAGGGGAGATTTTAGCAAAGCCTGGAGAGAGATAAAGTGGAGAGAGATAAATAACCAACTCTAACTGCAATGTTACAGGCTGTGTTTGAAAAGTGACAGAAGCTTTTATATTATGCGGTCACAGAAAGGTGTGGGAGCAGGTACTAATTACCTGGGTCCAGGTTTGCTGTAGGAGGCTGGCAGGACCCGGCCAGGGTCAGCTGCTAAGGGGGAAATCGCCCCCCTTTGCAGCATCACTGAGAGGGACAAAAGTCCATTGTGCAGCTGCCAGCACCACCGCACATGGCACCAGATTTTGACATAACCCCTTCAGACCTAGGGCCATGGCTGCCCTCAGCAGCCCTGTTCATATTAGGTTCTGGAGTCTCTCTGTGATAGTCCAGACATGCTTGGTTACTTATGTAATAGCTTGCTGTGATAAAAGAATTCGAGGGCCAAATAGGCCTGAGAATAAATAAGCGTCCTGGTTTTTTAAGGAAGGAAGCCTGGGGCTGGGAATGGGAGAAGGGGGGAGGGGGAAGGGGAGTGTAGAGCAGGGAGATAGCATAGCAGCATCCTGTAGGAAAAAGGGGAGGAGAGTTACCTAGGAGGTACAAAAGGTCAGGAAGGGCAGGCAGGCTTCGTCTTTCATGCTGAACAAGGATCTAAGAAGGCACCCACCCTCCCGCCCATGTGGTATGGCAGTTGGCACGTAAGCAGTGCAAAAGTTGGTTAACTGGTATTTAGGAATTATTTTTTATTTTCGGTGGAGGCACCGTCAGGCCATTTCGGAGTTTAATTATCACCGTGCAAAGGTTGGTTAACTGGAATTTTGGAATTACGTTTTATTTCCGGTGGAGGCACGAGTTACCTTTGTGGGGTAGGCTTCCTTTGCAGCAGCTTTTTCCTATACTATACCTTGGTAGAGAGACAAGGGGGTCGATTCAATTCGGCAACAGATGAATAGCGCCGGGAATTAGCTCCCGGCGCTATTCAATTCAGCTAAAGTTAAGTCGGCGAATGCCCGTTCTCGCCGACTTAACAGGTAGTTTTGTCGGGAGAACGGGCATTCTCCGACTTAACTACCTGCCGCGATGCTGATTCCCGACAGAATCAGCCTTGCGCCGGCCGCGCGGCAGCACTTTTGTCAGTTTTCTTCTCTCACCCCCCGGAGGTGAGAGAAGAATTCCAGACAATTGCGGGTAACTAGTAGCTGAATTGAATAGCGTCTGGAGCTAATTCCCGGCGCTATTCATCTGTTGTCGAATTGAATCGACCCCCTTGGTTTCCCCATACAGACACGAAGAAAGGCAGACACGGCTTTGCATTAAACAAATAAAACTATTTATTCTATAACATTGGAATAGAATTTGGTTATGGTAAGTTAGAGAAAGAATGGATTCAGCTAATTTAAACACAATTTAATTAAATCACAGACACTATACACACATCAAGGTCATCACACATGGTCAGTGCACATATGGCAAATATTTAACAAATGTTAGCTTAATGCTATGTTACGCTGTTACTTAATCAACAATATAATCAATCTATGCAGACACATTACTAAAGTCCCACATAACTTTGTTGTAGCCCAGTTTATTAACAGAGGTCTTTATGTGCATGTTTATTATTTGTTTTATTTATTTATTAACAGTTTCTTATATAGCGCAGCATATTCCGTTGCGCTTTACAATTAGAACAACAGTAATAGAACAAAACTGGGTAAAAACAGACAGACATAGAGGTAGGAAGGCCCTGCTCGCAAGCTTACAATCTATAGCTATATGTTGGGGCCCACATATCTTGTTAAGCAGTGGGATTCAGGTGTAAGTTCCCTTTTAGTAATGAACAAAATATTCCAGTGCAGCATTAAAGATGAACGTATCAAACAAATGTTTGTGGAATCCACTATATATGTACAGCATATATGGAACAATGTCCTCTGCAGTTGCACAAGTTTCAGTATATACAGAGAGACAGGAAAACTTGGCAGCAGAACATAGCAGCATAATACATAGCTGTATCAGGTAATGAAATACTTATTAAAAGGATATAGTGACAGTCACCATTCTATTACTACCTGCCTGATGGCCATCTCCTTCATCAGGAGCATGTTTAACAATGCCAGGCAGAGACCTCTTATACATGCCAGCCAATTTGACCAAATGCACTCACCTGTAGCAGTGTTCTGCTTGCAACATGGAGAAGGCCGGAAGTGATGGAGCAGCAGAGTTCAGAAACCGGAACTTCTTATGCGTCCCCATGGCAACAATAAACAACCAATATGTTAACTAGTGATATAATAGCAAAAATCCAGAAAGTAAACTTGCCATGTGGCACCATCAGGGCTGTTTCTAGCCAATTTGGCTCCCAGTGCGAGATTTAAAAATGCGCCCCCCCATGACATTAAAAAATGTGCCCCCCCACACACACACACACACCTAGATTAAAAAAACGTGCACGCGCACCCGGCAAGGGGGCGTGGCCTTATCTAAATGGGTGTGCCCTCATTTAAATGGGCATGGCCTCGTCTGAAAATACTACCTCACAATCCAGTTTTTGACCCTGCTCCAACAGATCACGACCACCACAGGAAAAAAAAATTCTACCATATTAAGCCCCACACAGTAATGCCCCCTGCACCATATTATGCCACACACCGCAATGCCCTTGATACATTAAATCCCCACACTACGGCAGGCAAGAGTCCCCATTTCACACATTACGGCAGGTGTCCCCATTTTACACATTGAGAGAGAGAGAGAATACTTACAGAGGCGATTACCGCTCTTCGGCCCGCCTCACCAGTCGCTCCTCGCGCCGGCCTTTCCCTCTTCCTAACCTGGATCGCCCTCTGTACTCCGCTCGGGGAGGGGGGAGTTTCGCGGAGTGACGGGGTTGCGTCGTGACGTAACGACGCAACCGCGTCATTGCGTGAAACTCCGCCCCCCGAGCGGGTTACTCGGGGAGAAATAGGAGGGGAAGTAGGGAGCCACAGTTAGTGCCGCGGCGGGCGCCCAGTGCGGTTGCACTGCTCGCCTGCCCCAAGAAACGGCCCTGGGCACCATAGTAACTGTAGACATGCTGCACTCTGCACGAAAGATGACAAGCCACAACCATGGTAACCAGAGCCATGGTAACCAGATTTATTTGGAAGTAATGTGGACATAATACTGTATGTGGGTAATTCTCAAGAAAGTGAACATAAAGTCCAGTGCATCAGACACATTTAATGTTTTATTTCCTTTTGAACTGGTCTGTTAAAAATGTTGTTATATGAAAACGTAATTGCTTAGTAGTAATGCCTTACCCTATAACTTAAGACCAACTAAAATCTTAGTATTTTGGAGAAGTGTGTCATTTTAATTTGTGTAGCTGTCCCGTGCATTACGGAGAATCACCCCCGTAGGAAAAAGTTAAAATACTGAAAGTGACAGCAAGTGATACAGTATTCTGGGACTGGAACTAATCACAAATAGCAATAACTCGAAAGTGGCGATAATATACAGATAAATCGCAGCCATAGTTTAACAGAGAAATAAAATTAAAAAAAATGACCTGGCAGTGCTGGTATATAAGGCAATAATAAAATTCCTTTACCAGGAAGTGGATGAAAGATTGCAGGTACAGTATCAGAGTGCAGACACTGTACATATGTGAATAAAACCAACAAAGGGACAAACAACAAAACCCAATATGGGCAACAGGATAAGCATATAAAGAATACAATAGTAAAAATGTCAGCTAGAAATCATCATATACCAAAGATATACCAAAAGATTCACATTACCTACAAGAAAAAAATCTACAAAACATACAAACTAAGGGATTGACTCTAGTTCAGTCCATTAGTAGCTGCTAGTCATTCCTTCTGTAGTAAAAGTTTAACACGATCCCTTCCTCTCCTAAAGAGGGGAATTGGGTCTATGGGTTAAAAATGGAAATTCATCAATGTATTTTTCCACAACACAAAGGGGTATATGCAATTGCCGGCGAATCGCGGCAGTTTTTCGCCCGTTTTTTAATTCGACACAATTCGACCGTCGAATTCCGGCAAGTGGGTGCCGGAATTCAACATATTCAATATCCCGCTGTCGAAAAACGGCCGATTTGACGGATTTTGATTAGACTTGTAAAAATGTAAAAAAAACGGGAAAAACTGTAAAAACCACGAAAAAAAATTGTGTGGGGTCCCCCCTCCTAAGCATAACCAGCCTCGGACTCTTCGAGCCGGTCCTGGTTCTAAAAATCCGGGGGAAAAACTGACAGGGGATCCCCCGTATTTTTAAAACCAGCACCGGCCTCTGCGCCTGGTGCAAAAAATACGGGGGACAAAAAGCGTATTTTTTACACCAGCATCGGGCTCCACTAGCTGGACAGATAATGCCACAGCCGGGGGTCACTTTTATACAGCGCCCTGCGGCTGTGGCATTAAATATCCAACTAGTCACCCCTGGCCAGGGTACCCTGGGGGAGTGGGGACCCCTTCAATCAAGGGGTCCCCCCCAGGCACCCAAGGGCCAGGGGTGAAGCCCGAGGCTGTCCCCCCCATCCAAGGGCTGCGGATGGGGGGCTGATAGCCTTGAGAAAATTGAAAGAATATTGTTTTTGCCAGTAGTACTACAAGTCCCAGCAAGCCTCCCCCGCAAGCTGGTACTTGGAGAACCACCAGTACCAGCATGCGGGTGGAAAAACAGGCCCGCTGGTACCTGTAGTTCACTGGGAAAAAAATACCCAAATAAAAACAGGAGACACACACCTTGAAAGTAAAAGTTTATTTCATACATGCCGACACATACATACTTACCTATGTCAACCCGCCGACTGCCACGCCCCCCTCGTCACTGAAGAATCCGGGGAACCTGTGAATAAAATTATACTCACCTGATCCAGTGTCCGGATCTTTTTAAATAATCCTCGTACTTTGCAAAACAACAAAACGGCAACCCGGACCAAACGGACTGAAAGGGGTCCCATGTTTACACAAAGTTCCCACCACTGAAACTAATGGAGGGAGCCAATCAGGAGAGTGCCACGAAGTGGCGCTTCCTGATTGGCTGAAGAGACCTTTCTGTGACAGGAGTCACGGGGGGGTCTCTGCATTCGGGGAAAGGGGTCCCATGTGTAAACATGGGACCCCTTTCAGTCCGCCTGGGCCGGGTGTTCGGTTTTTTTTTTTGCCAAGTACGTGGATTATAATAAAAGACCACAGGACACTGGATCAGGTGAGTATAATTTTATTTTCAGGTACACCGTGGATTCTACTTGGACAAGTGGACAGAGGTCGGCGTGTGAACATAGGTAAGTATGTGTGTGTCGACATGTGTGAAATAAAGTTTTACTCTCACGGTGTGCGTGTCCTATTTTTATTTGGGTATTTTTTTCCCAGTAGAACTACAGGTACCAGCGGGCCCATTTTTCCACCCGCATGCTGGTACTTGTGGTTCTCCAAGTACCAGCTTGCGGGGGAGGCTTGCTGGGACTTGTAGTTCTTCTGGAAATAACAATATTCTATAATTTTCTCAAGGCTATCAGCCCCCCATCCGCAGCCCTTGGATGGGGGGGACAGCCTCGGGCTTCACCCCTGGCCCTTGGGTGGTTGGGGGGGACCCCTTGATTGAAGGGGTCCCCACTCCCCCAGGGTACCCCAGCCAGGGGTGACTAGTTGGATATTTAATGCCACGGCCGCAGGGCGCTGTATAAAAGTGACCCCCGGCTGTGGCATTATCTGTCCAGCTAGTGGAGCCCGATGCTGGTGTAAAAAATACGGGGGACCCCTACGCTTTTTGTCCCCCGTATTTTTTGCACCAGCACCAGGCGCAGAGCCCGGTGCTGGTTTTAAAAATACGGGGGATCCCCTGTCAGTTTTTCCCCCGGATTTTTAGAACCAGGACCGGCTCGAAGAGCCCGAGCTGGTTATGCTTAGGAGGGGGGACCCCACGCAAATTTTTTTCTGATTTTTAACATTCCATTTAAAATAAATAAATAAAATAAAAATATTATTTTTAAAAATATATAAATAATACTTGTGCCTCCAAAATAGACAAACCAAGTACCTAATCCCTTCTAATATAAATAGATATGCTATTACCAATAAAAAAAAACACAAAAAAAAACATGTTTTACATTTTTTTATTAGATTCCGCCAGCAAAGTGTGACGGATTGAAAATGACGAATTTACTGTCTAAAAGCACTGTTGTCGAATTTACAAACTTCAATTGAATATACTTTTGTCGAATTGCAGCATTTGTACCATTGCAGAAATGTCGAATTTGACAAATGTCGAATTTCAAAAAGTCGAATTTGGAAAGTCCGTTTTTTTGACGAAAAGTACTAAATTGCATTGTCGATTTTTTTTTTTTTTTTGTGAAAATGTCCCAGTTTTCGACATTTTCGTGAATTCGACCGCAATTGCATATACCCCATAGTGTGTAGCAAAAGGTGGTGTATTAGAATCAACTGCATGCATAGATGTTATACACTGGATTTAAAATAACACTGTCCAGGAGCAAACGCAGGATTTACTGAGGGTGGTTTCCTATTTTATATATATATATATATATATATATATATATATATATATATATAGATATATATTTATTTATTTATATATATTTATTTAAGAAAATATCAATCCATGGTTCTTGGTGTCACCTGAAAAGCCCCCATAGCAGATACGGTAAAAAGTGACATGACCATTTTTTTAGTTTATTAAATTCTACCCACTGGAGGTGCAATCCAAATTTTGATCTGATTGTCTGTTTGGGAGTTATTGTCCACGCAACGCAAGCCACGCATCGGTAATGATGTCATTATGTCACCCTCCTTTTCATCCCCTTAGGGGAGGTTTATTAATATTCTAATCACTTAGTTTCCCTATTTCCCACCTGAATAATATATATGTTAAATGTTAGCTTCCTAACATATCGGTAAGTAAGAGAATTAGTGATGAGTGAGTGAGTGAGTGAGTGAGTGAGTGAGTGAGTGATTGAGTGAGTGAGAGATAAGGTAAAATGTGACAGGACCATTTTTGTGGTTAATGAAATTCTACACACTGGAGGAACAATCCAAATTTTGATCCGATTGTCCATTTGGGCGTTATCGTTCACACAACGCAAGCACCGCATCGGTGATAATGTCATTGGGTCAACCCTCTTTTCATCCCCTTAGAGGAGGTTTATAAAAATTTTAATTATGTAGTTTTCCTATTTTCCACCTGCAGAATACCTATGTTATATTTCAGCTTCCAAACATATCGGGAAGTAAGAAAATTAGTGAGTGAGTGAGGGCTTTTGCATTTATATATATATATATATATATAGAGAGAGAGAGATACTGTATACACACACACACACTATATATGCAGTGGCGTAACTACTGCCCCAGCAGTCCTCGCGGTGGCTTGGGGGCGAGGGGCTGCGGGGGCGCCACTGACTTTGCACAGATTGACATGCGGACGAGCGTTCTAATCCCTGGGATCCCGGCCGGTCACCCATACCCAAACCCTATATGTATGCATATGTATTTATAAATGTATATATATTTATTTATTAGCAGTTTCTTTTACTGTATATATCTATATATATCTATATATATATATATATATATATAGATAGATAGATAGATAGATAGATAGATAGATAGATAGATAGATAGATCGCAATTGGATCGGCACTCACCCTACCATGTGTAAAGTGCTCTGGTGACTTCTGGAAAATAGTTATCCACAAAACGATAGTTACCAAACAGCAGCACTCAGAGTCTGGAACAAGGTAGGCACTGTAAACAAGCGTGTGCTTTAATGTATCACACCACATGTGGGATGCTGGTTGATGTGATGTGATACATTAAAGCACATGCTTGTTTACAGTACCTACCTTGTTCCAGACTCTGAGTGCTGCTGTTTGGTAACTATCGTTTTATATATATATATATATATATATATATGCAGCTGTCAAATCCTTGACACCCTGCTGTGGTATTCAGCCAGCCCAGCTTTCGAACAAGTTTGGTGAAGCTCACAGTTCACCATTAATTTTCTGGATGTGACAGTGACCATCAACACAGGACACTTGGAAACAGGAGTTTTCTATGAACCCACGGACAGAAATAATCTGTTGGACGCAAGCAGCCATCACCCCAAGGGCTTAAAATAGGGCCTTCCATGCTCGCAAATGTTGGGGATAGCTCAAATAACCAGCAATGACGAGGAATTACCAGCAGCTTTGGACATAGGGGGTCTTTCTAACCCGATCCCACGCTGCAGTTTATCGCAGTGGTGCGATCGGGTCAGAACTGCGCATACACCGGTGCCGCAGTGCGCCGGCGCATTCTCGACGGTTGAAGGCCATCGGGCCGCTACGATCGCCTCTGCCTAATTGACAGGCAGAGGCGGTCGCTGGGTGGGGCAGAACGGCGGCGTTTGGCTGCTGTTTCGTGGGCGCGGTCCGGCCAACGCAGGTGTGGCCGAACTGAACGGGGGTGTGGTCCGCAGCAGCTGCGTGACATCACACGCAGCCGCTGCGGGCCGGGTAGCGATGAGTAGCTCCCGGCCAGCACGCCAAAGCTGCGCTGGTCGGGAGCTACTCTTCTAGTGCACAAGCTTCGCCGCTGTGTGATGCCTTTGCACTACTGCACGGGGGTGGGGGGGAGGGGGGGGCGGCAGTGACATGCGGTGTGGGATAGACCTGTGCTGGGCATCCCCCCGCATGTCAGTGTGATGATCGTAGCTGTGCTAAATTTAGAACAGCTACGATCATCTCGGAATGACCCCCATAGAGTTTTATTAAAAGTATTGTATTAAATTACCTTTAGGCTTTGTGTATAAGGTGTATATGAAACATAAATGAATTGTGTGAATGTACACACACTTTGTTTAATACACAAATTTATGAAAAATATTGTATTAAATGACCTTCAGGCCGTGTGTATATAAGGTGTATATGAAACATAAATACATTCTGTGCTTAGACTTGGGTCCCATCACCATGATATCTCATTATGGTATGCAATTATTCCAAAATACGGAAAAATCCGATATCCAAAATACTTCTGGTCCCAAGCATTTTGGATAAGGGATACTCAACCTGTATATATACAGCTGTCTAATCCCTGACACCCTGCTGGGGTATTCAGCCAGCCCAGCTTTCGAACAATTTTGGCGGAGCTCACAGCCCACAAGAAATGCCCTTTATACAGCTTTGTCAGCAGGCCCCCTGGGACCCAATGGGCCCTAAGTAGCCACTTTGGTTGCCTTGTGGTAAATCTGCTACTGATTCCAATTCTAGGGTTTGGTAGGTGTGACTGGTGAACGGGATGCCGGTGGTAACAATACCAACACCGGCATCCTGATCTGTAAAATCCCGATGGGGCAAGGTATGCTATCCCCTCTCCCTTACCACTAGCCCTAACCCTCCCTTCCCGCAGCCTAACCCTGATCTCCCCCCTTAGTGCCTAACCCTAACCTTCCCCCTTTAGTGCCTAAACCTAACCTCCCCCCGTTGGTTCCTAACCCTAACACCCCCTTTCCCTGCAGCCTAACCCTAACACTCCCTCCCACAACCTTACCCAGCCCCCCAAATGGCACCTAAATCTATCTTCCCCCCCAACCCTAACCCTAAACTGCCCGCTATACTTACGGTCGGGATGCCAGCTGTCCGGATTCCGGCGTTGTTCGATTGACCCTGCCGGGATTCCGGTGATGGCATTCTGACGGGTGTTGCGATTCTGGCATCGGGATTCCGACTGCTGAGATCCCAACAGCTGGTATCTTAACCGCATCCCCAACCGTACACTCAGGTAAAACAAAAAGGTGGAGAAAAAAGTGTCAGAGTGCGCTCAGGAACAGCAGCAGATGTGAAAAATTCTGTCTGGGAGGGTGCTCTCGACCTCCCCACATATAGACTAAAACAACAAGAGTGACAGAAAGTGGATCACAATGCGCTAAAAATAGTGTAATAAATATAAAACTGGATACATTCACCAATAATTTTTTCCTCCTCCACGTTAACGTAGGTGGATCTATTCCTCATGTGCATGTAAGGAAATTGAGAAAAATATATACCATATGGTGAAGTACAGTTTAATAAATTAAAAACATAATTTCCAGTATCAATCAAAGAAAGTGCAAGTGCAATAGCATAATAACAGCAATAGTGGGGAATCCTCTGGAGGCTGCAAAAATGAACAATTACCGGCTGGATGCAAGGTTATTCGCACAGAACAATCTCGACGGCATAAAAGTCTGTTGGATAGCCCGGGTTCCTTAGACCATGTATGCAGATGGTTTTCACTGTCGGGTCTTAGTCCAGTCAGCTGCCTCCGTCACCCCACGTCCACCAACGCGTTTCTACCCGCTCAATCGGGTCTTTTTCAAGGTGTGTATCCAGAAAGGAATATGTCCATCTGTCCCGGAATCTAGTTTTAAACTAACCCTATCCAATCCCCGGCCGGCGGGCGCAGCTGATTCCTATACATAAATCAGACTACAAGTCCCATGAATCATCGCGGCGCTCGTCCGGCCGGTTTCCTGTTTCTTCCATAAGCCGATACGTCATTTCCGGTTGGTAACCATGGTTACATCCGTACGGCTTCTTCAGTTTATTATATATAGAAGATACTCCTTATAACGTACATCAGTTCAAGAAAGTTCCAAACTCCACAATTTAATACCTCCGGAAGGAAGAGGATATAATGTTAGTGTGTATTCAACATTAATCTAAATGTACCATTAGACGGACATTTAAAACAGTTCTATAATCCATCTTAAACACCAATTTTTCTTAAAGTGCACATTGCATATATGAAAGTGACTGGTGCAGACAAGTAGAATACCCGCATTTTAAAGTGCAAGATATAGAGGTAGAGGGTGACAAAAAATAAAAGATTCGAGTTAAAATGGTTTCTTTGATTATAATTTTATTTTTCGTACACTCAGGTAGTTTTACTTATTCACAAGGACATCACTTTCTGTCTAGTAGTAAAGGGGCATTAGAAGTTTAATCGAGCTGTTTGAACAATTGGAAATATAAAAATACAGACCCCTTAAACCATATCCATACAGTCTGAGAGCAGATCATGGAGTATTGTACATTTAGGGCCTAATGCAAGGTTGATCGCAAAAGCAAAATATTCCTCCAACAAGAAAATCAATGTTGCACTGCAGGTGGGGCGGATATAACATGTGCAGAGAAGGTTACATTTGGGTGGGGTGTGTTCAAACTGAAGTCTGCAGTGTGAAAATAAAGCAGACAGTATTTACCATGTACAGAAACAATATAACCCACCCAAATCTAACTCTCTCTGCACGTGTTTCATCTGCCCCCCCTCCCCCCCCCCCCGCAGTGCAATTGGTTTTGCCCGTTAGAGGAAGATTTTGCTTTTGCAATCAACCTTGAATTAGGCTATTAATGTAGGCTGCTTAATCAGTGAATCTTAATTGCTTAATTGTCAAGTACAAAACTAAAATAAAATAATTACCTTTATTAGGCAATGGAGCCATAATGCAAGTGGGGAGGGTAAATTATTAGTTTGACTGAAGAAGACCTAAAACTTATACCTTCTGAAATGACTTTCATGAGCACTTCTACCAGCTACTTCTTTTTCATGTCAATAATTACTAATTACAGGTTAGCCGTTGCCTTTTCTCTCAGAAATGATGAAACACAGATTTTAAAATGTGCTAATTCTTTAAAAAGGAAATATGGATTTTTTTTAAACCCAACACGCAGAGGCATTTTACTTCATTGCTAAATATAATTTCAGAAAATCGTATTAATTTCCTGTATTTTTACCATAATTTCCACATATTTTACTACAAAAATGCTAACAATAAATTTTATTAACAGTTTATGTAGCACAATGTGCAGAATTCATCAGGTCTGTAAATGTTTCACACTCTACTTTCCATGTACATTTTTCTGAGTCCAGAACAAGAGTTTACTTTAAATGAAGAAATATTGGGAAACTTACTGACAAGTTGAGCAATAAATCGTCCCTACCATGTAAATTAAATTTCAAGCATGTTTTATGACTAGGGTACTCGTAAATTCCCATTTTTTTTAAATTTAAATTGTTGTATTTTATCGTTCTGACTGTATTAACTAACTTTTATATTACTACTAACTTTGTGACTATTATTCTTTAAATTATTTGCTTGAACCAGAGTCATTATTTTTGTGTGAAAATTCAGTGTTCTTTGATGATGATGATGATGATTATTATTATTATTATTATTATTATTATTATCCTTTATTTATATCGTGCCACAAGGGATCCGCAGTACCCAATTACATAAGTACATAAATGAAAAATCAAAATGGGACAATAGTAACATACAGTTGAAGACAAGATAGGATAAGTACAGGGTAAATAACATTATCATAAGTCTCAGAGTAGCAGAAAACTGTGAGATTAGTCTAGGATGATTTAAGTAAGAGAAGGCTAAGTATTTATTTTACTTGAAGAAAAAAACAGTATCTACAGTATTTGTAACTTTTTCCAATGTGAAATCATTACCTATGCTATTCACATACAGTATATAGGGGTCTATTTACTAAGCCTTGGATGGAGATAAAGTCGCTGGAGATAAAATACCAGCCAATCACAGCCTAACTGTCATTTTTCAAACCCAGCCTGTGCCATGGCAGTTACGAGTTGATTGGCTGGTACTTTATCTCCAGCCACTTTATTTCCACCAGAGGCTTAGTAAATAGACCCCATAGTCTGGTTATGCCTTTGGGCTTGGATACAGCAGACTTTATTTACTGATATTGCATTTGCATGTAGCATTTTTTACTTAGCCATAGCAATTAGGTACTTACGTCCATCATTTAACTTGAATTACTGTACCTAGCTCAGAATTTCCCAAACTCCATTACAGTCCAACTAAATGAAATTTGTGTGTGTTCACTATATGTATCCAAGAGTAGGGACAGCCTTGATCCAGGAAAATCCCAATGTGATTAATATTATTAGATAGTCTTATTGTAATTTATATTAGATCAATACCTGGAATGCTGTATCTTCTTTTGTATATATGATGCACACAATAACCTTGTGTTGAAGAGGTCACCAGGCCATCATTCTGGATTGAGTGTCGGACTATACTGTAACTATAAATATGTGCATATTGTCTGATACTATGGCCAATATTGTGTTGCAAAAACCCCGGTGTCTTCTTTAATCCTTTTAAAGACATAATACAGTAGGTCTCCATGAGAAACAAATGTGAAACTTATTGTTTTTTATATCAAAGTGATGTTTTGTAGTCCAAAATGTTCAGTGTTACATCATACAAACATGGACAGAATTTGACTGCAAATAAGAACCACTTTGGCCCATCTAGTCTGTCCTTTTTTAACCTTTAGGTAACCTCAACCCTATTTGATCCTTAGTTCTTTGTACAGCAGCAAGATACTCTCAACCATCAGAAGATGTTTCAGTGTCCTTTCCTCAGAACTACATAGAAGAATTGACATGTTAAAATGAAACAAATTATTACCTTAATTATGTTATGTATACCTCCCCTTTGCACCAGAGAACCCAGAACCAATGCACTTGTTCAATGGAAGTGATGGGTAGGATACAGTATGCTATACCAGCAGCCGGTAAGCCGGCCGCCAGTATACTGACAGCGGCATCCCGGCCACCGGGATGCCCGCAGCAGAGCAAGCGCTAGAATGCCCCTTGAGGGCTAGCTGCGCTTGCCAGAGTACCCACAGAAGGAGAATAGCCTGTCAGAATTCTGGCGTCTGTATTGTGATTGCCGGGATCCTGACTGGCAGTATGTTAACCGCTTCCCAATGGGTATCCTTACCTAGCAAAACCATCCTTTATCCTTTCCTTAGACAACAAACACACCCACATAGTATTTAAGTATGCCAAACTAGGTTTGGGCAGGCAACGTTTATTTGCTTCCATTATAATTGTACCTAGGACTGTTAGAGGATTTCAATTATTTGGATTGACAGTGTGCTAGGGCTGTGCTGTTAGCTGATATTAATTAGTTGATTACTGCGACAATTGATGATCATAACAGATTACTGTTATATTAGGACTTTAGGAATAAGGGTCATCACTGCCGTGACGTTATCATAAGTAAATGTACAGGAGTTCAGTAATTAAGGTTCATATAGTTAGAGAGTGTCTACATAGAAAGGGTTGAGACCCATAATTATTTATATTACATCATGGCGTCAAGCCAATGCATCACTGCATTTAGGGGGTAATTCAGACCTGATCGCTGCTGTGCATTTTCGCACAGCAGGCGATCAGACCTGAACTGCGCGTGTGTATGCAATGCAATGCGCAGGCACGATAGACTGCAGCACTGGAGATCGCTGGTCAGCAATGGGTTTGTGTGAAGGATCCATTCGCACGGGCGTTCGCAAGGAGATTGACAGGAAGAGGGCATTTGTGGGTGGCAAATGACCGTTTTCAAGGAGTGTCTGGAAAAACGCAGACGTGTCCAAGCATTGGAAGGGAAGGGTGTCTGACGTCAAATCCGGTCCCAGACAGGCTGAAGTGATCGCAGCGGCTGAGTAAGTCCCGGGCTGCGCAGAGACTGCACAGAATCAGTTTGTGCAGCTCTGCTACACATGCAATCGCACACTTGCATAGCTAATATACACTCCCCCTGTAGGCGGTGACTATCTGATCGCAGGGCTGCAAAAATTGCTACCCAGCGATCAGGTCTGAATTATCCCCTAAGTCGCAATAGTAAACCTGACATCAGTATTAACTGTATTGTTCTACCTATTGTATGTTGCTGAAGCATTTTCTAAAAGAACATATACAGGTACTGTAGATTTATTTTAAGTGTCTATTTGTGCTTAAACATATATTCATCTTTAAAGGGCACTTCTTCATTATCCGTTTCATACAATTAAAGAGTATACGTGTAGCACTTATACTTGTGCGTGTTTACTGTACTTTTCCTGGGACTCCTTGCCTCTCTGTTATGATGTGGTGGAGGGAATTAACCAGGGTATTGGTGAAAGTTGGTGTCATGGCAAGAAGTCTAACCTTTGTATCTTGCTGCAACCAGGTAACATTGGGCATGTAGTTGCCATCAATAATAATATCTATAGACTTATTCAGGGCCCTTCCAACTACCCTTCCATCTGAGACCATCAGTACTGCCATGCCAGCATATTGCAATACATTGTCTACTCTCCCTGCAACCCACCCCTCTGTACACATTGCCGCCTCAATTATCCAGACACCTTTTATTAACACTCATGAGCTTTTTACTCATCTTTGTACTCTAACAATAACATCCACAACTGGACACCATAAAAAACATTCACAAACCTCATATAACTATATTTACTTCTCTCTCTTACTCTTATTAGCTGGTGACATTTCACCTGATCCAGTCCCCAAACACCTGCCCCACTCACATTCACCTGATTCACAGCAATATAGAAATACAGCTAACCTCATAAACATCACGTGTCTCCCATCACCCTCAAAATCACAAAAATGTGGCTTATGGAATGCACGCTCTGTTTGTAACAAACTAACACCTGTTCATGACCTCTTCATATCTAACAAATTCAACCTGCTGGCTATTACAGAAATATGGCTCACACAACCAGACATGGCCTCCCCTGCGGCACTGTCACACGGTGGTCTCCACTTCACACACTCCCCCAGGCCCAGTAACAGTAAAGGAGGTGGGGTTGGAGTATTACTATCTAAATCTTTCGCATACACAGTTCTACATCAGGTTCCATCACTCATATTTACATAATTTGAAGTACATTCTATCAGAATTTACACTCCTTTCTCTCTGCATGTTGCTGCTATCTATCGCCCACGTGGACAACCCAAACAATTTCTACATGATTTTTCTGAGAGGCTCCCTCACTTCTTATCCTCTGATATCTCCACCATTATCATGGGAGATTTCAATATTGCTATTGATAGTCCAAAATCCGCTGCTCATGCCTTCAATCTACTGTCTCTAGCCTCCTCTCTCGGGCCTCTCACAATGGACTGACTCCTCTACTCATCAGGAGGGCCACTGCCTTGATCTAGTATTCGCCAGATTATTCTCAGTTTCTGAATTCACTAACATGCCTTTCCCTCTCTCAGATCACAACCTTATCACCTGCATGCTCTCCTCTAATACTTCAAACTCAGTGTCGCTGATATCCTCCAATCCTCCTCAAACCCACAGCAATATTAATGCAATTAATCTTCAAGAACTTTCCACCTCACTGCAACAACTGCTTTCACTTATTTCTGCATTCACCTCTCCTGAGATGGCTGTATCACACCTGAACCAGACTCTAGAGCTAGCCCTTGACGAAGTAGCTGCAGCTACCCATCACACTCCACGTAGGTCTAGATGTCAACCGTGGCACTCTAAAGTAACAAGACACTTACAAAAACTGTCAATTAAAGTTGAATACCAGTGGCGTAAATCTCGTATTTCAAGTGACTACCTCACATATATGACTGTCTACCACTCTTATTGTAATGCCCTGGACACTGCCAAACAAACATATTTTCAAACTCTCATCTCTGCTCAAGCCTCTAACCCAAAACGACTTTTTAATACATTTAAATCACTTCAAGACGCAAGCTACTATCAAGGAGCAAGATTTTGCTTCCTACTTCAAGGACAAGATTGATAAGATCAAAGATGATCCAAGAGATCCCTATGAGTCGGAGTGGTGGGGGAGAAAAACAAGCCACATAAATGAAGTAATAACTGTGAATCATTACTAACTTAGGGTTGGCGGTCATCCCCGTCAGTCGGAGGAAAGCACCTCAGGCGTTCATATTAGAATCTATATAACATCATTATACACTATAAGTGTGTGGACACAATTATTACTTACTTTGACTGTGGAGGACTGGTATAAATTTGATCTAATGCACAATATCAAGGAGTGATCCTAGTCACGTGGATAAAAGAGGATCAAAGTTGTTTTGTGCTAAAGACTACTTTAACTGTTGCAACATTAGATCAGAAAGTTTCAGTAACAATATTCCTAGTTGTTACATAGTATTGTATTGCTATGATACTTTCCCTGATCAGAGCAATGTTTAAAATGTGTATTTGTTGTTTCTATTTAAAATCACTTGCCGTGAATTATTTTTATATATGTGCTGTGTTAACAGTTGTTTTAAATAAAAAAATATACAAATTAAGATCATTGTTATTGTGCTTTATATCAGCACTTTTCAAATACCACTTCTATTTTCTACATACATACACCCACACTCTTAGGGGAGCGCCTCCACCTGAGATATTTGAGAGTGGTGCCTCTTAGGAGAAGCACAACACCAGTGCCATAACTAGGCATTTTAGCGCTGTGTGCAAGAAACGGCATTGGCGCCCCCCCATGCAAGATCGGGGCAGTGCGCGGCGTAGGCACATGAAAAATATATAGGGGCGTGGCTTCATAAGGAAGGGGCGTGGTCACAAAATAATACCAATTCATACTATGGTGCACAGTAGTCTCCATTATTCAAATTACGCTGCACAGTAGCGCCACTACACCAGACAGTCCTCCTTTTACACATTACAGCAGACAGTGCCCCTTTTTACACATTACGGCAGACAACGTCACCTTTTTACACATTATGGCAGACAGCGTCTCCTTTTTTACACATTATGGCAGACAGTGTCCCCCTTTTTACACATTACGGCAGACAGAGTCCCCTTTTTACACATTACGGCAGACAGCGTCCCCTTTTTTACACATTATGGCAGACAGCGTTCCCCTTTTTACACATTATGGCAGACAGCGTCCCCCTTTTTTACACATTATGGCAGACAGCATCCCCCTTTTTACACATTACGGCAGACAGCGTCCCCTTTATTACACATTACGGCAGACAGCGTCCCCCTTTTTACACATTACGGCAGACAGCGTCCCCCTTTTTTACACATTATGGCAGACAGCGTCCCCTTTTTACACATTACGGCAGACAGCGTCCCCTTTTTTACACATTATGGCAGACAGCGTCCCCTTTTTACACATTACGGCAGACAGCATCCCCCTTTTTACACATTGCGGCAGACAGCGCCCCCCTTTTTACACATTATGGCAGACAGCGCCCCCCTTTTTACACATTACGGCAGACAGCGTCCCCTTTTTTACACATTATAGCAGACAGCGTCCCCCTTTTTACACATTGCGGCAGCCAGTCCCCATTTTTACACATTGCGGCTGACAGTATAGAGAAATAGAGAGAGAGAGAGAGAGAGAGAGAGGGAGAGAGAGGGGGGGGGGAGAGAGAGGTAGGGGAGAGAGAGATAGAGAGAGAGAGATACTTACCATCTCTCCCCGCGGGCAGTCAGGCTCCTCGTGCTGGCAGATCCCTTGGTGCAGGCAGCGGAGAAGGAGGAGGAGGGAGGGGGACTGGAGCCGCAGCAGCGCTATGTAATTGGTAGTAGCGCCGCTGCAGCAGTCCCCTCTCCTTCTGCATTGGTTGGCCGCCGTTGTGAATGCTGGGATGAAGGATCCGCATCCCAGCATTCACAGCAGCGCCAGGCAGCCAATACGGAAGGAGAGGGGACATCTGCAATGGCGCTGCTACCAATTACATAGCGCTGCTGCAGCTCCAGCCCCCCTCCCTCCTCCTCCTTCTCCGCTGCCTCTGGCGCTGCTCTCTCCACCCCAGCGCGGCGCACATAGCAGAGGCGGCATGTAATGAGTCAATTTGACTCATTACATGCCGCTGCCCGTTGTGCCCTCAGGGCAACTGCGTTGTGTGCCAGGCACACCTGGCACACACGTAGTTACGGCCCTGCACAACACTAAACTCTTGCATACTGTGGAACATTTGATACCTACTGTAATAATCACATTGCTACTGTACATACCTGTGCTCGTGTTTTCGCCTTTCCCTTTTCCCTTCTTTTTTGTATTTATTAATGGCGTAATACTCCATAGGATTCAGTGCCAGAATATTTTCTTGCACCATAGCACTCTAAAGCATTAGTTACTAACGTTGGTCCGTTTTAGATTGTAAGCTCGCAAGAGCAGGGACTTCTTTCCTCATGTGCTTTTCCTTTTCTTACTTACACTATCTTATACTCCTTACTCCCTTTGATGGCACCTAACCCCGTGTTTTCTATTCCTGTCCTATATTGTCCTGTACTGTAAGTGCGGTTTTCTCGTTTACTCATTTTATTATGTACTGTGTAATGGACGCTGCGGATCCCTTGTGGCACCATATAAATAAAGGATAATAATAATAATAATAATAATAATAATAATAATAATAATAGCATGTTACAGTGGTTGGGACATTGTTAATAGATGGGAAAGACATAAGTTGCTTTACAGCACAGTAGAGTATAAATGTTTACACAACATAATGCTGCTGGTGGTAGGTCCTGTCCTGGTCCTGTTGCCAATCTGCACTTGGATGTGTATTACTGGTTAGTATTATTGTCATGTTAGAGTGGCACCTGGATAATAAATATTAAGCTTTGAGACCATTATGTTTATTTTGGTTCCTACAATTCAGCACAGAATGTATCTTGCGTTTCTAGCTAAGAATGTGCCGATCAGTGATTTGCTCCACTTAGTGAAATTCTGGACCTAACAATCCATTTCTTTTCTGCACACTGTAGCTCGTTGTTATAAATAGAGGAGAAATTCACAAAGTAGTAAAACATGTGTTAAAATGTAAACATGTTGCTTTTATTACTGAACGCGTTTGTGGAAATAGGGTGTGGAACTGTAAGAGCTGTAGTGAAAACATGGCAGCGATTTAATGGCATAATCTCTACACCTATATACCTTTCCACTAATCTCTTGCAAATGTGGAAAATTTCCAACCATTACAATTCATAAAGTCTGTTCATTGAACGCTGGTAGAAGTTACAATGTTTTTTCTCTTTTTATAAAACATTATAAAGAAGATATGGTGCATTTTATTTATTATTTATTAACATTTATGTATGTGTGGTGGTATATACCACAGCTAACCATTGTAGTTAAACTGCAGCTGGACAGTCATAATCTACTTAAAGGACGATTAAAACTAAATATTAAGTAAGAATGTTTTTAGTTCAGTCTTACATTGATTTTCTGCTGCAAATTTGTTGTAAAGTAAAATGAGGTAAAGAATTTCCTATTTTTTATTTTTTATTTTTTTTTACAAACACATGAAAAACAAAATCCCACCTGGCAAAATGTGGACACTAATATGAGTAATTCAATGTTTGGGATGGTTTTATTAGACTTACTGTATACATAAAAGCAGTAGCATTTCAGTCTGTACTATTTTGCCTTTAATTGCATATTTCAGTAGTCATAGATTAAAGTGAATGAAACTGTACTGCAGTTATAACGCAAATAATTATTATTGTTTATTTATATGGTGCCACAAGCATACCTCCCTACATCTTCAAATAAAAAACCGGGACCTTGTTGCGTGCGAAGAATAGAGCAGCCGGTATATCGGCCAGTGTGTACGTACTATGGGGGTAATTCCAAGTTGATCGCAGCAGGAAATTTTTTAGCAGTTGGGCAAAACCATGTGCACTGCAGGGGGGTCAGATATAACATTTGCAGAGAGAGTTAGATTTGGGTGGGTTATTTTGTTTCTGTGCAGGGTAAATACTGGCTGCTTTATTTTTACACTGCAATTTAGATTGCAGATTGAACTCACCACACCCAAATCTATCTCTCTCTGCACATGTTATATCTGCCTCCCCTGCAGTGCACATGGTTTTGCCCAACTGCTAACAAAGTTCCTGCTACGATCAACTCAGAATTACCCCCTATAACAACTCTAGTGGCACTCAGTATAATTTTATACTGTGCCAGTGTCTTTGTGCTCTAATGCACATGCACTAATAAACATGCACCATATTTACAAATATCACTGGGAAGATTTCATTAGCCAAGGAGGAGGAGCCAGCTTCCGACAAGCAATCCATCCCCATGTCCCCTCCTGCCCCCTCCTGTCCCGCTGTATTAGAATGGCAGTCGCAGTGAAGTACGAGGAGCCACAATTATAAACTTTTTACATTCTATTAATTTTAGGGGGCAACCATGTGTTCACCCCCCCCCTCCCCTGTTAATTACCAGGGTCTGGCCTGGCTCTCTGTTCCCCAGAGGATCCCTGACCGTAGAGTATATCAGTCAGTACATGTTCTATCTTCATTTTTACTGTTTCTTCACGTGTTCAGTAAAACAATTGGAAGTATTTATATTCTGGGTTTACTACTGTGGCACATGTTCTGAGGAGATCATAAACTGACAACTGACGATAAGCCGTTGATAAAGCAACTTTTGTGTGAAATGCATTTGGTCTGTGGGGATTTTGGTGGAACATACTGCCCACATGTTTATGACATCAACAGAGCCAACGAGGCACATGGTAACACAGAAGTCTACATAATAATGGGGGTAATTCAGACCTGATCACTAGGGTGCATTTTTTGCATCCCTGTGATCAGGTAGTCGCCTCCTACAGGGGGAGGGTATTGGATGTGTGCATGTGTGCGATTGCATTTGTAGCAGAACTGCACAAACATAAGTTTGTGCAGTTTCTGCTCAGCCCAGGACTTACTCTGCTGCTGTGATGATTGGGGCCGGAGCTGACATCAGAAAACCTCTCTCCAAATGCCTGGTCCCTCCTGCGTTTTTCCAGACACTCCTTAAAAATGGTCAGTTTCCACCCACAAACGCCCTCTTCCTGTCAACCTCCTTGCGCTCGCCGGTGCGTTCGTAATTTTCGCACCATCCCGTTGCTGACCGGCAATCCCCGTTGCTGCGGTCCATCAACATTTAGAAATGAATATAAAAATATCATCTGTTAGTAACTGTGTGTTTTAGAACTGGAAGCACAATATCGCTTTAGATCAATTTTCATTGATTTGATTAGCAAAAAATCAATGTAAAATCAACCTTTAGCAAATATGCCTCCTGGGAGTAGACTTACTAAACCTACAAAAAATTAAAAGTGGTGGTGTTGCTCTTAGCAACCAATTAGATTCTAGCTATTATTTATTTTTTGCTTCCTAGAAAATGATTGACAGAATCTATGGGCAATACCACCACTTTTTATTTTTAGAAGTTTTAGCACATCTACTCCCAAGACATATAGTTAATAACTTTCCGATAAAAATGAACAAAATTATCGGCGTATTTTGCATGCTGTTTTTTTTCTAACTATTTGCTATCAGCATTCTGCCAGGACAGATCTTTCAAAAAGACAGGTGACCCGACAAGGGTGTTTGTGCGCTGTTATGGCTGTTTAAGAAGTAGAAGACTTCTGCAATGTGGATTGCTAGTTTGTGCACATATGAGATGAACAGGCAGTTCATGAGCACTAAATTTGATGTATTATTAGGTGTGCAATCTTTAAACCTATACAACACAGTAAAGAGGTCTCTCATCTTTATAAATACTAGGCCTGAAAATACCCCATTGCTAACTATAGGGGCTGCAGGAATGCCACAGGAGAAACAAAAAGGTGGAGAAAACTGCACATTTCACTTTAATAAATATGGGCAGTGGTATCACTAGGGGGGTGCGGGCACACTCAGGTGTCACAGTCTGAGGGATGGCATCAAAATGCAGACTCCTCATGAGTGACAGGAGCCTGGTGTTGCACTGTGACATTACGTGTAGCACTTGGCTCCTGTCACAGTGTGGGGTACCACTGACCCCAGTGATGTCCCTGACTATGAGTAAACAAAATATCCCCTTTTATCCAGCTAAAATGCTGGAAAAAAAGCTTATTTTACCTTGAAAAATAGAGCCCTAGGTGATCTACTGCCTTTCTTTTGTTACTCATAGTACTAACTTGTCTGACTTGTCCTTATTCCAGTATCTCTGTCTAGTGGAAGATGCTTAGAGCTCAAGGGGCTCCCAAGGAAATGCATGGATAAAATGTAGCTAAACCATATGATGTTTTTTGTCCATTGGTAACTTGACTTGAACATGGGACCTGGCTAAAACCTTTCACATCTTGTCTACAAGCTTCTGCAAATTCTATTGGCCCTCATTCCGAGTTGTTCGCTCGGAGATTTTCATCGCATCGCAGTGAGAATTCTCTTAGTGCGCATGCGCAATGTTCGCACTGCGACTGCGCCAAGTAACTTTACTATGAAGAAAGTAAGTTTACTCACGGCTTTTTCATCGCTCCGACGTTCGCATTGTGATTGACAGGAAATGGGTGTTACTGGGCGGATGCACAGCGTTTTAGGGGCGTGTGGCTGAAAACGCTACCGTTTCCGGGAAAAACGCAGGAGTGGCCGGGGAAACGGTGGGTGTGCCTGGGCGAACGCTGGGTGTGTTTATGACGTCAGCCAGGAACGAAAAGCACTGAACTGATCGCACAGGCAGAGTAAGTCTGAAGCTACTCAAAAACTGCTAACTCGTTTGTGATAGCAATATTGCGAATACATCGGTCGCACATTTAAGAAGCTAAGATTCACTCCCAGTAGGCGGCGGCTTAGCGTGTGTAACTCTGCTACATTCGCCTTGCGAGCGAACAACTCGGAATGAGGGCCATTGTTCTAATGCTTATTTGTTTGTGGTGAATGGATTCCACAAATCCATGATATTGTTTCTAAAACACTTTATCAGACTTCACATCTGGTCCTACATTTATAGTTGCTTTATCTGAAGCACCATTTTGTAGAATCTCATTAGCATGCTGAAAAATATCAATGTATATATTTGGCAATAATATTTTTTATTCATTGTTTTAAAATATAACAAATGAAGTGATGCAAAATTCATAATATGGCAACATCTGCATTTGTAACATGCACATTTTTGTTGTGTATTATGAATCATGAGGCAATTAGTAAAAGAGTATACATAGTGCTGTGGCCACCATGTAATTGAGGCAACCAGATGTGAACCTCATCACCGTTGCTCATTTCCATAGTCAGTCTCACTGCATAGGGAGGCTTTAAAAATCACCTACTTTACAAACAATAATAATTAGTATCAGTAAATGGCTGGGGTCAGTGCCCAGAATCTACATGTGATTTCCATTCAATGAGGACAAGTTTTTATTTAAACCAGACCTGCAATTTAAACATATAAGTCACTACTTGCAATAATAGACTGGAAGAGAGGCGCTGCATGGAATGAAGAATTAGTTCTTCTTTTTTCTTGACACGTTTTTTTTATAAAGGCACTTTAGAACCATTAGTATTCCAAAGTTAAATGTACCCCAATTTGCAGTGTGAGCTACTTGATTATATTCAGTATTTTCAAGATGATAGATATAATGTAAATGACTGTTAGTATTAAGGAACAGTGATATATACAATAAAACAAACAGACTGAAAACAAAGTGTACACCATACTGAAGCCAAATTGTTTTGTTGATCAAAGCGCCATTTATTTCTTTTGTTTTCTTTCTTTTTAAACATATGACAGTAAATTGCACATTCATTTAATCTTAAAAACAGTATCTGTCAATGACTCAATTGAAAAGTATATAGGGTTGCTGTATTCATGGCAGTAGAGAGCTTGGCTGGGCCCAGGTACTTTGGTGGGGGAAGGGGGTGGGGGGTGGCCTAATCAAGGAGGTGTGGTCATGCACCCTTAGAAAAAAAATACTGATATAAATAGTATTTTAAGCGCCTCCCTGGCCATACTGCAGCACAGCTTGCAGCGTGTGCTGGGCTGAGGAGAAGAACTGCAGGTGCTGCTTCCAGTTAAGGGGTAGCGGGCCCCACTGGGCCCCTCCATCAGCCCTGGGCACCACTGGCGTATTACATTTTATATGTGTTATTGCAGTATCTTAACCTACTGTACTGTAGAAAGACATTGATAACATGAAGGAATTTGGGGACAAATCACTAGAGATGAGCGGGTTCGGTTTCTCTGAATCCGAACCCGCCCGAACTTCATGTTTTTTTTCACGGGTCCGAGCGACTCGGATCTTCCCGCCTTGCTCGGTTAACCCGAGCGCGCCCGAACGTCATCATGACGCTGTCGGATTCTCGCGAGGCTCGGATTCTATCGCGAGACTCGGATTCTATATAAGGAGCCGCGCGTCGCCGCCATTTTCACACGTGCATTGAGATTGATAGGGAGAGGACGTGGCTGGCGTCCTCTCCATTTAGATTAGGGTTGAGAGAGAGAGAGAGAGATTGACCTGAGGCTGTGATACTGTAGAAGAGAGTGCAGAGTTTAGTGACTGACGACCACAGTGACCACCAGACAGTGCAGTTGTTTGTTTTATTTAATATATCCGTTCTCTGCCTGAAAAAAACGATACACACAGTGACTCAGTCACATACCATATCTGTGTGCACTGCTCAGCCCAGTGTGCTGCATCAATGTATATATATATATGACTGTGCTCAGCTCACACAGCTTATAATTGTGGGGGAGACTGGGGAGCACTGCAGTGCCAGTTATAGGTTATAGCAGGAGCCAGGAGTACATAATATTATATTAAAATTAAACAGTGCACACTTTTGCTGCAGGAGTGCCACTGCCAGTGTGACTAGTGACCAGTGACCTGACCACCAGTATATATAATATTAGTAGTATACTATCTCTTTATCAACCAGTCTATATTAGCAGCAGACACAGTACAGTGCGGTAGTTCACGGCTGTGGCTACCTCTGTGTCGGCACTCGGCAGCCCGTCCATAATTGTATATACCACCTAACCGTGGTTTTTTTTTTCTTTCTTTATACATACATACTAGTTACGAGTATACTATCTCTTTATCAACCAGTCTATATATTAGCAGCAGACACAGTACAGTGCGGTAGTTCACGGCTGTGGCTACCTCTGTGTCGGCACTCGGCAGCCCGTCCATAATTGTATATACCACCTAACCGTGGTTTTTTTTTCTTTCTTTATACATACATACTAGTTACGAGTATACTATCTCTTTATCAACCAGTCTATATATTAGCAGCAGACACAGTACAGTGCGGTAGTTCACGGCTGTGGCTACCTCTGTGTCGGCACTCGGCAGCCCGTCCATAATTGTATATACCACCTAACCGTGGTTTTTTTTTCTTTCTTTATACATACATACTAGTTACGAGTATACTATCTCTTTATCAACCAGTCTATATATTAGCAGCAGACACAGTACAGTGCGGTAGTTCACGGCTGTGGCTACCTCTGTGTCGGCACTCGGCAGCCCGTCCATAATTGTATATACCACCTAACCGTGGTTTTTTTTTCTTTCTTTATACATACATACTAGTTACGAGTATACTATCTCTTTATCAACCAGTCTATATTAGCAGCAGACACAGTACAGTGCGGTAGTTCACGGCTGTGGCTACCTCTGTGTCGGCACTCGGCAGCCCGTCCATAATTGTATATACCACCTAACCGTGGTTTTTTTTTCTTTCTTTATACATACATACTAGTTACGAGTATACTATCTCTTTATCAACCAGTCTATATATTAGCAGCAGACACAGTACAGTGCGGTAGTTCACGGCTGTGGCTACCTCTGTGTCGGCACTCGGCAGCCCGTCCATAATTGTATATACCACCTAACCGTGGTTTTTTTTTCTTTCTTTATACATACATACTAGTTACGAGTATACTATCTCTTTATCAACCAGTCTATATATTAGCAGCAGACACAGTACAGTGCGGTAGTTCACGGCTGTGGCTACCTCTGTGTCGGCACTCGGCAGCCCGTCCATAATTGTATATACCACCTAACCGTGGTTTTTTTTTCTTTCTTTATACATACATACTAGTTACGAGTATACTATCTCTTTATCAACCAGTCTATATATTAGCAGCAGACACAGTACAGTGCGGTAGTTCACGGCTGTGGCTACCTCTGTGTCGGCACTCGGCAGCCTGTCCATAATTGTATATACCACCTAACCGTGGTTTTTTTTTCTTTCTTTATAGTCATACTAGTTACGAGTATACTATCTCTTTATCAACCAGTCTATATTAGCAGCAGACACAGTACAGTGCGGTAGTTCACGGCTGTGGCTACCTCTGTGTCGGCACTCGGCAGCCCGTCCATAATTGTATATACCACCTAACCGTGTTTTTTTTTTCTTTCTTTATAGTCATACTAGTTACGAGTATACTATCTCTTTATCAACCAGTCTATATTAGCAGCAGACACAGTACAGTGCGGTAGTTCACGGCTGTGGCTACCTCTGTGTCGGCACTCGGCAGCCCGTCCATAATTGTATATACCACCTAACCGTGGTTTTTTTTTCTTTCTTTATACATACATACTAGTTACGAGTATACTATCTCTTTATCAACCAGTCTATATTAGCAGCAGACACAGTACAGTGCGGTAGTTCACGGCTGTGGCTACCTCTGTGTCGGCACTCGGCAGCCCGTCCATAATTGTATATACCACCTAACCGTGGTTTTTTTTTCTTTCTTTATACATACATACTAGTTACGAGTATACTATCTCTTTATCAACCAGTCTATATATTAGCAGCAGACACAGTACAGTGCGGTAGTTCACGGCTGTGGCTACCTCTGTGTTGGCACTCGGCAGCCCGTCCATAATTGTATATACCACCTAACCGTGGTTTTTTTTTCTTTCTTTATACATACATACTAGTTACGAGTATACTATCTCTTTATCAACCAGTCTATATATTAGCAGCAGACACAGTACAGTGCGGTAGTTCACGGCTGTGGCTACCTCTGTGTCGGCACTCGGCAGGCAGTCCGTCCATAATTGTATACCACCTAACCGTGGTTTTTTTTTCTTTCTTCTTTATACATACATAGTTACATAGACATCTCTTTATCAACCAGTCTATATTAGCAGCAGACACAGTACAGTACGGTAGTTCACGGCTGTGGCTACCTCTGTGTCTGCACTCGGCAGGCAGTCCATATTCGTATACTGGTATCCATCTCCATTGTTTACCTGAGGTGCCTTTTAGTTGTGCCTATTAAAATATGGAGAACAAAAATGTTGAGGTTCCAAAATTAGGGAAAGATCAAGATCCACTTCCACCTCGTGCTGAAGCTGCTGCCACTAGTCATGGCCGAGACGATGAAATGCCAGCAACGTCGTCTGCCAAGGCCGATGCCCAATGTCATAGTACAGAGCATGTCAAATCCAAAACACCAAATATCAGAAAAAAAAGGACTCCAAAACCTAAAATAAAATTGTCGGAGGAGAAGCGTAAACTTGCCAATATGCCATTTACGACACGGAGTGGCAAGGAACGGCTGAGGCCCTGGCCTATGTTCATGGCTAGTGGTTCAGCTTCACATGAGGATGGAAGCACTCAGCCTCTCGCTAGAAAAATGAAAAGACTCAAGCTGGCAAAAGCAGCACAGCAAAGAACTGTGCATTCTTCGAAATCCCAAATCCACAAGGAGAGTCCAATTGTGTCGGTTGCGATGCCTGACCTTCCCAACACTGGACGTGAAGAGCATGCGCCTTCCACCATTTGCACGCCCCCTGCAAGTGCTGGAAGGAGCACCCGCAGTCCAGTTCCTGATAGTCAGATTGAAGATGTCAGTGTTGAAGTACACCAGGATGAGGAGGATATGGGTGTTGCTGGCGCTGGGGAGGAAATTGACCAGGAGGATTCTGATGGTGAGGTGGTTTGTTTAAGTCAGGCACCCGGGGAGACACCTGTTGTCCGTGGGAGGAATATGGCCGTTGACATGCCAGGTGAAAATACCAAAAAAATCAGCTCTTCGGTGTGGAGGTATTTCACCAGAAATGCGGACAACAGGTGTCAAGCCGTGTGTTCCCTTTGTCAAGCTGTAATAAGTAGGGGTAAGGACGTTAACCACCTCGGAACATCCTCCCTTATACATCACCTGCAGCGCATTCATAATAAGTCAGTGACAAGTTCAAAAACTTTGGGTGACAGCGGAAGCAGTCCACTGACCAGTAAATCCCTTCCTCTTGTAACCAAGCTCACGCAAACCACCCCACCAACTCCCTCAGTGTCAATTTCCTCCTTCCCCAGGAATGCCAATAGTCCTGCAGGCCATGTCACTGGCAATTCTGACGAGTCCTCTCCTGCCTGGGATTCCTCCGATGCATCCTTGCGTGTAACGCCTACTGCTGCTGGCGCTGCTGTTGTTGCTGCTGGGAGTCGATGGTCATCCCAGAGGGGAAGTCGTAAGCCCACTTGTACTACTTCCAGTAAGCAATTGACTGTTCAACAGTCCTTTGCGAGGAAGATGAAATATCACAGCAGTCATCCTGCTGCAAAGCGGATAACTGAGGCCTTGACAACTATGTTGGTGTTAGACGTGCGTCCGGTATCCGCCGTTAGTTCACAGGGAACTAGACAATTTATTGAGGCAGTGTGCCCCCGTTACCAAATACCATCTAGGTTCCACTTCTCTAGGCAGGCAATACCGAGAATGTACACGGACGTCAGAAAAAGACTCACCAGTGTCCTAAAAAATGCAGTTGTACCCAATGTCCACTTAACCACGGACATGTGGACAAGTGGAGCAGGGCAGGGTCAGGACTATATGACTGTGACAGCCCACTGGGTAGATGTATGGACTCCCGCCGCAAGA
The DNA here is from genome assembly GCF_028390025.1 of Pseudophryne corroboree. Lineage (NCBI taxonomy): Eukaryota > Metazoa > Chordata > Amphibia > Anura > Myobatrachidae > Pseudophryne > Pseudophryne corroboree. The sequence goes on from NC_086447.1 coordinate 440,181,269, forward strand.
ACAGCAGCGGCGGCACCAGTAGCAGCATCTCGCAAACGCCAACTCTTTCCTAGGCAGGCTACGCTTTGTATCACCGCTTTCCAGAATACGCACACAGCTGAAAACCTCTTACGGCAACTGAGGAAGATCATCGCGGAATGGCTTACCCCAATTGGACTCTCCTGTGGATTTGTGGCATCGGACAACGCCAGCAATATTGTGTGTGCATTAAATATGGGCAAATTCCAGCACGTCCCATGTTTTGCACATACCTTGAATTTGGTGGTGCAGAATTTTTTAAAAAACGACAGGGGCGTGCAAGAGATGCTGTCGGTGGCCAGAAGAATTGCGGGACACTTTCGGCGTACAGGCACCACGTACAGAAGACTGGAGCACCACCAAAAACTACTGAACCTGCCCTGCCATCATCTGAAGCAAGAAGTGGTAACGAGGTGGAATTCAACCCTCTATATGCTTCAGAGGTTGGAGGAGCAGCAAAAGGCCATTCAAGCCTATACAATTGAGCACGATATAGTAGGTGGAATGCACCTGTCTCAAGCGCAGTGGAGAATGATTTCAACGTTGTGCAAGGTTCTGATGCCCTTTGAACTTGCCACACGTGAAGTCAGTTCAGACACTGCCAGCCTGAGTCAGGTCATTCCCCTCATCAGGCTTTTGCAGAAGAAGCTGGAGACATTGAAGGAGGAGCTAACACGGAGCGATTCCGCTAGGCATGTGGGACTTGTGGATGGAGCCCTTAATTCGCTTAACAAGGATTCACGGGTGGTCAATCTGTTGAAATCAGAGCACTACATTTTGGCCACCGTGCTCGATCCTAGATTTAAAGCCTACCTTGGATCTCTCTTTCCGGCAGACACAAGTCTGCTGGGGTTGAAAGACCTGCTGGTGACAAAATTGTCAAGTCAAGCGGAACGCGACCTGTCAACATCTCCTCCTTCACATTCTCCCGCACATGGGGGTGCGAGGAAAAGGCTCAGAATTCCGAGCCCACCCGCTGGCGGTGATGCAGGGCAGTCTGGAGCGACTGCTGATGCTGACATCTGGTCCGGACTGAAGGACCTGACAACGATTACGGACATGTCGTCTACTGTCACTGCATATGATTCTCTCAACATTGATAGAATGGTGGAGGATTATATGAGTGACCGCATCCAAGTAGGCACGTCACACAGTCCGTACTTATACTGGCAGGAAAAAGAGGCAATTTGGAGGCCCTTGCACAAACTGGCTTTATTCTACCTAAGTTGCCCTCCCACAAGTGTGTACTCCGAAAGAGTGTTTAGTGCCGCCGCTCACCTTGTCAGCAATCGGCGTACGAGGTTACATCCAGAAAATGTGGAGAAGATGATGTTCATTAAAATGAATTATAATCAATTCCTCCGCGGAGACATTGACCAGCAGCAATTGCCTCCACAAAGTACACAGGGAGCTGAGATGGTGGATTCCAGTGGGGACGAATTGATAATCTGTGAGGAGGGGGATGTACACGGTGATATATCGGAGGGTGTTGATGAGGTGGACATCTTGCCTCTGTAGAGCCAGTTTGTGCAAGGAGAGATTAATTGCTTCTTTTTTGGGGGGGGGTCCAAACCAACCCGTCATATCAGTCACAGTCGTGTGGCAGACCCTGTCACTGAAATGATGGGTTGGTTAAAGTGTGCATGTCCTGTTTTGTTTATACAACATAAGGGTGGGTGGGAGGGCCAAAGGACAATTCCATCTTGCACCTCTTTTTTCTTTTCTTTTTCTTTGCATCATGTGCTGATTGGGGAGGGTTTTTTGGAAGGGACATCCTGCGTGACACTGCAGTGACACTCCTAAATGGGCCCGGTGTTTGTGTCGGCCACTAGGGTCGCTAATCTTACTCACACAGCTACCTCATTGCGCCTCTTTTTTTCTTTGCGTCATGTGCTGTTTGGGGAGGGTTTTTTGGAAGGGACATCCTGCGTGACACTGCAGTGCCACTCCTAGATGGGCCCGGTGTTTGTGTCGGCCACTAGGGTCGCTTATCTTACTCACACAGCGACCTCGGTGCAAATTTTAGGACTAAAAATAATATTGTGAGGTGTGAGGTATTCAGAATAGACTGAAAATGAGTGTAAATTATGGTTTTTGAGGTTAATAATACTTTGGGATCAAAATGACCCCCAAATTCTATGATTTAAGCTGTTTTTTAGTGTTTTTTGAAAAAAACACCCGAATCCAAAACACACCCGAATCCGACAAAAAAAATTCGGTGAGGTTTTGCCAAAACGCGTTCGAACCCAAAACACGGCCGCGGAACCGAACCCAAAACCAAAACACAAAACCCGAAAAATTTCAGGCGCTCATCTCTACAAATCACACAGTATGGTTAAGAACAAACACTCTTCTAAACAGCAAAAATAAACATGATCATTGTTGCCAGTATGAACCAGGATGTCTTACCAGAACTTCACTTCAGTAGCCAACACTGGGACAGTGACAGTGTGACTCCCCACCGCTCCGGTCAAAAGTGGTTGTGGAGTCTATATTTATTGGTTGGTGGACAGCACCAAATTGAAAATGCGGCAAAAGAGCAGGGCCAGCCTGTCTGTTATGCCAGATATGCTTCTACAGCTCCACATTGAGAAGGGTGCCGCTGCCGTCAGTGACTGTGAGTCACTGTCACTTGGTCCCCCGCTGTGCTCTGCAGGACAGTCTTTTTGTATGGGCTCAATGGACAGTTGCCCAAGGGCACCAGGAGTATAAAGGTCATAGGCTGATAGCTGAGTGTCCCTATTTTCAATGGATTCCAGATTTTTTAAAATTGGCCCTGGGGAACCGGAGATATCCAACTTCAAAGCAATGATCCCCATCCGAGCCTGTTAATTGCTCTTCCCAGCCAGGTTTCTCGGGTTCTGTCTGACTTAGAGTGTTTCTGATAGTATATTCCAAAAGCTGGTACTCTACCATGCCCAGAACCAGAAATTTCAGTCTCGCAGCAGCTGGTCCCTGTTCCAGCGCCACACGCCTGGTATGCAGTTTTATATTTTCATTGGTGAATTGCTCTGGCTCCTGAATGCTGATCCCCAAGACCCCAGTACCTCCTAAAAGGAAATGGAGATATCTGCATTCAAGCAGGCTGCCCTCCGACCAGAAAATTATGAATATTAAGCCCACTCCACTTTCCACCCCTCACCTGCGTATTAAACACCCCCTACCACCCTGAAAGTCATGTACCAGGGCCCTTCATTCAGCCCAATGTCCCCTTCTACAGTTAAGTGTTCACCCTCCCACCCCATCTCCCACCATCTGTGCAGGAAAGGAGTAATTATCAGAAATGACTGCTCCAGGTCCTACTACTGAGTGGAAGATAGAACTCCCCCTACCACCTGCGGAACATCAAAGCTGCAGCTGATAACACCTCACATCCCTACCGCTGGAGGATGGATAGGGGCCCCAGTGCATAGCTTTGCCCAGGGGCCTACACTGCTGTTAAGACAGCCCTGGTAGCATTGTGGGATTTCTGGAGAGTACTGTATTTAGGCATTTGAAGGTTTAGGTATTCAAGTCTCACTGGACAACTGTCTCACACTGTGGCTCTCTAACACAGTGACAGGATGCACAGTGCTTAGATTGGTGGCGATCTTGATACAGGAAATGAAGCCTTCCCGGAGGAAGAACATGGTATCTGCACAGTATCACATCCCACTTTCAAATACGGGGGGGTTATTCAGGATTTAAGTGATCCCCTGTGCAATTTCCCGATTATTGGGAAACTGCGCAGGTGCAGGATTGCAAAAGCCTCTGCCTGATTGACAGGTAGAGGCACATGGGGGAAGGGATGGGGCGGCCGGCATTTCTGGAAATGGGAGCGTCACCCCCATTTTTAGAAGTGGCGAGGCGAAGGACTACATTGCGAGATGCAGTTTGCCGCTCTGCAACAGCAAGCCTGAGTAAGCTGAGGCAGACGAATATGGTGACCGATAATTGTAATGCTTGATCCCAGGCTGCAACAAGGTTGCAGTGCTATGCTCGCAAATGCAGCAAGGAGGTGTGTGTACATCTCCTACTGCATTGCATTGCTATGGATTGCTGCCAGCAGCTTTGCAGTTGAATCCATGCTAAATGAGGGCCATTGTCAGCAATAACCCATAGCATAAAATAAGTCATATGATGGATATATTTTGAGGGCATGTTGTTTTCACGTCAATAGACCATATGATAAAAGTTCCCAGTACATAAAGTGTATCCTATGATACCTAATATTATTGCCATACATTGTGACAGAAAAGGATATGGCGCTGTATGGTGAGCTTCTTTTTGGAAACCTGAAACATCTTTACTTCCAAAGCGTTACGACAATCTATATTACCAACATTATACCTTTTGCAATCTATAAATCCTATCTGAAGTATCTAGATTCTAAATATGTTGCTTTATGCTGCCGGTGGGTTACAGGAAGTGTATGCCAACATTGCCACATCTGTGACTGCATCAATCTAAAATGCGACCAGGGCCGCCATCAAGGGGGTGCCCTGTGCACAGTTGTCCCGGGCCCGGCCACTCTGACAGAGTGGAGGGCCCGGGCTGTTCAAACAGCTAGCCATGGATATTCCCGGCGGCGGCTGCCGCCGGGGACACTGACCGCGGCTGGCCGCCTCTACCACTGCCCTTGACTTCAGATGCCGGCGTCCGCTGTCATTCTGCTGAGCCTGCCTGCCCTGCACTGTCGGACAGTGAGCAACTGCACCTATTATCGTGGTGGGCGAGCTGGCTGGCTACCCACCCACTGTCGCTGCTCCCCTTCTGCTGAGCCTGCCTGCTCTGCACTGTCGTGAGCACCTATCATCCCACCCAATACCGCTGCCTGCTGCCCGCCGCTCCCCTTCTGCGGAGTCTCAGCCTGCCCTGCACTGTCGGTCAGGTCAGTGAGCAGCTATCATCGCGGCGGGCGGGCAGGCTCCCTGGGCGGGCGGGAGCTTGCTGTGCCTGTTTGATTAAAGTTTTTGTCTTCTAGATGTCAGGACAGCCTGGAACAAGTCTGCGGGACCAAGTAACCCCAGGTCAGTGTTCTCAACCAAGTATCTGCAGCTGCTCCAGCACACTGTCCCCCCACCATTACTGACCCTCATCCTTCCAGTCCAATGTCTCCCCCCTCCCCAACCAGCCAACTACACTCATCTCACTGCTTCCTCACCTAAAACCCTCTTGCCCGTCCACACACAGTACATCCCCACCATACAGTTCAGTGTCCCCCTTCTCCAGCCTGGTGTGCCCCCCCCCCCTCACCCTCACCATTTCACTGCCTCTCCTTCCTCTACTTCTTTTCCAGCCCAGTGTCCCCCACCATATTACTGACTACCTATCCCAGTGTCTCCCTTCCAGCCAGCCCAGTGTCTCCCTCTTCCCTACCCATCCAGTCCACTGCCCCATCTAACTGCCTCCCTGCTAGAACCTCCCCAGCCAGTCAAATTACAGTGTCCCCTCCCCTCATTCAGCATAGTGTACCCCGTTCTCCTGCCTAGTGTTCACCCCTCCCATCACCATTGCAATGCCTCCCCCCCATCCAGACCATTGCCCCCACGGACTGGGTATGGCATACTGGCGCTGGGGATCCCGGCAGTCAGCATACTGTAATGTGTATAACGTGCTCTGCCTGGCGTAATGTGTATAATGTGCTCTGCCTGGCGTAATTTTTGGCCAAAATATCTGACTAAAATATTTTTTTTTGTAAAAGAGGGGGGGGGGGGGGGGGGGTCCCTGCCTATTTTGTCAGTCCCGGGCCCCACAATTTCTGGTGGCAGCCCTGAATGTGACTCTCATTCTCCAAGTAAACAGCAGCTATTGAACGAGCCACCAGACAACAGAAACACATCCCTTTTCATAGCATTTCATGAATGTAAATAGAACTGCAATTTTCAAGCTGCAAAATCATAATAAAAGGAGAGAGGAAACATAAACAAAAAATAGTTTCCTGCATGTTTAATTTACCAATAGTATGGGTTACTTTAAGTTTAACTACAGCAGGTGTCCAAATAGGATTATTTGTGTAGCGTGGAATGATTTCCTTGGTTTGTATCAATTTCACATTTCTGAGATACCTACATAAAATTGTATGCATTTTTATCCTTGCCCTGTCTTAGCTATTTCCTTTCTTGCCACCAAAGACAACATAGGATTTACATGCAGCCGAACTTCTGAAGATGTTGAAAAAGAAGTCATTAACTTCAGAGGGTGAACACTTTGTGGATTATGTTAGTTAAATCAGTTGTCATTTAATTTTCTTTTAGTCAGTCCTTACATAAATACTTATTGAATAAGAAAGATTGTCGGGATCTGCATTCGTATTTACTAGGGATGTGTTTTGGTTTTGGATCTGTATTAACTTTGAGTTTTGGTTTTGCCAAAACTGCCATCACGGGTTTTGGTTTTGGATCTGTATTTTTTCCCAAAAAAATTATAAAAACTGCTAAAATCACATAGTTTGGGCCTTTGTTTTGTTCCTACAGTATTATTAACACCAATAACATATATTTTCACTCATTTATATTAAATGTTGCCACCTCACAACTCACACTATTCATCACCAACATAGGCCAAAGGCAGGCTGCTAAACTAAGCAGCAGAGCAGCGGCCCAAACACACGGCAGTTATTTCTGTTTAAAAATATTTTTTTAAATTAGTAATGTATTAGCGATAACCAATCAAACCAACTTGCAAGTGCTTTCAAAGGTCCATTAGAAAACAACACAACACGGAAATTTACTAAGAATCACGTGTGGAAAATCATTGCTCAAAAGTAGTAAAAAGTTAACAAACAGCAAAGAAAACCCCAGAAGTTCGGGTAGGCTCAGTTCTCTGAGAACTGAGCTCGCTCATCTCTAGTCACCATATAAATACATTATTGCAGCAGCAGCATGATACCATATACATACATTAATGCCACCAGCATGTCACCATATATATTTATACATTATACCAACAGCAGGTCACCATATACAGATGTGTCCTACTACATTGTTGCTGCAGGCCTACCACAGCCACCAGCCTCCTCCAGCCGCCAACTCCCCATTCAAGCATAGCTTCCCGCTACCTCCGTTAAAGTAAGTCCACTGGCTACCCTGTCATCCGATGCTCCTGCTGGGACAATTGCCGGCAGTATTTTTGAGGTGCTGCTGCTGGGAGGTGCTCTGCAATGCTGCAGCAGCTGCTTTGGGACCTGTGCCAAGCCAGAGCTTCCTGCTGCTGCTTTCTCTCCTGGAACGGAGCTGTGTGGGGCTGACTGCCCACTACCCCTGCCGTGTCCACAGATACAGTACTCTACAGGGTAACGGAGAGCGTGCATGTGCTCCCGCTACCACACGCTATGCCCAGTGGTGGATTTTCCACTAGGCATGTGAGGCACGTGCCTAGGGCAGAGCCAGATTAAGGTACCCCCGTGCCCCCCTTCCTAAAAGGGCCCCCTGCCACAGATCGGAGCTCTTACTGATCTGCGGTGCGGTGCTGCACTGCGCTTCCAGATTCCCTTTCCTTTGGTTGCTCTGGCAACTTTACAGCTGCGGCAGTGCCACGGCCTCCTAACAGTTCAGGACAGCTGAGCGATGGCTCAGCTGTCCAATAGTCTGTAAAGTAGCAGCCTTCGGCTCAGTAATTTGCTGTGCGCACAGACTGCAGGAAAGAATGTCCCTGACAGTGGAGCAGTGGTGTAAGCACCTCGGGAGACAGAGATGAGTGAGATGTGTTACAGCAGCCTGCTGTAATTAAGTTTCCTTAATGCACTATTATTAAATGGTAAATTAACCTTGAAGCCAATTTTTTATATATACTAGATCTTAGTTCACTTAGGGCAGCTTCCGTGGAGAAAGGAACCCCTGCCGATATGTGTCTATGGAAGTAAATACAAACGGAATCTCTACGGAGTGCTCTTAAATAATGGATATTCCAATCTATTTCAGGATATGAACCCAAGGTGACTTTTATGGTACCTTAATACACATACACCCAATTTATTAAAAACATATTTTTATTAAAATGTGTAAAGACATGTTTCTATATATATTTCTGTAATCGTTATGTTACAGGAAATCATACCATTTACTATAAAACTTATATGTTTATACAATTTTTGTTCATACAATAAAAATATTACAAATATTTTGTGTTTCGCCCAAAGCGTTTCGTCTTATGGCGACTTCTTCAGGGGTGTTTAATTTCTAGTCCAATAGTTATCTTAAAATAATGCCAAGACCATTTTGAATGATTTTTCTTCTTAAATGGTAACGTAATGGGGGAGATTCAAATGTTTGAAAAGTTGGCCGGGTGTCTGTTTTTTCCTGTCTATTAGATAGGAAAAAACAGACACCCAACTGACTTTTCAAACATTTGAATCTCCCTGCAAATGAAAGAAATTTAGATCAATTTTTGATGTTTTGAAGTCAAACTTCAAACGGATGTCAAGATATTTTAGTCTTTTCCAGCAACAATCCTGCATCTCTGCAATCTGTGGATTCCAATAGTGGAATCCACAGAGTGCAGAGGTGCAGGATTGTTGCTGTAAAAGACTAAAATATCTTGACATCCGTTTGAAGTTTGATTGACTTCAAAACTTCAAAAATTGATCTGAATTTTTTTCATTTGCAGTAGCTTGTAGATTGAGAATCCAGTTGAGTTTGCTATTAGGCTGTGGGAACCAATTAAGACTACTTTAAACATACAGTTCAGGAAAATAATTTGCCTTGTATATGGCCTAACATATTAAGTTACCATTTAAGAAGAAAAATCATTCAAAATGGACTTTGCGTTATTATAAGATAACTATTGGACTAGAAATTAAACACCCCTGAAGCAGTTGCCATAAGATGAAACGCATTGGGTGAAACACAAAATATTTTTAATATTTTTATTGTATGAACAAAAATTGTATAAACATAAAAGTTTTATAGTAAACTGTATGATTTCCTGTAATATAATGATTACAGAAATATATATAGAAACATGTCTTTATGCATTTTAATAAATTTTTTTTTTAAATAAATTAGGTGTATGTGTATTAAGGTACCATCGAAGTCACCTTGGTTTCATATCCTGGAATAGATTGGAATATCCATTATTTAAGAGCACTCCGTAGAGATTCCATTTGTATATAGATATATATATATATATCTGTGTGTATGTCTATGTGCATATATGTGTATATGTAAATATACACTGTATAGTGTATGCATATATATATATATATATATATATATATACACACACATGTTTACACACACATATATAGATATATATATATATGTGTGTGTATGTATATATATATATATATATATATAGCACAAGAACGGGTGGCTCTCACGGGACTTTCAATGGCGGAAATCAATGGACCCGGGAGTCACCCCTGTATTGTGTCCATTGATATCCACCATTGACAATCCCGTGAGTGCCGCCTGTTCTTGTGCTTTGTATCTGGTGGGAGATCACTTTTGGGGGCACCGGGTGCACTTAGGGTATATGCAATTGCGGTCGAATTGCCGAAAATGTCAAAAAATGGGTCATTTTTCAACACAAAAAACCTGTCGAATTTGATTCGACAATGCAATACAGTACTTTTCGACAAAAAACCTGCCGTTTAATTTTCGACTTTTGGCAATTCGAATTTTTTTCAATTCGACATGTCTGCAATGTTAAAATGCGGCTTTTCGACAAAAGTGTATTCAATTGAAGAATGTCGATTCGACAACAGTGCTTTTCAACAGTCATTTCGTCAACTTCATTCCGCCTCATTTTCCTGTCGTGATCTAATAAAATTTTCTATAAACATGAATTTTTTTGTCCTTTTTTTTTATTGCTAATAGCATATCTATTTATATTAGAAGGGATTATCTACTTGGTTTGTCCTTATGAGCCACAAGTATTATTTAATCGATTTTTTAAAAGAATATTTTTTTTTTTTACTAACTACAATAATATGGAGAGATCAGTGCATGTTTTTAGGTTGGAAGGGGTGTGCAAGTGTTAAAATTCCTGAAAAAAATGCGTTTGGTCCCCCCTCCTAAGCATAACCAGCCTCGGGCTCTTTGAGCCGGTCCTGGTTGTAAAAATACGGGGGGAAAAATGACAGGGGTTCCCCCGTATTTTAACAACCAGCACCGGGCTCTGCGTCCGGTCCTGGTGCAAAAAATATGGGGGACAAAAGACGTAGGGGTCCCCCGTATTTTTCACACCAGCACCGGGCTCCACTAGCCAGAGAGATAATGCCACAGCCGGGGGACACATTTATATAGGTCCCTGCGGCCGTGGCATTATATCCCCAACTAGTCACCCCTGGCCGGGGTACCCTGGTAGAGTGGGGACCCCTTAAATCAAGGGGTCACCCCTCCAGCCACCCAAGGGCCAGGGGTGAAGCCCGAGGCTGTCCCCCCCATCCAAGGGTGGCGTATGGGGGGCTGATAGCCATGTGTCAAAAAAAAGAATATTGTTTTTTGTAGCAGAACTACAAGTCCCAGCAAGCCTCCCCGCAAGCTGGTACTTGGAGAACCACAAGTACCAGCATGCAGGGAAAAACCGGGCCCGCTGGTACCTGTAGTTCTACAACAAAAAATACCCAAATAAAAACAATATACACACACCGTGACAGTATAACTTTATTACATACATGCACACCAACATACATACATACTTACCTATGTTGACACGAAGAGTCGGTCGCCTTCTCCACGTATAATCCACGGGGTACCTGTAAATAAAATGATACTCACAACAATCCAGTGTAGATCGGTCCTCTTCTTGTTTGTATGTATATATATATATATGTATATATAAAAAATCTGTAGGAAAGGGCACTCAGGAGTATATATAAAAAGATGCATGGTGTCCTCCTAGCTTAATATAAGCAATAGCAATAGGTGGCACTCTACAGGCTTTTAAGCTCTACAGGCTTGTACAATGAAGGAAAAACCCATGCCTGTAACTATTAATACAGATTTACACTAATTTTAAAGTCTGCAGAGTGCTAAGTCTTCCTTTCTATGGGATACCTATATTCATAATACACATATATATTCATAAATATATATATATATTAAGGACGAAACGCGTTGGGACTGATGCACCTGAACTTCCCTTATGGGCAGATAAGCTGTTTTAATACATATTTTTTGTACGTTTGAATTTGTACTATTTATCTTGGATGCTTATGAAAAATCTGATGTATCCCATTCCTAATATGGACAGATAACCTTGTCATTCAATTTTATCTTGTACGCTCGCATTACTTCTACCTTTTATGTTTTATGTGTTTTATTAAATTTTGTGAAAAACTTTTAAAAAATCCCTGGCTGTGGATTTCAATTTTTGGGATTTGCCTATACCCAGAAAGTTTTTTAAACACATAATTGGTTCATTTGATCTGTAGATTGAAAACTGTATATCTTATACTTCTAGCCTTATGTTTTATGTGTGTTTTATTATTGTGAAAAACTTTTAAAACAAAATCCCTGGCTGTGGATTTTAAATTTTGGGATTTACCTTTACCCAGAAAGTTTTTTAACACACAATTGGTTTATATGATCTGTAGATTGTGATTGCGTAGAAACAGTACGCGCTATGTTATTTTGTTCTTCTTTTTTCATGTACCTGTACTGGTCCTATGACTGAAGCAAAATTCTGTTTATGCCAGATAAGTAGTATCCTGTTCTCAATCACACCAGCTCTATAATTTTACTAGACACTAGTAGGCGCCCTTTTCTTCACTTTCTGAATATATATATATATATATATATATATATATATTGATATAGCTCATCTGCCTGCCCCTTTATTAGGGGCCCCACTGTCTGAAGTACCATGGGCCCCCCATAGCCTTAATCCGTCTATGGCCTAGGGGCACAACTTGCTGTGGTGTGTGTGTGCATGTTTCTGCTGCTTGTGAGGTAAGAGAGTGTGTGAGTGTGTGTTTCTGCTGCTTGTGAGGTAAAAGTGTGTGTATGTTTCTGCTGCTTGGGAGGAAAGAGAGTGTTTGTGTATAGTAAGAAAACAGAAATGATATCAGTGCCAAGCATATTAAAACTTATTAGATGTGACAGTGCTAATAAGTGAAATAAGTGGACTCATTCACTGAAATTTATAATTCAATGAATAAATTGTTAAATCACTGTATGTGTATATTAGAGGGGCAGTGGAGGGGGAAGGAATTGGGGGTGATGGGTCAGTGAGCTGGGTGGGGGACCAGTAATGTGTAAGGGGGGGAAGTGTGAGCTGTGGGGGGCAGTGAGTTGTGCGGGGAGCAGTGTGAGCTGTGGAATTGGGGATGGCAGTGAGATATGGAGGGAACTGGAGTGAGCTATAAAAGGGGTAATGAGAAGGCTGTGCGAATATATGGAGGGAGGTAACAATAAGAGACATAATTTAAATTTTATTGGAGGGAAAGTTGGCAAATAATGTTGTGCATAACGGTGGCCTGACTCCTAAATTCGCCTCTGGCTATGTCACGGCAAGATACAAAGGGACACATATGTACATTATAGCTAGAGATTAGCCGTTTTGGATTACTTGGAATCTGGGCATCCCCGAACTTCTGGCATCCAAGTTGCTTCAAACCGCGGCTTTTGTATTCCTGCCAGACTCGGAATCCAGATCAAGGTAAAACGTCATCCTCAGGTTTTGGATTCGATATAAGTTGGTCACTTCAGTCCAGGCTCGCTGCTGTATCCTGCACATTGCTGATTTACGTGGCTGTGCGGTGTCCAGGCAGAGTGACTAATACTCCGCAGGTCCTACCCACTGCATTCACATAAGCAGTGGGTTAAAAAAGTTGCTAAAAGTTAAAAATAAAAAAATAAAAATCCAAACGTTTAAAAACATTTTATAACTTGTTTGTAATGTTCTGTGTACTGCACCCCAGTACACTGAACCCCAGTGTGCATGTGAAAAAGTGGTCTGATGCCACACAGTGTGAGCCAAGCTGCAGGTTAAAAAAAAAATAAAAAAATATTTTGTTGTATCATTTGTTTGTACTGTTCTGTGCACTCTACCTACCCCAGTACACTCTGTACCCCAGTGTGCTTTTTTCACTTCAACTAGATTTCAGACTGTCCCTTAAACTCCCTGATAGCATTAGATCCTGGCGACATGCTTGAATGCCCATGACTTGTCAGACAGCAGAAGCCCGGTAACTGCAATTCCTGGACCTGTGACATTTTCACTGACCATATAAGGTTATTAATGGATGGCTCCTTCTGATAACACGTGTATTTTGGAAGACTGTTCCACATAAAACTGTAATCACCTATGTTGCTTGTGCTTAAAATGTACACATGAGGGAGTGGGATCCTGCCATCCTGTGTGTGTCCATTATCCCTGTGCAAACTCCAAGTGTCTGCAGGGATGTAACATGGGCAGTGTTCTCCCCAAACTTTATTTCTCAGTCAATCCATGCCATAAAATTCCATTATCACCCAGCACAGTAACGTGGTCAGTAATGTACGGCCAGCTTAAGTTGCGTTTCACTATTTCTATATGAAACGTCAGTGCAGCGTGACTTTCAGATGCGTCAGACTGGAGAGCTTAGCATATCGCTACCGCTGTATAAAATAAAGGGCATGAAGTTGCCGGGAGTAACAGACACCAGCAAACACACCAAACAGTGAAGAGAATGGACAGTTGCTACATGTTTGTTATTGGTCTGTTTGTATAACCAGCAAGTTTGGCAGTATCTGGACATTGCTGCCATCTGTGTCCATCCAGCAAGTTGGGCTGGCTGTGTCCAACCAGCAAGTGAAAATAAAGGGTGAGGCTCGCAAAGGACGGCATACCCTGTGAGGTCACATACTTTGTACCGGTGCCCCTTTAATGGGTGCAAGTGCAAGCACACCCACCCATCCTGTCACCCCCATCTCACAAAGCACAGTTACGGATCCAGGGAGCTGCATGAGTGCACACACTGACTAAAAAGCTACAAGCATTACTACTGTGGGGCATGTGTGTAAGGTGCATTATTGTTTTGGAATTATGTGTATTATGGGCATTACTAATGTGGGGCATGTGTGTAAGGTGCATTATTGTGTGGAATTATGTGTATTATAGGCATTACTAATGTGGGGCATATGTGTAAGGAGCATTACTGTGTCGAATTATGTGTATTATGGGCATTACTAATGTGGGGCATATGTGTATTATGGGCATTACTAATGTGGGTCATATGTGTAAGGTGTATTACTGTGTGGAATTATGTGTATTATGGGCATCACTAATGTGGGTCATATGTGTAAGGTGTATTACTGTGTGGAATTACGTGTATTATGGGCATTACTAATGTGGGGCATATGTGTAAGGTATATTACTGTGTGGAATTATGTGTATTATGGGCATTACTAATGTGGGTCATATGTGTAAGGTGTATTACTATGTGGCATTATGCAGGGTTGAACTGGCCCACAGGGACACAGGGTAAACCTCCGGTGGGCGCCACTGCCTGAGTGTTGCTGGGTCAGATGCAGAACTAGCAGCGGTGGTAGGGGGCACCAGCCAAAATCTTGCCTAGGGCATCAAATTGGCTAGGGCGGGCTCTGCATAACCCTAATCCCCCCTCCCTGCAGCCTAAACCTAACCCTCCCTCCCCCGCAGCCTATACCTAACACTAACCTGGGGAGCCTATCCTTAACCCTCCCTCCCTGCAGCTTAACCCTAACCCTCCTCGTGCAGAGACACTCAAGAGCATGCCCTCTCTCATTGGAGGATTGAGCTGGAAGGTGCATGGGCATGCACAGGTCCCACATTCAGAATGACCGTGTTGGAAGTCAGCAGTAGGGTTTGAGCAAAGTGAAGTAAACAGTGCAGAGTATGAACTCTATTTATTTATTTATTAACATATTGCACTGTGCTTTACAATTGCCAAAAAACAGTCAAAATGGGATGGTATCAGGATCCCAGTGCTTGGATGCCGGCAGTCATAATACCTACATCAGCATTCCCGATGCTTAGGAGCCTAAGACCTAGTTGGTAAGTATACTAGCCCTAATCCGTACCTCTGTAACCCTAACCCACTTTACCCACACCATGACTCTAACCCTCCCCGGTGTTGCCTAACCCTAGCCCTAACCCCCTCCTCCCCACAGGCTAACCTTAACCCTCCCTCTCCACAGCTTAAACATTCCTGTGCAGCCTGAACCATAAACCCCCTCCCCTCTCCCCCCCGACTCTGCTTACCATTGTGGAGCCCCAGAAGTTCCTCATTCGGCATTCCAGCGCTACCATTTCAATCCCTGTTGGGATCCTGGCGTCGGTATTCTGAGCAGTGTTGGGATTACGGTGTCTGGATTCCGTCTGCCAGTATCCCAAACACCGGGATCCTAACTGGATCCCAGTAATAATACAAGACAAGGTAACAACATCTAGGAAAAAAGAGATGAGGACCCTGCTGACAAGCTCACAATCTTTAGGGAAATAGAAATTGACACATATTGTATTGCATACTGGCCCAGCTAAATAGCAAAGGGCCCTGGTAGGCTGTATGATCCAGTCACACAGCAAAATCCTGCGGTCAGCAGGATGTGTGAGTGAAGAAAGATACAATACGTAATGTGTAAACTGTATGGAGGAGATCAGCGGCAACTACTACTTCCTTTAAGTATGGGTGCTGCCGCTACCCCCAGTCCAGAGAGGAGAGGAGTCATTAACCTTCGACTCCCGTGCCCTGTGCAATGGACCTGGCTGAGTCACAGATGCTGCGGTGCTACTGCGCACATGCAAACCCACAGTTTTATGGACGGCATTGGCTGCAGCACATAGAACCTGGATTGACACATACTGTATTGCATACTGGTCCAGCTAAATTGCAGAGGGTCCTGGTGGGCTGTATGATCCAATCACACTGCAAAGGCCTGCGGTCAGCAGGATGTGTGAGTGAAGAAAGATACAATATGTAATTTGTAAACTGTATGGAGGGGATCAGCAGCAGCTGGTATTTCCTTTAAGTATGGAGGCTGCAGCTACACATAGCCTGGAGTGGAGGCATTGAGCCTCGGCTCCCATCACCTGTGCAATGGACCCAGCTGAGCTGGTACCAGCACATGCGCCAACGCTGCAGTGTTACTGCACACATGCAAACCCACAGCTTTGACTGCAGCCCATAGAAGCTGGAATGGGCTGCGTGAAAGGCAGTAAGTGGCTTACTACAGGAAGTCAGCTCTCTGTGTATCACAGCCCAGTCTGGCAGTACCAAAGGGAGGAAACACCTCTTAATGGGCGGGATGCAGTTAAATTGCCAGCAGTCAGGATACTGACGGCGGAATCCCGACTGCTGACAATGCTGCCAGCTGGAATCCAGGCTCACAGGGGCTATTCCCATTCGTGGGTTTCCACGACACCCATAGAGTGGAATTAGAACCTGTGGCGAGCGCAGCGAGCCACCAAGCCCACAGCGTTGCAAGTGAATCGGGCCCACAAGGGGCTTTCTAACGCTCGCCTCGCTGCCGGCATACTGATGTCGGGGATGCGTTGTCTGTATACTGACGGCCGGCATCCCGACCATTGGTAATTCATACTGATCCCGAATGGGACTGCCTGTAGTGTCTGTGACTGGCAGGTAGGGCAGCCAATAGGAAGTCACTGCCAGTCACAGTGAAGCCAGTGCATTATTTTAAACAGCAGTTTATGGAACGGGCTCAGTATGGGATCCTGGCTGTCGGTATGCTGGCGGTCACTTGACTGACACCGGCATCCCAACATTGAGAATGCCGACAGGGGAGGTGGTAATTATTTTACCCCTCTGCTTTCACATTATAAGGGCAGCACCACTCTACTACTTGTATTTTCTTGTTAGAAAAGTATTTTAGTGAGTATCCACAAACACACTATCTGGGTGCTGCAGTTTGTCTTAATATGTGCTGATTATAATAATTTATTTCATATTATTCATCAATATTTTTGATCTTTTATGCCATTAATTAGCTCCTGAACGTTTAGATTTTGACTAGTATTTTACTATTTTTACAAAGTATCTTTTATATTAAAAATGTGACATTAATGTAAGAATTTGCTTTCTTGTCCAACATGCATGGGTTACACAAACTTTTTAAGTAAATCACTGCTTCAATTGAGATAAGACCAACTGCTTAACAAGTCAGATTATTATTATTATTATTATTATTATCCTTTATTTATATGGCGCCACAAGGGTTCCGCAGCGCCCAATTACAGAGTACATATGCACATAATCAAAACAGGAAAACAGTGACTTACAGTTGATGACAATTTAGGACAAGTACAGGGTAACTAAGCATAACTACACCAGTAAATGACAGAGAAGTTCCAGGTGGCCAAAAAACTGCTTGATTTGGGCAGTTGAGGATTATTAAAGTAAGAAAAGGATAAGCACATGAGGGAAGAGGGCCCTACTCGTGAGAACTTACAATCTAAGGGTCTTACAGATAAGTCTTCAATTATATATACAGCATAAATGATAATCACAAAGAAAACCCTTAGTGATTTTCAGTGCTGTTCCTAAGTAAGGCAGATAGTGAATTGCACCTATAGCACTATGGGGTTAACATCCTAAAACACATCCATTTCATTAATTATTTTCTAATCTTTTCCCATGCATATACAAGTCACAGTATTCTTTTGGGAGTCCTATATGGGCCTAGTATTCCCATAGCCCTAAATCTTACACTGACATGGAGACTCTAGTTGGCCTGGTACTCCCATGTTATAAGACATATTTATGACAGTTGTGTTAAATGTAAGCATACTGAATAAATTGAGGACCTAGACATGCTGGTTCATGGTGGGGGCAGATACTTTTCGCTGATAGGAGTTATTGGTTTTACAAATTATCCTGTTTCCTAAATACCTGTCTTCTGTAATGTGAATAAAGTCCAATATACTTCTCTAAAGACACATACACACTGGGCGATTTTGAGCTGAAAGCAGGTCACTTTTGGTGTTTTGAGCTGATTTCAGCTCAAATCCGCCCAGTGTGTATGTACAAGCGATGAGTGGTGAGCGCTGATGCGCGCTCCCGCTTCATCGCTGGAGGCCGCCGTTCATCTACTGGTATTACCAGTAGATGAACGGTGGGGTGAGCAGCTTTCCATAGCGTCCTGCTATGGAAAGCCGCTCACCCCCGCTGACATCGCTGGGCAGGGGGGGAAAGCGCTTAGTGTGTATGCACTGAGCGCTTTTCAGCCCAGCGATGTCAGCCATCATTGCTGTGCATACACGATGGGCAAAAACGCCCAGTGTGTATGCGCCTTTAGTGTAAACTTATTTTTAATATCGAAGTAAATCCATGTTTAGTGGGGTATTTATCAAAGCTTGGCAAGAGATAAAATTGTGAGAGATAAAGCACCAACCAATCAACTGATAATTGTCAGTTTTCAAATTGCAACATGTAAATTAGGAGCTGATTGGTTACTTTATATCTGTCACGATTTTGTATTGCTCCAAGCTTTGATAAACAGCCCCTATGAATTGTTTTTGCACCCCCCCCTGCTGTGCATCTTTAGCAATGGGTGTCTATCAGAGCTATTCAATTGTTGAATGAGTGTCCAAAGTCTGGGTTTTGGCACTTTGGGCACCGAAACTACAGACTTTTTAACACATTTTTTCTTGCATTTCCAGGGGTGCGAGAAAAAATGTGACTGCCACTGCTAATGAAGTCAACAATTTAATAGCTATGATAGACGCTCATTCCTTTAGATGGGCAGCAGGAGACGCACGACACAATTTAATCGGCCCCTTAGTTTCTTTAATTCATCATAATCTACTGTATTAATTGCTACCAAAATAAACAGCAAATACCAACATTTTTATATTTCTGGTAAAAGTAAACAAGGTGAAAGGAGATGGCCTGGACAGCACACCCTAATTTTAGAAATAATTCTATTATTATTATTATTATTATTATTATTATTATTATGTTTAAAAGTAGGCTGTGCTGTCAAGCCCCTAGACCTTTATTTGTGTATATACAAATACACTTGAAGTTAAAGACATTCTGCTTGGTATCAGCCCATCTACCCTCATGTGACTTAAATCAGCACAGGTTCCTGCATTATTGTCTGCACATTAAGAGACACTATTATGGTAAGTGAGTCCTTAATAAATTGACATAATGTGTTAGTATTAGAAATGTTAGGGCCCCCTCTGATGGGGTTTACTTTGATGCGGTGGATGGGCTCCCATGTTTGGCCAAATATATGCTAAGAACCTCAACTATACTTAGAGTGTGCACCAGCATCTTCTTTTTTCCTAAAAGGTAGACAAGGTATACTGTAATTAATGATTTGTCAGTAATTTTAAACCATCCAACTTCTAGATTCAACACTCAGGATAATTTTGGCTTTAGAAAATGTGTTTGATAGTAAATAAAAGTAATGTTTTAATATATTATCTCATCATGGGAGAATAGAAGGCACATATGCTCTGTTACATTTCATAATCTGAATTCCCTGTTGCATTCTTCCTACTTTATATAAGTAGGAGTCTCTGATTTTCAACTTTTTATGTTATACTGTTTGTTCATGTTATACATAATTTTGTGTAACCATTTTATATATGCATTGTAATCACTTTTGTTAGATGAAGCATTTATTTAATAAATTCTGTGTCCAAATTTCAAATATTAATGTTTTGCTTCTGTACTATGATTGCTAATCGCTGATGGGGTGTTCTGCAAGCAAAGTATCTGATAAAGTGGAGGTTAATTGCAATTAGCTGTGTAGTTAGTCCTTAAATGTGCAAATTATTATTTATAGTTTATAAAGAAAAAAACGTATTTGCCATACGTTGCTGATTTCTTCAAATGGGCTACTTAATATGTCCTTCATTCAATATATTTGTTTGTCAAAAGTAAACTAAGGTTTTCTGATACCATATTCTAACAGATGGACATCTGGGTTAATTCTACAGAAAAAACGACATGTAATATGAGAAGGTGCAATTTTTAAAGTGTCTTGTAACTTGAGAAGTTCTGTACTATATAAGTACATAAGACAGTAAAGGATTATAATAAGTTCTGTTTGGGTTACAGACAGTAGAATTCTTTCGCATGGTAGTTAAATCATTAGATAATCTTCACTAGATCTTGATTAGTAGAAAGTGATCTGAAGATAAATTTTAATTATATCTGCATATGTGTGCTGAAGGGTGTGCAATAAAACATAGTATAACGTATATATATTATCTTATCTGCACTTCAAAACACAAGTACAGTATTTAAAACAAAATAATGCACCAATCTTACATGCAAAAAAATATTTGCAGTAGATCAATATAACATGAAGCTATCATTATAAATGAGTGATTTGCGACACAAATATTTCATAGTGTTTTCTTTAAATAATAATATGCATGATACAGCTGTGTCTCCATCTCAAGAATAGAAGACTCAGCTCATCAGGGGGGTTTACAGGTACATGGAAACTCACCCTTCGTGTGCCAGTGATGTGAACTACAGTCTCCAACTTGACCCCTCCCATCAGGTAAAAAAAATGTTCTGCTCAAGGACTTTCCTCTTAATTTATAATTGTTGTCACCTGTGTTGAACAGGTTAATGGATAAGAAAGGTGTTTCAGCACAGGTGGTGGCAATCATAAATTAAGAGTGAAGTCCAGGAGCAGAGCATTCTATTCCTCCTGGAGACGGTCATGTTGGGATACATGTACTATGCATTTATGCTGCTACTGTATCAGACCCTCCAACATGACCCGCCCCACTAGGTACAAAATGGTCTGTTCCTGGACTTCCCTCTTAATTTATGATTTCCATCACCTGTGTTGTACTAGTTAAATGATAAAAAAGCTGTTTCTTCACAGGTGATGGCAATAATAAATTAAGAGGGAAGTCCAGAAACAGAGCGTTTTGTACCTAGTGGGGTGGGTCATGTTGGACGGTATGCTGTATATGTACTGTGTCCAGAGCCGGATTAAGGCTTCGGGGGGCCCGGGGTACTTAAAACAAGGGGGCCCTAAGGTCTAAAATTAAAAAATGTAAATTATATATATATATATATATATATATATATATATAAAATGACACACACTGTACAATTAGAACTAGGGGATGATCGGATAGCTTGGATATATTATCTTCTACATACAGTATGATATATAAATATTTATATATGTGTGTATATATATATATATATATATACACACACATATAAATATACATATATACATACTGTATATTAATACACGAACACACACACACACACACACACACACACACACACACACACACACACACACACACACACATATATATATATATATATATATATATGTATACCCAGAACATCACCTTCACATTTTAATAACTTTAAAAAAGTTAATTCAGCCTGTCTTACTTTTGCACTGCTGTGCTGATGGGAAAGACAGGCTGTGACGAGTGACACACACACACACACACACACACACACACACACACACACACACACACACACACACACACACACACTGCACAGGAGGAGAGCACTTTTCTCTCTCTCCCCCGCCGGGTACAACAACCTTCCTCCTGCGCTGAGGTTGTACATGGCCGGGATCCGGCCTCCTTCTTCCCCTGCAGCCTGCGCTCCAACAAGTCACTGAGCCGCAGGCTGCAGATTCACTCATCATTGGACAGCGGAGCTGTCGTTCGGCTCAGCTGCCCAGTGAAAGTCTGCAGCGCTGGCGTGGCTGCAGC
The DNA here is from genome assembly GCF_028390025.1 of Pseudophryne corroboree. Lineage (NCBI taxonomy): Eukaryota > Metazoa > Chordata > Amphibia > Anura > Myobatrachidae > Pseudophryne > Pseudophryne corroboree. Next base: position 440,202,911 of record NC_086447.1, read on the forward strand.
TGCTTGACGGCAGTCAGTGGGGTGAGCAGGAAGGGCAGCATCGCAGATTGGATCGGTGATAGAGATCCGATCTGTGGCGGGTGGGCCCTCTCACAGCATGGGGCCAAGGGGTACTTACCCCAAGAGCCCCCCCCCCCCCCCCTAATCCGGCTCTGACTGTATTCTGTGTTGATCGATTATCTGTGGATGATATATTGCAGTGGTTCTCAACTCCAGTACTCAGTCACAACCAGCAGGTCATTTTTTGTGGAATTCTTTAATTATGCATAGGTGAATTAAGCTGTTTTGCTGGGTTAGTAATTATCCTACCTGCTTCTACATTCAGAAATCCTCAAAACATGAGCTGTTGGGAAAACTTCTTTTTACACACACATAACTGTGTGTGTAAAAAGTGTAAACAGGCAGGCAGAAGTACAAAGTAAAAACAGAAGCAGCTCTGTACAAAGAAACTGAATGTATCAAGTGGGAGATTATAAGTAAATATAAAGGCAGTCACAGATCACTGACACAGCGCAGCTGGCAGGGGCGTAGCCAGAACTTTGTGTGCCCCATAGCAATATTTTGAAGGGGCCCCTGTCCCAATGCTTCTAGAGAGACACCCCTCTGCAGCAGTTGTTAATGTCATGCCCCGTAATAGCAGAGCTGGCCCTAGCCAATTTGATGACCTAGGCAAAATTTTGTCTGGTGCCCCTAGCACCGCTGCTAGTTCTGCATCTGACCCAGCAACACTCAGGCAGTGGGGCCCACCGGGGGGATAACCCTGTGGGCCAGTTCAACCCTGCATAATGGCACACAGTAATGCCCATTATACACATAATTCCACACAGTAATGCACCTTACACGTATGCCCCACATTAGTAATGCCCATAATACACATAATTCCACACAGTAATGCACCTCACACATATGCCCCACATTAGTAATGCCCATAATACACATAATTCTGCACAGTAATGCACCTTACACATATGCCCCACAGTAGTAATGCCCATAATACACATAATTCCACATAGTAATGCACCTGACACATATGCCCCACATTAGTAATGCCCATAATACACGTAATTCCACACAGTAATGCATCTTATACATATGCCCATCATTAATAATGCCCATAATACACATAATTACCACACAGTAATGCACCTTACACACATGCCCCACATTAGTAATGCCCATAATACACAGAATTCCACACAGTAATACACCTTATACATATGCCCTACATTAGTAATGCCCATAATACACATAATTCCACACAGTAGTGCACCTTACACATATGCCCCACATTAGTAATGCCCATAATACACATAATTCCACACAGTAATGCACCTTACACACATGCCCCACATTAGTAATGCCCATAATACACATAATTCCACACAGTAATACACCTTACACATATGCCCTACATTAGTAATGCCCATAATACACATAATTCCACACAGTTATGCACCTTATACATATGCCCAACATTAGTAATGCCCATAATACACGTAATTCCACACAGTAATGCACCTTACACATATGCCCCACATTAGTAATGCCCATAATACACATAATTCCACACAGTAATGCACCTTACACACATGCCCCACATTAGTAATGCCCATAATACACATAATTCCACACAGTAATACACCTTACACATATGCCCTACATTAGTATAGCCCATAATACACATAATTCCACACAGTTATGCACCTTATACATATGCCCAACATTAGTAATGCCCATAATACACGTAATTCCACACAGTAATGCACCTTACACATATGCGCCACATTAGTAATGCCCTTAATGCACATAATTCCACACAGTAATGCACCGTACACATATACCCCACATTAGTAATGGCCATTATACACGTAATTACACACAGTAATGCATCTTATACATATGCCCAACATTAATAATGCCCATAATACACATAATTACCACACAGTAATGCACCTTACACACATGCCCCACATTAGTAATGCCCATAATACACATAATTCCACACAGTAATACACCTTAGACATATGCCCTACATTAGTAATGCCCATAATACACATAATTCCACACAGTAATGCACCTCACACATATGCCCCACATTAGTAATGCTAGCAGCTTTTTTTTATAAAACTTATTTTTGCTTGCTGGTGTGCTTGCAGTCAGTGTGTAAGCCCATGCAGCTCCCTGGATCCGTCACTGCGTTTTGTGAGATGGGGTGGCAGGATGGGTGGGTGGGTGTGTGCTTGTGCTCGCACCCGATAAAGGGGCACCCGTACAAGGGATGTGACCTCACAGGGTATGCCGTCCTTTGCAAACCTCACCCTTTATTTTCACTTGCTCTTTGGAAACAGATAGCAGCAATGTCCAGATACTGCCACACTTGCTGGTTATACAAAAAAGGGGCGTGGTCACTCAAAAGGGGCGTGTCCTTCAGTGTAGTAGGACCCCTTATACTATCTAGTACTGGTGCCCCTTTCACATTATAGCACACGGTATGAGCCGAAATTCACATTATAGCACACAGTATGAGCCGAAATTCACATTGCCCCACACGGCATGAGCCGAAATTCACATTATAGCACACAGTATGAGCCGAAATTCACATTACCCCACCTGGTATGAGCCAAAATTCACATTATAGCACACGGTATGAGCCGAAATTCACATTATAGCACACGGTATGAGCCAAAATTCACATTACTTCACATGGTATGAGCCAAAATTCACATTACCCCACATGGTATGAGCCGAAATTCACATTACAGCACACGGTATGAGCCGAAATTCACATTACAGCACACGGAATGAGCTAAAATTCACATTACCCCACATAGTATGAGCCGAAATTCACATTATAGCACACGGTATGAGCCAAAATTCACGTTACAGCACAAGATATGAGCCAAAATTCCCATTATAGAGTTAGGGGATCCTACCCCCAGAATTAACATGGCCTGTGGGGCACTATGATGAGGGGAGCCCACCCCCTTAATAGACTAATTGCAGAGTTTAGCAGCGGAAGGGCTGCAGCGGTTTCTCACCCCAAGCTGCGGCGCTTCTGCCACCTCCGACACTCCACATCTTCGGCACCACCCGGGATGCAGAGCACCGCACCAGGTATGCACCCTTTTCAGTGTGGTCTGCTGTGCTCTGAAGGGGTTCTTGTTTCATGCTGCAGGATCCCGATGTGCGCCTTCCTCCCCGCTGTTACTATCACGGTAAGCATTAGTATCGTTTACCGCAGAGGCCATTTTCTGAGGCATATGTGTTAAACCTCAGGAACTGAGATGCCCTTCTCACCATACAGCTGTGTGGCCGAGCCGGGCGGGGGGACAGCCAGCAGCAGCATGCCGGATATCAGCAGCAGAGGGTGCGGGATGTACATACTTGAGGCAGCTGGATATTCAACAGTGCTGAAAGCCTCCGGAGCCCGCACCCCCGGAGCTGCAGTACACCGGCAGAGGACACCCATCCCCCGAACCCTGCGTAGCCCAAAGCCGGAGATCAGCAGCATGTTGAACGCGGAAGCAGAAGCTGCTTATTGCTGGTCAACATGCTGCTGATCTCCGGCTTTGGGCTCCGCACGTGCATTACAGCCCCTACCCTCGGCTGCTGATATCCGGCATGCTGCCCCTGCTGCTGGCTTTCCACCCGCCCGGCTCGCCCACCCAGCTGGATGGTGAGTGAGAAGGACATCTCAGTGCCCGTGGTTTAATACATATCTCTCTTCGGTAAATGGCCATTAGTACATCCCACACACACTGATTACACACACACAGACTGGCCACCCCCAAATCCTACACACACCCACTCAGACTACACACACACATTCTCTTACTTTCCTCTCCCCCACACACACACTGGACTGCAAAAATTTACACACACTGACACTGTTCCACACACACACAATTAACACACACTCACACTGTCCCACACACACAATTAACACACACGCACACTGTCCCACACACCAGTGGCGTGCGGTGAGGTCAGTGGCGTGCGGTGAGGCACTACAGCCATAATGTCTGCCGAATCCTGCCGATGACCCCTAAAACCACCGAGCCAATGCCCGCCATTGCCTCTGAGCCGATGCCCGCTGCCACCACCAATGGCTTACAAACTCGCCCACCATCAACTGACCCAGCCCTCAGCCACTAATTTGCAACTCAGTCCAAAGCCGCCAATGCCCGCTGCATGCCTGCTCATCATACTTGTGATATATTGTACATTTTTATAGAAAAAAATAATAATTTGTGTTTGGGACTGGGAAGGGAGTGGGAGGAGGACATGAATGCAATTTTGTTGTCCAGGGCTTCCATTAACTTAATGGAGAAGGGTCTGAATGGGTTAAAAATGTAAAAAAAAAACTGAGTGAGGTCCCCCCTCCTAAGTATAACCAGCCTCGGGCTCTTTGAGCCGGTCCTGGTTGTTTAAATACTGGGAAAAAATTGGACAGAGGTTCCCCGTATTTAGACAACCAGCATCGGGCTCTTAGTCCGGTCCTGGTTCCAAAAATACGGGGGACAAAAGATGTAGGGGTCCCCCCCGTATTTTTAAAACCAGCACCAGGCTCCACTAGCCAGGGACATAATGCCACAGCCGGGGGACACATTTATGTAGGTCCCTGCGGCCGTGGCATTACCCCCCCCCAACTAGTCACCACTGGCCGGGGTTCCCTGGAGGAGTGGGGACCCCTTAAATCAAGGGGTCACCCCCCCTCCAGGCACCCAAGGGCCAGGGGTGAAGCCCGAGGCTGTCCCCCCCATCCGTGGGCTGTGGATGGGAGGCTGATAGCCATGTAAGTAAAAAAAGAATATTGTTTTTTGTTCTGGAACTACAAGGCCCAGAAAGCCTCCCCCGCTTGCTGGTACTTGGAGAACCTCAAGTACCAACATGCAGGGAAATAACGGGCCCGCCGGTACCTGTAGTTCTACAACAGAAAAAATACCCAAATAAAAACACAACTCACACACCGTGACAGTAAAAATTTATTAAAACACACTGACACACTCACACATACTTACCTATATCCCACGCCGGTCACGTCCACTTGTCCAGTAGAATCCAGTAGGGGAATCTGTAAAAATGAGAGACAGATTACTTACCTACATCCCACGCCAGTCACGTCCACTTGTCCAGTAGAATCCAGTAGGGGAATCTGTAAAAATGAGAGACAGATTACTTACCTACATCCCACGCCGGTCACGTCCACTTGTCCAGTAGAATCCAATAGGGGTACCTGTAAAAATGAGAGACAGATTACTTACCTACATCCCACGCTGGTCACGTCCACTTGTCCAGTAGAATTCAATAGGGGTACCTGTAAAAATGAGAGACAGATTACTTACCTACATCCCACGCTGGTCACGTACACTTGTCCAGTAGAATCCAGTAGGGGAATCTGTAAAAATGAGAGACAGATTACTTACCTACATCCCACGCCGATCACGTCCACTTGTCCAGTAGAATTCAATAGGGGTAGCTGTAAAAATGAGAGACAGATTACTTACCTACATCCCACGCCGATCACGTCCACTTGTCAGTAGAATCCAGTAGGGGAATCTGTAAAAATGAGAGACAGATTACTTACCTACATCCCACGCCGGTCACGTCCACTTGTCCAGTAGAATCCAGTAGGGGAATCTGTAAAAATGAGAGACAGATTACTTACCTACATCCCACGCCGGTCACGTCCACTTGTCCAGTAGAATCCAGTAGGGGAATCTGTAAAAATGAGAGACAGATTACTTATCTACATCCCACGCCGGTCACGTCCACTTGTCCAGTAGAATCCAATAGGGGTACCTGTAAAAATGAGAGACAGATTACTTACCTACATCCCACGCCGATCACGTCTACTTGTCCAGTAGAATCCAATAGGGGTACCTGTAAAAATGAAAATGATACTTACAAAATTCAATCCACAGGAGGAGAGAGAGAGAGAGAGAGAGAGGGGGGGGGGGGAGGAGGAGGAGGGGGGGGGGGAGAGAGACTAACCTGCTGCTGCTGGGGAGACCGGCACACACTGCAGGGCCACGACGGGAGGACGGAGCCGGCGGAGGAGGGGGAGAGCTGCACACCGCCGCTCCTGTCAGCGGCAGCGGAGGAGGACGGGGCGCACACTACAGATGCCAATAACCTCCGGGACAATTAACACACACACACACAATTAACACACACGCACACTGTCCCACACACACACACAATTAACACACACGCACGCACACTGTCCCACACACAAATAACACACACACACAATTAACACACACTCACACTGTCACACACACACACACACACACACACAATTAACACACCCACACAATTAACACACATTCACACTGTCCCCCCCCCCCCCCACACACACACACACACACACACACACACACACACACACACACACACACAATTAACACACTCACACTGTCCCACACACACAATTAACACACACTCACACTGTCCCACACACACAATTAACACACATTCACACTGTCCCACACACACACACACAATTAACACACATTCACACTGTCCCACACACACACAATTAACACACTCACACTGTCACACACTCACACAATTAACACACGCACACTGTCCCACACACACACAATTAACACACACTCAAACTGTCCCACACACACACAATTAACACACTCACACTGTCCCACACACACACACACACACACACACACACAATTAACACACACACACTGTCCCACACACAACACACATGCACACTGTCCCACACACACACAATTAACACACACACACACACTGTCCCACAAGAACAATGTCCCACATACACACACTTAACACACACACACACAATGTCCCGCACCCCCTTCCCTCCCCTGTCCCGAAACTGCAAGAAAGTATAAAGTTTACCCCGGCCCGCTCACCTGAGGCTGCACTGTTCAGGGGCCGCGCACCCCCCCCGAGGTCGCGCATGCGCGCACCTCCGCGATCGCGCACGCGCAATCGCGTACTTTGCAGGGGGGGGGGAGTAGGGGGAGGCTCCTGGCTGCCGCTGCCTGTCTATTGTGACAGGCACAGCAGCCGGGGAGACAGGGAAAGCGCCGCGGGTAGCGTCGGCGGAATCCCTGACGCATGGGGCGAGTGGGCCGTGCAGGTGCTGGTGGCGCCCCTTTCTGTTGGGGCTGCCATGTCGCCCAGGGCACGTGCCCTGCTCGCCCCGTGCTAGATACGCCTCTGATAGCAACTGTCCATTCTCTTCACTATTCAGTGTGTTTGCTGGTGTCTGTTACTCACAGCACCTGCATGCCCTTTATTTTATACTGTGGGAGCGATATACTCTGCCCTCCAGTCTGATGTGTCCGAAAGTCACACTGCACTGATGTTTCATATAGAAATAGTGCAACGCAACTTGCTGACCACGTTACAGTGCTGGATGGCAGGGGGACTTTACGGCATGGACTGACTAGGAAATAAAGTGTGGGGAATACACTGCCCATGTTATGTCCCTGCAGACACCCGGGTTTGCACAAGGATAAGGGATACACACACAGGATGGCAGGGTCCCCCTCCCCCATGTGCACAAGCAACATAGGTGATGTCAAATTTATGTGAAGCAGTCTTCCAAAATACACATGTGGTATCATAAGGAGCCATCCAGTAATAACCTTATATAGACAGTCAATTCAGGGGCATTCAAACATGTCAGAGGGAGTTTAAGGCACCGTGTGCATTTTATTTGACAAATGTAAACAGCAGTGTATACAAGTACTGATTGAATACATTTGGAAAGTAACACTTAGTTTGCAGACTGTCCCTCCCAGCGTGAGATACTGCAGGGACATGCTTGGATGCCCCTAGACATGCTTGGATGCCCTAGGCAAATGCCTAGCCTGCCTATAGCTAAGGCCGGCTCTGCGTAATAGTGCCTATGTTCATGTTCTGAACTATAACAGTGCCTTAGATAATGTTATGCCCTATAGTAATGTCCAAGTTTATACATACCTCCGAACATGACCCTATCCAGGAGGGACAGAATGCTTTGGTCCTGGACTTTCCTCTTTATTTATGATTCCTGGCACCTGTTTTGAACAGGTTAATGGATAAGAAAGGTGTTTCAGCACATGTGATGGCAATCATACAGTAAGAGGGAAGTCCAAGAGCAGAGCATTCTGTCCCTCCTGGAGAGGGTCATGTTGGGAGGTATGTTTATATTGTGAACCATGTTAGTGTCCTAGTTCACATGATGTCACATTGTAGGACTGCCACATTATGCAACACAGTATACCCAATCATATTATGACATATACTGTAGGGTCCCCAGTTCATATTATGTCACATTACAGTTCCCCCATGCATATCATACCTATAGTCCTATTCTTTATATTGTGCCCCACTTCATATTATGTAAATGCCGCTATGCATCTAGCATTGGTGAAAACTGTGTATAACACATGTAAATTTGACAGGGAAGATGGGCCCCTCTCAGCTCTGGGCTTCATAGCAGCTGCACTGCCTCCACCTGTGCTAGCTATGCCCTTGTATATAGCACATGTAACTGTGACATGTAATTATGACAGAGAAGGTGGGCCCTCTCAGCTCTGGGCCCCCATAGCAGCTGCACTCCCTGCACCTATGGTAGCTACGCCCTTGAAGCTGGCCTTGGGTATAACAGTGGGGCACTAGGAATAAAGGGCCAACACACACATTACACATACTTTACACATTGCAAGGTGCTGCTTAAATAGAATCATACATACATACATACATACATACATACATACATACACACACATACATACAGTCATACACTGCCTCTTATATTTACATAAATAAATACATATATACATACATACATACATACACTGCCTCTCATATATACATACATTCACTGGCTTTCTTATACATACTTACATACATTCATACATACAGACATACTGTACATACATACATCCACACACTACCTTTCATACATACTGTACATACACTGCCTCCATACCAGTGACGTGCGGTGGGGTGAGGCAGAGCCTTTCCTGTCATACTAACGTTTGTGCAAGAGTTTTGACTGTTTAAAGTATATGAAAAATACGAAGAATGTGTTTAAAATATCTTATTTGCATTATTCTAATCATTTTTATAGCCAAAACTCTGGAGTAAAAAGTCTATGGCAGGTGAGGCAGTGCCTCCTTCCTATCTTTTCCACACATCTCTGATCAAAACTCACCAAATTTCCAGGAGTTTATACCTCTGCACCTGTGTATAATGCCCACATGCACCCTTTGGCTCATATATTGCGTGTAAAATCTGGCTCTGGTGCTAGACAGTGCCTCCTGAGCTATTTACCTCACTGCACATCCCTGCTCCATACATATATCCTCCCAAACCCGCAGCCAGGGCACACTGTGAACACTACCTTCCCTGGGAAGTGGTACACAACAAAGGGCATCTTACTGGAACTGCTCCCCATTGATGCTGACGTCTCCTGGCTCCATGGTGCTGCTCACAGCCATTCAGTTGTCAGCCCATTGAAATCAATGGGCTGACCACTGAATGGCTGAGAGAGATAAACTGGAAAGAGATAAAGAACCAGCCAATCAGCTCCTGTAATTTTTCAAACAGCCTGTAACATGGCAGTTATGAGCTGATTAACTGGTACTTTATCTCTCTCCACTTTGTCACTCTCCAAAGCTTAGTACATCTGTATAATTTTATAGTATGCAAATTATAAATGTTACTTCACTGCTTAGTACATCTTCCCCATAATAGTCTATAGCTGGCATTATCTGTGTCTGGGACAGATCTTTAACTGATACAGTGCAACTGTGGGCTATCACACCTGCACCTCACACTGCACTGAGGCTAATCACAGAGGGAGGATGTGACCAGATAGTACCATGATTGATGATTGCATAATTTATGGTAGTAGGAGCATAATGGATGATAGATGGTCATACATAGGGGCATACCCTACTCACGGTTGAGACAGCTGTACCATGCACATCAATGTTTGTACTTCACAGTAATCTTTCTGGGTTTGTCCTCTCCTTACCCTGGTATTAATGTTATCCAGACTCTATGTCGACACCCATTAGGTCAACACCCATTAGGTCGACACCCATTGGTCGACAGTGGATAGATCATCACTATAAATAGGTCCGCATGACCAATAGGTCAACATGAAAAAAGGTCGACATGAGTTTTTCAAAATGTTTGGACTTTTTCATACTTTACGATCCATGTGGACTACAATTGGGAATGGTAACCTGTGCCAAGCGCACCATGCAAGGGGACGCGGTGCACTAATTTGGGCTCATGTCGACCTAATGTCCATGTCGACCTATTTCCAGTGTCGACCTACTCACTGTCGACCAATGGGTGTTGACCTAATGGGTGTCGACCTAGAGTCCCATACCCGGTATTAACCTGGGGATGAATGCACATATGAGTTGAAAAATCCCAAAACGTATCAACAAATTTGCAATGAAAGCTATTTATTGAAACATCAATTCCATATGACAAAATAAAAAATAAACAAATAGATACATAATTAAAAACAAGAGTTTCAAATAAACCACGGGTTGATACAGTTTTTGTATTGATAAATTGGCAGTTGGAAACAGGCGTATAACCTGATGTCCCACAAGAAAGTCTGGACTGACGTGGGTGCAGGAGTACGCTCCTCTGGCATACAGAACCTGATATGGAAGAGAAACAGCTCACACTCCCGCTGTCAATGCGTTACAATTCTAAGGACAATATTTATCAAGGCATAAGGGCGTGTGTGATAGAGTTTAGGTTATATATGTACAGTATACAATTGGAATGGCTGGAAGTGATGTCATTACATAACATTTTAGGCTGTAAATAAAAAAACATACTCTATCTAAAATTCCCAATATTGCTAGTAAAAGCCCTTCCTACAGTATGTTGTACAAGCATGCATCTAGATGTGCAAGAACTGGGATGCCGAATTTGAACAACACTTCCATTCCTGCTTGGTGTGTCTTTACTCTTTAGATGCACTAACAAATCTTGCACCTGCCTCCAATGTAATAGGCCCTACACACTGGGCGACATTAATGAACGAGATACCATTCATATCTTTCAGTGTGGAGGAACCAGCGATAAAAGATGCGCGGCCCCGCGCTCGTTCATCGCTGGTGCCCTGTCGCTTGTGCATGCAGGCCAACATGGACGATCTCGTCCATATTTGCCTGCACTGCTATGGAGCCGGGTAATGGGGGGAGTGAAGAAACTTCACTCCCCCGTCACTGCCTCACCCCCCCCCCCCGCCGGGTCACCCGTCGGCCGTATCCGCCGTCGGGCAGCTCAGCGGGGCGCATTGCGCAGTGTGTAGGGCCCTTAAGTGATTAAGTGCCTGAGTTCACAAGCTGTTATGTTACACCAGTGGTTCTCAAATTTTGTGCCTCGGGTTGTTGGTCCAGGACAAAATCAAATAATTTATGGTCGGAGTGATAAGCAAAACCAGTGCTAGTGGCTGCTAATCATAAAACATGTGGACAATCAGAAGCACAACTGTACACTACCACATAACTGACCCTAAGGATGACAGGTAGACACAATTTACTTAATTTCATATTTTTAAAAAAATGTAACAATAAAAAACTTTTGTCCTAGGGGTGTCATGAAAAAAATCTTGATACTCTAGGGCACCATTATTCAAGAAAGTTTAGGAGCCACTGTGTTACACGCCTGTGACACTCCCTTAACATGCCCATAATACAGCGCATCTCCGTCTATCTGAATAGCCACCTGCCAGTCACTGCCCAATACATTTCCAATATGTTTCTGAGACTGCGCATCTGAATCACCACTGCAACTCAGACCATTGGAAGAATGCAATTTGCTACTATATAGCAACATAGGTGCATACGCAGTAGAAAAGCATTGTTTAATTGAATAAATGGTGGCATTAAGTGCAGCTCTTAATCAAGCCCTCAATCTCCAAATTGTATAGTTATTGCCTGTGTATATTTCATATGCAGCAAGAAGTAATATTTTTTATGAATTTGGGTGTGTAGTTTACGAGTGAATCATTTATTTCCCAGGCACAAATTTATGATATCTAACAATGAATGATCTATCTGGGCAAGAGATATGTTTTAATTCCTTGTAATCTTTGAGATGAAAGTGCAATGATGAAATTACGATCTGTGACCATGTATAATCATTTTCCATTACTATTCCTATGTTTATATATTGAGCTAGTCTGCTTTTTTTTTTTTTTTTAGCTAACTGTGGGTGAACAATTGAAGATCTTTAACTGATCTACCACAAACCCTCCTTCCAGAATCTACATGGAACTAGAAAAGAGATGCAGAAAGTTTTTTTTTGGACAAATATATTTTGTATAGATCATTTTCAATTCTAAGTAATTATATAATGACAGTAATTACTGTTTTGCTTTGTAGTAAAGTGATGGTCAAAAGTTCACCCTAGGGCCTCTTGCTGTCTGTTCAACATTTACCTACAGTCTCCAGGTCATTCCTGATTTATTGGCAGATCTGTTATTGCTTGTATGACTTATTTAATACTGCTGCTGATATATGAAGATAGGTATATGCTGGGTACAAGGTTTCTTGGAACTCTAGGCAAAACTTCAACATACCCCCCCTCACTCCCGCACACCCCAAAACCACACATCAATACCCACTTTAGAACCCCTCAGGTGAATGTGGAGGTGGTGTCTTAGATGTTCAACAGCCGCCATCTGCATTAAGTTTAACAAGGATGCTTCTCTCAGAGTAATCCTTTATTTTTTGATAGGTAGACTCAGAGGTTCCCCTAGGATACTGACACCTTAGGCAACTGCCTAAGCTGCTAAATGGTATTGCCGGTCCTGGTAACTGAACGTGTTTCACAGATGCAGGACACAATTGTGGCTGTGGTGTCCATTTTTTAAAGTACATATGGAGCAGGACCAAGAAGCTCAACAGATAGTATATATTCGTAATGCCCATATACATACATTTGCCCCTGGGGATAAAATTCTTGTTTTGATACCCACAGTGGAATGTAAGTTTTTGACTAAATGGCGTGGTCCATTTGAGATAAGAGAAAAGTGAATGTGGTTAACTATAAAGTATACCAACCAAGCATAAGAAAGCTTGAACAAAGTTACCATGTTAACCTAATTAAACTCTGGAAAGGTAGGATAGCCCTGTCCGCTGAACCTTGCCCACCAGTAACTTCAATCCACACTGTTCTCGAAGTAAAGATGTTGGAGACACTGTCAGCTACTCAAAAGAATGAGGCTAAAGAAAACCTCATTGGGAACAGTGATCTGTTCTCAGCACTGCCCGGGAAAATAGCCATAATAAAGCATGACATATTCACTGAACCAGGGGTCAAGGTCAGCCTAAAACCATATCAAAATCCTGAGGCACAGCAAAAAGCTGTCTCTAAAGAGATTAAGAATTTGCTTGAATTTGGTGTCATCATGGAGTCTAACAGTGAATGTTCAAGCCCCATAGTTTTAATACCGAAACCAGATGCCAGCTTACTCTTACTCCAAGTTTGATGCGTACCCCATACTCCACGTTGGTGAATTCATAGAAAGGCTGGGACCTGCCAGATATCACTTTACACACTCTATACCTGACAAAAGGTTACTGGCAGATCCCATTAACCAACAGGGCCAAAGAGAAAAACACAAAAAAAAAACACGTGGAAACACGTGGCGCTACCGTAACCAAAACACACGCACTTAGCAGTAAAGAGAATTGCTCACATTTGAATGGGGAAGATGTGCAGAGGTCTTTCAATTTTTAAAACATATTTAAAATTGCTACAATCAAAATACAAAAACCAATGGTGCAATAAAAGATATCATATAAAAAAGATCCTTTTATTGGTTCCACTCACATAGATAGGAATAAATTGTGCATGTCATCCTCATATGGAATGTACTCCATTCACCAGGAGAGGTATTCACCAGGCACTGGAAACTTAAAAAAAATATATATGGTGCAATACAGACTTACAAAAAACAAATTTAATATACAAATGCACTCACATATTCTAAAACATAAAAGGCTTATATCACCACACAATTGTGTGTCCAGCTTGGTGTCCCGCAATTGAAAGAACCAGGAGTCCCCCTGCGTCCAGATGGAAAAGACCAAGTGAGTGGTCCAAAAGATGCTTCTGAGGAAGGTCGATAGACCAAAAGCGCGTTTAAGCATTTGGACCTTTGCCGCTTGGAGCCGGACGATTGTGTGACCTGGTTATCCCTGTTTGCCACAGTGTTTTGGTCCTCATTACCCGGGATTTGGACCACTCACAGTATATAGGGTGTATAATCCCCAGGTGTATCTCAGACATCACACAGTACAGTATATAGGGTGTATAATTCCCAGGTGTATCTCACACATCGCTCAGTACAGATTACAGGATGTTTAAAATCACCAGGTGTATAACACATGTTGCACAGTACAGTATACATACTGGTCACAACAATGCAGGAGATATTGAGCACTGATCAGGATACTAGAAGTGACGCAGAGCTGTAAGATATAGCAATGGCCTACTGTACTGTACTACTATAATTATATACTGGTGGTCCCCACAATGCAGCACACTGAGCACAGATATTTGCAGCACACTGAGCACAGATATGGAGTGTTTTCAGGCAGAGAACGTAGATATTTGCAGCACACTGAGCACAGATATTTGCAGCACACTGAGCACAGATATTTGCAGCACACTGAGCACAGATATTTGCAGCACACTGAGCACAGATACAGAGCTTTTCAGGGAGAGAACGCAGCCACGTCCTCTCCGTTCAATCTCCAATGCATGAGTGAAAATGGCAGCGACGTGCGGCTCTTTGTATAGAATACGAATCTCGCGAGAATCCGACAGCGGGATGATGACGTTCGGGTTAACCGAGCAAGGCGGGAAGATCTGAGGCTGCCTCGGAACCGTGTAAAATAGGTGAAGTTCGGGGGGTTCGGATCTCGGAGAACCAAACCCGCTCATCTCTAATATATATATATATATATATATCTATATACACACATGTATATACATGCATTATATGGTTCCCGTGCATACGCATGCCACATACATACAAGCATCAAAACAATCAGAACATATCTAATATCCAGTACATAATATTTTTGCAGTATTTATAAATATATTACTTTGGAATAGCCTACAAATCACGTATATGTCTATTAAAGAAAGCCAGTGTTTGCTGTGAAATTCATTTCACTGCATCACATCCACATTAGTAGTAAATGCCAAATGCAGTGTTTGTTGTATTGTCACTCATGAGACGTAACACAGGTCTGGGCAAAACCTCACTTGTATTGAATGCTACAATATTCTACATATTACTAAAAATGTGTATTTATTATAATTATTTTTTATTTGATGGTAATCTCAAACCATAGTATTTGTAAGAATATTTCTTTAACATTAAAACTGTTTCTTTAAACAACATTTGACCCACATTTTTGGCAGGAAGATAATAGCTGAGGTCAGTCTTCACTAGGACAATACTGACTAATTCTACCAGCCAAGTTTCTGTAAGAGATTTCCAATACAATTACTGGGAATATCTGAAGCGTCTAAGGCTAATATGTTGCAGATTTTCATCCCAACCGCACTAGTGTATAGATATTAAACTATTCCTTAAGATCATGATGTGACTAATATAGAGGAAGTGTTATTCACCTACAGTATATGGAAAACTGTTCCAGAAGCAGGGCACATTTATGTGTTATATTTACACAGTGGTTATTAGCTATAACTCAAATACTTTCCTAAAAACACAGAATAAAAAGCACTTGTGTGTGTCAATATGCACTTGACAAATAAAGAGGAAAAGCTTTATTCAAATAAATGATACTTTCAACTTTTATTGATTCCCTTTCCCACATAATTTTATTATCTTGGTTTTACTAAACACAATATCCTCAATGTCTGTGACTCATTTATATTGTCATTCTCCATGTTCTAATCTAGATAAATCAAGACTCCATGGCTTCAAAGCTCTAAGATTACAGATATCACAGATGCTCTCTAGTCAAAAGAGTTCTTATCTCCTGCCTGAACGCTTTATCTCCCACTCAGCAAAGCACAATATGTTCCTCTCACACAAAGAATCTAATACGTTTTTTTAGGCTAGCTTGGAGAAATATTTAAATTTTTAAAATATATTTTTTTTATGATCAATGGGATAAGATAATTATCACTATATGCACTTAAAGTTCCTTGTAAAATTCATCTTTATTTGTGGACCACACATTCTGTATTTTGGTAACAGTAGACTGGTACAAAATGTACTGCGCATTGCATGTGCAATCTCCAAGAACATGTCATGGCCAACATTTTGCCCGCCATTTCAATAGTCTGCATGTACAGATCTATGGAAACCTGGTGCTTGCACCATGTTTCTGGTGATATTTGCGCCACAGAGCTCTGAAAGCATGGCACTTGGCCATATAACTAGCACTGACGGAAATGTAAATACTGTCAATTGGTGCAGGGTGGGCCATCCTGGACCAAAGGGCTAATGTGCAATGCACAAAATGTACACATTATAGATGCTGTACGACCATGCCTCTAGATAACTTTGGTCCTGATTCAGAGGAGCATGCACTGCTGTTGTTGGATGTACATCTCAGTCACACCATGTATGCATCCTGATTGTGTCTATGCAGATTCGCAGTTGTAATTTCAGATGCATGCATGAAGAAGTGTGAATTACATGTAGTACAGTAGGTGTTCCTGGAGGTTACTGGGAGGCAGGGTTGGACTGGCCCACAGGGGCACAGGGGAAATCACTAGTGGGCCCCACTGCCTGGGGCCCAAACTCCTCCTTTAGGGATCAGGTTCCAGACTGTGCACTTATTATATATTGTGCATATGTTACATTGTGCTGCACAGGACTGTGTTGTATTTTCTACAGTGCATTGTTGTTATTAATCTGGTGAATTATGGGTATGTACTGCTGGGAGGTGTCTTAGTGCATGCACGGAAATGGTGTGTCTTATGGGCATGGTATGGGAGTGTCACGGCCATGTCAGAGATAGTGGTTGTAAACATGGATTCTCAACTGGTGTGAACTGGTGTGAGTTCACTGTGAGAAAGGTTCACAGAACTCAACTCACACATAACTGAATTGACCTGGATACATCTATACATTACATCAATTTTAAGAGTACTCTATTGTGGGAAGGGGATGTTATCCGCTTCCAGACAGTCAGACTCCCAATGCTCACAATACTGCCAACGCATCAAAATACCAATTTCAAATGGTAAGTATTAGGGTTAGGGTTAGGCTGCAAAAGGGGAGGGTTAGGAGATGGAGGTTAAGGTTAGGTAGGTTAAGGTTAGGCTACCGAAAGGGGTGGTTAGGGTTAGGCGGCAGGGTTAGGGGTGGTTAGGTTTAGGCTGCAGCGGAGGACGGTTAAAGTTAGGGTTGGGGAAGGGTTAACCTTGGAACACTTACCAAAATTGCCAGTATTTTTGCCATTGGGATTTCGTTGCCACCATTCTGACCTTCGGGATGACGTACTCAACCTGTGGGAAGCCCTGTTTTTAATAATATAGCAGAGGTTGGTAAACATACATGTGTCTTTTAGACATCTTCCCAACATATTTTATTCATTGACCTTATTAATAATTTTTACCTTTTACTTTTTCTGATCAGCAGGAGTAAGACTATAACTAAGTTCAGACTGTAATACTGGTCAGTATTGTTTGGCAAATGTTTGCTATTGTAATGGGCCCTTCACATTACCCAATCCACCGCCGAGCTGCCCGAGGGTGGATACGGCTGATGGGCAACCCGGCGGCAGGGAAGGGGAGTGATGGGGGGAGTGAAGTTTCTTCACTCCCCCCGTCACCCGGCTCCATAGCAGTGCATGCTAATATGGACGAGATTGTCCATATTGGCCTGCATGTATAAGCGATGGGGCACCAATGATGAACGAGCACGAGGCCGCCGCATCGTTCATCGTTGGTGCCTACACACTGAACGATATGAACGAGTTCTCGTTCATTAATGAACGCGAACGTTCATATCGTTCAGTTATATCGCTTATGTGTAGGGCCTATTACTCCTACCACAGACCTGATGTGTCGCTCAATGGCTTTCTTAATACTATATCAGTCAGGTTCTGTTGCAATGCCATTTAGTAACGTAATCATAAGGCAATATTGTATTAACCAGCAGCACCAACTCACCTCTGGACACAGACAGATACTGCCTTGCAGTATGTTTTAGTTGTCATCTTTATGCTGATCCCAGCAACTATCTTTGATCCCAGCAACTGTAGTTATTACAGATTTATAGTGTTTATTAATGTCTCTTTTCTGGTAATTTGCATGATTATGTTTTTACTGCTGAATTACAGAATGTTATATTATAATTTCTGCTTGTTACATTACTGGGTTATACATTGTGTATCCATGAAAGGCAAACTGTTTACATAGGAGTTAAATGAGAGTGACTTCTAATTCAGCAATGGGATAGTTAAAAGGAGGGACATCACAGCAGAGCCATTATCTTGCAATGCCTATGATTCCAGAATCAGCCCCATTCATATAATTTTCATGTTTTGAATTGCATATATTATTTATTGGATTACTACATTCTTGGTAAATGTTGAATTAAGGAAGATGTGGTGCAGAAGTGGAGGGTTTCTAAGTGACAAGCAGGTGAGGTGCAGAAGTGGAGGGTTGCAACTAACTTCTACTTATTCTGACAATTCTCTTATATATTTTACCATGCCCACTTAAAAAACCATAGTGTTATGTCCTTGAGATCAGAGGGATTGGTGTATACTTTAGCAATGCACAGTCACTCTATATCTGTCAATGTATGATACCTTGCACATTATTCCCCTGTGTACTCTAGATCTGTGGTATTACTTCCTAAGCCCATTGATTCATGTTCTTACAACACAACTCTATCACCTAGTATGTCCCAAATAAGTAACACTCATGTTAATGCTCTCCTTGTTTATGCCTGTGCTTTGCCAATTTGCCACTGCATTGTAATTGTTTCTTCTGTAATTTGCTGAGACAGTGAATATGCATGACTAGTGCATTTGAATTATCATCACAGATTCCTAACACCAGCTTGTCACAATTCCAGCCTGCCCTCAGGTACAGCAACCTGGAACAGCTGGATAATGACAGTGCACACTTCAGTCACTTAGGATAAATACACGTTTTCTACTGTAACCACAAAGGATGTTCAGTGCACCAGTGTTTCTATATTGGGTGCAGTGTGTGCGGTGCACACAAGCCCCTATGTCCAGAGCGGGCCCACACCGACCAGGGTCTCTGGTGCCCAGGGCAAGATGAAGCACAGCCCCACCCCCCAAAAAAAACCTTTGTGTGTGGCCATTGAAACTGGGAAGTGTCACCATGACACGCCACCTGATTCTCATCACTCTGGGAACATTCCTTTCCATTCCATATGCACCTTGCCTACTGTATATGATGGTTCCTCACAATGGGGAAACTGAACAAATGTATCCTCTCTGGGAAGACAGCATCTTCAGTCGGTATTCACTATTCACATAGGATATCATATTATCCAGAAGATGGCAGTTTGCGTAGAAATATTACCAATGTCATTATCATACAACAGCTGTTAAACTAGACTCATGCCCCCTGTATCACTTATAGCCCGCTGTGTCTCATAGCCACACCATTTTCCCTGCTTCTCTCAGCCACACCATCATCTTCCACCTGTGTCTCTCAGCCCCACCATCTCTCCCTTGCTTAGCAGTGCAATAGTGGGTGTGCTGCGCAATGGTGGCAGGTGAGTTCAATGTCCTGGTCGGCAGTGCCGCACTCCGCTGGGCCTGCTATGGTGCCCAGGGCGCATCCCCTGCTCACCCGTCCTAGTTACACCACTGAGTGTCTTAACAGGACTCCTGCTCTATATGCATTTTGAGTTATTTATCCACTGATAAAGTAAAGGGCCCCATACACTACCGCGACATGTCCGTCTGACATGTCACGGGCAATCACCCCCAGCAGCCTCCCGGGCGGCAGGATCGCCCAAGATACATTGTATTCTGTCCTTTTGCATACAATGTATCTTGGGCGATCCTGGCCAATCCCAGCCATGCCTGTGGGGTCGGACCAGATTGAATGTGCAGCACATTCAATCTGGAGGATCCGATCCGATGCTCACAGGAACGCGCATTGGATTGGATCTGAAACGCCTCCAAAATGCCTGATTTCATCCGATATATCGGGCCGAATGCCCGAAATTGGATGAAATTGGCCATTATCGTCCTAGTGTATGGAGCCCTTTACTTTTAAGCCATCTGCGCCTTCATTCTTTGTTTGAATAAGATTGGTAATTTTTTGTAACTAACAAACTACATGCTCCAAACTATC
The DNA here is from genome assembly GCF_028390025.1 of Pseudophryne corroboree. Classification (NCBI taxonomy): domain Eukaryota; kingdom Metazoa; phylum Chordata; class Amphibia; order Anura; family Myobatrachidae; genus Pseudophryne; species Pseudophryne corroboree. The sequence goes on from NC_086447.1 coordinate 440,223,272, forward strand.
AACTGTACACAATGAAATTCCAATTGTACAGAAAAAAAAGCCATAACATGCTTTACCTCAAAATTCATCCTGAGAGCCATTCAATACCTGTACTGTATGTTTGAGCACCTGCTGCCACCTGATCCAAGCGTGCTACAATGCCCTTTTCTAAATGCAAACCATCAGCTGCAGTTAAGCAGTGTAGTTACTGTGTGGCTTTTGGCATAACTGGACCATATTATGTAGAGATCCTGACCTTAACAATACATGTTTCAAATACATTTGCTGTATATAACTACCTTTCTGTCTATTTATGTACCAATCTGTCAATTTGTGTCTCAATCAAGAATTAAAATGTGTGCTGTTTGATGTAATGCTAAACATTTTGCTTTATCCTTTAATTATACAAAGTCTAAAGCTACCAAACACTACATATAAGTGATGCTAAAACATAGATGTGTACAATCATGATAACCTCCCCTGTATACACTCTGAGGCTGTTTCTAAAGATTTGAAAACTAATTGGCGATTGTGCAGCCAGTGTAACCAATTTCCAGTCAATCTGGCCTACAAGTGAAAGAGTTGCAATGTTATTATTGTGTGTGTGGGAGGCTCCTGTCACTCACTGCTCTGCTGTAGAGCTGCTGTGAATAAACTCTGTGCATAAGCACAGCGTCTATTAACAGGCGACAGAGGGACTTAGGACATACAAGCAGCTGGGTATGGGTCATAGGGTGGACATGCATTAGGTCGGCAGTCATTAGGTCGACCACTATTGGTCAACAGTGACTAGGTTGACACCTGAAATAGGTCGACACAGTCATTAGGTCGACATGGAAAAAGGTCAATATGAGGTGGGGTTTTTTACTTTTTTGGTGTTGTTTTCATCGCAAAGTGATGGGGAACCCCAATTAGTGCACCATGTCCCCTCGCATGGCTCTCTTCACTCACCATGCTTCAGGCAAGGTGCGTCGCTCCACTGCACTCAGCACAGGTTACTATTCCCAATCGTAGTCCACGTGGATCGTAAAGTATGAAAAAGTACAAAAAATGAAATAAAATGTGAAAAATGTTTGTTGACCTTTTTCCATGTCAACCTAGTACGTGTCGACCTAGTGACCATGTTGACCTAATGACTGTCGACCTAAGTGTGGTCGACCTAATGACCATATCCCCAAGCAGCTCACAGAACGCTGGGCATGCCCCCACAATAATGAAATGGGAGGCGTGGCAGGCAGTTGCGACTTTCCCATGAAGCCATGCCCACTTTTTGCCGCTACCCAGAGGAGTCACGACTCCATAATAATGAAAGCTGTGAGGTTTGCTTGTTTCGGCATGGAAAACTTTTTCCTTTTTTTATCTTTTGACTCAGCATATGCTTATTTACCGACAGGCACTACAGGTGCAAACATTTACTCTCTCTACTGAATCCTTTCTAAATCCTAATCTTAACAAGAAATGCATTCAGAATATTTTATATCTAAAATGCCTAATAGAAGCAGCACGGATGGTGTAATGGTTAGTATTACTGCCTCACAGCGCTGAGGTCATGAGTTAGATTCCCACCATGGCCCTAACTGTGTGGAGTTTGTATATTCTCCCCGTGCCTGTGTAGGTTTCCTCCGGGTACTCTGGTTTCCTCCCACAATCCAAAAATATACTGGTAGGTTAAGTGGCTTTTAACAAAAATGAACCCTAGCGTGAATGTGTGTGTGTGTACATGTTGAAGGGAATATAGATTATAAACTTCACTGGGGCAGGGACTGATGTGAATGGCTAACTATTCTCTGTAAAAGCGCTGTGGAATATGTGTGCGCTATATAAATAACTTGTAATAAATAAATTAATAAGTTTTGTTATAAATCTGCTCTCATTTAAATTGTTAAAATACTTTGCATGTTTTCTTTTACAGCTTTAAGCTTATTATATTTCTATCCTGTTACGTGTATAAGATTAATCTCATGTTAATCAAATACTGTTTGGAATTACTATTAATGACATTGCTCCTGTCAGTGTTACTGATCAGTAAGCTGTCATCTGTCACATTTGAGGAGGTATTATTTGTGAAAATATTCTTACACAGTATGATGTTGCATTATTTAAGCATATTAACCATTAAAATTATTTTGCTACTTTTTCTTTTAAAATTGTGTTGTTACAGTTAAGGATTTTGCACGCTTTTAGTATAAAAAATACTAGAAACTATAGCAACATTTGGAGAGTTGTGTATATGACTGTGGGTTATCTTTATCTGTGGTTTTAATAAAACAAATGTCCAGAGCGCAACTGATTTGGTGAAAAAGAACAGTAACAATCGCAATATGTTCTGATGACAGGAGACTTTTACTTGTAGATCTTTTGTAACAATTTTTTTTTACTAATGACTGGAACAGATGGACAGAAATAAGACAGAATGCTGTAAATGTGCAATGACAAGAACATGCTAATATATTTTAAGTACTGTGCTGGCCATTTGCTGTAACCAAAAAGACACATGCTGTTTAAAACATGTTTTCACAATGTGCTAAAGAGTCATCACATCCATTTGTTTGACAAGCACACAAACAGCATTCTTACAGTATCTGCAAACACAATACAATGTACATAACCAACCTACTGTGTGTCTAGAGTTGTGGTTCCCAAACTGTTTTAAATCACGGCACTCTAAAGTATCAGAACTGTTTCCACGGCACCCCTAGACCAAATATTTTTATTGAGAAATCTAGAAATAAATTATTAAATTAAGTAAACTGTGTTTGTATGTCAGCCTTAGGTTCGGTTAAGTGGTGAGGGACAGGATTCACTTCTGTTTGCCCACATATTTTATTATGGTAAACCACAAGCACTGTTTTTGCCTATCACATTGACTATAAATAATTTTAACTGGTCCTGGACCACCAACCTGAGGCACACCTGCAAGTGTCCCAAGTCACCCCTGGGTGCCACAGCACACTGTTTGGAAACCATTGATTTAGAGGTTTATTACAGCCTCATGCGATCGATCGATCTATCTATCTATCTATCTATCTATCTATCTATCTATCTATCTATCTATCTATCTATCTATCTATCTATCTATCTATCTATCTGTCTCATACAAAAAGCCACAATATATATATATATATTTTTTTTTTACTTTCACTGCTATCCTGGGCAAATTAAATAAACTGTAATTTTGAGAAACTGTTTCTCTTTGGATATTGAAAGCTAGGAGTGGTTTAGCTAATGTTTTACATTGCCCTATTACAAACAACATTAATTGACTAACTTCAGTTTGATAATATAAATAATAATATATTAATCATTGAAATCATAAAAAAATAGTGAAAAGATGTTAAATATATTTATTTTTTAAACTAGTTAATATATAAGGAAGGAGATTTCACCTTAGGGTGATGCCTTAGGATAATGGCTTCAAACTATGATTCATGCATTTTTTTTATTTAATTGATGATTTAAACATTATTTTAATAAAGAAAAATATTTTCTAGACAACTTTTCACCAAAGACAGTGCATAAAAACATGTTACGCACAAAGCAATTACACTCTACAAGCCTCATCATGTCATATATACTAGATTTGATTATAGTGTATTTTTTCCTTCTAAATACTGCTTTTCAGTAAATAGTTGTTCCAATTTATGAAGCTTAGAATACAAGTGTAGATTATGAGAATTGTGTCCAACATGCAAAACACTATCTATCTATCTATCTATCTATCTATCTATCTATCTATCTATCTATCTATCTATCTATCTATCTATCTATCTATCTAATCTGTCTGTCTGTCTGTCATCCATCTCATACAAAAAGCCACAATATTTTTTTGTTTTGTTTTTACTTTCACTGTTTTCCTGGGGTCCTGGGGAAATTAGATAAACTATAATTTTGAAAAACTGTTTTTTTTTGGATATTGAAAGCTAAAAGTGGTTTAGCTGACATTTTACAGTGCCCTCCCTTTTACAAACAACATTAATTGACTGACTTCAGTTTGATAATATAAATAATAGTATTTTAATCATTCAAATCATAAAGAAAATAGTGAAAAGATGTTAAATATATTTATTTCTGAAATTAGTAAATTTATAAGGCAGGAGATTTCCCCTTAGGATGATGCCTTAGGATAATGGCTTCAAACTATGATTCATGTATTTGTTTTATTTAATTGAGGATTTAAACATTATTTTAACAATAAAAAATATTTTCTAGACAACTTTGCACCAAGGACACTGCATATAAACATGTTACACACAAAGCAGTTACACACTACAAGCCTCATCATGTCATATATACTAGATTTGATTATAGTGTATTTTTACCTTCTAAATACCGTTATTCAGTAAATAGTTGTTCCAATTTATGAAGCCTAGAATACAAGTGTAGATTATGAGAACTGTGTCCAACATGCAAAAACAAACAACAGTAACTGAAGAAAGAATTATTCTGTCCTATCATAAAATATTATTCAGTATGATAAAATAAATAATAATATTTTAATAATTCAAATCATAAAAATATAGTGAAAATGTTATATATATATATATATATATATATATATATATATTTAAATCAGTTAATATATAAGAAAGGAGGTTTCACCTTACAGTAGGATGATGCCTTAGAATGATGACTTAGGATGATGGTTTTAAACTATGATTCATGCATTTTGATTTAATTGTTGATTTAAACATTATTTCAACATTTAAAAATATTTTCTAGACAACTGTGCACCTAAGACAATACATATAAACATTTTACGCACAAGTTACACACTACAAGCCTCTTCATGTCATATATACTTTTTAGTAAATAGTTATTTCAATTTATGAAACCTAGAATACAAGTGTAAATTACGATAATTGTGTCCGACATCCAAGAACACGTGATTTTTTTTTGTACAGTTGAAAAAATAAACAATATATAAACAGGGTCTTTGAAAAGAAGAGTCATGTACAATTTAAGTCGCTTACAGAAATAAGTTGTTTACAGAAATAAAATTAGTTTACAATAGAATACGGCAGTGGTTCTCAAACTGTGTGCCTAGGCACCCTGGGGTGCCTCAGGACACTTGTAGGGTTGCCCTGGGTTTGTGGTGCAGGACCAATTCAAATTATTTACTGTGTGGTTAATGTAATAGGCAAACAAGTGCGGGTGGCTGTCATTCCTAAAATATGTGGACAAACAGAAGCAAATCTTGTTGCTCACCAAACCACTACCTTAGGATGGCTTATAAACACAATTTACTTAATTTTAAATTTCTTTCTAAATTTCTAAATTTTAAACTTTTGGCCTAGGGGTCCCATGAAAAAAATTCTGATACTCTAGGGCGCTGTGATTCAAAAAAGTTTGGGAACCACTGGAATACGGTATGTAATGAAAACTTTATCTGACTGTGAATATATACAGTACACACCAGGACCGTACCAATGGTGATGGTTTTAGTGCATCTGCCCAGGCAGCAAGGATCAAGGAGGTGGCATGGCTGCCCATTACTTGACTGCAGGAGATTTGCTCAATTTTCAGGGTGGTCAGGAGTGCCACTTGATTGTCAGGAGCCTCTTGCCATTCTGGTAGAATAGACAAATATGTGCTACAGTAAGTATGTGCTGCTGGTGTCTGCATGAGTGTGGAGTGCTGCAGGTGTCTGAGTGTGTGTGGGGTACTGCCAGAGTGTGTGTGTGTGTGTGTGTGTGTGTGGAGTGTTTCCAGAGTTTGTGTGTGTGAGGTGCTGGTGGTGTCTGTGTGTGTGGGGTGCTGCCAGAGTGTGTGGTATGCTCATGGTGTATGTGTTTGTGGGGTGCTGCTAGTGTCTGTGTGCGTGGGGTGCTACTGGTGTGTGTGGGGTGCAGTGGCACAACTACAGGGTGGCTAGACTGGCAAATGTCCAGGGTCCCTACTCTGAAAATAGTAAATAAATGTTGTAGACCTGAGGTATCAGACTTGCGGCCCGTGGGCCACATTCGGCCCCTACTGCATCCTTTTGTAGCCTGTGGGCAGGGGTCCTTCTGTGGCCCATTGACAGGGGTTAACTTGGGGCGAAACTGCATCCCCGGCGTTCCACCTCTGGGATGTTGCCCCACTGTCTGCACCACCCGCTGGCACCCGTAGACTGAGTTGTTGCCAGCAGCGGTGTGAAGCAGCAAGCAAGGAGCCATGGAGTCCAGACAGACAGCTGCCTGCCCTTACTGCCAGAGTCCTTACAGCCGGAGCCTTTACAGCTGGAGCTCTGACTCCCTGACCCCTGAAGCAGGATGCCCATGAAGTAGCATCCTTGTAATGTAAGTCTCTGGGGCATGCTGAACAGGGAATTGGGGTGCAATGGGGGCATTATGTGTATCAGGCACTATACTGGGGGATATTATGTGTAACTGGCAGAATACTGGGAGACATTATGTTTAACTGGCACTATACAGGGGGGACATTATGTGTAACTGGCACTATACTGGGGGCATTATATATAATGTCACTATACTGGGGGCATTATGTGTAATGGGCACTATACTGGGAGACATTATGTGTAACTGGCACTATACTGGGGCATTATGTGTAACTGGCACTATACTGGGGACATTATGTGTAACTTGCACTACACTGGGATACATTACATGTGAGGGCATAAAAATAAAAATATTCCAAAATACGGAATAAACCACTATCCAAAATGTTTCTGGTCCCAAGAATTTTGGATAAGGGACACTCGCTCGACGTGTATATATATATATATAGTCGTGTGCAGGCTGGCACTCTCTCCAAACAACAGTATGATACCTCGGTGCCTCCAGAATAGGTCTTGCGACCAAATACAGTCCAGGAAAAGCTGTGGCACTCGCAGGCTTTGCAAAAAAATCAATACAGGACACGGCGGTCTCTGCTTTTAGATTTCAACGTTTCGATAATTTAATATCGTCATCAGGATAACAAATACAAGTACAGTGAAAACAATTTATACATTACTCACCCTCCACGTGCACACCCTCCCCGCGAGCACCGGGTCTTCTGACGACACCCCCTTGCGTCGCGCACTTCCTGTGCGCCCGGCCGCTCACGCGGTCACCTAGCAACCACAATAAACAAAATAAGCACCACGTGATTCACTGGACACGGAGACATCAAGAAACTGCCGCAGGGGAATACAGAGATACACTATAGTTGAACACAGTACATAGGCATGATGGCATGAATGATTCTGAGTAATCAATTCCTAGATTGATATGAAAGTCCCATGATCGCAATGCGCCTGTAAGAAAGAAATGAACATAGGCACAGACTAACAGAAACGACCATGCATATGTATATAAGTCAGCATAATTAAAGCCTCAATACTAGTGTGTGTAACCGAGCCCGTATGTGCACCTCCTGCTGGAGAAGAAACCAGAATGGTGTGCACATTGAGGGGGTTAATGGAAGATATAGACAAAATACTTTATAAAAAGCAATTCAAGGGAAGATGTTCATTTAAACCCCTAGGAGCGATCGTGTTCAGGCGGTGTATCCAGCGTGTTTCTCTCTGAAGGAGGGCCTTACCTCTGTCACCGCCTCTAAGACGTTTAGGCTCAGAGTCAATGATTTTATACCTGAGTGTCGCAAGGCCATGATTGAAGAGTTTAAAGTGTCTAGCCACTGGTTGATTGAGGCCACCTTTGCCCCCCTCCAATGCATTGCGGATGGCCGACCTGTGCAGTGCCATGCGTTCTTTAAACTGCCTGGTGGTCTTCCCTACATAGAGAAGACCACATGGGCAACGGATGATGTAAATCACATGTGTGCTGCTGCATGTGAGTACTTGTCTAATGGCAATTCGTTCCCCTGAATGTTGATGAGGGAAAGAATTGCCAGGTTCCATGTAACTGCATGTGGTGCATCCAGTGCAACGGTAACACCCTGTTTTCCTAGAGAGAAACGTGCTGGGACCGCTACCTTTTCTGTCTGAAATGTCATTCTTGACTAGCCAGTCTTTCAAGTTACGAACTTGAAAGACTGGCTAGTCAAGAATGACATTTCAGACAGAAAAGGTAGCGGTCCCAGCACGTTTCTCTCTAGGAAAACAGCACACATGTGATTTACATCATCCGTTGCCCATGTGGTCTTCTCTATGTAGGGAAGACCACCAGGCAGTTTAAAGAACGCATGGCACTGCACAGGTCGGCCATCCGCAATGCATTGGAGGGGGGCAAAGGTGGCCTCAATCAACCAGTGGCTAGACACTTTAAACTCTTCAATCATGGCCTTGCGACACTCAGGTATAAAATCATTGACTCTGAGCCTAAACGTCTTAGAGGCGGTGACAGAGGTAAGGCCCTCCTTCAGAGAGAAACACGCTGGATACACCGCCTGAACACGATCACTCCTAGGGGTTTAAATGAACATCTTCCCTTGAATTGCTTTTTATAAAGTATTTTGTCTATATCTTCCATTAACCCCCTCAATGTGCACACCATTCTGGTTTCTTCTCCAGCAGGAGGTGCACATACGGGCTCGGTTACACACACTAGTATTGAGGCTTTAATTATGCTGACTTATATACATATGCATGGTCGTTTCTGTTAGTCTGTGCCTATGTTCATTTCTTTCTTACAGGCGCATTGCGATCATGGGACTTTCATATCAATCTAGGAATTGATTACTCAGAATCATTCATGCCATCATGCCTGTGTACTGTGTTCAACTATAGTGTATCTCTGTATTCCCCTGCGGCAGTTTCTTGATGTCTCCGTGTCCAGTGAATCACGTGGTGCTTATTTTGTTTATTGTGGTTGCTAGGTGACCGCGTGAGCGGCCGGGCGCACAGGAAGTGCGCGACGCAAGGGGGTGTCGTCAGAAGACCCGGTGCTCGCGGGGAGGGTGTGCACGTGGAGGGTGAGTAATGTATAAATTGTTTTCACTGTACTTGTATTTGTTATCCTGATGACGATATTAAATTATCGAAACGTTGAAATCTAAAAGCAGAGACCGCCGTGTCCTGTATTGATTTTTTTGCAAAGCCTGCGAGTGCCACAGCTTTTCCTGGACTATATATATATATATATATATATATATATAGTTGGTTTCATCTCGCATGATTCTACCTTCTCCAACTTATCAGCTTCAGCTTGTGCCTCACATTCTGTCCTATGACAATTAAGTTGCTTGGCTGGATATCTTGGATCTCTACCCCAGCCAAGTGATGGGAGCAACCAGGACCATAGCACAGGGTTATTTTTGAAATCAACATAAATACCATGTCACTCACCGAAAAGTTTTTTTTGTTTCTATTTCTGTTCCTCCCTTTGGAAGGGGGGGGGGGTTAGGGGGTTGTATTAAACCTTTGAGAGAGATAAAGTGGAAAATTTGCAACCGATCAGCTTCTAACTGACATTTTATATACTGTGCTAGATAAATGACAGAAGTTGATTGGTAATCTATGGGTAGTTTCTCCACTGCCGCCTCCTATGAGCGGAGGAATGCAGCACAAATGTGACAGACTTCTCCAGAAGTAGAGTAGGAAAGATTAAGGGGAGATGTATCTAGCCTTGGAGAGTGATGAAGTGGAGTCATTGTTCAATTAACTTCTGAATATAATTTAAAAGACTCAGTGAAAAGAGTAGATAAATTGCCCATCGAAAACAATCAGCTGCTATGTAAAATTTCATAGAATGCACTTGATAAATATTACCTCAAAGATAATTTGTTGCCATGGTCAACTTCTCCACTCTTTTCACTGCTTCACGTTTATAAATCCACAGCCAGATTAAGATGGGGGCACAGTGGATACTGTACCTGGGTCCCCCTCTTTCAAGGGGCCACCTGGCTGGTGCACACAGACATCAATTGCTCTCCCTCTTGTGCAGCTGCAGAACCAGGCAGCCACAGTCTGAGCAGGACAGTATGCAGTGCAGGTAGAGAAACAGGAGTATCAGGCTTCATGAGCTACCAACAGAGCTTCCCAGTAAGAAGACAGATAGGAGGGCGAAGAGAGCTGCAAGTGACCCAGGGATATCAGCTTTTCCTCCTCCTTGCCTGTGTGTCTGGGTCCTGTGTAACCTGTTATTTAATGATAGTATTCAGGTCTAGAGAGTGACACACACAGAGAGTACTCCTGAGTCCTGTCCCAGTGTATAAGTAGTGAAGAGGCTGCTGCTTTAGCATTTTGCAAGAAAAATTCTAGATTTTATTTTTCTATGTGTATTTTAAGGTTGCTTATGTTGTCTTTGTTCCACTACATGAAAACGTTATAAAATAATTCTCTATAAATTAGGTGGAGATATAAACAGTACACAGGCATTGCTAAACTATTGTAATACCCCAGTATAAAAAGTGTGGAAATTATGTGGTACAGGACAGGAATACCTTAATGGGATATTCCTCATTCAGCAGCTCTTCCTTATTTCCAGCAGAGAGGCACGGTTTTCACTAGACACAAAGAAAGGAAGACAGGGCTTTGCATAAATTAATAAAATGGTTTATTCCGTAACCCGTAAAAGGAACTGATTACAGTAGGGAAGGGAAAGAATTGATCCAAGTAACTTACTGTAAACACACAATCTAATAAAATCCCAGACACTATATACACTTATAGAACTAACTTTGAAATTAATACTTATGTTACTCAATAAAAATCAATCTATGCAGACAATATTACAGTCCCAGATAACTTTGGTGTAACTACGGGAAGTCTCTTTGTGCACATTGGGGCCCAATTATCTTGTTAAGTAGTGATATGCAGCTACAGATGGAGCCTCACTCATCTAATGTGGCTCCATCGCATACGTGCACTCCCGGCGGGACTAGGCGATCTGGCCACTCTAGTGAATGTGAATATTCACTAGAGTGTACGTCACGGACACGCCACGGACACGCGTGCGCCCCAGATGCTGCGATTGGTGCACACAGACAGAGCCACGTCACGGACACACGCGTGCCCCAGATGCTGCGATTGGTGCACACAGACAGAGCCACGATTAGTGTGGCTCCATCTGTATTGTCTCCTTTAGCCCTAAACAAAATATTTTAGTACTATATATTAAAGATGATTGTTTCATACAAACAGGCGCTGCTTCCCTTGTAATTTGCTGTATAGTTATAACTAATATAAGATGTCCTTTGCAGTGGAGCAGGTTTCAGTATAAATACTGATGTACAAGGGGTGATTGATAAGTACCCGTGTTTGAAAACAGATGGCGCCACTGACATTAAACCTTTATATTATCATTTAGTGTCATCTGTCAAACAACAACTGTCAGAATTTCAGATAAATTTATCATGTAGTTTTGTTTTGGTAGCTGTTGGACGTGAGCAAGTTTGAGTTTTTTCTAACTATGGAGAAAGTGCAGTTCCGATTGGTGATTAGAGTCCTATTTTTAAATGGGAAGACGTGTGAGGAAATCAAAGAAATAACACGGGTATTTATCAATCACCCCTCATATCTCACCCAGTGCAAAAGAGTAGCTGATGCAGTTTCCCCCAGATATAGGCAGAAGCTGGATGGCAACTTTCAGCCCAGGGGGCAAATACTTGCAAGTGGCCCTGGCTTTTTCTCCCTGTGCCGAGAGATTCTTTTTCAAGGAGTGTGAGAGATTCTTCTTCAAGGAGTGTCATCCCTTACGAATGAAAGATGACACTCCTTGAAAAAGAATCTTGCTGATTCGAAATGCGTTGAAGTGCACAAGGGAACCAGGACTTTGCTCCTCTATCCAGCTGTCTCACATCACCAGCAGCCTTCGCAAGACGTCCCCGCGGCTTTCCCCTCCAGACCTTGCTGAAGCGGCATCATGCCAGCTGCCAACGAGTAGGGTAAGATAGAGAGAGCACAACCTGATGCCCAGATGGGTATAGATGGACTATTGCATTAGCCCAAAACCGCAGACATAATAGAGGCTGCCCACTTCCCAAGTGTTTCAAGAAAAGAGCTGAAAACATTATTACTGCTAGCTTATGCTTTTGTTTATATTTATTTTTGTTTCATTTTTATTTAATTTTATTTTACATTTTATTTACTTTTTTGTTTTATTTATTCTTATTTTTAATTTATTTTAAGATTTATTTAGCATCCATAACACACACACATCAGCGCTCATATTTTAAACTTACCATTGGCAATTCATTAATGAAGGTCATATATATATATTTTATTGTTATAGTTTCATTATATAGACCTTAATTGATCCATATAGTAACTATATCAATTATGTTTCACAGAACTTTAATATACATTATAAAACATCAAAAACAAGATTGTTGCTGTTAATAGTTATTATTTTATTGATTGCTAAACTGTATACAGGTTGAGTATCCCATATCCAAATATTCCGAAATATGGAATATTCCGAAATACGGACTTTTTTGCGTGAGAGTGAGATAGTGAAACCTGTGTTTTTTGATGGCTCAATGTACACAAACTTTGTTTAATACACACAGTTATTAAAAATATTGTATTAAATGACATTCAGGCTGTGTGTATAAGGTGCATATGAAACATAAATGAATTGTGTGAATGTACACACACTTTGTTCAATGCACAAAGTTACAAAAAATATTGGCTAAAATTACCTTCAGGCTGTGTGTATAAGGTGTATATGTAACATAAATGCATTCTGTGCTTAGACTTAGGTCCCATCACCATGATATCTCATTATGGTATGCAATTATTCCAAAATACGGAGAAATCCCATATCCAAAATACCTCTGGTCCCAAGCATTTTGGATAAGGGATACTCAACCTGTATTAAAAAATAGTGTATTTTTAGTTTTTTCTCAAATGTTGTATGTATTGGTCATTTCTGCCATATCAGTCTGCTTTTTACTAGCGCATCTCTATAAAAATGTATAGATCAGTTTTCAACTTATTTGTCTCACCTCTCTTAGCTGCTCATCTCTGCTTAATGAAGTCACCAGCTCTCCTCTCACAACGGTCCCAACTGACACTCCTCAAACTGCTGTGTTTTTTTACAATCTTTTTTTAAATGGCATTGTCCTTAACACAATTTTTCAAAATGGCTTTATGTTAATGGGATATCACACTATGTTTAAATCTACTATACTGTATATCAGTGGTTCTCAAACTCGGTCCTCAGGACCCCACACGGTTCACGTTTTCCAGGTCACCCAGCAGCTGCACTGTGTATCACCAACTGTCACATTTTAAAAATCTACAGGTGACCTGCAAAACATGAACTGTGTGTGTGGTCCTGAGGACCGAGTTTGAGAACCTGTGCTGTATATCATTGGTTTAAACTTAATATACACAATCGATACCAACCAACATGACCCATTCCAGGAGGGAGAAAATGCTCTCTACCCGGAATTCCCTCCTAATTTATAATTGTAATCACCTCTGTTGAAATACCTTTCTTATCAATTAAATAGTTCAAAACAGGTTAGACGCATCATATACTAAGAAAGAAGTCAAGGTAGAGACCATTTTGTCCCTCCTGGAATGGGTCATGTTGGGAAGTATGCACAATCTAATATACACCCATTCCCTTCCCTGTCTTAAGTGCCCCCCCACCAGGCTTAACCTGCATACATCTACCCCTCTGCTAGATAAATGACAGAAGGTGATTGGTTGCAAGTTCTTCTTCTACTGGGGTAAATGTATGAAGCAGTGATAAAAGTGGAGAAGTGAGCCAGTGGAGAAGTTGCCCATGGCAACCAATCAGCTGCTCTGTATAATTTTAAAGTATGCAAATTAAAAATGTTTCTTCAATGCTGATTGGTTGCCATGGGCAACTTCTCCACTGGCTCACTTCTCCACTCTTATCACTGCACAATCTAATATACACCCATTCCCTTCCCTGTCTTAAGTGCCCCCCCACCCGGCTTAACCTGCATACATCTACCCCTCTGCTAGATTAATGACAGAAGGTGATTGGTTGCAAGTTCTTCTTCTACTGGGATAAATGTATGAAGCAGTGATAAAAGTGGAGAAGTGAGCCAGTGGAGAAGTTGCCCATGGCAACCAATCAGCTGCTCTGTATAATTTTAAAGTATGCAAATTAAAAATGTTTCTTCAATGCTGATTGGTTGCCATGGGCAACTTCTCCACTGGCTCACTTCTCCACTCTTATCACTGCTTCATACATTTACCCCCATGTCACTCCTCTCTTCCACCTTAGATAATGTAAAAGATGAAGATGATTGCCTTTAGCATGTATGAACCTCACTGACTGTAAGCAGCATCCTACCATAATAATGCTTTGGACTATGAACAATAAGTTACAAACATATTACTTGGTTGCTTTGGGTTATAATGAATGTACGTCAGGTACACTGTTATTAAACCTGCTGTTAAACCTGCCACATATTTTTGAATTTAGTGTCACTTCAAATTATGTTTACAGCAACTGGGATTTAGGGCTGGATTTCCGGAAGTGCCCTTGTAAAAGCAGGAGGTTTTTACAGTTTAAAACAGACAGCATATTTATTGGAATTTGCTGTAGACTGGTAAGTTTTTCCTATCCTTGGGTAAGTGCCAGGGAAGCTGTTACTCTACTAAATTAGGTGTTTAATGTACTAGGGTGGATATATCTTACAAATGTAGTCACTGGTTAAAGTTCATATTACATAGTGTTTGAAGTCAGTCCTTGATGTCTTAAAATATCAATACTATAAAAGTTTTGGTGAGTAACATTTTCTGAATCAGAGTTAATTTTCTGCTGTCACATGATGTATTGTGAATGCTGTGCCTGTATGCTTATATAAAATATATTGCTTATAGGAATGTACCATTTACTGCCTACACATATTGTTCAGGTGGAAATTAATGGAATGTGTATTTCAGGGTTCTATGGGTAACTAACTATACAGCTTGGTAAAATCATTTAAACAAATTCTTCTAAACCTCAGGACTTGCTAGCCCCGAGCAGGCCTATGGCCAGACAATTTTCAATTTCTAAACATTCATCTAATAAACTGCACAAAACCTAGTGTGAGGGGGAAAAAGGAGACAGGAAATCATTCTGTTCCATGGTTATTACATCCCATTGCCTGTGGGTTGCTTTGTTATGAATTTTAACTGTGTAAATATGACGTATATGACATCAGAATTTAATCTAAAGCTACTAGGTGGAGATTGAGTGTGACTTTATTGTTAGGGCTAAAATCAACTGGGTGCTGACAGATTTCAAAAGTCACAGTGCAAAAGCTTGAAAAGTAAAAGCTCAGACTGATAAGCTGTTCCTTGATTGACAACTTGAGGTTTGACTGCGAGTATTGGAAACAGTTGGGTACAGTGGAAAAAAGTTTTACATTATAAAGCAGTATACTGGGAAATAGAGTTGAATTTATTGGCTGATATAGTTAAAATAAAAACTTAAGAAAAAACAGGTGTGAGGTTTATAGAACTAGGAAGGTTTGTTGTTTATTGCTCGTGGTGTTGTTTTAATTTTAATCATTCCTTTAGTGTATAACAATAAAGAAGGATTTGTTGGTGCTGGAAGTTCTGCAGTGACTATTTGCCACTCTAGGCAGTGTAATACATTTATACTTAATTATATGAGATCGTGCTCACTCATCACTCAAGTGCAGTAATAAAAACATACAGCAATTAAATCTATGGTTTAAGTCCAAAATTTTTACATTTCTTTGAGAAATTGATTTATTAAAATTACAAAGAATTATTCATTTTTCCAATATGTTTCTGTACTTAAAAATATAGGTTATCCAGCTTCAACCACAAGGAACCTTTAATTCATGAAGTGTATATCACTAAAATTTCTGCATCATAAATTTTTATAGTCAGAGATGGAATGCCATTTGGCCAAAACACCATTTCAGTTGTAGCATCACCACACTGAGATGGAAAACATACTCTATTGTGGCAAAGTGTTAAAATAATCAAATTCTCTGGGGATAAATGAATATGCTCTGGGTTATCTCCTGTGTATGAATAACAGCCCATGAATGCAATATTCATTTCCTAATGTGGTACAGAATAAAATCTCATACGAAATCTATAATGTATTGGGCAGTCCTAGTTTATATGCTTTAACGTACAGATATTCTCTTACTTTATTTTAGAATTGCAATATGCTGCGTGAGTGTTTAAAAATATGGTCATATACAGTATATCAGATTAAATATATGGCAATAAAGCCCCAAATTCACGATACAGCATGCTCGGGAAGAGTTCAAGGTAGAGTGCAAATCAAAAGATCGACAGTACATAGACAGTTAATAGGGTGAAACCAGATGGTCGACACTCAATAGGTTGACAGGGTCAAAAGGTCAGCATGCAAATAGCTGACACAAAAAAGGTTGACACTTATTTTTGTTATGTAAACCCTATGTCACGACTGTAGTTATTTGTGAATCCGGACTAGGACTAGATACTGGGTTTGGACTTTAGAACTGAGGGCATAATTGGGCAGGCTTGAGATATCTCCTACTCATGCAGCCATGGCAGGTTGGCTAATGAACCTGGAGAGGAAAGTGAAAGGTGACCAGCTATGTGGGTACTGGAACACTGGTAAATGGACTCACCAGTGCAATGGATTGCTGGGATGTCACCGGTATCAGGATGTCACTGGGAAGAGGAGACCAGTGACTGGGTGGAGGATGGATGCTCAGGAGCAGATTAATCAGAATGCTGGGATTTACTTAACCAGTGAAGCAGGTTTTTAGAATGCTGGGATTGGTTTGACCAGCGAATCAGGTTCTGAGGATGTCGGGATTGGCTTTCCGACAAGGCAGGTTTTCAGGATGTCGGGATTGGCTTTCTGACGAGGCAGGTTTTCAGGATGTCGGGATTGGCTTTCCAACAAGGCAGGTTTTCAAGATGCTGGGCGGAACCAGCAGGGCAAGTTTACAGAATGCTGGGCGGAAACAGCACAGCAGGTTTTCAGGATGCTATGCGGAACCAGCAGGACAGGTTTGCAGAATGTTGGGCGGAACCAACACAACAGGTTTTCAGAAGTACTGGATGGACTGAACCATCACAGCAGGTTTTCAGGATGCTGGTAGGAACTAGCAGGTTAGGTTTGCAGAATGCTGGGCGGAACCTACATAGCAGGTTTTCAGGATGCAGGGCAGAACCAGCAAAGTCATTAATGCCGCAATGATATGCAGGACAGTCTCTCTGGATTGCTGGGATGGCACACCAGTGAATCTGGAAATGCTGTGGTGTTATTGCAGTAGTGGCTTTTTAAGATCATCCAGGGAGTCAGGTAGTACTGGAGATGGATATTGCACTTAGTCTATACCAGAAGGAGATTCTGGAGCTCACAACAGGCTGAGAGACAACAAAGCACTGACAGCTTGCCAGTGCTGGGACTTGGAACTTATACCCCTTGCTCACTGCTAACTGGATGAGGGATTCACATGATGAGGAAGTGATTCCAGATTGGGCCCAGGAAGGTCAGCTGACCAGGAACTGTCATGGCGACGTCCATAGCTGGTTTTGGAGGGAACTCTGGTGTGGTGTGTGCATAGACAGACAGCAATGGCAGCAGGGCCTGTGTATCTAGTGACCACTGGATTTGTGGAAGATGGCACGGAAGTATAGGACAGCATGAAGAGACTTGCTGAATTCAACATTCACACAGAAGGTTAATCAACACAAGTGCAGCTCGTTAGCAACTTTCACTTTCCAGATAGAGAACTCAGCACTCAGGGAACTCATGGTACTGGTGAGCTGTTTATCCCAACAAGCAGAAGCCACGCAGGATACAGGACAAATGACAGAAGTAAGTCATCAAATGATATGATTTTAGTCAGGATTGTGACACCCTAATCCTAACCCTTAATTTAACCCTCCCTTTAATGTATAACCCTATCCCTGCCCCTGATGCCAAACTCTAACCCACCCCCTGGTACCTAACACTAACCATTCACTCTGGCAGCCTAATGCTAAGCATCCCCCAAGTGCCTAACCAATAACTTTAACCTTAAAAATCATGAAACAATATGTGTAATGTTTCTGTTTCACCCATTTGGATATCGATCTTTTGACCCTGTCTACCTAAGTCCATGTCAACCATTTAACTGCTGACCTTTTGACCATGTTGACCTATTGCTTGTCGACCATCTGGTGTTGACCTATATTGACTATTTACTGTCTACAGTATCTTCCATCTGGATACCACAAGGTAAGCACTAATGTACTATACTAGTACTATTAGTAGTGATATGGTCACTGTTCATGCACAGTAAAGAGCAAGAGAAACAAGATTGTGTGGGTCACAGCCATTGCCAGTGTCAAGACAAAACCCACCTGGGTATGCATTACATGTGCATGTGAAAGGGATAATTAAAACAAATCCTTTTTGCCTGTCTAAAAACAAATAAAATACCCTCAACTTGAAGTATGTTTCATGCACACTATTAAAAACCCAGTTCTATCAAAACTAAGGGACACAGTCAATTGGCAGTGAGATTTCTGCATTAAAAATTGAATGTAGCCATTGCATCCAATTTCATATTCATTCAACAATGCGCACTTCTGATTTTTGCGCTATCCAATTGCAACAAATTGGTGTGATAATGTTTTGGGGCAAAAACCCACGGTAAATGTAAAAAAAAATGTGGAAATCATTCTGTACCCAGTTAAATATCTAATTGCATAAGGAATATAATTAATTTAATTAATTCAATATACTCGCATATTTTATAGGTATACAGCTATACATGTACCTATCATATTATAATCCCTAACCCTCTGTCCATTTTGGTAGACATTATACAGACATTACTTCACTTATAAGATACATGTACCTTTAATCAGAGATTGGAAATCAGCAAACTCATTGTGTGTAATAGAATTGGAATTAGCACCAAATAAGGCTGACCATCTTCTAGTTGGTACAGTACCTTGTCCTAAAAAGAGCATAAAACTGTAGAAATATTCTACTAGGATGTATTAGCTCAGTGGGAGTGTTAAGAGAATTGGGTGTTACCAAGTATTATAAAAACAGTGCATTACTCTGTTGATGTCTTTTGACCCAGGCTGACAGGATATACCTCTCAGCCTGTATATGGGCGTGGTCTTTAAAATAAATAATTAAGTATTTTATAAATCTGACTTCAATTCAATCTTTTACTTAGATGCAACAAGGAAACAAATGGTTAAAATTAGGATTCAACAGTTGGGTGCTCGTCCGGGATTTTTTCTGACTATAGTTCTGTCCCCGTAAATACACTTTCTGTGATTTGCAGTTTTCTCTACAGACTTTATCTGCAAAGTTATCAGTTTACTAATTGGTTCTTATCTTAAAAATACAGTAGAAATACAGTTTGCAGTTTTGAATCAGTCTCTGGATAATATATCTTTGCTGGATTAAGCTATTCCATAAGACTAGACAAACAACAGCCATATAGACCTTCATTAAGTCAGGATCTAAGGGCACTGAATAAGCTGCATTTTGATGCAGATTCCCGCAGACACTACATATCACTGCGATAAATCCATGTAGTGCCTTTTTCTCTGTGCCAATACATCCTGATTCTCAATATCTGTCTGCTTTTACCTACAAGGGAGTTCGGTATACCTTTGTACTCACAATACTTTTGTACCTACAGATAGCTCAGTCCTTATCCAGTATGTGAATGACCTGCTGCTGTGCTCCAAATCATTTGAAGCATCATTGTCAGATACTAAACAGTTGTTCTGTTTTCTTGCATAAACAGGTCACAAGGTGTCGTAGGACAAAATTCAATGTTGTACTGACAAAGTTAAATACCTAGGTCATTACTTGACACTAGGCCAAAGACAGTTAGACCCTCAGATTGCGGAGCTTGGGTATACATTTATTAAGAGATATATATAGATATATATAAAACCAGATGATGAATCTCTGAATACAATACATTGTTGCAAGTGTTATATGCATGCATTTAAGTTCATAACAGAAGAAATTATAGAATGTGATACAAAATATAACATTTTATCATGAATGCCTTTTGATGGATACACAAACAGAGCCGAACTATCAACTCATGTAGTAAAAATTATGTTTTTTGATTTGAACAAAATAACAGAACTTAAAGCAATATAATTTTTTTACAAAGATTACAAATTATTTGATAAAGATAAGAAAGCTATCGCATGTGTTACTTAGGATGTTTTTGGGATGATTAAAAACAACATTGTTTTAAATATAACATAGTTTACTTCTAAAAATAAACTAATTTATGTGTAATATGTTAAGGGGTAAAGCGCAACGAAGTTTGCTGCGCTATATAAGAAATGATTAATAAGGTGGCCAGATGTGTGGTCTACTGCTTCAAATGCAGTAAAGTTTTCTTACTGATAGAATTTGTAGGAGTTTAGAAAAAAAGTAAAGAGAATATGGTGATTTTACAGGAATTTGTATGAAGACATGATTTACCCACTTGTTATAGGGAATATTTTTCAATGAATATGTGTATTGTTGAGAATAGGATCAAGTCATAATTTGCCAGGGAAGGTTTAAATAATTACGCATTATTAATCTAAAAAAGAGACAGGAGTGGCAGAATCTGAACCATGGCATAGTCCAATCGTTGGTTCAATAGTGGTAGTATTACACCTAAACCTCTGCTTAGTCTCTCTTCTGTATAAACTATTTTTTTATTTTTTTGTTGTGCTTTTTGGAATCCAGCAAATATATATTATCCAGAGACTGATTCAAAACTACAAACTGATTTGACTGTTCAATGTGTCACACAAATTATTTAAACAGTTACAAGAATATCGAAAGCTGCAAGAACATAGGAAGGATATTTAACCAGCACGAACACTCAGTCCGGCACAGTACAAATGACTGAGAGAGTGGAGACTATATTATGGTGAGAAATTGCTTATGTTTCCATTCCATTGCAGATTGCATAGAATGGTCCTTGGCAAGTACTGTTGACTACTGATACAGCCATTGCAAAGGTTGCGGAAGAAGGACAACATCTACAATAGATCCATGAGCTCACATTGGAATAAAAATATCAGAGACCGGAGCTTGAAGGAACCTAAAAAAACTTCTAAATTGTATGGCGATACAGAGACTATTCCTACGATTACTACCACAGAGTTATATTTGAATGAACTCTTCAATCAAGATGGAGATGAATCTCTATAATAGACTATATGCCTATAAGCTAATAGCCTACAGAACTTTTAACATTCTTGGAAGTATACTGGGAGCGATGTTATTTATAACACTATTGGGACTTTTTTTTTTTGGAGAGAGAGAAAGCAGAGGTATGGTGTAGGTATGAGTACTCATCCATTAATGTGGATGGGAATTATTTCAATAAGACCCTTCTTTCCTCTTTTCTAAGCAGTAAATACGGAGAGTTTTCAGACCGGTGTAAAGATCACCCTTTGAAAAATGTGGTTGTGAGTATTGTACTCCACTTGAAGAAAGAAGTATAGATTGATGTATGGATAATTTAGGATAATATTCTGAGGAATATCCAGTACAACAATACTATTAATTGTTGGGAAATATTTTGGGTACTACTGCTATATAAATATTATTACTAATTATTATTATTATTATTATTATTATTATTATTATTATTATAATTGTTAGATATGTATACAAAGACACCAGCATTGCATAAGTAATATGCCAAAGTTCTCTATGTAAGTTACATTTGATGTGATTACCAAGACAAAAACTTTGGAGAGTTGTGATAACAGTGAAACAGATACATGTGTATAGAAAGTTACAGGTCCTTGCAGTATATCAAGATAGAACCAGTAGCAATAATATTAGCTACACACATATGGGGTGTTTTCTATTTAGTGCCAATAAAACAGTTCAATAATACAGAAAAGATTACTTTATGCAGATAGAAAAGGTTTATTTAAGGAAATGTGCAAGGATTGTTACCATATACAAACCTAATGTTTCTAGATGTGCTAGATATAATGATTTAGGTATATAAAAAGTAATGGTTACATAGGATGTTCAGTAAGGTTTTATGATTTAGTATTTGATTATACTGTACTTTACCAGGAGTAGATTCAGAGGCTGAAGGAGATATCATACATAACTGGCAATGATAGTTGCCACTATGTCCTTAGGAGATGATATACAATTGGTTACCAATTTATTCTGAAGGTATTTAAAAAGATTAATTCTGCTATTTCATACAATAACATATAATAACCTGGAGAAAAGTTTTCTTACAGGATGCATACTGGCCTAAAAGAGTGATTGACCCAGTAATCTGGAAACATGTTCCTGTCACCAGTGCAACAATAAAACATCGAATGTATATGGTTTGCTAATAAGGTTGCCTATAACTATTAGTGTTTTATGATTAATCAACAGGGAGTTGACATTTTATTTAATCTAAAGTTATTGTTAAAGGGTGGTCTTCAGTTTGCCGGTGGTCGGGCTCCCGATGACCAGCATAACGGCGCCGGAATCCTGACGCTGGCATACCGACAGCTTTTCTCCCTCTTGGGGATTCACGACCCCCCTGGAGGGAGACGAGATAGCGTGGCGCTCGTAGTGCACCACCATTCCCGCAGCGTGGCGAGCACAGCGTGGTGAGCACAGCAAGCCAGCAAGGGGCTCATTTGTGCTTGCCCAGCTGTCGGTATGCTGGCAGTCGGGACTCCGGCGCCGGTATGCTGGCCGCCGGGAGCCTGACTGCCGGCATAACATACTACATCCATTGATAAAGTGACTGAACTTTATGTTAAGATATTCCAGGATATTGGACATGAACTATTACAATACCACATTGTTCTAGACTCTTTAATACCACAAATTGGAGGATATTGATTTCTGATACAGCACTTTGAGTTCACTACTGTACTTATTTGACCAATGACATTAAGTTTGCCTATAACTATTGGAGTTTTATGATTAATCAACATTTCTAAAGTTATTGATAAAGTGACTGAACTTTATGTTAAGATATTCCAGGATATTGGACATGAACTATTACAATACCACATTGTTCTAGACTCTTTAATACCACAAATTGGAGGATACTGTTTGATTTCTGATACAGCACTTTGAGTTCACTACTGTACTTATTTGACCAATGACATTACAGATCCGGATACGATTATTACCAATTACGGCTAATTGTAAGGGAGCTTGTATTTTAAAGTGTAGCTTGGATTTGTAAGTGTATGTGAGTTGGAATCAGCAGAAGAAGAAAAAAGGTGTGAGGAGAAAGCCAGGGGGAGGGGGTTGAATCAGGTGTGAGTAATCAGGAGGAGGAGGGGCTGATTACAGCAGCTGGCTGAGAGCCTATATAATCAGTGATCAGACTCATTTGAGCTTGCTCATTGTAAGGGAGCTTGTATTTTAAAGTGTAGCTTGGATTTGTAAGTGTATGTGAGTTGGAATCAGCAGATGGTGAGTTAGAATACAGAAAAAGGTGAGTTTTATAATACGCAATCAGGAACACACATATTTGCAATACCATTAAACTTCTGGTGAGGCTGCAAGGGGCTGACCTTGTGAGTGAGTGAGAGGGTCTCTTACTTGGAGTAGCAGAGGGGCTGTGATTGTGCGTGTGTGAGGGGCATTTTTTTTGTAAGCAGGAGCCGGAAGACAAGTGAAAAGGAGGTGCAGTGAGCTGGAACAACTGCAACTGCTAGGTGGAGTATCAGTGCCACAGGAGAGGTCCCACTCAGACAAGTATTGATTACTTACTTATTGTGTATTGTTTGTATTGGTTATTTGGTTTTTATTCTCTTTATTGTACTTTCAAAAGGTAATAGGGAGTTGAGTTCTCAAACAATGGGAGGGGCCTTGATTGAGAGTCTCACTCAGTGCGTGTCGTGCAAGATGTATGTGCACCTGGAGCAGCTGACCCAGGGCGAATACATATGCACGATATGTGAGCGAACGGTTGCCCTGGAATCCCAGGTAACTGATCTAGAGCAGACCGTTATGCGACTGAGTGATATTTACAATCTCGAGTGAAGTTTAGAATGGTGGAGGAGTTGCAGCAGGGGTCACTGGTAGATGAGGAAAATCAGGTAGGCAGTTGGGTCACTGTTAGAAGGGAGAAAAAGAGGGGGAGGCATGACATCTCGGATCTATCAAACCTGAACAAATTTGCCCGATTGGATGAAGATTCGGTGGATGATAGCGACGAAATGACGGAGCTGGAGGAGACTGCTCACACTAGCAACCGGAGGAGTGGTCCCTCTGGCTCAGATGGGATGAAAGCTAGAGAGGCGCCCAGGCAGATGGTGGTGGTAGGGGACTCTATCATTAGGAAGGCAGATAGGGCAATCTGCTACCGGGACCGTGATCGCCATATGGTCTGTTGTCTCCCGGATGCTCAGGTACAGCACATTGCGGACTGGGTAGATAGATTGTTGGGAGGGGCTGGGAAAGACCCAGTGGTCTTGGTGCACGTTGGCACCAACGACAAAGTTAGTGGTATGTGGGATGTCTTTAAGATAAATTATAGGGACTTAGGCCAGAAACTAAAAAAAAAAGGCATCTAAGGTAATTTTCTCCGAAATATTACCAGTGCCACGCACTAGCCAAGGGAGACAGAGGGAGATTAGCGAGGTAAATGTGTGGCTCAGAGATTGGTGTAGGAAAGAGGGGTTTGTGTTCTTGGAACACTGGGCAGACTTCTCAGTAAGGTGCCATCTTTTTTCTTGTGACGATTGCACCTGAATGAGGAAGGGGCTACAGTACTGGGGGGTAGGATGGATAGTAGGTTGGAGGAGCTTTTAAACTAGGAGCCTGGGGGGAGGGTTTAGCTAGAAACTATGGGTCATGCAGCGAGTATAGTAGGGATGGTGGTAGTGAGATAAATGGGGGTGGAGAAGGGGGGAGGGAAAGTGCAGCCAGTAAGGGTATTTACATGAGTTCTATTAAGGGTGTTAAGAAAGGTATTGCTAAAGATTTAAATAATAACAATTATGTGTCATCATTACAGACTATAGAAAATGTTGTACGGGACTTAAGGGAAAATACTTATGTCAGGGCGGTGATTTTAGACGGGAACATTGGGTTGACCAAAGAGAAAAGTAAGGTGGGCAATACTAAGTACGGTGGGGTTGGAGAGGGAGCGAGAAGGACAGCCTGTATCAGTAACTCTACGGATGCACTAGTTAACCAGGATGGGAAATCTTTAGGAAAACAAATAAATAAAGGAACCGATAAACTAAAATGTATGCTTGCAAATGCAAGAAGTCTAGCAGGTAAAATAGGGGAATTGGAATTGGTAGCATCAAAGGCTGAGTATGACATTATAGGTTTACGGAAACATGGTGGGACGACTCTCACGACTGGGTTGCTAACTTGAAGGGGTATTCTCTTTTTAGGAGGGACAGGGCTAACAAAAAGGAGGAGGTGTATGTCTTTATGTTAAACCATCACTTAAACCATACCTAAAGGAGGTTATCTATGAGGAGACTGGCGATAATGTGGAGTCACTATGGGTAGAAATCTCAAGTGGGGGAATTGATGCAAAAAAACTATTCATAGGTACGTGTTACAAACAGCCGGATATTAGCATACATGAGGAAGAACAACTATTGCAACAAATCAAAACGGCTGTGGGATTGGGGGACATCCTTGTCATTGGGGATTTTAATTACCCAGATATAAACTGGAGTAACAATTCATGTGCTAAAGTGAGGGGCAGCAGGTTCTTAAATATGTTTAGGGATCACTACTTGTCTCAATTAGTCGAGGACACAACTAGGGGTAAAACTACCCTGGATCTAGTAATTACTAATAATGTGGACATTATATCAAACACTAAAGTTGGGGAGACTTTCGGTAACAGTGATCACTATATGATCACATTCGACATCAGTTTCAGGAAACATAGCTACAGGGGTTCCACTAAAACATTTAACTTTAGGAGGCTTATTTCAGCATGCTTAGATGTGCACTTAACGACATAGAGTGGGAGGTTCTGTTTAATAACAAGAACACTTCAGAAATGTGGGATGTTTTAAAAGGGTTGCTGGATAGCAATATTCATAACTTTATTCCCATGGGCAGTAAACGCAGGAGTATTAAACTCAAACCGATGTGGCTTAAGAAGGTTAAGGCAGAATTGGATTAAAAAAAGTAGGCTTTCAAAGCATTTAAATCTAATGGAAAGGAGAAGTCTTTCAAGTATTACAAGGAGTGTAATAAGAAATGCAAAAAAGCAATAAGACCGGCTAAAATGGAAAATGAAAAGCAAATCGCTATAGAGAGTAAAACCAATCCTAAAAAGTTTTTTAAATACATAAACGGTAAAAGGTTAAAAAGGAGAATATAGGTCCAAATTCTTTTCATCAGTATTCACCAGTGAAGAACTGATGGTGGGAGTAGAGCATAACAATTGTCACAGTAAAGATTCATGGTTAGATACTTGTTTAAGCGAAGATGTAGTCCGGGAGAGACTAAGCAAAATTAAGATTAATAAATCACCTGGTCCTGATGGACTTCACCCGAGGGTTCTTATGGAGCTTAGTTCACAACTAGCACGACCCCTATACTTGATTTTCAATAGTTCAATTAGATCAGGCATGGTACCGAAGGATTGGCGTATAGCTGAGGTAGTGCCATTATTTAAAAAGGGATCCAAAATCTTCCGGGAAACTACAGACCAGTTAGTTTAACATCTATAGTGGGGAAAATATTGGAAGGAATTCTAAGGGACGTCATACAGGAGTATCTTAAGTACGCTAGGATTATTAGCAAGAACCAGCATGTGTTTGTGAGGGACAGGTCATGTCAGACTAACTTAATTAGCTTCTACGAGGAAGTGAGCAATAATCTTGATCAAGGAAAAGCAGTGGATGTGGTCTTCCTAGATTTTGCAAAAGCCTTTGATACAGTTCCTCACAGGAGACTGATGATCAAATTAAAGGAGATTGGCCTAGGAAAAACTATTTGCACATGGATAAGCAGCTGGTTGGATAGCAGGGTACAGCGAGTAGTGGTCAACGGGAAGTCCTGAACCTGGTCCCCAGTAGTCAGCGGAATACCACAAGAGTCCGTACTCGGACCACTACTGTTCAACATATTCATCAATGACCTAGAAATAGGCCTGGAAAGCACAGTGTCAATCTTTGCAGATGATACTAAACTGTGTAAGGTCATTAATTCAGAATTGGATGTGGAGTCCTTGCAGAATGATCTATCTAAACTTGAACTCTGGGCGTCTAAATGGAAAATGAGGTTCAATACAGACAAATGCAAGGTTATGCATTTTGGGACTAAAAACAAACTTGCATCCTACATATTAAATGGGGAACGCCTAGGGGAAACAGAGTTGGAATAAGATTTGGGGGTATTCATTGATAATAGGCTTAATAACTGTACACAATGTCAAAACGCAGTAAAGAAGGCAAGTAAGGTGCTAGCGTGCATAAAAAGGGGAATTGAAAAAAGGGACTCGGATGTAATCATGCCCCTGTATAAGGCAGTGGTACGTCCGCACCTGGTATATTGTGTTCAGTTTTGGGCACCATTGTATAAAAAAGACATCAGTGAACTCGAAAGTGTTCAAAGGCGAGCTACTAAATTGATTAAAGGCCTAGAAGGACTGGACTATAAGGAAAGACTTACTAGGCTGAATATGTATACACTAGAAAAGAGGCGCCTAAGAGGAGATATTATTAATATATTCAAATATGTAAAGGGACATCACAAAGAGTTATCAGAGGAATTATTTATTAATAGAACACAGTTTAGGACACGTGGGCACTCGCTGCGACTGGAGGAGAGAAAGTTCAGAACGCAACGGAGGAAAGGGTTCTTCACTGTTAGGGCAATCAGGATGTGGAATTCCCTGCCAGGGAAGGTGGTAATGGCGGACTCTGTAATTGGATTTAAAAAAGGAATGGATACATTTCTGAATGAAAAAACTATCCAAGGTTATAATACTTAAAATATCAACGTGGTTAATCCGGGGGTAACATGAGTTATAGTAGCTTACTAGTCATAAAACATTATTTAGCAAGTATGTAGAATCATCAGAACTTAAAACAGGTTGAACATGATGGGCAATTTGCTTCTATTCAACCTCAAATACTATGTACTATGTACTATATAAAGGAGGCCCAGGATATACTGTAAAAGAAGAACTTCAACAAATATATTATGATATGGACTGGAAAGGATAAATGTTTAAATCCTAGTATTCAAATTTTTTTTAAGTATATTGTATTCAATATTGTATTTCTTGATGAAATTGATTCTTGTGATCATAATTTTCATTTTGCCCATATATGTGTTTAATAGATGTAATAGATGTGACCTATGCTGTATTCGAATGACTACCACAAAAGAAAGAGAGATAATGGCCCTCATTCCGAGTTGTTCGCTCTGTAATTTTCTTCGCATCGTATCGATTTTCCACTAATTGCGCATGCGCAATGTTCGCAGTGCGTCTGCACCAAGTAAATTTGCTAAAAAGTTAGGTATTTTACTCACGGCATTACGAGGATTTTTCATCGTTCTGGTGATCGGAGTGTGATTGACAGGAAGTGGGTGTTTCTGGGCTGAAACTGGCCGTTTTATGGGAGTGTGTGAAAAAACGCTGCCGTTTCTGGGAAAAACGCGGGAGTGGCTGAAGAAACGGGGGAGTGTCTGGGCGAACGCTGGGTGTGTTTGTGACGTCAAACCAGGAACGACAAGCACTGAACTGATCGCACTGGAAGAGTAAGTCTCGAGCTACTCAGAAACTGCACAGAAAAATCTTTTCGCAATATTGCGAATCTTTCGTTCGCAATTCTGCTAAGCTAAGATACACTCCCAGAGGGTGGCGGCTTAGCGTGTGTACTGCTGCGAAAAGCGGCTAGCGAGCGAACAACTCGGAATGAGGGCCAATATACCAGAGATGATGCTGAATGAACATTATATTTCTTATGCAGTGTGATTAGTGATATAGCATGTGTAGAATGAGCATGAACAAAGTGGGGAATTGTTAAAAATAGTAAATAAATTAGTGCATAAGAAATATAATTTATTTTATTAATTCAATATACTCGCATATTTTGTATGTATACAGCTAGAGATGAGCAGGTCCAGTTCTCTGAAAACCGAACCCCCCCCCACCCCCCCAATTTCACTACCCGAGCCCTGATTCGAGCCCGGCTTGGGTTTTCCCGCCTGACTCGGAAACCAGAATGAGGCAAGACATCATCATCCCGCTGTCGGATTCTCACGGGTTTTGGATTCCATACAAGGAGCCGCGCGTCGCCACCATTTTCACTCTAGTCCCGGAGAGTGTAATCAGAGGACGTGTCTCCGTCCTCAGTGTCTGTGTGGGAGGGAAAGTGGGGTGGTGATTCCAGTGCTGTCTCGTGCTGCTCAGTCCAGTGTAGTGTCTTATGCTGCATCAGTCCATTCACAGTGGTGGTGTCCTCTGCTGCCATATGTCCAGTGTAGCTGTATAAGTCCAGTGCAGTGTTGCTGTGTTGTGCTGCATCAGTCCAGTGGTGGTGTGTTGTGCTGCATCAGTCCAGTCACAGTGGTGATGTCCTCTGCTGCCATATGTCCAGTGCTGCTGTATAAGTCCAGTCCATTGCAGTGGTGCTGTGTTGTCCTGCATCAGTCCAGTGGTGGTGTCCCTGTACTGCCGTATATATCCAGTGATACTGCCATATATGCCCAGTGATACTGCCGTATAAGTCCAGTAATACTGCTGTATAAATACAGTCCAGTGGTACTGCCATATAAATCCAGTGATACTGCCGTATATGTCCAGTGATACTGCCGTATATGTCCAGTGGCACTGCTGCATATGTCCAGTGGTAATGCGGTATATGTCCAGTGGTACTATCATATAATTCCAGTGATACTGCTGTATACATTATGTCCAGTGGTACTGCCATATAAATCCAGTGGTACTGATGTATAAATCCAGTCCAGTGATACTGCCGTATATGTCCAGTGATACTACCATATATATCCAATGGTACTGCCGTATATGTCCAGTGGTGCTGTCGTATAAATCCAGTGGTACCTGCGTATAATTCCAGTGGTTCTGCCTTATAAATCCAGTGGTACTGCCGTATAATTCCAGTGATACTGCCATATAATTCCAGTGATACTGCCATATAAATCCAGTCCAGTGGTACTGCCGTATAATTCCAGTGGTTCTGCCATATAATACCAGTGATACTGACGTTTAATTCCAGTGGTACTGGCGTATAAATCCAGTGGTACTGCCATATAATTCCAGTGATACTGCCGTATAATTCCAGTGGTACTGCCGTATAATTCCAGTGATACTGCTGTATAAATCCAGTCCAGTAGTACTGCCATATAAGTCCAGTGGTACTGCCGTATAATTCCAGTGATACTGCCATATAATTCCAGTGATACTGCCATATAAATCCAGTCCAGTGGTACTGCCGTATAATTCCAGAGGTACTGCCGTATAATTTCAGTGATACTGCCGTATAAATCCAATCTAGTGGTACTGCCGTATAAGTCCAGTGGTACAGCCATATAATTCAAGTGATACTGCCGTATAATTTCAGTGATACTGCCGTATATATCCAGTGATAGTGCCGTATAATTCCAGTGATACTGCCGTATAAATCCAGTCCAGTGGTACTGCCATATAAGTCCAGTGGTACTGCCGTATAATTCCAGTGATACTGTCATATAATTCCAGTGGTACTGCCGTGTAAATCCAGTGGTGCTGTCCTGTGCTATATATTATTTACCCCATTTAAAGGGGTTATTAATATTTAACCCAAATAATTTTTACAGGGTTTGCCCTGTGATGTGTAGGGATACGCTGTCCTGTGCCGCATATTGTGTTATATAACTCCAGAAAAATAATGGAGAACAAAAATTTGGAGTATAAAATAGGGACAGATGAAGAACCACTTCCTCCTAGTACTGAAGCTGCTGCCATTAGTCATGACATAGATGATGAATTGTCATAAACGTCGTCTGCCAATGCCGATGCCCAATGTGATAGTAGAGGGCATGTAAAATCCCAAAAGCCAAAGTTCAGTAAAAAGACATCCAAAAAATAAATTTTAATGGTCTGAGGAGAAACGTAAACTTGCTAATATGCCATTTATGACACGGAGTGGCAAGGAACAGCTAAGGCCCTGGCCTATGTTCATGACTAGTGGTTCAGCTTCACATGACAATGGAAGCCATCATCCTCCCTCTAGAAAAATTATAAGAGTTAAGCTGGCAAAAGCACAGCAAAGAACTGTGCGTTCTAAGATGGTATCACAAATCCCCAAGGAGAGTTTAAGTGTGTGAGCGGTTGCAATGCCTGACCTTCCCAACACTGGATGGAAAAAGGTGGCTCCTTCCACCATTTGCACACCCTCTGCAAGTGCTGGAAGTATCACCCACAATCCAGTTTCTGATATTCAAATTGAAGATGTCACTGTTGAAGTACACCAGGATGAGGATATGTGTGTTGCTGGCGCTGAGGAGAAAGCTGACGAGGAGGATTCTGATGTTGATGTGGTTTGTTTAAATCAGGCACTGGGGGAGATACCTGTTGTCCATGGGATGAATAAGCCCATTGTGATGCCTAGGCAAAATACCAAAAAAGCCACCTCTTCGGTGTGGAATTATTTCTCCACAAATCCGGACAACAGGTGTCAAGCTGTGTGTTGCCTCTGTCAGTCCGTAATAAGTAGGGGTAAGGACGTTAACCACCTAGGAACATCCTCCCTTATACGTCACCTGCTGTGCATTCATTAGAAGTCAGTGTCAAGTTCTGAAACTTTGGGTAAGAGCGTAAGCAGTCCACTGACACCTAAATCCCTTCTTCCTCTTGTACCCAAGCTCCTGCAAGCCACACTACCAACTCCCTCAATGTCAACCTTCTCCTCAGTCAGGAACATCAGTAGTCCTGCAGGCCATGTCACTAGCAAGACTGAGGAGTCCTCTCCTAACCGGGATTCCTTCGGAGGATCCTTGAGTGGTATGCCTACTGCTGCTGTTGCTTCCGCTGCTGTTGTTGCTGCTGGGAGTCAATCGTCATCCCAGAGGGGAAGTCGGAAGACCTCTTGTACTATTTCAAGTAAGCAATTGACTGTCCAACAGTCCTTTGCGAGGAAGATGAAATATGACAGCAGTCATTCTGTTGCAAAGTGGATAACTGAGGCCTTGACAGCTATGTTGGTGTTAGACGTGCATCCAGTATCCGCCATTAGTGCAGTGGGACTTAGAGAATTGATGGAGGTAGTGTGTCCCCAATACCAAATCCCATCTAGATTCCACTTCACTAGACAGGGGATACCAAGACTGTACAGAGACTTTAAAAAAAGTGTCCTCAGTGTCCTAAAAAATGCAGTTGTACCAACTGTTTTCTTAACCACAGACATGTGGACAAGTGGAGCAGGGCAGACTAAGGACTATATGACTGTGACAGCCCACTGAGTAGATGTATTGCCTCCCACAGCAACAACAGCAGCAGCAGCACCAGTAGCAGCATCTCACAAATGCCAACTCATTCCTAGGCATACGCTATGTATCACTGCTTTCCGGAAGAGTCACACCTCTTACGGAAACTGAGGGACATCATCGCACAATGGCTTACCCCACTTAAACTCTCTTGGGGATTTGTGATATCAGACAATGCCACCAATATTGTGTGTGCATTACATCTGGGCAAATTCCAGCACATCCCATGTTTGCACATACAAATAATTTGGTGGTACATCATTTTTTTTAAAATGAGAGGGGCGTGCAGGGGAGATGCAGTCAGTGGCTTGAAAAATTGTGGGCCACTTTTGACATTCAGCCCCCATGTGCAGAAGACTGGAGCACCAGCAAACACTCCTGAACCTGCCCTGCCATCACCTGAAGCAAGAGGTGGTAACGAGGTGGAATTCAACACTCTATATGGTTCAGAGGATGGAGGCACACCAAAAGGCCATTCAAGCATATACATCCACCTACGATATAGGCAATGGAGGGGGAATGCACCTGACTCAAGCGCAGTGGAGAATGATTTCTGTCTTGTGCCAGGTTCTCCAATCCTTTGAACTTGCCACACATGAAGTCAGTTCAGACACTGCCAGCTTGAGTCAGGTCATTCCCCTCATCAGGCTTTTGCAGAAGCAGCTGGAGAAATTGAAGGAGGAGCTAAGATGGAGCGATTCGCAAAGTATGTGGGACTTGTGGATGGAGCCCTTCATTCGCTTTGCCAGGATTCAAGGGTGGTCAATCTGTTGAAATCAGAGCACTACATTTTGGCCACCGTGCCCGATCCTAGGTTTAAAGCCTACATTGTATCTCTCTTTCCGACAGACACAAGTATGCAGAGGTTCAAAGACCTGCTGGTGAGAAAATTGTCAACTCAAGTGGAACGTGACCTGTCAACAGCTGCTCCTTTATTTTCTCCCGCAACTGGAGCTGCAAGGAAAATGATAAGATTTCCTAGCTCTCCCACTGGCGGTGATTCAGGGCAGTAAGGAGCGAAAGATGACATCTGGTCTGGACTGAAGGACCTGCCAACGATTACTGACATGTCTACTGTCACTACATATGATTTTGTCACCATTAAAAGAATGGTGGATGATTATATGAATGACAGCATCCAAGTAGCATGTCAGACTGTAGTATGTAGTATGTATACTGGCAGGAAAAAGAGACAATTTGGATGCCCTTGCACAAACTGGCTTTATTTTACCTAAGTTGCCACCCCTCCAGTGTGTACTCCGAAAGAGTGTTTAGTGCAGCCGGTAACCTTGTCAGCGATTGGCTTAGGAGGTTACTTCCACAAAATGTGGAGAAGATGATGTTCATCAAAATGAATTATAAATTCCTCCAGGAAGACCTTTACCAGCAATTGCTTCCAGAAAGTACACAGGGACCTGTGATGGTGGATTCCAGTGGGGACGAATTAATACTCTGTGAGGAGGCGGATGTATACACTGGAAGGGGTGAAGAATCAGAGGATGAGGATGAGGTCGACATCTTGCCTCTGTAGAGCCAGTTTGTGCAAGGAGAGATTTATTGCTTCTTTTTTGGTGGGGCCCAAACATACCAGTAATTTCAGCCACAGTCATGTGGCAGACGCAGACCCTGTCGCTGAAATGATTGGTTTGTTAAATTGCGCATGTCCTGTTTACACAACATATGGGTTGGTGGGAGGGCCCAAGGACAATTCCATCTTGCACCTCTTTTTCTTCTTTGCATTATGTGCTGTTTGGGGACTAGTTTTTTAAAGTGCCATCCTGTCTGACACTTCCGTACAACTCCAAGGTTACTGCTGTAAAAGTCCAGGGGTACTGCCGTATAAGTCCAGGGGTACTGCCATATAAGTCCAGTCCAGTGGTGCTGTCTTGTGCTGCATCAGTCCAGTGGTGCTGTCACGATCCGGGTATCTGGACGCCATTTCTTACCCATCAGATGCCTCCTAAGGCTGGCTCAGCGCTCCAGGACCGGATCCCATCTGTTATCCTAATGTTCACATTCCTGCATCCTCTCCTGTCTCTCTGAGACGCTGTCACAGTAACGCCTTATTACATCTGGCATGGCGTCTCCCGCGGCCTCCGCCGCCGTCCCTGAGCTTCTGCATGCAGAGTGTCAGAGTGGCGATTACGTCAGCCGCGGCCTCCGCTGTGTCCGCGTGGTTGGATGTGCACTTGTCAGCCTGGCGTCTCCTGTCTCCAGTGGCCGGCGCCGCCATTACTGTTTTCATTACCACATGGATTACAAACCAAACTTCCCTCCAAGTGTCTGCATGGGCGCAGCCATCTTGGATTCTGTCAGCTGATCATTTCCTCCAATCTGTTGTCAGTATTGTTAATCTGCATAATTGCCTAGCCAATCCCTTCCTTGCTGCAGGTATAAATACACTGTGCCTGAGCAAGGAAGGCGTCAGTGCTTTGGTTGTCAAACCTAGTTCCTGTTTGTCTCTCTCCTGTGATTGTCTTCCAGGTTCCAGCTCCTGTCTCAAGACTTCCACCATAGAGACCCGCACCAGCATTCCACCTGCGGTGTAGCCTGACTCTCCAATCCATTGTGGATTCATCTGTTTCCAGCTACAACATTACCTGCTTCCAGCTCAGCTTCCAGCAGAGTACAGCTTCCCTTAAAGGGCCGGTGTCCTTTCTACACTTTACCACTCTCCACCGGTATTATTATTTCTCCGCTCTCAAGTTCTACATTTCAGTTCATATTTCATCGCTCCCAAGTTCATTTATTATTTAACTGGTTCCAGCCAGTATCCACTCCGTGCTAACAACAGTCTGGTTCCAGCCAGTATCCACAGCAGCTGTTTTACCTTCAGCAACCCAGCTTTTCCTGGAACACCAGCTGGCACAATCCTGGGTTATCTCCATTGCTACAGTCGGGCCTGGTAAGGACTTTCCATCTAGAAGATCATAAGAACTATCTCACACTACCAGTGCCCTGTGGCTCCTGCCATCCTGTAGTACCCAGGAACTGTATTTATTATTTGCTGACTTTTACGTTTTCTTTTACTGCTGCTGTGTTGCGGAGTTGTCATAATAAACATCATTGACTTTTATCCAAGTTGTCGTGGTCACGTCTTCGGGCAGTTATTATTCATGTTACTTACATGTCCAGGGGTCTGATACAACCTCCCAGGTTCCGGTACATCTCAGCCCCTACAACTGAGGCTGCCTCCCGTCAGCTCAGGCCCTCAGTTGTGACAGTAAGCACTGACCTAATGAATCCAGCCGGAGACCAGGATCAAGCGGCCAGGCCGATGCAAGAACTGGCAGCCCGACTAGAACATCAGGAGGCTGCACAGGGCCACATCATCCGCTGTCTCCAGGATCTCTCTACTCGGCTGGATGGGATTCAGACAACTCTCCGTGGATCAGGCGCATCTGGTGCGTCAACCACAGTGACTCCAGCTATAACCCCACCCACCTTACCCATTTCTGCTCCACGTCTTCATCTTCCAACGCCAGCAAAATTTGACGGATCTCCAAGATTCTGCAGGGGATTTCTCAACCAGTGTGAGATTCAGTTTGAGCTACAACCTGGCAATTTTCCCAGTGACCGTACAAAAATTGCCTACATCATCTCTCTTCTCAGTGGCTCCGCCCTTGACTGGGCATCACCGTTATGGGAGAGGTCCGACACCCTGCTATCTTCTTACACTGCATTCGTGTCAACATTCAGGCGCATCTTCGACGAGCCAGGCCGGGTAACCTCAGCTTCATCCGAGATTCTCCGTTTACGCCAGGGGTCACGTACTGTAGGACAATATCTGATACAGTTCCAGATCCTGGCATCCGAACTGGCATGGAACGACGAGGCCCTGTATGCTGCATTCTGGCATGGCTTATCTGAGCTTATTAAAGATGAGTTAGCTACCAGAGACTTACCTTCTTAGTTAGATGAGCTAATCTCACTCTGCACGAAAGTTGATTTACGTTTCAGAGAGAGAGCAACTGAGCGTGGAAGATCATCTGCTCCAAAATCTTCTGCTCCTCCTCCTCGTCAACTGTCACCATCTAAAGATGAGCCCATGCAAATTGGCCGTTCCCGTTTAACTCCTGCTGAGCGCCGAAGACGTCTCTCTGAGTCTCTTTGTCTTTACTGTGCAGCTCCGTCTCACACCATCAATGCCTGTCCCGAACGTCCGGGAAAACTCCAAACCCTAGCTCGCCCAGGAGAGGGCCGGCTAGGAGTAATGATCTCCTCTCCATCTCCTCATGATTGTAATCTCCCAGTCTGGCTTCAAGTTGCTCAACGTTATCGGAACGTCATTGCTCTCCTTGATTCCGGAGCAGCTGGGAACTTTATTACTGAAGCCTATGTTAAACGGTGGTCCCTACCCACCGAGAGACTTCCTTCCTCCTTTTCCTTAACTGCCGTGGATGGCAGTAAAATTTTTGATACTGTTATTGCTCTAAGGACTCTACCAGTTCGTCTGAGAGTGGGAGTTCTTCATTCCGAACTTATTTCACTTTTAGTGATTCCAAGAGCCACACATCCTGTGGTCCTGGGCCTTCCATGGCTCCGTCTTCACAATCCTACAATTGATTGGACGACTACGCAAATCCTGGCATGGGGTTCCTCCTGTGCAGAGACATGTTTGTTTAAAGTATTGCCTGTCTGTTCTTCCTCCCCCAGGTCGTCTGATGTTCCACCTCCTCCATATCAAGATTTCACGGATGTGTTCAGTAAAGCTTCTGCTGATATCCTTCCTCCTCATAGAGAATGGGACTGCCCAATTGATCTCGTTCCAGGGAAGGTTCCACCTCGAGGCCGAACTTATCCGTTGTCTCTGCCTGAGACGCATTCTATGGAGGAATACATTAAAGAGAACCTAGCAAAGGGGTTCATTCGACCTTCTTCTTCCCCAGCCGGCGCAGGCTTCTTTTTTGTAAAAAAGAAAGATGGTGGTCTGCGGCCGTGCATCGACTACAGAGGTTTGAACGACATTACCATCAAGAACCGTTATCCTTTACCCCTGATTACTGAGCTCTTTGACAGAGTTAGCGGAGCTACCATCTTTACAAAGCTGGACTTGCGAGGTGCATACAATCTCATCCGGATCCGTGAGGGTGACGAGTGGAAGACCGCCTTTAACACCCGTGACGGACATTATGAGTACCTCGTCATGCCCTTCGGATTGAGCAATGCTCCAGCTGTCTTCCAGCATTTTGTCAATGAGATTTTCAGAGACATTCTATACCGTCATGTCGTGGTCTATCTAGACGATATCCTCATTTTTGCCAACGATTTAGAGGAACATCGTTTTTGGGTTAAAGAGGTTCTGTCCCGTCTCCGTGTCAATCATCTCTATTGCAAATTAGAAAAATGCGTCTTTGAAGTCAAGTCCATTCCGTTTCTAGGGTACATTGTGTCCGGTTCCGGACTAGAGATGGATCCTGAGAAACTACAAGCAATTCAGAATTGGCCGGTACCCTTAACCCTCTTAGGGGTCCAGAGGTTCTTAGGGTCCGCCAATTATTACCGAAAGTTTATACGAGACTTTTCCACCATTGTGGCGCCTATTACTGCTTTCACCAAGAAGGGTGCTAACCCATCCAAGTGGTCTGAAGAAGCCATGCAAGCTTTTCATCTTTTAAAACAGAGGTTCATCTCTGCGCCTGTCCTGAAACAGCCTGACATCGACTCTCCTTTCATCCTAGAGGTGGATGCCTCCTCCGTTGGAGTAGGAGCGGTGTTATCTCAGAGGGCTAAAGATGGCCATTTACACCCTTGCAGTTTCTTCTCCCGGAAGTTCTCCCCAGCTGAGCGCAACTATGCCATTGGCGACCAGGAGTTGCTAGCCATCAAGCTCGCTCTAGAAGAGTGGAGGTATCTGTTGGAGGGAGCTTCTCATTCAATCACCATACTTACAGACCACAAGAACCTTTTATACCTGAAGGGCGCACAATGTCTCAACCCTCGTCAGGCCAGATGGGCACTTTTCTTTTCCAGGTTCGACTTTAAACTCCAGTTCTGTCCGGGCTCTCAGAATCGCATGGCCGATGCCCTTTCCCGCTCATGGGAGCAAGAAAATGAGTCAGAGTCTTCAGACAAGCATCCTATTATAAATCCGTTGGCATTCTCCACGGTAGGGATGGACTCTACGCCCCCATCAGGGAAAAGTTTTGTGAAGCCGATGCTAAGGAAGAAGCTCATGCATTGGGCCCATGCTTCCCGTTTTGCCGGACATACAGGTATCCAAAAAACCCTGGAGTTTATCTCTAGGTCCTATTGGTGGCCAACTCTGAAAAAGGACGTCTTGGAGTTTATTGCATCTTGCCCAAAGTGTGCCCAACATAAAGTATCCCGCCAGTCGCCTGCGGGGCAACTGGTTCCACTATCCGTTCCCCGTCGACCATGGACCCACTTGTCGATGGATTTCATTACAGACTTACCCATGTGCAACAAGTTCAATACCATCTGGGTGGTAGTTGACCGGTTCACCAAGATGGCACACTTCATTCCTCTCACCGGTCTTCCGTCAGCTTCCAAGTTGGCTCAAGTATTCATACAAGAGATCTTCCGACTCCACGGTCTTCCTGAAGAAATTATCTCAGATCGAGGAGTTCAATTCACAGCCAAATTCTGGCGAAGTTTATGTCAAGTCCTCCAAGTCAAGCTAAAGTTTTCCACGGCTTACCATCCTCAGACCAATGGTCAAACCGAGAGGGTGAATCAGGACTTGGAGGCCTTCCTCCGCATCTATGTGTCCTCCTCTCAAGATGACTGGGTTCAATTACTTCCCTGGGCCGAGTTCTGTCATAACAACCAGTATCATTCTTCATCTGCTTCAACACCATTCTTCACTAACTTTGGATTCCACCCTAAAGTCCCTGAGTTCCAACCGCTTCCAGCAACTTCTGTTCCCGCAGTGGATATCACCTTGCATCAGTTTGCCAATATCTGGAAGAGCGTACGATCAGCTCTGCTCAAGGCATCGTTCAGGTACAAGAAGTTTGCGGATAAGAAGCGTCGAGCAGTTCCTGCTCTCAAGGTGGGTGATCGGGTATGGTTATCCACGAAGAATTTGAGGTTAAGAGTTCCCAGTATGAAGTTTGCACCTCGCTATATCAGTCCTTTCAAGATTGAACAAGTCATCAATCCTGTTGCTTACAGACTCCAGTTGCCTCCCTTCTTAAAAATACCCAGGACATTCCATGTTTCCCTGTTGAAACCGCTGATCTTGAATCGGTTTCATTCCTCACTTCCTCCAACTCCGAAAGTCCAAACTCAACGAGGCGTTGAGTATGAAGTGGCCAAGATCCTGGACTCACGTCACCGTTACGGTCAACTACAATATCTTATTGACTGGAAGGGTTATGGTCCTGAGGAACGTTCATGGACCAATGCTTCTGATGTCCATGCTCCTGCCTTGGTCCGGAGATTCCATTCCAAGTTTCCTCAAAAGCCAAAGAAGTGTCCTGGGGCCACTCCTAAAGGGGGGGGTGCTGTCACGATCCGGGTATCTGGACGCCATTTCTTACCCATCAGATGCCTCCTAAGGCTGGCTCAGCGCTCCAGGACCGGATCCCATCTGTTATCCTAATGTTCACATTCCTGCATCCTCTCCTGTCTCTCTGAGACGCTGTCACAGTAACGCCTTATTACATCTGGCATGGCGTCTCCCGCGGCCTCCGCCGCCGTCCCTGAGCTTCTGCATGCAGAGTGTCAGAGTGGCGATTACGTCAGCCGCGGCCTCCGCTGTGTCCGCGTGGTTGGATGTGCACTTGTCAGCCTGGCGTCTCCTGTCTCCAGTGGCCGGCGCCGCCATTACTGTTTTCATTACCACATGGATTACAAACCAAACTTCCCTCCAAGTGTCTGCATGGGCGCAGCCATCTTGGATTCTGTCAGCTGATCATTTCCTCCAATCTGTTGTCAGTATTGTTAATCTGCATAATTGCCTAGCCAATCCCTTCCTTGCTGCAGGTATAAATACACTGTGCCTGAGCAAGGAAGGCGTCAGTGCTTTGGTTGTCAAACCTAGTTCCTGTTTGTCTCTCTCCTGTGATTGTCTTCCAGGTTCCAGCTCCTGTCTCAAGACTTCCACCATAGAGACCCGCACCAGCATTCCACCTGCGGTGTAGCCTGACTCTCCAATCCATTGTGGATTCATCTGTTTCCAGCTACAACATTACCTGCTTCCAGCTCAGCTTCCAGCAGAGTACAGCTTCCCTTAAAGGGCCGGTGTCCTTTCTACACTTTACCACTCTCCACCGGTATTATTATTTCTCCGCTCTCAAGTTCTACATTTCAGTTCATATTTCATTGCTCCCAAGTTCATTTATTATTTAACTGGTTC
This sequence comes from Pseudophryne corroboree, assembly GCF_028390025.1. Classification (NCBI taxonomy): domain Eukaryota; kingdom Metazoa; phylum Chordata; class Amphibia; order Anura; family Myobatrachidae; genus Pseudophryne; species Pseudophryne corroboree. The sequence continues at coordinate 440,263,850 of NC_086447.1, forward strand.
CAGCCAGTATCCACTCCGTGCTAACAACAGTCTGGTTCCAGCCAGTATCCACAGCAGCTGTTTTACCTTCAGCAACCCAGCTTTTCCTGGAACACCAGCTGGCACAATCCTGGGTTATCTCCATTGCTACAGTCGGGCCTGGTAAGGACTTTCCATCTAGAAGATCATAAGAACTATCTCACATTACCAGTGCCCTGTGGCTCCTGCCATCCTGTAGTACCCAGGAACTGTATTTATTATTTGTGACTTTTACGTTTTCTTTTACTGCTGCTGTGTTGCTGAGTTGTCATAATAAACATCATTGACTTTTATCCAAGTTGTCGTGGTCACGCCTTCGGGCAGTTATTATTCATGTTACTTACATGTCCAGGGGTCTGATACAACCTCCCAGGTTCCGGTACATCTCAGCCCCTACAACTGAGGCTGCCTCCCGTCAGCTCAGGCCCTCAGTTGTGACAGTAAGCACTGACCTAATGAATCCAGCCGGAGACCAGGATCAAGCGGCCAGGCCGATGCAAGAACTGGCAGCCCGACTAGAACATCAGGAGGCTGCACAGGGCCACATCATCCGCTGTCTCCAGGATCTCTCTACTCGGCTGGATGGGATTCAGACAACTCTCCGTGGATCAGGCGCATCTGGTGCGTCAACCACAGTGACTCCAGCTATAACCCCACCCACCTTACCCATTTCTGCTCCACGTCTTCATCTTCCAACGCCAGCAAAATTTGACGGATCTCCAAGATTCTGCAGGGGATTTCTCAACCAGTGTGAGATTCAGTTTGAGCTATAACCTGGCAATTTTCCCAGTGACCGTACAAAAATTGCCTACATCATCTCTCTTCTCAGTGGCTCCGCCCTTGACTGGGCATCACCGTTATGGGAGAGGTCCGACACCCTGCTATCTTCGTACACTGCATTCGTGTCAACATTCAGGCGCATCTTCGACGAGCCAGGCCGGGTAACCTCAGCTTCATCCGAGATTCTCCGTTTACGCCAGGGGTCACGTACTGTAGGACAATATCTGATACAGTTCCAGATCCTGGCATCCGAACTGGCATGGAACGACGAGGCCCTGTGTGCTGCATTCTGGCATGGCTTATCTGAGCTTATTAAAGATGAGTTAGCTACCAGAGACTTACCTTCTAAGTTAGATGAGCTAATCTCACTCTGCACGAAAGTTGATTTACGTTTCAGAGAGAGAGCAACTGAGCGTGGAAGATCATCTGCTCCAAAATCTTCTGCTCCTCCTCCTCGTCAACTGTCACCATCTAAAGATGAGCCCTTCAAATTGGCCGTTCCCGTTTAACTCCTGCTGAGCGCCGAAGACGTCTCTCTGAGTCTCTTTGTCTTTACTGTGCAGCTCCGTCTCACACCATCAATGCCTGTCCCGAACGTCCGGGAAAACTCCAAACCCTAGCTCGCCCAGGAGAGGGCCGGCTAGGAGTAATGATCTCCTCTCCATCTCCTCATGATTGTAATCTCCCAGTCTCGCTTCAAGTTGCTCAACGTTATCGGAACGTCATTGCTCTCCTTGATTCCGGAGCAGCTGGGAACTTTATTACTGAAGCCTATGTTAAACGGTGGTCCCTACCCACCGAGAGACTTCCTTCCTCCTTTTCCTTAACTGCCGTGGATGGCAGTAAAATTTTTGATACTGTTATTGCTCTAAGGACTCTACCAGTTTGTCTGAGAGTGGGAGTTCTTCATTCCGAACTTATTTCACTTTTAGTGATTCCAAGAGCCACACATCCTGTGGTCCTGGGCCTTCCATGGCTCCGTCTTCACAATCCTACAATTGATTGGACGACTACGCAAATCCTGGCATGGGGTTCCTCCTGTGCAGAGACATGTTTGTTTAAAGTATTGCCTGTCTGTTCTTCCTCCCACAGGTCGTCTGATGTTCCACCTCCTCCATATCAAGATTTCACGGATGTGTTCAGTAAAGCTTCTGCTGATATCCTTCCTCCTCATAGAGAATGGGACTGCCCGATTAATCTCGTTCCAGGGAAGGTTCCACCTCGAGGCCGAACTTATCCGTTGTCTCTGCCTGAGACGCATTCTATGGAGGAATACATTAAAGAGAACCTAGCAAAGGGGTTCATTCGACCTTCTTCTTCCCCAGCCGGCGCAGGCTTCTTTTTTGTAAAAAAGAAAGATGGTGGTCTGCGGCCGTGCATCGACTACAGAGGTTTGAACGACATTACCATCAAGAACCGTTATCCTTTACCCCTGATTACTGAGCTCTTTGACAGAGTTAGCGGAGCTACCATCTTTACAAAGCTGGACTTGCGAGGTGCATACAATCTCATCCGGATCCGTGAGGGTGACGAGTGGAAGACCGCCTTTAACACCCGTGACGGACATTATGAGTACCTCATCATGCCCTTCGGATTGAGCAATGCTCCAGCTGTCTTCCAGCATTTTGTCAATGAGATTTTCAGAGACATTCTATACCGTCATGTCGTGGTCTATCTAGACGATATCCTCATTTTTGCCAACGATTTAGAGGAACATCGTTTTTGGGTTAAAGAGGTTCTGTCCCGTCTCCGTGTCAATCATCTCTATTGCAAATTAGAAAAATGCGTCTTTGAAGTCAAGTCCATTCCGTTTCTAGGGTACATTGTGTCCGGTTCCGGACTAGAGATGGATCCTGAGAAACTACAAGCAATTCAGAATTGGCCGGTACCCTTAACCCTCAAAGGGGTCCAGAGGTTCTTAGGGTTCGCCAATTATTACCGAAAGTTTATACGAGACTTTTCCACCATTGTGGCGCCTATTACTGCTTTCACCAAGAAGGGTGCTAACCCGTCCAAGTGGTCTGAAGAAGCCATGCAAGCTTTTCATCTTTTAAAACAGAGGTTCATCTCTGCGCCTGTCCTGAAACAGCCTGACATCGACTCTCCTTTCATCCTAGAGGTGGATGCCTCCTCCGTTGGAGTAGGAGCGGTGTTATCTCAGAGGGCTAAAGATGGCCATTTACACCCTTGCAGTTTCTTCTCCCGGAAGTTCTCCCCAGCTGAGCGCAACTATGCCATTGGCGACCAGGAGTTGCTAGCCATCAAGCTCGCTCTAGAAGAGTGGAGGTATCTGTTGGAGGGAGCTTCTCATTCAATCACCATACTTACAGACCACAAGAACCTTTTATACCTGAAGGGCGCACAATGTCTCAACCCTCGTCAGGCCAGATGGGCACTTTTCTTTTCCAGGTTCGACTTTAAACTCCAGTTCTGTCCGGGCTCTCAGAATCGCAAGGCCGATGCCCTTTCCCGCTCATGGGAGCAAGAAAATGAGTCAGAGTCTTCAGACAAGCATCCTATTATAAATCCGTTGGCATTCTCCACGGTAGGGATGGACTCTACGCCCCCATCAGGGAAAAGTTTTGTGAAGCCGATGCTAAGGAAGAAGCTCATGCATTGGGCCCATGCTTCCCGTTTTGCCGGACATACAGGTATCCAAAAAACCCTGGAGTTTATCTCTAGGTCCTATTGGTGGCCAACTCTGAAAAAGGACGTCTTGGAGTTTATTGCATCTTGCCCAAAGTGTGCCCAACATAAAGTATCCCGCCAGTCGCCTGCGGGGCAACTGGTTCCACTATCCGTTCCCCGTCGACCATGGACCCACGTGTCGATGGATTTCATTACAGACTTACCCATGTGCAACAAGTTCAATACCATCTGGGTGGTAGTTGACCGGTTCACCAAGATGGCACACTTCATTCCTCTCACCGGTCTTCCGTCAGCTTCCAAGTTGGCTCAAGTATTCATACAAGAGATCTTCCGACTCCACGGTCTTCCTGAAGAAATTATCTCAGATCGAGGAGTTCAATTCACAGCCAAATTCTGGCGAAGTTTATGTCAAGTCCTCCAAGTCAAGCTAAAGTTTTCCACGGCTTACCATCCTCAGACCAATGGTCAAACCGAGAGGGTGAATCAGGACTTGGAGGCCTTCCTCCGCATCTATGTGTCCTCCTCTCAAGATGACTGGGTTCAATTACTTCCCTGGGCCGAGTTCTGTCATAACAACCAGTATCATTCTTCATCTGCTTCAACACCATTCTTCACTAACTTTGGATTCCACCCTAAAGTCCCTGAGTTCCAACCGCTTCCAGCAACTTCTGTTCCCGCAGTGGATATTACCTTGCATCAGTTTGCCAATATCTGGAAGAGCGTACGATCAGCTCTGCTCAAGGCATCGTTCAGGTACAAGAAGTTTGCGGATAAGAAGCGTCGAGCAGTTCCTGCTCTCAAGGTGGGTGATCGGGTATGGTTATCCACGAAGAATTTGAGGTTAAGAGTTCCCAGTATGAAGTTTGCACCTCGCTATATCGGTCCTTTCAAGATTGAACAAGTCATCAATCCTGTTGCTTACAGACTCCAGTTGCCTCCCTTCTTAAAAATACCAAGGACATTCCATGTTTCCCTGTTGAAACCGCTGATCTTGAATCGGTTTCATTCCTCACTTCCTCCAACTCCGAAAGTCCAAACTCAACGAGGCGTTGAGTATGAAGTGGCCAAGATCCTGGACTCACGTCACCGTTACGGTCAACTACAATATCTTATTGACTGGAAGGGTTATGGTCCTGAGGAACGTTCATGGACCAATGCTTCTGATGTCCATGCTCCTGCCTTGGTCCGGAGATTCCATTCCAAGTTTCCTCAAAAGCCAAAGAAGTGTCCTGGGGCCACTCCTAAAGGGGGGGGTGCTGTCACGATCCGGGTATCTGGACGCCATTTCTTACCCATCAGATGCCTCCTAAGGCTGGCTCAGCGCTCCAGGACCGGATCCCATCTGTTATCCTAATGTTCACATTCCTGCATCCTCTCCTGTCTCTCTGAGACGCTGTCACAGTAACGCCTTATTACATCTGGCATGGCGTCTCCCGCGGCCTCCGCCGCCGTCCCTGAGCTTCTGCATGCAGAGTGTCAGAGTGGCGATTACGTCAGCCGCGGCCTCCGCTGTGTCCGCGTGGTTGGATGTGCACTTGTCAGCCTGGCGTCTCCTGTCTCCAGTGGCCGGCGCCGCCATTACTGTTTTCATTACCACATGGATTACAAACCAAACTTCCCTCCAAGTGTCTGCATGGGCGCAGCCATCTTGGATTCTGTCAGCTGATCATTTCCTCCAATCTGTTGTCAGTATTGTTAATCTGCATAATTGCCTAGCCAATCCCTTCCTTGCTGCAGGTATAAATACACTGTGCCTGAGCAAGGAAGGCGTCAGTGCTTTGGTTGTCAAACCTAGTTCCTGTTTGTCTCTCTCCTGTGATTGTCTTCCAGGTTCCAGCTCCTGTCTCAAGACTTCCACCATAGAGACCCGCACCAGCATTCCACCTGCGGTGTAGCCTGACTCTCCAATCCATTGTGGATTCATCTGTTTCCAGCTACAACATTACCTGCTTCCAGCTCAGCTTCCAGCAGAGTACAGCTTCCCTTAAAGGGCCGGTGTCCTTTCTACACTTTACCACTCTCCACCGGTATTATTATTTCTCCGCTCTCAAGTTCTACATTTCAGTTCATATTTCATCGCTCCCAAGTTCATTTATTATTTAACTGGTTCCAGCCAGTATCCACTCCGTGCTAACAACAGTCTGGTTCCAGCCAGTATCCACAGCAGCTGTTTTACCTTCAGCAACCCAGCTTTTCCTGGAACACCAGCTGGCACAATCCTGGGTTATCTCCATTGCTACAGTCGGGCCTGGTAAGGACTTTCCATCTAGAAGATCATAAGAACTATCTCACACTACCAGTGCCCTGTGGCTCCTGCCATCCTGTAGTACCCAGGAACTGTATTTATTATTTGCTGACTTTTACGTTTTCTTTTACTGCTGCTGTGTTGCGGAGTTGTCATAATAAACATCATTGACTTTTATCCAAGTTGTCGTGGTCACGCCTTCGGGCAGTTATTATTCATGTTACTTACATGTCCAGGGGTCTGATACAACCTCCCAGGTTCCGGTACATCTCAGCCCCTACAACTGAGGCTGCCTCCCGTCAGCTCAGGCCCTCAGTTGTGACAGGTGCTGTCTTGTGCTGCCATAAGTCCAGTGGTGGTGTCCTGGGCTGTATATTATTTATTCCTAATAAAAGGGTTATATACATTACTTATATTATCCAAATAATTTTTACAGGGTTTGCACTGTGTTGAGTAGGGGTACGCTTGCCTGTGCTGCATATTATTATGATAGCTCCAAATAAAAGTGTTATTATTATCCAAATTAATTTTACAGGCTTTGCTGCTGTGTGTGTGTGTGTGTGTGTGTGTGTGTGTGGTTTAGGGGTACGCTCTCCTGTGCCACCAATATTGTTTGTGTATTACATTTGGGCAAATTCCAGCACATCCCATGTTTTTTGTGCCGCACACTTTTTCTCCTTTGCAGGATGTGCTGTTTGGGGACTAGTTTTTTTAAGTGCCATCCTTTCTGCAACTGTAGTGCCACTCCTAGATTTGCCAGGTGTTCGTGCCTCTCACTTGTGTCGCTTAGCTTAGTCATACAGCTACCTCATTGCTCCTTTTTTACTTCTTTGCATGATGTGCTGTTTTGGGCCTATTTTTTAAATTTGCCATCCTGTCTGCCACTGCAGTGCCACTCCTAGATGGGCCAGGTGTTTGTGCCGCACACGTGTGTCACTTAGCTTAGTCATACAGCCACCTCAGTGCAACCTTTTAGCCTAAAAACAATATTGTGAGGTGTGAGGTGTTCAGAATAGACTGGAAATGAGTGGAAATGAATGTTATTAAGGTTAATAATACCGTAGGATCAAAATTACCCCCAAATTCTATGATTTTAGCTGTTTTTTTTTTTTTTTAAATCATCCAGATCCAAAACCAAAACACGATAGGGTGGTTTTGGCAAAACCAATCCAGATCCAAAACACGAGCATGGAACCAAAACCCAAACACAAAACACAAAAAGTGCCCGCCGCACATGTCTATATACAGCTATACCTATCATATTATAAACCGTAACCCTCTGTCCATTTTGTTAGACATTTTACAGACATTAGTTCACTTATAAGATACATGTACCTTTAAACAGAGTTTGGAAATCAACAGACTTATTGTGTGTAATAGAATTTGAATTAGCACAAAATAAGTATACAGATGTGGATAAATCCACAGGGAACCAGCGCTCAAACCCTATTTGTAGTGGTGAATGTACGGTTATAAAGTGAAACTAAAATCAATAATGAAAAAGCAGGTAATATACTTAAGGTTGTTTATTCTAAGATGCTGAGATACTTTCTTTCCCAACAGGTATAAATTCGGTTTAAAGTCAATCAGTGATTGGGGCACGCTCCTGGTTTGAGCTTAAATTCTGAAGTGCAAGGTTCAATTGAAAGAACAAATGCTGTAATCTTTGTAAAGTCGAAAAAAAAAAAAAAGAAAAATGCCACAAAAAAATATTAATGATAATATGTACTAAAGTCCAAACGGTTTACAAGTCTATACAGACAGCGGCGTCCCGCTAATCTGTGCTCTGAAGTGAAGGATTCTCTTGTGAAGTGATGAACAGTTGACAGCGGTAGTGTATGCTTTGGTTAGAGTGGAGAATAAGGACCCTGGACTGGCGCTATTCCTCCTGCAGCACGTCCCACAGTAGAGCGCCCGAATCAGGCCCGCTCTGTGGGGCCGCTGACCTGGGGTGTGCGCCTGTCACAGAGGCGAAGTGGACCCGGCCGGAGCTCTCCGAGCGGCTGGCTGCGCCTCTCCTCCTCCTACAGGGACTTACCTTCTCCCTTCCCCTCCGCCTTCCACTCTCCGCTGTCTCGGGCTTCTTCCGTCGCCTGGCAACCGGTTGCTTCCGGAACTCCGGATCACGTGACCGGATGGTTTGCGGAAAGGATTAGCAGTACTGTCCTTCTTTGTAGTGAATATTCGTCCTCAGTCCAATGTAGTATAGATGGGTAGCTCCAACGCGTTTCGACCTGTTAGGGTCTTCCAGAGGAAGACCCTAACAGGTCGAAACGCGTTGGAGCTACCCATCTATACTACATTGGACTGAGGACGAATATTCACTACAAAGAAGGACAGTACTGCTAATCCTTTCCGCAAACCATCCGGTCACGTGATCCGGAGTTCCGGAAGCAACCGGTTGCCAGGCGACGGAAGAAGCCCGAGACAGCGGAGAGTGGAAGGCGGAGGGGAAGGGAGAAGGTAAGTCCCTGTAGGAGGAGGAGAGGCGCAGCCAGCCGCTCGGAGAGCTCCGGCCGGGTCCACTTCGCCTCTGTGACAGGCGCACACCCCAGGTCAGCGGCCCCACAGAGCGGGCCTGATTCGGGCGCTCTACTGTGGGACGTGCTGCAGGAGGAATAGCGCCAGTCCAGGGTCCTTATTCTCCACTCTAACCAAAGCATACACTACCGCTGTCAACTGTTCATCACTTCACAAGAGAATCCTTCACTTCAGAGCACAGATTAGCGGGACGCCGCTGTCTGTATAGACTTGTAAACCGTTTGGACTTTAGTACATATTATCATTAATATTTTTTTGTGGCATTTTTCTTTTTTTTTTTTTTTCGACTTTACAAAGATTACAGCATTTGTTCTTTCAATTGAACCTTGCACTTCAGAATTTAAGCTCAAACCAGGAGCGTGCCCCAATCACTGATTGACTTTAAACCGAATTTATACCTGTTGGGAAAGAAAGTATCTCAGCATCTTAGAATAAACAACCTTAAGTATATTACCTGCTTTTTCATTATTGATTTTAGTTTCACTTTATAACCGTACATTCACCACTACAAATAGGGTTTGAGCGCTGGTTCCCTGTGGATTTATCCACATCTGTATACTTACCATTTAAGGGGGGGTGGGACACCCCTCATTACCAGCAGCACACCCCGCCTCAGATTAACACCTCAGTGCGCAGAGAACCCATTTCTGTATATTAGCACAAAATAAGACTAACCAGCTTCTAGATGGTACCCTGTCCTAATATGAGCATAAAACTGTAGAAAAATTCTACTAGGCTGTATTAGATCAATGGGAGTATTAAGAGAATTGGGAGTAACCAGGTGTTATAAAAACAGTGCATCCCTCTGTTGATGTCTTTTGACCCGGGCTGACAGGATGTACCTCTCAGTCTGTACATGGGCGTTGTCTTTTAAATAAATAATTAATTGTTTTATCATTCTGACTTCAATTCAGTCTTTTACTTAGATGCAACAAGGAAACAAATGATTAAAATTAGGATTCAACAACCCCAATAAACAAGCAATTAATGTTCTATAACATTATACAGTAGATATGTTTTACTTTCCAAAAGCAAAAATGTTGGTGTTTTGAAATGGCTGATTTTCCATTTAAAAAAACAGTTAAAAAATTATAGAAAGCAATTTTTTAAAGCAACTAAATGTTCTTGTTATGTATAGAGGTGCATAAAGATGCATGCAAGCTAATTTTTTTTAAATGTAATTTGAAGACACTTTAAAAAAAATTGTGAAAAAAAAACTGTAACTCCCAGCTGCAATGTTAAAAAGAAAAATTCACTACCCCAATGTAATCCTATAAAAAGAGAAAATCGGGCACACCTTTATAGTTCTAGTAATATAGGCCCTCATTCCGAGTTGATCACACCAAGCAAATTTTTGCTGCTGGTGCGATCAACTAATCTCCGCCTATGGGGGAGTGTATTTTAGCATAGCAGGGCTGCGAACACTTGTGTAGCCCTGCTATGCTAAAAAAGTTTCCTGCAAAACAAGACCAAGGTAAGAGTTACTTACCCTGTGCGACGGCTCCAGCAATGAAGGTCCCAGTCTTGACGTCAGACATCCGCCCATCAAACGCCTCAACACGCCTGCATTGGACTCACCATGCCTGGAAAACGGTGAGTATCCACCCTGGAACGCCTCCCGCCTGTCCATCTTTTTGTGATCGCCGCTGTGATCACATTTGTCACTGGCGGCATCGTTGCCCGGCGACAATCTTCACCAGGCAATGACGCGCATGCGAAGAACCGCTGCGTGCGAATGGGTCGGAATGACCCCCATAGTCACTTTTGTTAAAAAACGTTAGCTGCTCCAATGGGACAATCTGAATGTCAATTAGATAAATCAATAAACTTGTTACTCTCATAGAAGGTAGCAAACAAGGAGCGCTTATAGAGTAAAAATAAAATAAATATATAAATTTTTATCAGATATAAGGAATATATATATATATATATATATATATATATTAGTGCTGGACAACGATTACATTTTTTAATCGCAATTAATCGCAGGATTTCATGCGATTAATAGCGATTAATCGTATTGTTAGCCGACTAAAGTCAATAATGAATTCAAAAGTGGTGTATTGCGCACTTTTAGTACTTCTATATGAACAACAGTGCAAAAACATTAAACAACACTGCAAAAACATTTGGTTTGCAGTTTTCCCTTAACACAGCAGCATTTAAAAAACGTTAAAAATTAAAATTAAAAATAAAATATGTTTTCTGAGAATCTAAATCTGTTTTCTTTCCCAGATTTTTGTTCCCACCAGATTGGACAGATATATTTTAGGTGTGTAACCTATTTACTCCGCACCAAGCCAGTTGCTAAGACACACAATGTTATTTACATTTTCAGATGATAAAGAAACTCTCTTCTTCTGTGCAATATGACCAGCAAGAGAAAACAACCTTTCACAGGGTACTGATGTTGCAGGTGTGGCCAAGTACTTCTGTGCAATGGAGGCCAGCCTGCTGTGTGAGCCTGCATGTTTGGATCACCACTCTAATGGACAGAACTCTGTACTGATGGTGGGCTCCGCTCTGAATCGACGCACACTGATCTCAACTGAATCTTCCTCCTGTTCAGAATCAGACTCTGATGAAGCAGCCAATAGGGCTAACTTTTTATTTGGTGGCTCTGATGTTGTTGCTTCCACAGGTTTCTCTGCAACAAACCTCTGTTCCTTTAGTAAGTTGGTGACTAAGGCCCACACCTCACCCCTCTCAGCTCTGGGTATACACTTGAGGTCCTTGAATCTAGGGTCCAATGCGGTAGCAATCTTCAGATATGCAATGATGGCATTTTCTTTGTGTGTCTCCAGGTCTGTTCTGAATGTAGACTTAAATTTGACCACATAGGCAGGGTCATCATCTGAACTCTCCATGACCCGAGAGAGATGGCAAAAAGCAGGCAGAACCACAGAGCATGAAACATACTTTTCTCCTCCCAGAAGTTTAGTCACATACCTGCAACAGTAAAAAAAAATCAAACCCATTTCTTTGGGTACGGGAGAATGCTGGTGGTCAGAAGACCGACAGCAGCATCCTGGAATCCAGATACCCAAAAGTCTCCGGTAAGTATACTAACCCTCCCTCCCTACCCTTAACCCTCTCTGCATAGTGCCTAACCCTATAAGTCCGCTGGTGCTGCCTAACCCTAACTCTCCCTCCATGCAGCCAAACCCTAACCCTCCCTGCTCCCTACTATCCCTAACCCTCCCTGCTCCCTACTAACCCTAACCCTCCCTGCTCCCTACTAACCCTAACCCTCCCTGCTTCCTACCCACCACCAGTAAGTGCCTAAACCTACCTAACTACATCCCATTCATGCTATATTTTTTACAGACAGGACAGTGGAAAAATTAAATATATGAAGTATGTAAAATATACCTGCAGGGCTCCAGTAGCGTTTCCAACCTCTGCAGTTTGTCCATTTCAGCTGTAGTTGGCATGGCAATCTTGGTGTTGTGTGTGGTGAGGACATCCCTCAGTGGCTGTTCATTTCTACAGACACTTTTTATCATGTCCAGAGTCGAATTCCATCTGGTTGGAATATCTTGTATAAGCGACTCCTTATTTTGTCTATGTTGAATTTGTTGTTTTTGTAATTGTGCAGCACTTGCTGGACTGTGTTTAAAGTGGCCTACAACTTTTCTGCATTTGGCCAGGACATTGTCAAACGCACTGTTCTGCAGAGATACTGTGACAGAACGCTGGAGACTGTGCGCAGTGCAGGGGACATGTTCAAAAGGCAGGTGTCTTGCAGCAGCAATCATATTTCTTGCACTATCTGTACTAAGTGTGCCAACTTTATCTGAAATGTTCCACTCCTGTGCAACATGAATAAAATGTTCAGCGCACGTTTCAGCAAAATGTCTCTCTTCTGTTTTCATTACAGTCAGAGCATGTGAATGTAGCTCCCAGTGTTCATCAATATAATGAACTGTAACTCCTTGGTAATTATGGTTACCCAGCGATGTCCAGTAATCTCCAGTGAGAGCAACATGTGGTGCACATTGTAACGCCATCGCTTTTGTAGTCCTCTCATTTTCATACAAGTCATTTATTCTTCTTGTGATGGTGCGTCTTGAGGGAGGCTCATACGTGCTGTCATTCGTTGCGATCCTAAGACCGTTCCTCAGACCGACATCTTCGACAATACTAATTGGCCTGCAGTTTGTAGCTATCCACTTCGCTATGTTATTTGTTAGCTTTTCTTGCTTTTGTTTATCTATACTTCTCCCATACGCTGTATCCAATGTAGTCTGCCGAAGCTTCCCTCCACTGTTTGTTTGAGTGGGTGAGTTGCTGGCATCAACGGTGTGTATTGCATTTAAGTGATACTTCAGACTCGAAGTACTCCGGTGATAAGAAATTCTGCTTTGCAGTGTTTACAAATAACTTTGGTTTTATCAACTGTGCCATCTGGTAGAGATTTAAAATGAAAATGTCCATGTAAGATTTTGGTTCCTTTCTCCATTTTCTGTGAATTTTTTTTAAAATAAATAAAATAAAATTTATATTAAAAAAAAACCTGTATTTTCTTTATAGCAGATTAGGCACCCCAGCAATAAAAGGGAGTATAATAGCTCAGCAGGGAGACCTTAATGAACGAAGGAGGCCCAAACTTCCAATCCCATCCACTAACTCTCCTGTTAATATAAGCAATATCAGCCCCAATGTACATAAACCCGTCACATCCAGTCCCACAGCGGCGTTGATAGAACCAGTGAATAGCCGCCGGTGAGAAGTGCTTCCTGCGCTGTCTCTGATACTTGCGCGCTGGCCAGTGTGCACGCTGCGGGACCATTCTCATCCAGTCCAACAGCGGCGCCCACCGGGGAAGAGAAGGGCTGCCCTGCGCGATGCAACCCACGCGACCGAGGTTTCTCCTCAGCCGCACGTAACTAAGTTACCCAGTTCCGGCCAGCGCGCGCTACGGGATCCCACTCACCCAGTCCCACCGCGGCGCAGCTCCCACTTGTGTTCTAGCTTAGAACACAAGCGGGAGCTGCGCCGCGGTGGGACTGGGTGAGTGGGATCCCGTAGCGCGCGCTGGCCGGAGCTGGGTAACTTAGTTAGAACTTCTAAGTTAATCGCTACCTATCTAACTAAAAATTAAATGCTAAAGAGCAGCTATAAGGGAATCCTATGCCTTTGCTAGGGCCCTGTATAAAAACCAGTACTCACAGAGATATTGTGAAGATGTCTCAGTCTCAAGAGGTTATGGCGGCTGGCGGCTTCCTCTTCTCCGGCGGCATCCGGTGGCTTCCTCTTCTCCGGTGGCATCCAGCGGCTTCTCCATCAAGGGGGTCAGATGAATTACTGCTTCCGGCGGCTTCTTCCGCTACTGCTTCCGGCGCAGCAGCGTTAACGGCGTTAACAATATTATAGCCGTTATTGCCTTATGGCGTTAACGCGTTAATAACGCATTATCTTGCCCAGCACTAATATATATATATATATATATATATATATATATACAGGGTCAGACTGGCTCACAGGGGTACAGGGGAAACCACCGGTGGGCCCCACTGCCTGGGGGCCCTCCTCCTCTAGGGATCATGTTCCAGACTGTGTTCTTGAATTATACATTCTACATATGTTACATTATACTGCACAAGACTATGATGTATTCTCTACAGTGCATTGCCAATATTTATCTGGAACATTATCATGCACGCACTAGCACTAGCACTCAGTAATGGTTAGGCAAACCAATTTAGCGGCTGGCCACACCCCTCTTGAGACTGACCACACCCCTAAACATAAGCCCCTACCATGGCATTCCCCGGTGGACCCTTCATGCCCCAGTCCAACACTGTATATATATATATATATATATATATATATATAGGATACGTGGAAGGCGGCACTCAGGAGACTTTTAAAGATGTGAACAGCGTGCTTTATTTTCAACGTTTCGGGAGACGCACTCCCTTCCTCAAGATACAGCAAGACAAGTGACAAAATAGTGCAAATACAAACTTAAATACCTTACCTTCCCCTGGCTCGGTCATCTCCGTCGCAGCTGGCGTCGTCCCGGACCACGGAGTCCGCACTTCCGGTTTCGGCAAACCCGCCCCTTCCGGATGACGAACTTCCGCTGCCGGGCGCCGCAGCCGCTGGGAGAAGCCACGCTAGCAGGAGCCAGCGTTGTCATGGGGATATGTTACTATGACAACAAAACATAAACAAATAAAACATTGGTGCGACTCTAATCACAAAACGTGAATCTGCAAACAAATATGATAAATACATGTGAGACAACATAGATGACACACGCTGTACTGGCAGAGTGTGATATAGATCTTCCTGAGAAATCAGGACCTGTGTATACAAAATTTAAAGTGTATCTAGAACACTCGTTCTAGAAAGTGTGTTGCTTCAAATACAGTGCTAAAATTTAAAATTTTAAAAAAACTTTAAAAAAACTTTCAGGCACATCTTGTTAAATGTCATGTAGATACCTCTAAATATCTCAATGTGGCCGACAGCTACATGGACCTAACTCTATAGTCCACACCATCTGGTAGGTACCGGAGAGGGAGAACGAGACCCACGGGAATGGGTAAAGAGTAATGAGTTGCAGGTAGCCCATGTCCACGAGGGGCCGCTGGCATTACGGGCATATAGAGGTTACCTGTCCTTGAGGTTCCTGAGACTATACCTATGTTCACAGGAAACAACTCAAGCTCAGGTATTCATTTAGGCCACGTGGATGGATCGTATCTAGCTTATGGATCCATCTTGCCTCCAATTGTAGCAGTTGTTTAGCTCGGTTGCCTCCACGTATAGAATCAGGCACCTGGTCCACTATTTTATAGCGGACTGAAGCTAGACTGTGGCGCATCTGTGCGAAGTGACGCGCCACAGGTTGTTCGCTGGTCCCTGACACTAGTGCTGCTCTAATGGCTGACCTATGTTGGGCCATGCGTTCTTTAAATAAACATTGGGTTTTGCCTATATAGTACAGGCTGCAGGGACAAATTAGCACATAAATGACAAACATGGAGCTACATGTCAACGGTTTAAGGATTCTCACCTTTTTCCCAGTATGGGGATGTGGGATAGAATCCCCCGTCAGCATGTAGCTGCATGTGGTGCATCCCAAACATTTAAAACAGCCTGCCTTTCGTGTCAAGAAGTGTGTAGTAGGCCGTGCTTTCATAAACCCTGTAACATCATTCTTGACTACCAGGTCTTTGATGTTAGAGCTGCGTGTGTAACACGGCATTACTCGGCTATTCTTTAAGCTAGACAAATTGGGGTCTGAAGTAATCATGGGCCACCATTGTTTAACTCTTCTGGTGGTCCTTCTGCTGGAAGTATTAAACTGATTCACCCACGCCATCGTGGGAGCGGTAGATGTTAACTCCTTGGCTTGTAGTAATTCCTGTCTATTGCAAGATAAGGCCCTTGCTCGTGCTTTTTTTAAAAGGTCATACGGGTAACCTCTCTGTAAGAAGCGGTTGGTCATTAATTCTAGCTGGGCCTCTAATTCCTCCGGGGCGCTGGTAATCCTGCATACCCTAAGGTACTGAGAGTATGGTAACCCCTGGATTAAAGCTGGGGGATGGAAGCTGTCGTACCTAAGGAGTGTGTTGCGGTCCGTAGGCTTTGAATATAATGTGGTATGCAACATTTCTCCTTGCACCAAAATTTTGGTGTCTAGAAAGCATATCTCAGACCTATGGGTAGTCAACGTAAATTTGATCGGACTGGATGTACTGTTGTGGACCTCTATTATTTTGGTCAGGGTTTCCTCCTCTCCTGTCCAAAACAACAAGAGGTCGTCTATATATCTCAAGTACAGAAGGATGGACCTGGTGATCTCTGTCTTCTCAAAGAAAAGTTGCCTCTCCACCTCCCACATATATGTATTTGCTAGCGACGGGGCCACTGCTGACCCCATCGCACACCCGGTCTGCTGAAGGAAAAACCTGCCATTAAAAAGGAAATAATTGTGGCTTAAGGTATATTCCAATAGGTTGACAAATAGGTCCACATCCGGACCTGTGTACTTAGGGTTATTGGTGATGAGATGCCTCACCGCTGCTAGTCCCGCTTGATGCGGGATGCATGTATACAGGCTGGCCACGTCTAGCGTGGCCAGTGTCATCCCAGGAGGGATGGGTCCTAACTCTGCCAACCGTCTTAACAACGTGCTGGTGTCCTTCAAATGGGTGGAGGTGGCTTGGATGCATGGTTGCAAGAAAAAATCTAAATATCTAGCTATTGGTTCACATATGGAACCTCTGGCTGAGATTATGGGGCGCCCGGGCGGATGCTGCGCATCCTTGTGGAGTTTAGGGATAGAGTAGAAAACAGGGACTACAGGGTGAGGACATAGTAATCTAGTGTAAATGTCCTGGGAAATCAGCCCTTCCTCTTTGGCACTTGATAACATCTGTTCCACTTCTGTCTTGAACCGGGCAGTCGGATCACCATCAAGCAGTACATATGTATGAGTGTCAGAAAGCAAACGATCACATTCTGCTATGTAGTCGTCAGTGTCCAAAATGACGATGGCGCCCCCTTTATCTGCGCCCCTGATGATAATATCCTGTCTGGCGCTCAGATCTTTGAGGGCGCTGTGTTCTTCTTTTGACATGTTTCTGTATACATGTGGAGGGGGCTCATCCTGCAAATGTTCTACCATTCGTGTAAATGTTTTAATAGCCGTGTTGTGAGACACTGGGTCGAACTGTGAGCCAGACGTCAATCCTTTTATCAGGGGCATAGCAGTCCCTTTTCGTCTGTAGTCGCCCTGCTTGTCAAAATGCTCTTTGAGTTTTAGGCTTCTGTTGAACCTATAGGTGTCAATCTTCCACTGGAAGTCATCCGGTGTTTTGGTCGGTACGTATGACAGTCCTCTGCTCAAGACAGCTGTCTCAGCAGGCGTTAATGGTGAACGGGATAGATTAAAGATTAAGTCCGTCGCGGCTTGGGTGGTCTTCCTCCCCGCTTGCCGCCTCGACTGGCCACCCCGTCTGGTGGGTTTCTTCTTCTGCCTGATGCCAATGCCCGGGTGACCGCCCCTAAAGGGACACCCTGGGCTGATACCGCAGAGTCAGATACCGCTGTCTCGTCCGTTTCACTTGCCGAAGTGCTTGCGTGAGGTCTGTACGTTCTTCGCCGATATGGCCTCTCTGGCTTTCCTCTAATAGCCACATCGTTGGCTTTTGCTAGCCAGGTGTACACCCTGTGTTGCTCATAGTCAGCCTGCACACGAAGCAATTTGGTTTTCTTATATTTGAGCAACTCAAGTCGGTATGTTTCTACCTGGTTCTTCAACTTGTCCAGCCAATTAGTGGTTTTATCATCAGAAAGACTCTGGAGGTGTTGCTCCTCAAATGTGCGGAGCTTCTCCCTGGTTACATTGACCTCCCGGGTGGATTCCTCTATAACCAGGAGCATGAGGTCCATTGCACATTTATTTAGGATTGAAATCCATCTTCTACAGAAGTTCGCATTGTGACGTCCTATAGTGGGGATGTTTTGTACCCGGAATCCCCTGGGGATCTGCTTACTTCTGTAGTAGTCTGATAGTGTGCGTCCGTGGTACATAAAGTCCACTTCTCTCTTACGTAGCTTGTACAACTCACGGAACAGTTCCTCATTGGAAGATGTCAGCTTTTCTTCAAAGGCAGGCTCTTTAAGCAGGATGTTTTCTGCCTCGATGTCAGAGAAACTTAAGACGTCATAATTGTCACATTGTAGTAAGTATGTCTGCGCGTCTCCAGGGTCCCCTTCAGAGGTAGCCATGATGAATCCCGGGGAAAACCCCTGGCGTGACTTACTGCAACTGTGAGTCACCTGCTGTCGCTGTGGATCTGTGACATGTGCCAGACAAGTAAACCGTGGAGTGCAGCGTGCTCTGTGCTGGGTGCTCGTGTGGCTTGCCGAGCCAATGTCTGAGTAAGTAATTCAAGAATAACTCGGGAGGGTGCCCTGACCTGGTGGAACTAGGAGAAAGCAGCTCCAAGTCCCCCAAATATACCAGTCTGTTGGGTCTGGCACTCCTCGTCCCGGCTGGGTATTTGCTCCGGTGCCCTCCCTGAGCAGGGTGGCTCTATACAGGATACGTGGAAGGCGGCACTCAGGAGACTTTTAAAGATGTGAACAGCGTGCTTTATTTTCAACGTTTCGGGAGACGCACTCCCTTCCTCAAGATACAGCAAGACAAGTGACAAAATAGTGCAAATACAAACTTAAATGCCTTACCTTCCCCTGGCTCGGTCATCTCCGTCGCAGCTGGCGTCGTCCCGGACCACGGAGTCCGCACTTCCGGTTTCGGCAAACCCGCCCCTTCCGGATGACGAACTTCCGCTGCCGGGCGCCGCAGCCGCTGGGAGAAGCCACGCTAGCAGGAGCCAGCGTTGTCATGGGGATATGTTACTATGACAACAAAACATAAACAAATAAAACATTGGTGCGACTCTAATCACAAAACGTGAATCTGCAAACAAATATGATAAATACATGTGAGACAACATAGATGACACACGCTGTACTGGCAGAGTGTGATATAGATCTTCCTGAGAAATCAGGACCTGTGTATACAAAATTTAAAGTGTATCTAGAACACTCGTTCTAGAAAGTGTGTTGCTTCAAATACAGTGCTAAAATTTAAAATTTTAAAAAAACTTTAAAAAAACTTTCAGGCACATCTTGTTAAATGTCATGTAGATACCTCTAAATATCTCAATGTGGCCGACAGCTACATGGACCTAACTCTATAGTCCACACCATCTGGTAGGTACCGGAGAGGGAGAATGAGACCCACGGGAATGGGTAAAGAGTAATGAGTTGCAGGTAGCCCATGTCCACGAGGGGCCGCTGGCATTACGGGCATATAGAGGTTACCTCTATATGCCCGTAATGCCAGCGGCCCCTCGTGGACATGGGCTACCTGCAACTCATTACTCTTTACCCATTCCCGTGGGTCTCGTTCTCCCTCTCCGGTACCTACCAGATGGTGTGGACTATAGAGTTAGGTCCATGTAGCTGTCGGCCACATTGAGATATTTAGAGGTATCTACATGACATTTAACAAGATGTGCCTGAAAGTTTTTTTAAAGTTTTTTTAAAATTTTAAATTTTAGCACTGTATTTGAAGCAACACACTTTCTAGAACGAGTGTTCTAGATACACTTTAAATTTTGTATACACAGGTCCTGATTTCTCAGGAAGATCTATATCACACTCTGCCAGTACAACGTGTGTCATCTATGTTGTCTCACATGTATTTATCATATTTGTTTGCAGATTCACGTTTTGTGATTAGAGTCGCACCAATGTTTTATTTGTTTATGTTTTGTTGTCATAGTAACATATCCCCATGACAACGCTGGCTCCTGCTAGCGTGGCTTCTCCCAGCGGCTGCGGCGCCCGGCAGCGGAAGTTCGTCATCCGGAAGGGGCGGGTTTGCCGAAACCGGAAGTGCGGACTCCGTGGTCCGGGACGACGCCAGCTGCGACGGAGATGACCGAGCCAGGGGAAGGTAAGGTATTTAAGTTTGTATTTGCACTATTTTGTCACTTGTCTTGCTGTATCTTGAGGAAGGGAGTGCGTCTCCCGAAACGTTGAAAATAAAGCACGCTGTTCACATCTTTAAAAGTCTCCTGAGTGCCGCCTTCCACGTATCCTGTATAGAGCCACCCTGCTCAGGGAGGGCACCGGAGCAAATACCCAGCCGGGACGAGGAGTGCCAGACCCAACAGACTGGTATATTTGGGGGACTTGGAGCTGCTTTCTCCTAGTTCCACCAGGTCAGGGCACCCTCCCGAGTTATTCTTGAATTACTTACTCAGACATTGGCTCGGCAAGCCACACGAGCACCCAGCACAGAGCACGCTGCACTCCACGGTTTACTTGTCTGGCACATGTCACAGATCCACAGCGACAGCAGGTGACTCACAGTTGCAGTAAGTCACGCCAGGGGTTTTCCCCGGGATTCATCATGGCTACCTCTGAAGGGGACCCTGGAGACGCGCAGACATACTTACTACAATGTGACAATTATGACGTCTTAAGTTTCTCTGACATCGAGGCAGAAAACATCCTGCTTAAAGAGCCTGCCTTTGAAGAAAAGCTGACATCTTCCAATGAGGAACTGTTCCGTGAGTTGTACAAGCTACGTAAGAGAGAAGTGGACTTTATGTACCACGGACGCACACTATCAGACTACTACAGAAGTAAGCAGATCCCCAGGGGATTCCGGGTACAAAACATCCCCACTATAGGACGTCACAATGCGAACTTCTGTAGAAGATGGATTTCAATCCTAAATAAATGTGCAATGGACCTCATGCTCCTGGTTATAGAGGAATCCACCCGGGAGGTCAATGTAACCAGGGAGAAGCTCCGCACATTTGAGGAGCAACACCTCCAGAGTCTTTCTGATGATAAAACCACTAATTGGCTGGACAAGTTGAAGAACCAGGTAGAAACATACCGACTTGAGTTGCTCAAATATAAGAAAACCAAATTGCTTCGTGTGCAGGCTGACTATGAGCAACACAGGGTGTACACCTGGCTAGCAAAAGCCAACGATGTGGCTATTAGAGGAAAGCCAGAGAGGCCATATCGGCGAAGAACGTACAGACCTCACGCAAGCACTTCGGCAAGTGAAACGGACGAGACAGCGGTATCTGACTCTGCGGTATCAGCCCAGGGTGTCCCTTTAGGGGCGGTCACCCGGGCATTGGCATCAGGCAGAAGAAGAAACCCACCAGACGGGGTGGCCAGTCGAGGCGGCAAGCGGGGAGGAAGACCACCCAAGCCGCGACGGACTTAATCTTTAATCTATCCCGTTCACCATTAACGCCTGCTGAGACAGCTGTCTTGAGCAGAGGACTGTCATACGTACCGACCAAAACACCGGATGACTTCCAGTGGAAGATTGACACCTATAGGTTCAACAGAAGCCTAAAACTCAAAGAGCATTTTGACAAGCAGGGCGACTACAGACGAAAAGGGACTGCTATGCCCCTGATAAAAGGATTGACGTCTGGCTCACAGTTCGACCCAGTGTCTCACAACACGGCTATTAAAACATTTACACGAATGGTAGAACATTTGCAGGATGAGCCCCCTCCACATGTATACAGAAACATGTCAAAAGAAGAACACAGCGCCCTCAAAGATCTGAGCGCCAGACAGGATATTATCATCAGGGGCGCAGATAAAGGGGGCGCCATCGTCATTTTGGACACTGACGACTACATAGCAGAATGTGATCGTTTGCTTTCTGACACTCATACATATGTACTGCTTGATGGTGATCCGACTGCCCGGTTCAAGACAGAAGTGGAACAGATGTTATCAAGTGCCAAAGAGGAAGGGCTGATTTCCCAGGACATTTACACTAGATTACTATGTCCTCACCCTGTAGTCCCTGTTTTCTACTCTATCCCTAAACTCCACAAGGATGCGCAGCATCCGCCCGGGCGCCCCATAATCTCAGCCAGAGGTTCCATATGTGAACCAATAGCTAGATATTTAGATTTTTTCTTGCAACCATGCATCCAAGCCACCTCCACCCATTTGAAGGACACCAGCACGTTGTTAAGACGGTTGGCAGAGTTAGGACCCATCCCTCCTGGGATGACACTGGCCACGCTAGACGTGGCCAGCCTGTATACATGCATCCCGCATCAAGCGGGACTAGCAGCGGTGAGGCATCTCATCACCAATAACCCTAAGTACACAGGTCCGGATGTGGACCTATTTGTCAACCTATTGGAATATACCTTAAGCCACAATTATTTCCTTTTTAATGGCAGGTTTTTCCTTCAGCAGACCGGGTGTGCGATGGGGTCAGCAGTGGCCCCGTCGCTAGCAAATACATATATGTGGGAGGTGGAGAGGCAACTTTTCTTTGAGAAGACAGAGATCACCAGGTCCATCCTTCTGTACTTGAGATATATAGACGACCTCTTGTTGTTTTGGACAGGAGAGGAGGAAACCCTGACCAAAATAATAGAGGTCCACAACAGTACATCCAGTCCGATCAAATTTACGTTGACTACCCATAGGTCTGAGATATGCTTTCTAGACACCAAAATTTTGGTGCAAGGAGAAATGTTGCATACCACATTATATTCAAAGCCTACGGACCGCAACACACTCCTTAGGTACGACAGCTTCCATCCCCCAGCTTTAATCCAGGGGTTACCATACTCTCAGTACCTTAGGGTATGCAGGATTACCAGCGCCCCGGAGGAATTAGAGGCCCAGCTAGAATTAATGACCAACCGCTTCTTACAGAGAGGTTACCCGTATGACCTTTTAAAAAAAGCACGAGCAAGGGCCTTATCTTGCAATAGACAGGAATTACTACAAGCCAAGGAGTTAACATCTACCGCTCCCACGATGGCGTGGGTGAATCAGTTTAATACTTCCAGCAGAAGGACCACCAGAAGAGTTAAACAATGGTGGCCCATGATTACTTCAGACCCCAATTTGTCTAGCTTAAAGAATAGCCGAGTAATGCCGTGTTACACACGCAGCTCTAACATCAAAGACCTGGTAGTCAAGAATGATGTTACAGGGTTTATGAAAGCACGGCCTACTACACACTTCTTGACACGAAAGGCAGGCTGTTTTAAATGTTTGGGATGCACCACATGCAGCTACATGCTGACGGGGGATTCTATCCCACATCCCCATACTGGGAAAAAGGTGAGAATCCTTAAACCGTTGACATGTAGCTCCATGTTTGTCATTTATGTGCTAATTTGTCCCTGCAGCCTGTACTATATAGGCAAAACCCAATGTTTATTTAAAGAACGCATGGCCCAACATAGGTCAGCCATTAGAGCAGCACTAGTGTCAGGGACCAGCGAACAACCTGTGGCGCGTCACTTCGCACAGATGCGCCACAGTCTAGCTTCAGTCCGCTATAAAATAGTGGACCAGGTGCCTGATTCTATACGTGGAGGCAACCGAGCTAAACAACTGCTACAATTGGAGGCAAGATGGATCCATAAGCTAGATACGATCCATCCACGTGGCCTAAATGAATACCTGAGCTTGAGTTGTTTCCTGTGAACATAGGTATAGTCTCAGGAACCTCAAGGACAGGTAACCTCTATATGCCCGTAATGCCAGCGGCCCCTCGTGGACATGGGCTACCTGCAACTCATTACTCTTTACCCATTCCCGTGGGTCTCGTTCTCCCTCTCCGGTACCTACCAGATGGTGTGGACTATAGAGTTAGGTCCATGTAGCTGTCGGCCACATTGAGATATTTAGAGGTATCTACATGACATTTAACAAGATGTGCCTGAAAGTTTTTTTAAAGTTTTTTTAAAATTTTAAATTTTAGCACTGTATTTGAAGCAACACACTTTCTAGAACGAGTGTTCTAGATACACTTTAAATTTTGTATACACAGGTCCTGATTTCTCAGGAAGATCTATATCACACTCTGCCAGTACAGCGTGTGTCATCTATGTTGTCTCACATGTATTTATCATATTTGTTTGCAGATTCACGTTTTGTGATTAGAGTCGCACCAATGTTTTATTTGTTTATGTTTTGTTGTCATAGTAACATATCCCCATGACAACGCTGGCTCCTGCTAGCGTGGCTTCTCCCAGCGGCTGCGGCGCCCGGCAGCGGAAGTTCGTCATCCGGAAGGGGCGGGTTTGCCGAAACCGGAAGTGCGGACTCCGTGGTCCGGGACGACGCCAGCTGCGACGGAGATGACCGAGCCAGGGGAAGGTAAGGTATTTAAGTTTGTATTTGCACTATTTTGTCACTTGTCTTGCTGTATCTTGAGGAAGGGAGTGCGTCTCCCGAAACGTTGAAAATAAAGCACGCTGTTCACATCTTTAAAAGTCTCCTGAGTGCCGCCTTCCACGTATCCTGTATAGAGCCACCCTGCTCAGGGAGGGCACCGGAGCAAATACCCAGCCGGGACGAGGAGTGCCAGACCCAACAGACTGGTATATATATATATATCTATCACATTAAGTACAAATACGGGTGTAGTATGGTTTGCGCGGCCAGCATACCATACTACGGCATGTATTCACTGCTAGGAGGGGAGCGAGGGCTGCCCAGCTGCTCGGTGGGCGCTGGGCATGCTCCCAAAAGGCAAGAAAATGTCCCATTTGGCGAGGCCTTGCCCATCGCGAGTGATGTCCCGTTTTGCAAGGCCATGCCCATCACGAGTGAGGCCACGCTCCCGAGGTCAGCACGAGAGTCCCGATTTCGCCAAGGAGAAAGTTGGGAGTTATGCATATATTTATTGCACTATTTTGTAGCAGTTTTGTTTTAGGCAAAGTCCCGGACTTATGTTTTATGTCCTGCCAAGTACGCTATGCTCTGCCCCTATGAAGCCAGTTGCGTGTTATCTATATGATGTTTTTTAAAAACGTATTGCGCTAGATTGTTTATGTTTTATGTTTTCACATGTTACATATTGCTGGAATATATCACTTTATATAAATGCAGAGAGGACAACCTGGGTTTATCAGTTTCCTTTTCCTAGAGAGATAAGTGTTCATTCTTTTCCTTGTCCTTATTATGGTGTGAGGCGCTGAGGGAGGAGTTCTATTTTTTCTTGCATTTGACTCTTGGGTGAGGATAACACCCTTAGAGCAATCCTTCCTTAGCAGACTTAAGCGCAACCTGTGAGTGTTAAATCTGTTTATTGAAATCAGAGATCTTGTAAACTAAACAATTCCTTGTTGTAAAATTAGCGTTATAAAAAACTAGTGATGAGCGGGTTCGGTTTCTCGGAAACCGAACTCCCCTGAACTTCACCCATTTTACACGGGTCCGAGGCAGGTTCGAACCTTCCCGCCTTGCTCGGCTAACCCGAGCGCGCCCGAACGTCATCATCCCGCTGTCGTATTCTCACAAGATTCGGATTCTATATAAGCAGCCGCGCGTCGCCGCCATTTTCACTCGTGCATTGGAGATGATAGGGAGAGGAGAGGACGTGGCTGACGTCCTCTCCGTTTATTGTTGAACTTGATTGCTTTATTGCTTAATTGTGGGGAGGACTGGGGAGCAGCTGTTAGGAGGAGTACAGTGCAGAGTTTTGCTGATAAGTGACCACCAGTTTTATCAGTTCTCTGCCTGAAAAAAACGCTCCATATCTGTGCTCAGTGTGCTGCATAATATATCTGTGCTCACACTGCTTAATTGTGGGGACTGGGGAGCAGCTGTATTATATAGCAGGAGTACAGTGCAGAGTTTTGCTGAAAGTGACCACCAGTATACGTTGTCTGCCTGAAAAACACTCCATATCTGTGCTTAGTGTGCTGCTTTATTGTGGGGACTGGGGACTACCAGTATAATTAATATTATACAGGAAGAGTACAGTGCAGAGTTTTGCTGACCAGTGACCACCAGTATACTATATATAGCAGTACGATACGGAAGGCCACTGCTGTGCCTACCTCTGTGTCGTCATTAAGTATACTATCCATCTACATTCTATACCTGTGGTGCATTTTAGTTTTGCAGTTTGCTGACACAGTGACCACCAGTATACTATATATAGCAGTACGATACGGAAGGCCACTGCTGTGCCTACCTCTGTGTCGTCATTAAGTATACTATCCATCTACATTCTATACCTGTGGTGCATTTTAGTTTTGCAGTTTGCTGACACAGTGACCACCAGTATACTATATATAGCAGTACGATACGGAAGGCCACTGCTGTGCCTACCTCTGTGTCGTCATTAAGTATACTATCCATCTACATTCTATACCTGTGGTGCATTTTAGTTTTGCAGTTTGCTGACACAGTGACCACCAGTATACTATATATAGCAGTACGATATACGGAAGGCCACTGCTGTGCCTACCTCTGTGTCGTCATTAAGTATACTATCCATCTACATTCTATACCTGTGGTGCATTTTAGTTTTGCAGTTTGCTGACACAGTGACCACCAGTATACTATATATAGCAGTACGATACGGAAGGCCACTGCTGTGCCTACCTCTGTGTCGTCATTAAGTATACTATCCATCTACATTTTATACCTGTGGTGCATTTTAGTTTTGCAGTTTGCTGACACAGTGACCACCAGTATACTATATATAGCAGTACGATACGGAAGGCCACTGCTGTGCCTACCTCTGTGTCGTCATTAAGTATACTATCCATCTACATTCTATACCTGTGGTGCATTTTAGTTTTGCAGTTTGCTGACACAGTGACCACCAGTATACTATATATAGCAGTACGATACGGAAGGCCACTGCTGTGCCTACCTCTGTGTCGTCATTAAGTATACTATCCATCTACATTCTATACCTGTGGTGCATTTTAGTTTTGCAGTTTGCTGACACAGTGACCACCAGTATACTATATATAGCAGTACGATACAGAAGGCCACTGCTGTGACTACCTCTGTGTCGTCATTAAGTATACTATCCATCTACATTCTATACCTGTGGTGCATTTTAGTTTTGCAATTTGCTGACGCAGTGACCACCAGTATACTATATATAGCAGTACGATACGGAAGGCCACTGCTGTGCCTACCTCTGTGTCGTCATTAAGTATACTATCCATCTACATTCTATACCTGTGGTGCATTTTAGTTTGGAGTTTGCTGACACAGTGACCACCAGTATACTATATATAGCAGTACGATACGGAAGGCCACTGCTGTGCCTACCTCTGTGTCGTCATTAAGTATACTATCCATCTACATTCTATACCTGTGGTGCATTTTAGTTTTGCAGTTTGCTGACACAGTGACCACCAGTATACTATATATAGCAGTACGATACGGAAGGCCACTGCTGTGCCTACCTCTGTGTCGTCATTAAGTATACTATCCATCTACATTCCATATCTGTGGTGCATTTTAGTTTTGCAGTTTGCTGACACAGTGACCACCAGTATACTATATATAGCAGTACGATACGGAAGGCCACTGCTGTGCCTACCTCTGTGTCGTCATTAAGTATACTATCCATCTACATTCTATACCTGTGGTGCATTTTAGTTTTTTTTTTTTTTAAACATTTCTTTCTTTATTGAAGCATTTCTTTGAATAAAGTGACAATAAGTACAATGACATTGTGAGTTTCAGTTTAAGAAGATAACAGCAGAACAGGTGGACACATCGTGGCATTCATCAAATACAATATATGACTTAAAGAAGAGTCGATATACAGGCGGTTTGCATAATATTTAAGAATACCAGATACCCTCTATAAATATGCCATGCACTTACAGAGAGATGGGAACACGTCAGGGCCCCTAGCTAGCGCCATCAAGCTCTATGGGAGGATCTCCAAGAAAAACCCTGGTTTCAAACCAAAGTGTGTTGCGAAAACACTGACCAATGGCCTCCTTAGTATGAATAGGAAGTGTTTCAACAAAACTCTCCCATGTTTCGAAAAAATATTCCGTGCGAGATTCCTCTTGTAGTGAGGCTTCCAGCCAATCCATATGGCAGATAAAAAAAAGTTTGTCCCTAAACATTTCCAGTGTCGGAACAGAGCTGTGGACCCACATTTGCAAGACAGCTTTCCTAGCTGCCGAGGAGATTGCCAACAACAACTTCCTAACGGGTTTGGAAACTCTAATGCCAGGGGGTATAATGCCAAATATGGCCCACTCCGGTGTAAGGGGAATATAACTCACTAAATGCTGAGAAGCAAAGCGCCATACTGCTAACCAGAACCTTCTCAAAAGCGGGCAGGCCCAGAAGCAATGATATAGGTCGGCAGAGGGGTGGCCACATTTAGGACAAAAAGGATCAGCTAGTAGACCTATCAAGAAACCCCTGTGGGGAGAAATATAGGATCTGTGGAATATGCTCAGGTACATTTCTGTGTATTTTGCGGCTGGGAATGTGGTTATTGAAAAATGTAACATGCGTAATAGCCCCTCTACTTCTAGGTTGGGAAAGTGTTCCAACCATTGTGCTATTCCAGTTTTATATAAAGAATGGTCTAGTGTGGTATGGAGCTGTTTATAGTAGAATGAGATAGCCCCTTTAGATTGTTCTGGTCGCATCAATATGTGGTCTAGCTGGTTTCCCCAATCAGTTGTGGGTATTAGTCTGGAGATTTTACTTATATAATGTTGGGCTTGAAAAAAAGCAAAATTCTGTGGGCCAATGTCGGGAAATTTAGATTGGGCCTCCTCATATGTTAATGGTTTGTGGGATTTAGAATTAAGGAGTTGGCCTATGTTACATATTCCCACGGTTTTCCATTCCTTAAAAGAAGAGGCGGCTTCTCCGTTTTGGAAGCCCGGGTTGTTTAAAAAGGGCAAATGAATGGATATATGTTTATGTAATTTATATTTATGTCTCAAAGACAGCCAGACTTTCCTCGTGGTCATTAGGAGGGGGTTAATCATTAAGTCAGGTGAAATCTCGGCATCAGTCAAGTGCAAAAAGGCTACCAAAGACACCCGTGGGATAAAATTTTGTTCAAGAAATGAGTCAGCATATGTGTGGGTGTTAGACAACCAATCTTTAATGTAACGAACATGTGAAGCATAGCTGTACGTCAGGATGTCTGGGAAATTGATTCCTCCATTTGTTTTAGGCTGATCTAATTTAAACAGACCAATTCTCGCTCGCTTATTGTTCCAAATAAATTTCCTAAAGGTCGCCGTGATTTGTAGGAGATCTTGCCTAGAAAGTATAAGGGGGAGGACTTGCAGTGGGTAAAGAAGTTTCGGAAAGTATATCATTTTTATTATGTTCGCCCTTCCTAAAAAGGAAAGTGGCAGTTGTACCATTGCCTCAATGTCCCTTGTAAGTTTTAATAGTGTTTTCCCAATATTTACATCATAGAGGTCCATAATGTTCTTAGGAAGGGTGACTCCTAAGTATGGGAGTTTCTTTTTAGCCCAATTTAAAGGTAGCTGCTTCGCCCATAACGGTCTGTGAAAGCCCTTTTTAAGATAAAGTGCATTGGATTTTTCAAAGTTGATAAAGAAGCCAGATAGGGATCCCACCCTATCCAGCAGTTCTAACAGTGGCCCAAGGGAGTGTTTAGGATTGGACATGTATATTAGAACATCGTCTGCAAATGCAGTGAGCTTTACTTCCACCGAGCCAATCGAGATACCCTTCAATGTGGGCCAGGAATCAATTATACGGAGTAAGGGGTCGAGGGATAAATTAAAGAGCAGTGGGGATAGGGGACTGCCCTGTCGGGTGCCTCTAGACATAACAATAGGATCGCTTCTCGTGCCGTTTACTAGGAGGTGAGTTGTGGGGGAACTATAAAAGAACTGTATAAGGTTGATAAAGTCTGAGCCAAAATTTCTGGTTGACAGAACTTTAAACAAGAATGGCCATGATACCGTATCGAAAGCTTTCTGGGCATCTAAGCTTAGGAGCATATTAGGGATAGTGGGATTATGGTTAGAAGCCACAATAGAAGCAATAGCTGTTCGAATACCCTTGACTAGCTGTCTGCCTCGGGTAAATCCTAGTTGGTGAGATGAGCAAAGGGAAGAGGAAAATAGTTGTAATCGAGAAGACATTATTTTGGATAAAATTTTGAAGTCCACATTTAATAAAGTGATAGGGCGATATGAACCCAATTGTGTGGGATCACGGTCAGGCTTCGGGATGAGGGTCGTGTAGGCAGCGTTAAAGGAGGGATAATGTGGACGTTGTTTGTGAATGGTGCGATATAGTTCTAACAATGTCGGGACAATGTCTGTGGATAGGATTTTAAAGTATTCTCCCGAGAATCCATCTGGTCCCGGAGCTTTGCCAGTGTGTAAAGATGAGATTGCCAGTCTTATTTCCTCTTCGGTAATTTCTGAATTTAATAAATCAGTTTGTTCCGGATCTAAGCTAGGTAAGTTAGCCTCTCTAATAACTTCTTCTAATGATTCTGGGGTCGATGGTCTTGCGGAATATAGTTTGCAATAGTAGTCATAAAAAGCCTTTGATATGTCCGCTGTGCGTGTCAGACAAAGAGAAGACCTATTGTCTTTAATGGAAACAATGTGATTTCTTCGTTTATAGCCTTTGGTTAATGAGGCCAATAAGCGTCCCGTCCTGGCTCCCCATCTATAATATTTGTTTTTTGTATAATCTAATCGTGATTGGGCCTGGGAAAGTAAAAAATTTTCCAATATAGATTTAGCCTGATTATATACAGTTAATTTCTCCTCCAAGGGATCCGCCACGTATTCAGCAAATGTAGTCTGTACCTTGTGGGAGAGGGAGCGATATTGATCTTTTTGAATCTTATTGCGCCCCGATACATATGAGATGATACTGCCACGCATCACGGACTTCGATGCTTCCCAGAAAAGTACCGGGTCATTCCAGTGTGTGATATTGTTGTCTATATAATCTAGCCAATTATGTTTCAGATATTCTTTAAATTTTTCTGATTGAAATAGATATGCAGGAAATCTCCAGGTGCGGTGTGTAGGGCCTGAGTGTGGCAACCTGAATGAAAACTCAATCGGTGCGTGATCCGAGACTAAAATTTCAGCGATGTTTGCAGAAGTCACCTCTGATATTAGAGAGTCCGCCACTAAAAAATAGTCTATACGAGAGACCGTGTGATGGACCCCCGAGTGGAAGGTGAAAGATTTATCTGATGGGTTGAAGAGCCTCCAGACATCAGTCACTTGGAGTCCCAATGTAAATTTCGTAAGTGTAGACCAAATAGGAGAATGGCGGTTGGACGGGATTGGGGTTTTGTCCAGAGTCGGATCACGCACCGTATTGAAATCCCCTCCGAGTATTAATTGAAAATTCTCCCGTTGTTGTATCTGGGAGGTTACTTTAGTCAGGAATTCAGAGACCTGAATATTGGGGGCGAGAGTATATGTGGCATCTCCAATCTTAACATCAATCAGTATATATCGGCCATCAGGATCCTGGACAACAGTTAAAATAGTGTATGGGAGGTGTCGTGCAAAAAGAATGGCCACCCCTCTTGTTTTATTAACAAATGAGGCCGAAAAACAATCACCTAGCCAGCCAGCGCGAAGGGAGGAGCCATCCCCTTCCCTCCAGTGGGTTTCTTGTAGGAAAATAATATCTGGGCTGAATTTCTTCAAATGGGATAGGACTTTTTGGCGCTTAATGGGGGTGTTGAGCCCACCTACATTCCATGACAGGCATTTTATCGAGTCATGGGGAGGCACGTATGGTAAATTATGTGTAGTACCTGCCATCATTCGATCCCAAATTGCTCTGCGGGCTGTTCACCACACGGTCTCTGCACGGTCTCTGCAATATTCTTTGGGGTCCCCCGTCCCAGCAAGCGGAGGACAGCCCTTCTAACCCAGTTTCGGCCAGGCGTTCCCATCTCTCTGCCATCACCGCTCCAAGATATAACATAAACATTTGTAAATACAATGGGTTGAACATATTACAATTGTCAAAAAATGAGAAGACATGCCTCAATAATATTTTCTGAATTTTCTCATACCAAAAATTTACCTGAGTGGCTACAGTGACAACACTGCAGCCATCTCTTAGAATCAACAAAAAACAAATAGTAAACTGAACGTGGAGAACCAGTCTCCTGCGTAATAGCATATTAACTGTTAACTGTCTAGGGGCGGATAGAAAACAGAGCCTTGTCCCCTATCGCTAAATTTAAAATAATGTAATAATACAAATACCACATTCGTGTTTGCAAATCCGTTCAGCGATTGGGGGATCTCTGGGATGGTGTTACTGGTGAACTCTGTGGGGAGAGAGGGGACAGAAAGTGTCTACGGGCCACTTCTGGGTCATCAAAGAAAAGGGTGCGGCCATTGTCAGTGACCCTCAGTCTAGCCGGGTAGAGCAAGGCAAAGCGTTTTTGCGATTCTACTAAAAACTTGCAAACAGGTGAGAATGCTCTGCGTTTTTGGGTAACCACCGCTGAAAAATCTTGAAAAATCAATATACGGGTACCTTCAATAACTAATTTGCCCATTTTCTTGTATGCCCGTAATATTATTTCCTTTGTCCTATAATCAAAGTAGCGGGCCACCACCGGTCTTGGGGGGGAGTTAGGACCTTCCCGCTCGACCCCCACCCTATGGACCCGTTCAACCTGGGGAAATTCTATCTTTTCGGATATATGGAGAGCAGGAACCAATTGAGAGGCCAGGAAGTCACCCAATAGGGAGGGTTTGACATGCTCCGGGATTCCAACAAAGCGAAGATTATTTCTCCTGTTTCGATTTTCTAGTTCATCTAGCTTGTCTTGGAGCTCCCGGATCATGCCAATGGATGAGTCAGATGATGATTCCACATTGCGGACCGTATCTTCTATATCACTGACTCTCTGCTCCACCTCCGATATTCTCGAGGTGTTTGCAGCCACGTCTCTCAAAGCAGACTGGAATGAGTCTCTAAATTCGTCTAGCTTTCTGTCAATATTGGGCATTAGCACCGAGAGAATCTCTTTAGCAGTTTGGGACACTGGGGGGGTCATGTCGGGTTGGGGCGTGGGGTCAGGGTTCCCATTCATGTTTGTTGCGGGCTGTGACTGCGTTGGAGAAGAGCCACCTGTCTTATTTGCCTTTCTATTTTTTACCATAGTTTCTGATACGGTTCTGTTCAGAAATCTCTCCATTAATTATAAAATGTTTAGTAGGAAGGATCCAAGAGGATCAGGCACTGTTCACCAGTTTATAGGAGTATCAGATGATAAACATCTGAATTCGTAAAGTATATCGCCCCAAGAGGGTATGTAAGATATCACATAGTTAGATATAAATCCTACACCACCTAGCTATGTATCAAGCCTGTAACTTAACAACAGGTTCTAATATCAAAGAAAAAAAAAGGTTATAAGGTGGTAAGTATTCTAGCGAAAGTGGTAACGACAATAGATTCAGAGTATAAGTTAACAATAATGTACCAGTACGGTATATAATATTCACAATGATGATAGTCTGCCACAAGGTGGCAGTGCCTGTCAGGCCAGCAAGCAGATATTTAAACAGGTTCAGAGTATGAGGTAACAATATTATACCAATGAGGTATATAATATTCACAGTGACGATAATCGGCCACTAGGTGACAGTATATACCAAGCCAATGAGCAAGGTTATGGGGGGGGACAAGGGGAAATAGGTAGCACCAGAGGAATAGGGAGATGAAGGGAAAGATGTCAGGGAAAAAATAAAGAAGAAGGAAAAAAAAAAGAAAGAAAAAAAGAGAAAATAATAGTGAAAATAAAAAGAAAATGTGCTATAATGATACCAATAGTCAGTGATTCTGTGGCCTCCAGTAGCTCCAGCAGATCCCAGGGGCTGTCACAGTAGGGACAATAGACGTTCACAATAGTCCTCAGGTTCAGAGCATGCAGTTGTCTCCACTTTCAGACCTAGGAGAGGCAGCCTCTGTATTGTAGTACTTGGCTAAGTCTCCCAATCGCGGCAGCGGGGTCTCAGGGGTGAAAGTCCTCTTGGCAGGAATCTCGGCAGCAGGACCATCCGCTACGAGGTTAGATGGGTCCAGTTTATACAGGAAGCGCCGGGGTATATGAGGCACCGACCGGGTACTGCTGCTCCTGGCTTCTCAGCCCCCCACCCCCGTCTTCGTCCGTCCCACAGGCAGCCGGGCAAATATGGAGTCGGTCCAGGACTCTACAGGCAGTCCATGTCCCTCCACCGGAAAGCACAAACCAGCGTACAGGGAGAGTGGGGGTGTCAGGCCAGCGGCAGGTTATTCCACAGGGGGACCACGGCGCGCGCGCGCGAACCTAGCGACAGCCAAGGTGACGGAGCCCCGAACACCCCGGGCTGCAGGTCGCCCGCGCGGTCCCGATCCCGTATCCGCAGGAGCCCCAGGAGGAAAGCAGGGTGAGTATGCACTCCTTCTTTAGCTTCTAGCCCTCTGGCCCGACGGAAGCTTAGACGCTCCACAGGATGTCCTCGGACGCCCGGACTCAGTCTCCGTCACGACGGCTGGTGAGTGGCGGCTCGAGTAGGCAGCACGGCAGGTTTCCTCCGGAGGTTTCCCCCGCTACAGCAGGCAGGTGGCTGTCCAAGAGGGCAGTGCGGCAGGTTTCCCCTGTAGTCTATCGATGGTCGCTGGGCAGTCTATTCAGGAGGGTGGGTAGCGCGGGTCTTCACCACGCGGCGGCCCTGACGAGGGCCCGACTCCGGGGAAAAAGGCCTCCACTCCACGGATCTTCTCCAGGCAGGCAGCAATGGGTTTCCCAATGTTCGGGGAAGGGTGTTGCGTCCAAGAGATCACAATAGGTGGCTGGGAAGTTAGTGGATGGTGACAGATGGAGCCTTTGTGAGCGCAGCTCTGTTAAAACGTGGCCATCTTGGATGCGCCACCCACCGGAAGTCGGTGCATTTTAGTTGTGCGCAGTATATATAGTTGTAGGCCATTGCTATTGATACTGGCATATAATTCCACACATTAAAAAACGGAGAACAAAAATGTGGAGGGTAAAATAGGGAAAGATCAAGATCCACTTCCACCTCGTGCTGAAGCTGCTGCCACTAGTCATGGCCGAGACGATGAAATGCCATCAACGTCGTCTGCCAAGGCTGATGCCCAATGTCATAGTAGAGAGCATGTAAAATCCAAAAAAACAAAAGTTCAGTAAAATGACCCAAAAATCTAAATTGAAAGCGTCTGAGGAGAAGCGTAAACTTGCCAATATGCCATTTACGACACGGAGTGGCAAGGAACAGCTGAGGCCCTGGCCTATGTTCATGGCTAGTGGTTCAGCAAAAGCACAGCAAAGAACTGTGCGTTCTCCTAAATCACAAATCCCCAAGGAGAGTCCAATTGTGTCGGTTGCGATGCCTGATCTTCCCAACACTGGACGGGAAGAGCTTGCGCCTTCCACCATTTGCACGCCCCCTGCAAGTGCTGGAAGGAGCACCCGCAGTCCAGTTCCTGATAGTCAAATTGAAGATGTCAGTGTTGAAGTACACCAGGATGAGGATATGGGTGTTGCTGGCGCTGGGGAGGAAATTGACAAGGAGGATTCTGATGGTGAGGTGGTTTGTTTAAGTCAGGCACCCGGGGAGACACCTGTTGTCCGTGGGACGAATATGGCCATTGACATGCCTGGTCAAAATACAAAAAAATCACCTCTTCGGTGTGGAATTATTTCAACACAAATGCGGACAACAGGTGTCAAGCCGTGTGTTGCCTTTGTCAAGCTGTAATAAGTAGGGGTAAGGACGTTAACCACCTCGGAACATCCTCCCTTATACGTCACCTGCAGCGCATTCATCATAAGTCAGTGACAAGTTCAAAAACTTTGGATGACAGCGGAAGCAGTCCACTGACCACTAAATCCCTTCCTCTTGTAACCAAGCTCCTGCAAACCACACTACAAACTCCCTCAGTGTCAATTTCCTCCTTACCCAGGAAAGCCAATAGTCCTGCAGGCCATGTCACTGTCAAGTCTAACGAGTCCTCTCCTGCCTGGGATTCCTCTGATGCATCCTTGAGTGTAACGCCTACTGCTGCTGGCGCTGCTGTTGTTGCTGCTGGGAGTCGATCGTCATCCCAGAGGGGAAGTCGGAAGACCACTTGTACTACTTCCAGTAAGCAATTGACTGTCCAACAGTCCTTTGCGAGGAAGATGAAATATGACAGCAGTCATCCTGCTGCAAAGCAGATAACTCAGGCCTTGGCAGCCTGGGCGGTGAGAAACGTGGTTCCGGTATCCATCGTTAATTCAGAGGCAACTATAGACTTGATTGAGGTACTGCGTCCCCGGTACCAAATACCATCTAGGTTCCATTTCTCTAGGCAGGCAATACCAAAAATGTACACAGACCTCAGAAAAAGAGTCACCAGTGTCCTAAAAAATGCAGTTGTACCCAATGTCCACTTAACCACGGACATGTGGACAAGTGGAGCAGGGCAGACTCAGGACTATATGACTGACAGCCCACTGGGTAGATGTATTGCCTCCCGCAGCAAGAACAGCAGCGGCGGCAACAGTAGCAGCATCTCGCAAACGCCAACTCGTTCCTAGGCAGGCTACACTTTGTATCACTGCTTTCCATAAGAGGCACACAGCTGACAACCTCTTACGGGAACTGAGGAAGATCATTGCAGAATGGCTTACCCCAATTGAACTCTCCTGGGGATTTGTGACATCGGACAACACCAGCAATATTGTGCGTGCATTACATCTGGGCAAATTCCAGCACGTCCCATGTTTTGCACATACATTGAATTTGGTGGTGCAGAATTATTTAAAAAACGACAGGGGCATGCAAGAGATGCTGTCGGTGGCCAGAAGAATTGCGGGCCACTTTCGGCATTCAGGCACTGCATACAGAAGACTGGAGCACCACCAAACATTCCTGAACCTGCCCTGCCATCATCTGAAGCAAGAGGTGGTAACGAGGTGGAATTCAACCCTCTATATGCTTCAGAGGATGGAGGAGCAGCAAAAGGCCATTCAAGCCTATACATCTGCCCACGATATAGGCAAAGGAAGGGGAATGCACCTGACTCAAGCGCAGTGGAGAATGATTTCAACGTTGTGCAAGGTTCTGCAACCCTTTGAACTTGCCACACGTGAAGTCAGTTCAGACACTGCCAGCCTGAGTCAGGTCATTCCCCTCATCAGGCTTTTGCAGAAGAAGCTGGAGACATTGAAGGAGGAGCTAAAACAGAGCGATTCCGCTAGGCATGTGGGACTTGTGGATGGAGCCCTTAATTCGCTTAACCAGGATTCACGGGTGGTCAATCTGTTGAAATCAGAGCACTACATTTTGGCCACCGTGCTCGATCCTAGATTTAAAACCTACGTTGTATCTCTCTTTCCGGCAGACACAAGTCTGCAGAGGTTCAAAGACCTGCTGGTGAGAAAATTGTCAAGTCAAGCGGAACGTGACCCGTCAACATCTCCTCCTTCACATTCTCCCGCAACTGGGGGTGCGAGGAAAAGGCTAAGAATTCCGAGCCCACCCGCTGGCGGTGATGCAGGGCAGTCTGGAGCGAGTGCTGACATCTGGTCCGGACTGAAGGACCTGCCAACGATTACTGACATGTCGTCTACTGTCACTGCATATGATTCTGTCACCATTGAAAGAATGGTGGAGGATTATATGAGTGACCGCATCCAGGTAGGCACGTCAGACAGTCCGTACGTATACTGGCAGGAAAAAGAGGCAATTTGGAGGCCCTTGCACAAACTGGCTTTATTCTACCTAAGTTGCCCTCCCTCCAGTGTGTACTCCGAAAGAGTGTTTAGTGCAGCCGCTCACCTTGTCAGCAATCGGCTTACGAGGTTACTTCCAGAAAATGTGGAGAAGATGATGTTCATCAAAATGAGTTATAATCAATTCCTCCGTGGAGACATTCACCAGCAGCAATTGCCTCCAGAAAGTACACGGGGACCTGAGATGGTGGATTCCAGTGGGGACGAATTAATAATCTGTGAGGAGGGGGATGTACACAGTGAAAGGGGTGAGGAATCGGAGGATGATGATGAGGTGGACATCTTACCTCTGTAGAGCCAGTTTGTGCAAGGAGAGATTGATTGCTTCTTTTTTGGTGGGGGCCCAAACCAACCAGTCATTTCAGTCACAGTCGTGTGGCAGACCCTGTCGCTGAAATGATGGGTTCGTTAAAGTGTGCATGTCCTGTTTATACAACATAAGGGTGGGTGGGAGGGCCCAAGGACAATTCTTTCTTTCATTTTTCTTTGCATCATGTGCTGTTTGGGGACAATTTTTTTGAAGTGCCATCCTGCCTGACACTGCAGTGCCACTCCTAGATGGGCCAGGTGTTTGTGTCGGCCACTTGTGTCGCTTAGCTTAGTCACACAGCGACCTTGGTGCGCCTCTTTTTTCCTTTGCATCATGTGCTGTTTGGGGACAATTTTTTTGAAGTGCCATCCTGCCTGACACTGCAGTGCCACTCCTAGATGGGCCAGGTGTTTGTGTCGGCCACTTGTGTCGCTTAGCTTAGCCATCCAGCGACCTTGGTGCGCCTCTTTTTTTCTTTGCATCATGTGCTGTTTGGGGACTATTTTTTTGAAGTGCCATCCTGCCTGACACTGCAGTGCCACTCCTAGATGGGCCAGGTGTTTGTGTCGGCCACTTGTGTCGCTTAGCTTAGTCATACAGCGACCTTGGTGCGCCTCTTTTTTTCTTTGCATCATGTGCTGTTTGGGGACTATTTTTTTGAAGTGCCATCCTGCCTGACACTGCAGTGCCACTCCTAGATGGGCCAGGTGTTTGTGTCGGCCACTTGTGTCGCTTAGCTTAGTCACACAGCGACCTTGGTGCGCCTCTTTTTTTCTTTGCATCATGTGCTGTTTGGGGACAATTTTTTTGAAGTGCCATCCTGCCTGACACTGCAGTGCCACTCCTAGATGGGCCAGGTGTTTGTGTCGGCCACTTGTGTCGCTTAGCTTAGCCATCCAGCGACCTCGGTGCAAATTGTAGGACTAAAAATAATATTGTGAGGTGTGAGGTGTTCAGAATAGACTGGAAATGAGTGGAAATTGTGGTAATTGAGGTTAATAATACTATGGGATCAAAATGACCCCCAAATTCTATGATTTAAGCTGTTTTTTAGTGTTTTTTGAAAAAAAACACCCGAATCCAAAACACACCCGAATCAGACAAAAAATTTTCGGTGAGGTTTTGCCAAAACGCGTCCGAATCCTAAAACACGGCCGCGGAACCGAATCCAAAACCAAAACACAAAACCTGAAAAATGTCCGGTGCACATCACTATAAAAAACAAGCATATCTGGCCCTTGCATTATTTAAGAACACAACGATAGAATGTTATTAAATGCAGATTAATATGACAAAACAAATTATAATACTTTCGGTAAAGGAAAATGTAAGCAAAATCTAAAAGAAATTTGCACTAATTTAAAAAAAAAGCACTCAAATAGTGAGTAAACCGAATTAAAAAAATGAAACCTGTTAAATTAATTTCCAGAGAGTTGTAACCGCAGACCTTTAGTATATCGCATCATGTATTTCAAAGGGACCAGTGGACTGGACAACAACTAGGCAAACTTTGGATCCCAGTATTGGATGTAAGCTGATGTTTGTCTGAATAACTTATTCAGCAAAGCTATTATACTGTAGCATATAAGCAATGTTGTTTATTTTGTTTGACTTTGGGTACACAAACTGCTTTTTTGTATTGAAGCATTTTACCATATACGGGAGCAAAGTGAATAAACAATACTACCTAGGTAAAAAAAAGATGTTACTGCCAGTGCACTCCTTTGGCAAAACATTTTCCGTGCCAATTTTTCTTGTATGGCTGGGTACATGCTGTAGCATGCTGGGACTGGGCCTGATGATTTTATCTGGTGCCAAAATAAAAAAAAATCATTACATGCACATCACTATGGGGGTAATTCCAAGTTGATCGCAGCAGGACATATTTTAGCAGTTGGGCAAAACCATGTGCACTGCAGGGGAGGCAGATATAACATGTGCAGAGAGAGTTAGATTTGGGTGGGTTATTTTGTTTCTGTGCAGGGTAAATACTGGCTGCTTTATTTTTACACTGCAAATTAGATTGCAGATTGAACACACCACACCCAAATCTAACTCTCTCTGCACATGTTATATCTGCCCCCCCCTGCAGTGCACATGGTTTTGCCCAACTGCTAAAAAATTTCCTGCTGCGATCAACTTGGAATTACCCCCTATGTCACAGCAACAGATAATCACTAGTGTTCCTTTCTGCTTTGCTGTTCCATATATTAATATCTTTGTATTAATTAACTATTGTGTGCCAGGACCCTGATGTTTGGCTTGTCTGTCCCGGACACAAAATCATTTACTAATCATAAGTTTAGGATACATCTCATTCTGAATAACTCAACCCTGTGTTGGCTGATGAATTTGAGAGTTAATCTGCAGACTGTGTACTTGTGGGTGTCCCGCAGGGGCAGTTTGGGATTGAAAACCAGCCCTGGAAATCTATGGAAGCAGCCCTAATAGGGGGATAGGGTGGGGGTGGGGTGTGTTGAGAGGGTGGAGTCTGTCAAGTGGGAGGGATTACTGCTCAGAACGACTGACCACAGGCAGGTAAGGAATGTGCGCGCTGAAGGAGTGTTGAAAATGTTTAAGGCCGTGGCTTCGTGGGGAAGGGGCGTGGCCACATATTAGTGCCAATTCACATTACACCACACAGTAGTGCCACTTATACAGATTGCACCAGGTAGAACCTCCTATATACACTGCGCCAGGTAGAGCATGTTATACATATTGGCCCTCATTCCGAGTTGTTCGCTCGCTATCCGCTTTTCGCAGCAGTACACACGCTAAGCCGCCGCCCTCTGGGAGTGTATCTTAGCTTAGCAGAATTGCGAACAAAAGATTCGCAATATTGCGAAAAAAAATTTCTGTGCAGTTTCTGAGTAGCTCGAGACTTTCTCTTCCAGTGCGATCAGTTCAGTGCTTGTCGTTCCTGGTTTGACGTCACAAACACACCCATCGTTCGCCCAGACACTCCCCCGTTTCTTCAGCCACTCCCGCTTTTTCCCCAGAAACGGTAGCGTTTTTTCACACACTCCCATAAAACGGCCAGTTTCCGCCCAGAAACACCCACTTCCTGTCAATCACACTCCGAACACCAGAACGAAGAAAAAACCTCGTAATGCCGTGAGTAAAATACCAAACTTCTTAGCAAATTTACTTGGCGCAGTCGCAGTGCGAACATTAAGCGGAAAATCGCTGCGATGCGAAGAAAATTACAGAGCGAACAACTCGGAATGAGGGCCATTGCGCCAGATAGAGCACGTCTACACTTTGCACCAGGTAGAGCACGGTATACACTTTGCGCCAGGTAGAGCACATTATACAAATTGCACCAGGTAAAGCACATTATACATATTGCACCAGTTAGAGCATGAAAAGGAAGTAGGCCCGCAAGAACCACCAGATATGATTTCAACAAAACATCCATACACAATTCATATATATTATATACCATATCATAAATGCAGGTAAATTGAAAACTCTATACTTCCAACCCCAATTATGCATAGATAAGGCTGTAGGCCTCTGTTTTACCTGCATTTATGATATGGTATATATATGAATTGTGTATGGATGTTTTGTTGAAATCATATCTGGTGGTTCAAAGTCGCGCACAGGGAAGTCCACTCTCCTTACTATTGTGGTAATTGGTTATAGACCATGGGAGAGGGCATAATCTAAATATTGATGCTCGTTAAGTTTTGTGGTATACCAGCATACTTACATATGATATTATTGATATGAGTTATGAATATTTTTACCATATGAAAACTTAGAGCATTATTACTGAGCAATATTTTCGCTCTTGGCAGATACAGGCCGGCCATACTAACTAGTATTCACTTTTGATTATATTTTATGAATGGTCTTATGACCTGATATTCATGTATGTATCAAATTTGCTTTAATTACCTAGTGATTTTGTGTAAGTTACAGTTTTATTAAATGATAATAAAAGTTACACTTTTAGTCTTCTTTTGTCCTGCTCTCTTGCGGGCCTACTTCCTTTTCAGTTTATTGAACTAATTTCCCGGGAGCACCACCAACCCAGTGCCATAGGTATTACACTAATTGAGCCTTTATGTTGGTCTAGACACTATTGAGCAACTCCTAGTGAGTTGAAATTGTCTGTGGTCACTTTCCACAGGTCTAGTGCGGTTTCAAATTCTTTTGTTTGACCAGTTAGAGCATGCTATACATATTGTACCAGGTAGAGCACGTTATACACTATGCGCCAGGTAGAGCACGTTATACACTTATACATATATCTGCAGCGGAGCACAACTATAAACATATATACAACTACAGTGCATTGTAAGCAGGACTACTATTATATACTATATCAGTGGTTCCCAAACTTTTTTAGTCCAAGGCACCCTTTGGGTATCCCTGACTTTTTTAAGGCACCCTTACGCCAAAATAATCACCAAATTGTCGCTTTTTTAAAGTAGTTGGGTCGCAGAAGTGCCATTTTTTAGCCTCATCGCTGCACAGCGAATTAATGTAGCTAGCGATCAACTCGGAATGACCCCCTATGTCTTTTTGCAGTGCGACACTGGT
This sequence comes from Pseudophryne corroboree, assembly GCF_028390025.1. Lineage (NCBI taxonomy): Eukaryota > Metazoa > Chordata > Amphibia > Anura > Myobatrachidae > Pseudophryne > Pseudophryne corroboree. The sequence goes on from NC_086447.1 coordinate 440,306,063, forward strand.
CACCTGCATTCATTTAAAAAAAAAAAAAACAGGCTTTGTATAAAATAACAGTTTTTTTTTGCAGTCAAATAAATCAATCTAAAAAGGCTCCTGTGCATCCATGCACCAAGACCAGCCCCCCACCCCCCACCTGCTTACCAGCTTGTCGTCGCATAAAGGGGCCCTACATACACACTTAAAGATTTTACTGAACGATATGAACATTCTCGTTCATTAATGAACGAGAACTCGTTCATATCTTTCAGTGTGTAGGCACCACCGATGAATGATGCGCGGCCCAGCGCTCGTCCATCGTTGGTGCCGACTCGTTCATACCTGCAGGCCATATGGACAATCTCGTCCAAATTAGCATGCAGGGCTATGGAGCCGGGTGACGGGAGAAGTGAAGAAACATCACTCCCCCAGTCACCTCCCCCTCCGCCGCCGGGTCGTTTGACGGCCATATCGGCTGTCGGGCAGCTCGGCGGCGGGTCGCCGAGTGTGTAAGGCCCTTAAGTCACTTACAGCAGGCACCCCCCTCCTATAAATTTCCCTATGCAGCATCTCACATACAGTATCATATATTAATATTCTACTCACTTTTTCAGCCAGCTCCTCTGTCACGCCGGCCAGGACTTCAATGAGCCGTCAGGATCCTTACCCAGCGCACTCCTTGGTCACTGCAGCGCACTTCTTGGCCACACCAGCGCACTCCTTGGCCACTCCAGCCTGCTTGCACCCGCATTCTCCACTGATTACACTCACAAGTTCCCCGTGCACACAAACACATCCCGCATAACACTACCCCTTCCCTGCCGGGTGACTCCAGCCATCGGTTACCCCCCCCTGCACCTGAGAGCACAACATCCCTCCCCCCTCTCTCCGCCGGGTGACTCCGTGACCAGTGACCAGTGACATCCCCCCCCCCCTGCAGCCGATGAACTAGCCGCAGACATCCCGCACTCTCCTTCCCTCCCCCCCCCCCACAGCGACAGCTGATTACACATTGCGGCTGACTTCGGCTGTACCTAGCTCCAGCCGCCCGCACCACCCCCCCGCTGATTACTTGTCTTATTACTAGATGGCCGCTCCAGCTGCCCGCGCTCCCCCCCGCTGCTCACTTACTAGACCGCCGCTCGAGACGGCCGCGCTCTCCGAAACCCCCTCCCCGCTGATTACTGTCTTACGGGACGGCCGCTCCAGCCGCCCGTGCTCCGCTCCTCTCCCCTCCCCCCCGCCCCGCTGATTACATACTAGATGGCTGCTCCTGTTCCCCGCACTTCTCCCCCCGGCTATCTACACACTGGATGGCCGCTCTGTCCTGCCGCCCGCACTCCCCTCAGCCCGGCTGACTACTCGCTGCTTGGCCGCCGCTCCAGCAACACACAGTCTCCCCTTCCCCTTCCATCCTCCGGCTAACTATAGGCTGCGGCTCCCCTGTGACAGCGCTGCGGCACCCCAGGGAGCCGCGGCGCACAGTTTGGGAACCCATGTACTATATATCAGGCTCACACACTACTACAGTATATCTTTGGGACATTTACTCACTATCACATTCAGAATTGGCGGCTGCTGGCTCCTGCGTCTGCCTTGGCTGCTGCGGCTGGGGACTGGAGGCGGACATGGGGCTGGAGGCGTACCCAAAGGCGGAGCCGTCAGCTGTGACTGACGGCCCTGTCCTGCAAAGGGAGGCTGGTGGAACTCCTGCAGCTGCACATGCGCAGCAGCTCCGTCGGCGGACATTTTTCATCTACATTTCAGCAAATGCTGCCGCGATCAGAGCAGAGATCCGATTGCAGCAGCTGTCCGGCAAGGGGGTGACGACAGGCCACTTAGGGGACGACCAGACCAGCCAAACTGAATCTGGTCCAGCATCCCAGCATGCCAATCTGGGGGTGACATGGTGACACAAACACTTACACCTGAGTAGTGACATGGGGAAACATACACAGGCATTGGGGGGGGGGGGTGAGCTTGGTGTCACACACTAGAGAGGTTTTGACACACACATACAGGGTCCTGGGGGGAGGACATGGTGACATTCACTATGTCTGAGGGATGGGAACATGGTAACTTAATGTGGCTTTGGGTGAGAATAGTGACATACTTACACTTGGTGACTAGGGTTGTGGGGCCATGGTGGCATACACTCTTGAGCAGGGGGAGCTTCCATGCCCTCGCCTTCATGCATTTTTTTCCCATTGTTCCACAGCTGGGTAAAATGGGGGGCGGGCGGGCAGCTTCTGCTCCGCCCACACCACTCCCCCCTCATGCAGACACCGATAACCAACAGTTGTAGTGATAGGACCGCATCATGTCTCTCCCCCTGCAGTGTGGCTCCCCTGTAAGTGGGCTGCGGTACACCAGGGTGCCACGGCACACACTTTGAGAACCGATGGCGCCGGGCTAGAGGCTGGGCTAGAGGCGGGGCTGGAGGTGTAGCCATCAGCCCTGAAAAGGTTTACATGGGAGCTGCTGCTGCTGCACATGCGCAGCAGCTCCCCGGCAGACATTTTTTTTGGCAGAAGCTTTCAGTTAGCACTGCCCATCGTGGGCAGCCGACCCTGCATGGGGGGTGACAGCAGCCACTGAAGGGATGACCGGACCAGTTTACCAGAATCTGGGCCAGCGTCCCGGCGGACCAATCCGCCGCTGATGTCCCACGTAGCCTAAACTATCTACTCCTGTCTTACCTGGTCATACATTTGGATTCTGCCCCTGGGAGAATGAATGCCAACTGCTAGAAGCAGAAATGGTTCTACTGCTGGTGACAAGTCCGGACTCCCATAACATTCCTTGTTCAACTATTCTGGAAGGCAGAAAGCAAGAAGAACTACTGTAGCTATTAATTGGCAGGGATGTTCAGACAAGATTAAAGAGTTGCATGCTCCAACATCTATTGGCAAGTTCATTATTCTTTATAATAAAACTGATAGTTTAGAGTATTCTCAGGAAAGTGTAGTCATTATTATTATTATTATTATTATTACAGTTTATTCATAAGGCACCACAAGTGTTTCGCAACGCACATTAGAACAATAAAGGGTATATAGAACTTAACACCACAGAAAACTAAAACAGGGCACAGGTACAGATGGGGCCTCCCTTATCTTTGCCGTTTCTCCACCTAAACAGAGGTTTTGTCGCACCTAGGCGATAGCTTAGGTTGCTGAGTTTATGCACGGACAAGCGCGTTGAGGCACTACTACATACATTACACATCTCCACCACTGGGTGGCTAATGCTCCACTAATCCAGTACTTTAGAGCGAATAGCGGTGGACTGATCTACAAGCTCTGGCAAATGGTCAGTGATGACTGTAGTGTTAATGTTCTGTATACTGTATACAGAGACCAATGTCCAGACGGAGAGTCAATAATAATAAAAAAGTTTATATAGACACAAACGAACGTGTTAAGACACTTATCCATTGCTGTATTACTGTATGTGAGCATCCAAGTCCCGTAGACAAAGGAATTGTATACAGATGCAACTAATGTGTAAAAGCAATAATGTAGTTCATTGACATAAAAGTATACCATGTTCTGTAATATGAGCATCCAAGTCCTGTAACGGCATACACAAACACCAATGGGGAGGAGTCACTGCTTACAGTACATTTACAGATGAGCTTGTATATTTATCATGAGGTGTCGTGCCCGAGCGGTGAAGTGGGCCGCTTCCCATGCTAAGAGTCCTGGGTTTGATTACCACAGTGTGAGTGCTTGTTTGTTTTTCCTGACACTTTATTAATTTTCTGTTATGTAAGCCCTCAGCTATGGAGCCAGTGACAGCATAAATTTTGCAAGAGTCAGGGCAATGCTGAAGGAGCATCTCAATGCCCTAGTTATATTACACAGGAACAATAGGGATAAGTGAGCTCTATGCACATTATGATAAACCAGACTCAGTCGCACAGCAAGTTGACAAAGTGGCTGCTGCCTGTGACCCCGTGCCTCTTGGAAGCCCTCAGCTATGGAGCCAGCGACGGCATCAGTTTTGCAATAGTTAGGGCAATGTGGAAGGAGCGTCTCAATCCCCTAGCTAAAATACACAGCGGCAATAGGTCCCATAGACATATCAATAAATATAAATAGTGTATCCTGATGCAACTAACTGTTCAAGCAACACAGCACTGTACTGTAGTTCATTGACGTTAGGGATTCTGTGTTGTACTTATGAGAAAGGATCACTGCTACCATTTACACAAGATATCATGTCTATACAGTACTGTGTTGTACATTTATTGTAGCCTGACCTCCCTCCCTGTCTATGAAATGAGCAGGCTCCCAGGGAAGATGGTGTAAGTGGGATGGGGATAGGGGAAGGTGGTGACTAAATAAAGTGTTATGCTATATGAGCGTCCAAGTCCTGTAACAGCATACACAAACACCAATGGGGAGGGATCACTGCTTACAGTACATTTACACATGAACTTGTCTATTTATTATGAGGCATCATGCCCAAGTGGTGAAGTGTGCCGCTTCCCATGCTAAGAGTCCTGGGTTTGATTACACAGTGTGAGTGCATGTTTGTTTTTTCCTGACACTTTATTAATTTTCTGTTATGTAAGCCCTCAGCTATGGAGCAAGTGAAGGCATCAGCTTTGCAAAAGTCAGGTCAATGCTGAAGGAGTGTCTCAATGCCCTAGTTATATTACAAAGGAACAATAGGGATAAGCAAGCTCTATGCACATTACGATAAACCAGACTCAATCGCATAGCAAGTTGACAAAGTGGCTGCCGCCCATGACCCTGCACCTCTTGGAAGCCCTCAGCTATGGAGCCAGCAACGGCATCAGTTTTTCAAGTGTCAGGGAAATTCTAAAGGAGCATCTCAATACCCTAGCTAAAATTCACAGCAGCAATAGGTCCTGTAGACATATCAATAAATATAAATAGTGTATCCTGACGCAACTAACTATTTGAGCAACACAGCACTGTACTGTAGTTCATCGATGTTAGAGAATCTGTGTTGTACTGTATGAGAAGGAATCACTGCTACCATTTACACAAGAGATCATGTCTCTATCAAAGCGACTGCAGTTCTCTATATTATCTACATTTACATACAGTACTGTGTTGTATATTTATTGTAACCTGACCTCCCTCCCTGTCTATGAAATGAGTAGGCTGCCGGGGGGAAGTGAGATGGGGATGGGGGAAGGTGGTGGCTAAATACTGCGTTTTGCATTATGAGCGTCCAAGTCCTGTCACGGCATTCATATATTTAATTCATAACATTCATAAATTTAAGAACCTTACATTCAGTAGAATTATGCACACAGGAAAAGACCTGTTTCCATAACTAACTGTCGGGGCATCTAATATGCAAATCCGTAGCACAGTGTACTGTTTAGTGTACATTCACTCTGGCCCTCTCTAGTCCTTTCCCCCAACCAAAGCGACTGTAGTATCTTCATTTACATAGTAGCCTTTCATTTACATACAGTACTGTGTTGGCAATTTTTTGACTGTAACTAGCCTCTTTTTCTGAAAACAGTCTCTCAGGAGAGGGGGAAGGGTGTTGGGGGAGGTAAAGATTAGCCAGCAAAGTTCAGAAATGCTGTCAAAAATATTAATTCTCTGTCAGGACCCAAAAAAAGAAACCAATAAATCAATAAATAAAAACAGTGTATATAGACACAAATGAATGTGTTAAAGCAATGGTCCATTGACGCTCGGTTTATGTGAGCTATTAAATTCAATTAAAATGGTCCTAAAGCTTAATATATCCGGTTCTGGGGATCCAATCAGCTCAGAACTGTGTTGGTATGAAAGGGGAGATGATTAGCTATCAGAAGATACCAACCCCAAGTTTCTGTGACCCCCCACAAGGCTAACAGCAAGCGTCGGAACCCATGGTGGATCTGAATTAACGGGCCCATTATAGTCTATGGGTTAATTTTGCATCCTGACATCTCCGATTCTGTGTGTCCTAGAGACTCGAGACTGGAATCATACAAAAGAGGAGACTCTTGGCTTTTCGGGGCAGACCAACCACTAGTTTATGTGACACTGCAAATGGAAACGGCAAGCAACCGTGTGTCAGGTCCCTTCCAGTTGTCCGCCCAGCTTGCATGGGGTGTGGGGTTTCTGGCTAGATAGAAAATACTGTACAAAAATGCTTAGCACTGTGTTTTGGCATACAGGAACTTAGGGAGGAGCTTTTATCTCACCCCATTTTACTTAGAAAGATAACACTTGTCACTGTAGCCTTTACAGCAGAGTACATTATAAGCTGTTCATGCTATTTAGTACTCAAATAGAAAATACTGTACAAAGATTCTGAGCACAGTGATTTGGCATCCAGGAACTTAGGTAGAAGCTTTTAGCTCTTCCCATTATACTTAGAAAGATAAAACTTGCTGCTGTAGCCTTTACAGCAGAGGATGTTACTAGCTGTTCGTGCTATTTAGTACTTAAATAGAAAGTACTGTACAGAGATGCTAAGCATGGTGATTTGGCATCCAGGAACTTAGGTAGGAGCTTTTATCTCTTCCCATTATACTTAGAAAGATAACACTTGCTGCTGTAGCCTTTACAGCAGAGGATGTTACTAGCTGTTCGTGCTATTTAGTACTTAAATAGAAAGTACTGTACAGAGATACTAAGCATGGTGATTTGGCATCCAGGAACTTAGGCAGGAGCTTTTATCTCTCCCCATTAGACTTAGAAAGATAACACTTGCCGCAGTAGCCTTTACATCAGAGTACATTACAAGCTGTTCGTGGTATTTTGTACTCAAATAGAAAATACTGTACAGAGATGCTAAGCACAGTGATTTGGCATCCAGTATCTTAAGGAGGAGCTTTTATCTCTCCTCATTATTCTTAATACTATGGGATTTGGATGCTAACATAGCCTTAACATCAATAGACCATACCTGTAACACGTTCGTTTGTGTCTGTATACACTACTATTAGTACATTATATAATTTTATGAGCATTTTTTATCAAGTTATTTATTTCTTTTTGTTTGTACAGGAGAAGTTGAGTATTACATTTTTTGTGACTGTATTTAAACCTAGTAGTGAATGCAAATTTCACTATCAAAACAAAAGTTTAAAAATGAGGTGTACTTTAAGTGTACTTAGTGCATATACTGCATATCATGCTTGCCTACTCTACCAGAATGGCCGGGAGGCTCCCGAAAATCGGGTGACCCTCCCGGCCCCCCAGAAAAGCAGGCAAGTCTCCTGATTTTTCTGTTCCCCCCTATCCAGCTGCCCACTTTGAGAGTAAAGTGGGTGGTCCGGGCAGTTGATGATGCGATTCTTGTTGAATTGCGTCATTATAGTCACGGCCCCTGCAGTATCTGCGGCATTACAGAGTGGGGGAGTGGCTTAAATGGTGTGCCATTATAACCCCGCCCTCATACTGCCTTTGCCTCATCTCCACCACGCCCCATTCTGCCTCCGCACCACCCCCTCTGCTCATCATTGTCCTGCCCCGCCTCCCTGCTGAGCCGACCTGGCTGCTCTCTCCCGGAGAGAGCTGCCAGGAAGTAGGTAAGTATGCTGCATATACACATTTTCTTATTTTTCCAGTGTATATGCAGACAATTGCAATTTTTTTCTTTTTCTGTTGGATGCGTTTTATGTTTGTGTTTTTGTATTAAAATGAATTTAAACTCAGCATAAAACACATATTGTGAAAGTAGGAATACAGAGGCCACGCAGAACTAAAATAAAGTGGCTCTTCTACTATTTATTTTGTCTTACTTTCTTGGGACTTCTAATTTGAGTAATGTACTAAAGTTTTATTATAATGTCCAAACCTACAGAAAAAAAAACATTTCACCCCAAATATTCTTTTGTTAGTTACTCTGACCTTTAAGGTACAGTATTAGTAAAATATATAATTTTCATTAAAAATCACAATGTATATGAAATAGCAGCAGCTGTCAAAGAACCAAATGATTTATTTTAATTATTTAGGTCTTCTGGCTTACAGTACATTTTGTTAAGCTGTTGTATAGCTAGTGAACCACTGTTAGAATAGAATAATGCACTGCAATTGATAGCTATCTGCTTTGTTGGCTCTCTGACAGAGCATGAAAATAAATATTAAATATGATACAGACCGCAATGACAAGGATTAATACATTTCATACTTAAGATCTGGAAGAAAATAGATATTTTCAGAGAATAACATATGCAAAAGAATTAAACCTGGCTTGAATTAGTATCTTTTGCTTCTAAGACTGTACTTTTCAAACAAGATAATGGCTTCCTCCTTTTGATATGTTTTTCTACAATATTACCTGCAATCAATTCTAAAATAGAAATGAGCAGAAAATATTTAAAAATCATTTTACAAAAACATATATTGTTACCATGGGATCGACAATAATATTAGTAATATTTTCATAGGTATTTAATTACAGTATAACATTTTCATAGTAATTACAATTTTTTTAATCACTATTTATTGCACTTTTTCCTTAGAAAGATGAAAATCTCTCTGTTTTCAAAGAATTTATGTATTCCAAGGTTCCTTATTGACTATACTTTCAGACAAACCCTGTGATCCAGTTCTACCGAAAATACCTCATTTAGAGGAGAGGGAGGGAGTGTGGATAAAGATGAAGTTGGAGATGTGAGTGATGGGAAGAATGGTTTAAGGCTTTGTGACGGTGGGAAGTTTGAACTGAGCAATATAAGGAGCCAGTGAAGCAGGTTCCAGATAGGAAAGGCAGAATCCATATGGCAGCATTAGAAAATTAGATGAACAGCAGCATTAAGAATAGATTTAATTGAGGAAAGGTGATAAAGGAAATCCTGAGAGGAGGAGGTTACAGTAGTCTAAGTGGGAAATTATGAGAGCATGAATGACAGTTTTGGTGGCATCAGGGGTGAGGAAAGTTCACATTTTGGTGATGTTCTGACAAGAGGTCTGAGAGATGGCTTGAATGTTGAGAGAGAAGGAGATGGATTGCATAAAGGCAGTATACTTGGGGGTCAAAAGGTAGGGTGAAATTATCACAGGAGAAAGAGGAAAATAAATAAGTTCTATTTTTGCCATGTTACGTTTCAGGAAGTGTTTCGACATCCAGGAGTGAATGGCAGATGGGCAGTTGAAGATGTAATACAGGATGGTGAGATTAGGGGATGACATTTAAATTTCAGTATCATCATCATATAGATTGTATTGAAGGCCATTGAAGTATATGATATTTCCAAGGCAGGACATTAGAGGGAGAGAGAAAGGTGCAATCCTTTAGGTGACACCTACAGGAAGTAGAAGTGAGGGGGAGAAGAAGACAGAGCTAGAAACAGAAATGGTGTAGTTGGAGAAGTAGGACTTGAACCATGATTGAACAGGGTCATGGAAGATGATGGAGTGGAGAGTCTGGATGTGAAGAGGGTGGTTGACAGTGTCAGAGGTACCAAACAAATCAAGAAAGGATTAGGGGCCTAATTCAGACCTGATCGTAGATATGCGAAAAAACACACATCTACGATCAAAATCGTAGGTATACGAGGGGATGCCCGGCACATGCCAGGCCCTAGCCCAGAGACGTGTGAAAGCATTGCACAGCAGCGATGCTTTCGCACCAGCCGAGTAACTCCCACAAACAGTCCAGATATGCCTGCATTGCCCGGACTGCATCCCTCCAATGCCGCCGACATGCCCATCCCGCCCTGCGACTGCCTCTGCCTGTCATTCAGGCGGAGGCAATCGCACAAGTGAGATGCCGTTGCATCACACTGTGTGCGCATGTGCAGTGTGGCTTCTGCACATGCACACACTTAACCAGACATCAGACTGTGAACGCTGCCGCTGCAGAGTTCCAGTCTGAATTAGGCCCTAGGAGAGAGAAGTGACCATTGGATTTGACTATAAGAAAGACATTGGTGACCTCATTGAAGGCAGTTTCAGTGAAGTGGAACAAAGATGAAAGAGGGTTGAGAAGTGAGTGGGTGGAAAGGAATGATGAGAGGTAGACATTAATCATCTCAAGGAGTCTAGAAGCATGGATATAAAAGCTACAGGGTGGTGGTTAGAGCAAGAGTCTGGGCCAAGTGAGGATTTTTTAAGGTTGTATAAAAACTATGACAGGTCTGAAGGAAGAGGGACAGGTTGAAGAGATGGGTGGGGTGGAAGCAAGCATCAGGAGAGAGAGAGAGAGAAATAAGGTGTAGGGATATAGAGTCAAAAGGGTGGAGTTCATCTCTGGTGTGGGGAAGAAGGCAGAAAGGGTGGGAATTCAAATCATGGAGGTTAGCAGAGAGGGCTTGGGGTAGGAAAAGCCAAACCGAAGTGGTCAGATAATATTGCTGATGCTTAGCACTGCCATGTAATATCTTTACACCAGTCCCCGAGTACTGTACATGCAAGAAATACACCACCTAACATGCAGATTTTTGGATGCATCCACATCTATTAAATATTCAAGATGTGATTCCTTGTATATATATTGTGTACATATTAACAATAAAAAAATTTTATTATCAAACCGTCCTAAGGCGCACCACAATTTCACAAATAAATTGTATGTTCTGGACCCAGAATGTGTTCTTAGTCTTCTTCCAACATGCAACAAAATTAGAAAAAGAAACACAATAGCGTAACTCCGTTAAATCCACCAATTATTTTGTGAGGATATCAATGGGATCCGTACCATGTAATAAGTCTACCCTTTGTAGACAAATGACACATAAAACCAGGAAAGATGGATCTCTTCACAGGATTCACACCTCTTCCGGCACCCGTCTCCACAAAATTTGATGGTCATATACAGGAAGGAAATATATATAGTGTGATATTGTTTAAAATCTAGTTCTTAAAAGACAGAAGAAATGGGTGGACTCTCACCATTTAAGAAGTCTACCCTTTGTAGACAAATGAAGCATAGTAGGGGAAGATACACCGTGTCTCAGGAATTCCACTCGTTCTCATACACGTATCCGCATTAGAAGAATGTCATAAAATATAAAAAACAAGTATAGTGTAATACTGTTTTATTTAAAAGTTAAAAACAGAGGAGTAGATGGACTCTCACCATATATGAACAAATATAAGGCAGTTGTAAATATAAACCAGGCGTCCCCAGCACCTTACACGTCCGTCTATGGATCCTTTCTAAGCTCCCCAAAAACGTCCACACCGGTCAGCCAACGCGTTTCAATACTTGGCAGTATCTTTCTCAAGGCATACACAAACAGCTATCAGGGTTATCTATATATACCCCTCTAATCTTTCAATTAGTAAGTTATGGGTAAAACCTATTTCCAGACATAGATGAGCTACCAGCTAATTCCCAATTGATTCCCCTCCAGAATGTCCAATCCTGTAGTCCATTTTTACTTTTCTATTTGTCTCAAACGGCCCGCCTCGGCGCCAATACATAACCACGTTGTTCTTCTCCGGAAGTCACCTGACTTCCGCATTTGCGTTCCACCGGGGCGACTTCCGGTGACATCACTTCCGGAAATAACCCCGTGTTTGCGTTCCAACAGCGGGACTCTTGTAGTTAATGTCCCCGATCCTCTCGTTCTTTCTTATATGTATATAGAAGGAGGAGTGTTAATTTCTTAAAATATGGAGCCAGTGTCCTTTTTATAGACTCAGCGTAGATTTAGATCGCATATTTGCAAAAGAATGAAAGTAAACAAAAACAATAATTAAAATCAAGTAAACTAGACATGTTATTTATAAAATAATTTTTATTAAATTATATCATAAAAACCACTTAATCTCAAAATCCTTATTAATACCTACTGGAGATAATGTATTGAAATGATATATCATATTCATCTCACATTTGGCTAATTTTGTGGCAATCAAGCCACCTCTCGCATCAGAAGACACTTTTTTTAAAATGTAAAAATTCTTAATATTTTTTATATCACAATTATGTACATCTTTAAAGTGCTTTGATAGTGCATGTGTATCGAGACCTTTACGGATGTTTCTAAAGTGCTCTCCTAGTCTCACTTTAAATGCTCGACTTGTTCTGCCTATATAAAATTTATTACATTGGCATTCAATGGCATAAACTACATTAAAAGAGTGACAAGTCAAAAAATCTGTAATTTGATGTTTTTTACCATTAATTGATACTTCCAACAACTTACTCCCAAAGGTATTGGGGACCTGTTTGCAACCAGTACAACTCCCACATCTATAGAAACCTTTAGATAGTACATTCCCTTTATTAGGTGAAACCGGACAGAGACTCTTGACTAATTTATTTTTCAAATTAGGCGCTCTCCTGAAAATGCAATTAGGGTTATCAGGTAGTTCCCCACCTATGATAGGGTCCTTCTTAAGAATTTTCCAGTGTTTCCTAATGATTTTTTTGACTTGATGGTGTTGTGAATTGTAATTAGTGATAAAGGCCCATTTGTAATCGCTCTTATTACCCCCCTTTTTCCCTTCTACTTTCTTTAATAAATCGTTCCTTTCCATGGAATCCACCCTACTTAGGCAATCATTGACCATCTTCTCATCATATCCACTATTTTTAAAATTGTTCGACATTTCCCCAGCTTGCAGTAGGAATGTGTCCCTATCAGTACAATTCCTTCTAACCCTCTTAAATTGACCTATAGGTATTGTTTCCAACCACCTTTTATGATGACAGCTTTCAATGTCTATATATGAACCAGAATCGGTGGGTTTCACATAATTCTTTGTCTTTACTATTCCATCCTCCACATATATGGTTAAATCCAAAAAGTTCACTGTTGATTGACTTTTTTCAAAAGTGAGGACAATGTTAGAATCATTGGTATTTAAATAAAGACAAAATTCCTCTAACTCTTCCAAATTTCCGGTCCAAACAAAAATGATGTCATCTATGTACCTCCGCCAGGACACCAGGTTCGCCCCATAGGGATTATGATCCCAAACTTTCTCAGCTTCCCACGCGTCCATAAATATATTCGCGTAGCTTGGGGCAAACCTGGTGCCCATGGCTGTCCCCCCGTTTTTGGACAAAAAAAATCACCCTTAAAGGTGAAATAGTTGTTAAATAAAATAAATTCTATACCTTCAACTAGGAATGCCTGTAAATTTAAATCTAGGGTTGATGTTCTTAACTTGCTTTTAATGGCTTCGATCCCCTGCCCATGATCAATTATAGTATAAAGAGAACTAACATCCGCTGTAACCATATAATAATTCTCTTTCCACTGTATAGTGTCCAAAATTGAAGGGCTTCCATAGTATCCCTCAAATGGGACCTGTTGGTTACTACTAAGGGCTGCAGGTAAAAATCGATAAATTGGGAAAGATTTGCAGATAAGGATTCCACCCCGGAGACTATCGGTCTTCCGGGGGGATGCAGTGGGTTTTTGTGTACTTTGGGGAGGATATATATTGTGGGGATCTTTGGATCTTCTATGCAAAGAAATTCGGACTCTTTTTTCGTTAGAGTTCCTTTTTTCTCGTATGTGTCCACTATCCCTTTAAGGCTGAGAGCCATTTTTTTCGTGGGATCGCCTCTAATTCTCCTATATGTATCCTTGTCCTCCAATAATTGTTGAACAATGGCTTCATAATCCTTTTTATCAAATAGTACAATTCCACCCCCCTTATCTGCCGGTTTTATGATTAATCCCTTATTTGTTGTCAAATCTTTAAGGGCCTTCCTCTCCCTATTACTAAGATTGCTTCTAATCTGGCCTGTATCCAATTTCTTTAGATCATCCATGACCATAGATCCAAACGATTCTATAAAGCATCCTTTTAGGTGGGAAGGAAAAAATGTCGATTTTGGTCTGAAAGGAGTGGTCTCTACTTGTTCCTGGACTATCTCATCGCTCGCTTTCATACTGAAAATTTTTTTTTAAGGTAAATTTCCTCATGAATTTCTGTACATCCACGAAGACTCCAAATTGATCTACCCTCGTTGTGGGGCAATATTTGAGACCTTTCTCCAACAGTGATCTCTCTGCTTCTAACAAAACATGCGTACTGAGATTAAATATTTTGGTCCCCTTCTTTTCCTCCATAACAGGTTTTGATTTCTTATTCTTTCTACTACGTCTCTTCCTCTTTCTGTTTTTTCCTTGTTTTTTACCACCCCTTTTCCCTCTTTTTCTGTAGGTTATCTCCATTTCGAACTCCTCCCCCCCTCCTTCTCTAAAAAAGGAGTTTGGGGTACGTCTACATCTAATTCAGTGTATCTATTCCATGTTCTAAGTGGACTTCTCTCCTGCCTCCTTCTATAGTCATTCCCCCTATGTTCTTGTCGTCGCCACTCTTTCCATTCAGGGGTATAGTTATCATTTCTTTCCCAATGGTGATAATTCCCTTTAAATTGATCATAATCCCTTCTATTATTCCTATATATTTTCTTTGAAGGAAATCTATCCTGATATTGTCGTTTTTTATTATAATTTCTTTGTTCAAACAATTCTTGGTCATCTGTTCTCTCTCCTTCCTGTGGTTTATGTGTAACTCCTTTTACCTCCAAAGTCTCTACTCCCAATTTGTCCCTTTTAAATTTTCTAACCTTCCTATCGATTAGAATGTGTTCTGCTCTTTCAACTCTGCTAGTAATTACTAGTTCCCGTTCTCTAAATTCTGGTGTATTGGTAAAAGGTTGTGTCTTATTTTTAGATTCACAAATCTCCATATCTAATGTTTTCAACTCTTTACATCTTTCTTCAATAATGAGTGTCATGAGTTCAAAGGAACAATTAGATAATATGGTTTCCCATCGTTTATTAAAGGTTTCCGTAGTAGTAAGGAAACTTACTTTTTTGGTGATTTGTAAGCCTTTTGGGATTAGTTTAGAAGCTAAATACCTCTCTAACGTTGCCACCTCCCACCAGATCCTGTTCTCCTTCAATAATTTTTTTTCTAATTTTCCCATGAGGTCATCTAAACTGATGTCCTGAATGTTTGTCTCCTCACAGGAACTGTTAAACAAGGTATCACGCTTTTTAATTCTCTCTTCTCGTGACTTAAACATATTTATTCTGCTGCAAATGAAGTATCTTCGATAGGTGAGAAAATCAAGGATAATCTTTTTTATGTGATGAAGATACCCACATGCGCTAAAGGCTGCCCACTAGGACTATTAGATGATATATAAGATGTCACCTAACATCCAAACGTGCAGAAACAATAAAAAAATGTTATCATCAAACCATCCTAAGGCGCACCACAATTTCACAAATAAATTGTATGTTCTGGACCCAGAATGTGTTCTTAGTCTTCTTCCAACATGCAACAAAATTAGAAAAAGAAACACAATAGCATAAAAAATCATTAGGAAACACTGGAAAATTCTTAAGAAGGACCCTATCATAGGTGGGGAACTACCTGATAACCCTAATTGCATTTTCAGGAGAGCGCCTAATTTGAAAAATAAATTAGTCAAGAGTCTCTGTCCGGTTTCACCTAATAAAGGGAATGTACTATCTAAAGGTTTCTATAGATGTGGGAGTTGTACTGGTTGCAAACAGGTCCCCAATACCTTTGGGAGTAAGTTGTTGGAAGTATCAATTAATGGTAAAAAACATCAAATTACAGTTTTTTTGACTTGTCACTCTTTTAATGTAGTTTATGCCATTGAATGCCAATGTAATAAATTTTATATAGGCAGAACAAGTCGAGCATTTAAAGTGAGACTAGGAGAGCACTTTAGAAACATCCGTAAAGGTCTCGATACACATGCACTATCAAAGCACTTTAAAGATGTACATAATTGTGAAAAAAAAAATATTAAGAATTTTTACATTTTAAAAAAAGTGTCTTCTGATGCGAGAGGTGGCTTGATTGCCACAAAATTAGCCAAATGTGAGATGAATATGATATATCATTTCAATACATTATCTCCAGTAGGTATTAATAAGGATTTTGAGATTAAGTGGTTTTTATGATATAATTTTATAAAAATTATTTTATAAATAACATGTCTAGTTTACTTGATTTTAATTATTGTTTTTGTTTACTTTCATTCTTTTGCAAATATGTGATCTAAATCTATGCTGAGTCTATAAAAAGGACACTGGCTCCATATTTTAAGAAATGAACACTCCTCCTTCTATATACATATAAGAAAGAACGAGAGGATCGGGGACATTAACTACAAGAGTCCCGCTGTTGGAACGCAAACACGGGGTTATTTCCGGAAGTGATGTCACCGGAAGTCGCCCCGGTGGAACGCAAATGCGGAAGTCAGGTGACTTCCGGAGAAGAACAACGTGGTTATGTATTGGCGCCGAGGCGGGCCGTTTGAGACAAATAGAAAAGTAAAAATGGACTACAGGATTGGACATTCTGGAGGGGAATCAATTGGGAATTAGCTGGTAGCTCATCTATGTCTGGAAATAGGTTTTACCCATAACTTACTAATTGAAAGATTAGAGGGGTATATATAGATAACCCTGATAGCTGTTTGTGTATGCCTTGAGAAAGATACTGCCAAGTATTGAAACGCGTTGGCTGACCGGTGTGGACGTTTTTGGGGAGCTTAGAAAGGATCCATAGACGGACGTATAAGGTGCTGGGGACGCCTGGTTTATATTTACAACTGCCTTATATTTGTTCATATATGGTGAGAGTCCATCTACTCCTCTGTTTTTAAATTTTAAATAAAACAGTATTACACTATACTTGTTTTTTATATTTTATGACATTCTTCTAATGCGGATACGTGTATGAGAACGAGTGGAATTCCTGAGATACGGTGTATCTTCCCCTACTATGCTTCATTTGTCTACAAAGGGTAGACTTCTTAAATGGTGAGAGTCCACCCATTTCTTCTGTCTTTTAAGAACTAGATTTTAAACAATATCACACTATATATATTTCCTTCCTGTATATGACCATCAAATTTTGTGAAGACGGGTGCCGGAAGAGGTGTGAATCCTGTGAAGAGATCCATCTTTCCTGGTTTTATGTGTCATTTGTCTACAAAGGGTAGACTTATTACATGGTACGGATCCCATTGATATCCTCACAAAATAATTGGTGGATTTAACGGAGTTACGCTATTGTGTTTCTTTTTCTAATTTTGTTGCATGTTGGAAGAAGACTAAGAACACATTCTGGGTCCAGAACATACATTTTATTTGTGAAATTGTGGTGCGCCTTAGGACGGTTTGATGATAATTTTTTTTATTGTTTCTGCACGTTTGGATGTTAGGTGACATCTTATATATCATCTAATAGTCCTAGTGGGCAGCCTGTTAGCGCATGTGGGTATCTTCATCACATAAAAAAGATTATCCTTGATTTTCTCACCTATCGAAGATACTTCATTTGCTGCAGAATAAATATGTTTAAGTCACGAGAAGAGAGAATTAAAAAGCTAGATACCTTGTTTAACAGTTCCTGTGAGGAGACAAACATTCAGGACATCAGTTTAGATGACCTCATGGGAAAATTAGAAAAAAATTTATTGAAGGAGAACAGGATCTGGTGGGAGGTGGCAACGTTAGAGAGGTATTTAGCTTCTAAACTAATCCCAAAAGGCTTACAAATCACCAAAAAAGTAAGTTTCCTTACTACTACGGAAACCTTTAATAAACGATGGGAAACCATATTATCTAATTGTTCCTTTGAACTCATGACACTCATTATTGAAGAAAGACGTAAAGAGTTGAAAACATTAGATATGGAGATTTGTGAATCTAAAAATAAGATACAATCTTTTACCAATACACCAGAATTTAGAGAACGGGAACTAGTAATTACTAGCAGAGTTGAAAGAGCAGAACACATTCTAATCGATAGGAAGGTTAGAAAATTTAAAAGGGACAAATTGGGAGTAGAGACTTTGGAGGTAAAAGGAGTTACACATAAACCACAGGAAGGAGCGAGAACAGGTGACCAAGAATTGTTTGAACAAAGAAATTATAATAAAAAACGACAATATCAGGATAGATTTCCTTCAAAGAAAGTATATAGGAATAATAGAAGGGATTATGATCAATTTAAAGGGAATTATCACCATTAGGAAAGAAATGATAACTATACCCCTGAATGGAAAGAGTGGCGACGACAAGAACATAGGGGGAATGACTATAGAAGGAGGCAGGAGAGAAGTCCACTTAGAACATGGAATAGATACACTGAATTAGATGTAGACGTACCCCAAACCCCTTTTTTAGAGAAGGAGGGGGGGAGGAGTTCGAAATTGAGATAACCTACAGAAAAAGAGGGAAAAGGGGTGGTAAAAAACAAGGAAAAAACAGAAAGAGGAAGAGACGTAGTAGAAAGAATAAGAAATCAAAACCTGTTATGGAGGAAAAGAAGGGGACCAAAATATTTAATCTCAGTACGCATGTTTTGTTAGAAGCAGAGAGATCACTGTTGGAGAAAGGTCTCAAATATTGCCCCACAACGAGGGTAGATCAATTTGTAGACTTCGTGGATGTACAGAAATTCATGAGGAAACTTACCTTAAAAATTTTTTTCAGTATGAAAGCGAGCGATGAGATAGTCCAGGAACAAGTAGAGACCACTCCTTTCAAACCAAAATCAACATTTTTTCCTTCCCACCTAAAAGGATGCTTTATAGAATCGTTTGGATCTATGGTCATGGATGATTTAAAGAAATTGGATACAGGCCAGATTAGAAGCAATCTTAGTAATAGGGAGAGGAAGGCCCTTAAAGATTTGACAACAAATAAGGGATTAATCATAAAACCGGCAGATAAGGGGGGTGGAATTGTACTATTTGATAAAAAGGATTATGAAGCCATTGTTCAACAATTATTGGAGGATAAGGATACATATAGGAGAATTAGAGGCGATCCCACAAAAAAAATGTCTCTCAGCCTTAAAGGGATAGTGGACACATACGAGGAAAAAGGAACTCTAACGAAAAAAGAGTCCGAATTTCTTTGCATAGAAGATCCAAAGATCCCCACAATATATATCCTCCCCAAAGTACACAAAAACCCACTGCATCCCCCCGGAAGACCGATAGTCTCCGGGGTGGAATCCTTATCTGCAAATCTTTCCCAATTTATCGATTTTTACCTGCAGCCCTTAGTAGTAACCAACAGGTCCCATTTGAGGGATACTATGGAAGCCCTTCAATTTTGGACACTATACAGTGGAAAGATAATTATTATATGGTTACAGCGGATGTTAGTTCTCTTTATACTATAATTGATCATGGGCAGGGGATCGAAGCCGTTAAAAGCAAGTTAAGAACATCAACCCTAGATTTAAATTTACAGGCATTCCTAGTTGAAGGTATAGAATTTATTTTATTTAACAACTATTTCACCTTTAAGGGTGATTTTTTTTTGTCCAAAAACGGGGGACAGCCATGGGCACCAGGTTCGCCCCAAGCTGCGCGAATATATTTATGGACGCATGGAAGCTGAGAAAGTTTGGGATCATAATCCCTTTGGGGCGAACCTGGTGTCCTGGCGGAGGTACATAGATGACATCATTTTTGTTTGGACCGGAAATTTGGAAGAGTTAGAGTAATTTTGTCTTTATTTAAATACCAATGATTCTAACATTGTCCTCACTTTTGAAAAAAGTCAATCAACAGTGAACTTTTTGGATTTAACCATATATGTGGAGGATGGAATAGTAAAGACAAAGAATTATGTGAAACCCACCGATTCTGGTTCATATATAGACATTGAAAGCTGTCATCGTAAAAGGTGGTTGGAAACAATACCTATAGGTCAATTTAAGAGGGTTAGAAGGAATTGTACTGATAGGGACACATTCCTACTGCAAGCTGGGGAAATGTCGAACAATTTTAAAAATAGTAGATATGATGAGAAGATGGTCAATGATTCCCTAAGTAGGGTGGATTCCATGGAAAGGAACGATTTATTAAAGAAAGTAGAAGGGAAAAAGGGGGGTAATAAGAGCGATTACAAATGGGCCTTTATCACTAATTACAATTCACAACACCATCAAGTCAAAAAAATCATTAGGAAACACTGGAAAATTCTTAAGAAGGACCCTATCATAGGTGGGGAACTACCTGATAACCCTAATTGCATTTTCAGGAGAGCGCCTAATTTGAAAAATAAATTAGTCAAGAGTCTCTGTCCGGTTTCACCTAATAAAGGGAATGTACTATCTAAAGGTTTCTATAGATGTGGGAGTTGTACTGGTTGCAAACAGGTCCCCAATACCTTTGGGAGTAAGTTGTTGGAAGTATCAATTAATGGTAAAAAACATCAAATTACAGATTTTTTGACTTGTCACTCTTTTAATGTAGTTTATGCTATTGAATGCCAATGTAATAAATTTTATATAGGCAGAACAAGTCGAGCATTTAAAGTGAGACTAGGAGAGCACTTTAGAAACATCCGTAAAGGTCTCGATACACATGCACTATCAAAGCACTTTAAAGATGTACATAATTGTGATATAAAAAATATTAAGAATTTTTACATTTTAAAAAAAGTGTCTTCTGATGCGAGAGGTGGCTTGATTGCCACAAAATTAGCCAAATGTGAGATGAATATGATATATCATTTCAATACATTATCTCCAGTAGGTATTAATAAGGATTTTGAGATTAAGTGGTTTTTATGATATAATTTTATAAAAATTATTTTATAAATAACATGTCTAGTTTACTTGATTTTAATTATTGTTTTTGTTTACTTTCATTCTTTTGCAAATATGCGATCTAAATCTATGCTGAGTCTATAAAAAGGACACTGGCTCCATATTTTAAGAAATGAACACTCCTCCTTCTATATACATATAAGAAAGAACGAGAGGATCGGGGACATTAACTACAAGAGTCCCGCTGTTGGAACGCAAACACGGAGTTATTTCCGGAAGTGATGTCACCGGAAGTCACCCCGGTGGAACGCAAATGCGGAAGTCAGGTGACTTCCGGAGAAGAACAACGTGGTTATGTATTGGCGCCGAGGCGGGCCGTTTGAGACAAATAGAAAAGTAAAAATGGACTACAGGATTGGACATTCTGGAGGGGAATCAATTGGGAATTAGCTGGTAGCTCATCTATGTCTGGAAATAGGTTTTACCCATTACTTACTAATTGAAAGATTAGAGGGGTATATATAGATAACCCTGATAGCTGTTTGTGTATGCCTTGATAAAGATACTGCCAAGTATTGAAATGCGTTGGTTGACCGGTGTGGACGTTTTTGGGGAGCTTAGAAAGGATCCATAGACGGACGTGTAAGGTGCTGGGGACGCCTGGTTTATATTTACAACTAGTGTGCAAGAAAATGTGACACTGCGGTCTAGTGCGCTAAAATATCAATATGCAGCCAAATTTGTGAATACTCAACAGGAGGATTCCTCCAACCTCCACCACAACATGCAAAAGAGAAAAAAATTAGTATCACTTATCCGGCGCTGTTGTATAGAGGATGGTCTGCGGGGATGGTACTAGGCTGACTTTCTCTTAAGGCAATTAGCAATTGCATCCAGGTAATTATATGCATAAAGAGAAAGGGTTCATATAGTGAAGTACAATACAGACATCTTTAATTACACAATGAACATGAAATATACATAAAAAATACATAAAAAATGATTATGAAATATGGAGCTAATCATTTTTTATGTATATTTCATGTTCATTGTGTAATTAAAGATGTCTGTATTGTACTTCACTATATGAACCCTTTCTCTTTTGCTTATATTTACAACTGCCTTATATTTGTTCATATATGGTGAGAGTCCATCTACTCCTCTGTTTTTAAATTTTAAATAAAACAGTATTACACTATACTTGTTTTTTAAATTTTATGACATTCTTCTAATGCGGATACGTGTATGAGAACGAGTGGAATTCCTGAGATACAGTGTATCTTCCCCTACTATGCTTCATTTGTCTACAAAGGGTAGACTTCTTAAATGGTGAGAGTCCACCCATTTCTTCTGTCTTTTAAGAACTAGATTTTAAACAATATCACACTATATATATTTCCTTCCTGTATATGACCATCAAATTTTGTGGAGACGGGTGCCGGAAGAGGTGTGAATCCTGTGAAGAGATCCATCTTTCCTGGTTTTATGTGTCATTTGTCTACAAAGGGTAGACTTATTACATGGTACGGATCCCATTGATATCCTCACAAAATAATTGGTGGATTTAACGGAGTTACGCTATTGTGTTTCTTTTTCTAATTTTGTTGCATGTTGGAAGAAGACTAAGAACACATTCTGGGTCCAGAACATACAATTTATTTGTGAAATTGTGGTGCGCCTTAGGACGGTTTGATGATAATTTTTTTTTATTGTTTCTGCACGTTTGGATGTTAGGTGACATCTTATATATCATCTAATAGTCCTAGTGGGCAGCCTGTTAGCGCATGTGGGTATCTTCATCACATAAAAAAGATTATCCTTGTGTACATATTAAGTTTAAACTTTCATAATAAATTAAGTTGGTATTTTGCATTGTCATGTACAGAATCTGACTCCCTGAGCATAAAGACTACCTGAGCATTAACACCTAAGACTTTGTGATAGTCCCCTAACTTGCAGGATGACAAGGACTACCAAAAGACTGCGGTATACTGTACATGCTACTCTGTATCTATCTTACATAGCAGCTATTTCCTCTAGGTTTGGCAATGGAATTTTGATGTATCCTTCACTCAAGTACAAATATTTTATTAAGTTTAGTCTTGTGCCTTTGATCTGCTTTACTTGCTTGGACTGATGGCTAGCTTGTGGGTTTGTGTAGTCGCCATTTTAATAGCAATGGTTCTGGCGAATTAGGAAATAAGAAATTCCAGGATAAGGTTTTAAACTAAAACTTCTTTATTATTCAGTATACTACAGGACAAAGCTGCACATTATGTTAACTGGTATTAAATCTGATATGATGGTTTTCTTGTAACATTCATTGTATAAGTTGAATAAAAAAAATCAAGTCTTTATTTTAAATGCTAACTGAACTACAAATAGGTTATGATTGTGAATGCCAAATTGCTTTCTCACAAATATTTAAAATGCCCGCTCTAATATATATTGCAGACGCCAGGCGCATCTTATTACCATATACGATAAAAGTGCGCTGTACATTGCAAAACACTGCATCCCATAAGAGAAAACGATACACCCACACATTATCTGAGTTCCAAAGCTCATTGATGTATATATTTGTTATTAAAAGGATATGGATTCAATATATTACAAAGTACAGTATACCTATAGTTACATGGTTACAACTCACACAGTAAGCAGTTAAAACATACAGTTACAGTCACAGTTACATACAGTTACAGGACAGCATACAGTACCATTATGTCACGATCCGGGTATCTGGACGCCATTTCTTACCCATCAGATGCCTCCTAAGGCTGGCTCAGCGCTCCAGGACCGGATTCCATCTGTTATCCTGATGTGTACATTCCTGTATCCTCTCCTGTCACTCTGGGACGCTGTCACAGTAAGCGCCATATTACATCTGGCATGGCGTCTCCCGCGGCCTCCGCCGCCGTCCCTGAGCTTCTGCATGCAGAGTGTCAGAGTGGCGATTACGTCAGCCGCGGCCTCCGCTGTGTCCGCGTGGTTGGATGTGCACTTGTCAGCCTGGCGTCTCCTGTCTCCAGTGGCCGGCGCCGCCATTACTGTTTTCATTACCACATGGATTACAAACCAAACTTCCCTCCAAGTGTCTGCATGGGCGCAGCCATCTTGGATTCTGTCAGCTGATCATTTCCTCCAATCTGTTGTCAGTATTGTTAATCTGCATAATTGCCTAGCCAATCCCTTCCTTGCTGCAGGTATAAATACACTGTGCCTGAGCAAGGAAGGCGTCAGTGCTTTGGTTGTCAAACCTAGTTCCTGTTTGTCTCTCTCCTGTGATTGTCTTCCAGGTTCCAGCTCCTGTCTCAAGACTTCCGCCATAGAGACCCGCACCAGCATTCCACCTGCGGTGTAGCCTGACTCTCCAATCCATTGTGGATTCATCTGTTTCCAGCTACAACATTACCTGCTCCCAGCTCAGCTTCCAGCAGAGTACAGCTTTCCTTAAAGGGCCGGTGTCCTTTCTACACTTTACCACTCTCCACCGGTATTATTATTTCTCCGCTCTCAAGTTCTACATTTCAGTTCATATTTCATCGCTCCCAAGTTCATTTATTATTTAACTGGTTCCAGCCAGTATCCACTCCGTGCTAACAACAGTCTGGTTCCAGCCAGTATCCACAGCAGCTGTTTTATCTTCAGCAACCCAGCTTTTCCTGGAACACCAGCTGGCACAATCCTGGGTTATCTCCATTGCTACAGTCGGGCCTGGTAAGGACTTTCCATCTAGAAGATCATAAGAACTATCTCACACTACCAGTGCCCTGTGGCTCCTGCCATCCTGTAGTACCCAGGAACTGTATTTATTCTTTGCTGACTTTTACATTTTCTTTTACTGCTGCTGTGTTGCGGAGTTGTCATAATAAACATCATTGACTTTTATCCAAGTTGTCGTGGTCACGCCTTCGGGCAGTTATTATTCATGTTACTTACATGTCCAGGGGTCTGATACAACCTCCCAGGTTCCGGTACATCTCAGCCCCTACAACTGAGGCTGCCTCCCGTCAGCTCAGGCCCTCAGTTGTGACAGTAAGCACTGACCTAATGAATCCAGCCGGAGACCAGGATCAAGCGGCCAGGCCGATGCAAGAACTGGCAGCCCGACTAGAACATCAGGAGGCTGCACAGGGCCACATCATCCGCTGTCTCCAGGATCTCTCTACTCGGCTGGATGGGATTCAGACAACTCTCCGTGGATCAGGCGCGTCTGGTGCGTCAACCACAGTGACTCCAGCTATAACCCCACCCACCTTACCCATTTCTGCTCCACGTCTTCATCTTCCAACGCCAGCAAAATTTGACGGATCTCCAAGATTCTGCAGGGGATTTCTCAACCAGTGTGAGATTCAGTTTGAGCTACAACCTGGCAATTTTCCCAGTGACCGTACAAAAATTGCCTACATTATTTCTCTTCTCAGTGGCTCAGCCCTTGATTGGGCATCACCGTTATGGGAGAGGACCGACACCCTGCTATCTTCCTACACTGCCTTCGTGTCAACATTCAGGCGCATCTTCGACGAGCCAGGCCGGGTAATCTCAGCTTCATCCGAGATTCTCCGTTTACGCCAGGGGTCACGTACTGTAGGACAATATCTGATACAGTTCCAGATCCTGGCATCCGAACTGGCATGGAACGACGAGGCCCTGTATGCTGCATTCTGGCATGGCTTATCTGAGCGTATTAAAGATGAGTTAGCTACCAGAGACAACCTTCTAAGTTAGATGAGCTAATCTCACTCTGCACGAAAGTTGATTTACGTTTCAGAGAGAGAGCAACTGAGCGTGGAAGATCATCTGCTCCAAAATCTTCTGCTCCTCCTCCTCGTCAACTGTCACCATCTAAAGATGAGCCCATGCAACTTGGCCGTTCCCGTTTAACTACTGCTGAGCGCCGAAGACGTCTCTCCGAGTTTCTCTGTCTCTATTGTGCAGCTCCGTCTCACACCAGTAATGCCTGTCCCAAACGTCCGGGAAACTCCAAATCCTAGCTCGCCAAGGAGAGGGCCGGCTAGGAGTAATGATCTCCTCTCCATCTCCTCAAGATTGTAATCTCCCAGTCTCGCTTCAAGTTGCTCAACGTTACCGGAACGTCATTGCCCTCCTTGATTCCGGAGCAGCTGGGAACTTTATTACCGAAACCTATGTTAAACGGTGGTCCCTACCCACCGAGAGACTTCCTTCGTCCATTTCTTTAACTGCCGTGGATGGCAGCAAAATTTTTGATGCAGTTATTTCTTTAAGGACTCTACCAGTTCGTCTGAGAGTGGGAGTTCTTCATTCCGAACTTATTTCTTTTTTAGTGATTCCAAGAGCCACACATCCTGTGGTCCTGGGCCTTCCATGGCTCCGTCTTCACAATCCTACAATTGATTGGACGACTACGCAAATCCTGGCATGGGGTTCCTCCTGTGCTGAGACATGTTTGTTTAAAGTATTGCCTGTCTGTTCTTCCTCCCCCAGGTCGTCTGATGTTCCACCTCCTCCATATCAAGATTTCACGGATGTGTTCAGTAAAGCTTCTGCTGATATCCTTCCTCCTCATAGAGAATGGGACTGTCCGATTGATCTCGTTCCAGGGAAGGTTCCACCTCGAGGCCGAACTTATCCGTTGTCTCTGCCTGAGACGCATTCTATGGAGGAATATATTAAAGAGAACCTAGCAAAGGGGTTCATTCGACCTTCTTCTTCTCCAGCCGGCGCAGGCTTCTTTTTTGTAAAAAAGAAAGATGGTGGTCTGCGGCCGTGCATCGACTACAGAGGTTTGAACGACATTACCATCAAGAACCGTTATCCTTTACCCCTGATTACTGAGCTCTTTGACAGAGTTAGCGGAGCTACCATCTTTACAAAGCTGGACTTGCGAGGTGCATACAATCTCATCCGGATCCGTGAGGGTGACGAGTGGAAGACCGCCTTTAACACCCGTGACGGACATTATGAGTACCTCGTCATGCCCTTCGGATTGAGCAATGCTCCAGCTGTCTTCCAGCATTTTGTCAATGAGATCTTCAGAGACATTCTATACCGTCATGTCGTGGTCTATCTAGACGATATCCTCATTTTTGCCAACGATTTAGAGGAACATCGTTTTTGGGTTAAAGAGGTTCTGTCCCGTCTCCGTGTCAATCATCTCTATTGCAAATTAGAAAAATGCATCTTTGAAGTCAAGTCCATTCCGTTTCTAGGGTACATTGTGTCCGGTTCCGGACTAGAGATGGATCCTGAGAAACTACAAGCAATCCAAAATTGGCCGGTACCCTTAACCCTCAAAGGGGTCCAGAGGTTCTTAGGGTTCGCCAACTATTACCGAAAGTTTATACGAGACTTTTCCACCATTGTGGCGCCTATTACTGCTTTCACTAAGAAGGGTGCTAACCCGTCCAAGTGGTCTGAAGAAGCCATGCAAGCATTTCATCTTTTAAAACAAAGGTTCATCTCTGCGCCTGTTCTGAAACAGCCTGACATCGACTCTCCTTTCATCTTAGAGGTGGATGCCTCCTCCGTTGGAGTAGGAGCGGTGTTATCTCAGAGGGCTAAAGATGGCCATTTACACCCTTGCAGTTTCTTCTCCCGGAAGTTCTCCCCAGCTGAGCGCAACTATGCCATTGGCGACCAGGAGTTGCTAGCCATCAAGCTCGCTCTAGAAGAGTGGAGGTATCTGTTGGAGGGAGCTTCTCATTCAATCACCATACTTACAGACCACAAGAACCTTTTATACCTGAAGGGCGCACAATGTCTCAACCCTCGTCAGGCCAGATGGGCACTTTTCTTTTCCAGGTTCGACTTTAAACTCCAGTTCTGTCCGGGCTCTCAGAATCGCAAGGCCGATGCCCTTTCCCGCTCATGGGAGCAAGAAAATGAGTCAGAGTCTTCAGACAAGCATCCTATTATAAATCCGTTGGCATTCTCCACGGTAGGGATGGACTCTACGCCCCCATCAGGGAAAAGTTTTGTGAAGCCGATGCTAAGGAAGAAGCTCATGCATTGGGCCCATGCTTCCCGTTTTGCCGGACATACAGGTATCCAAAAAACCCTGGAGTTTATCTCTAGGTCCTATTGGTGGCCAACTCTGAAAAAGGACGTCTTGGAGTTTATTGCATCTTGCCCAAAGTGTGCCCAACATAAAGTATCCCGCCAGTCGCCTGCGGGGCAACTGGTTCCACTATCCGTTCCCCGTCGACCATGGACCCACTTGTCGATAGATTTCATTACAGACTTACCCATATGCAACAAGTTCAATACCATCTGGGTGGTAGTTGACCGGTTCACCAAGATGGCACACTTCATTCCTCTCACCGGTCTTCCGTCAGCTTCCAAGTTGGCTCAAGTATTCATACAAGAGATCTTCCGACTCCACGGTCTTCCTGAAGAAATTATCTCAGATCGAGGAGTTCAATTCACAGCCAAATTCTGGCGAAGTTTATGTCAAGTCCTCCAAGTCAAGCTAAAGTTTTCCACGGCTTACCATCCTCAGACCAATGGTCAAACCGAGAGGGTGAATCAGGACTTGGAGGCCTTCCTCCGCATCTATGTGTCCTCCTCTCAAGATGACTGGGTTCAATTACTTCCCTGGGCCGAGTTCTGTCATAACAACCAGTATCATTCTTCATCTGCTTCAACACCATTCTTCACTAACTTTGGATTCCACCCTAAAGTCCCTGAGTTCCAACCGCTTCCAGCAACTTCTGTTCCCGCAGTGGATATCACCTTGCATCAGTTTGCCAATATCTGGAAGAGCGTACGATCAGCTCTGCTCAAGGCATCGTTCAGGTACAAGAAGTTTGCGGATAAGAAGCGTCGAGCAGTTCCTGCTCTCAAGGTGGGTGATCGGGTATGGTTATCCACGAAGAATTTGAGGTTAAGAGTTCCCAGTATGAAGTTTGCACCTCGCTATATCGGTCCTTTCAAGATTGAACAAGTCATCAATCCTGTTGCTTACAGACTCCAGTTGCCTCCCTTCTTAAAAATACCCAGGACATTCCATGTTTCCCTGTTGAAACCGCTGATCTTGAATCGGTTTCATTCCTCACTTCCTCCAACTCCGAAAGTCCAAACTCAACGAGGCGTTGAGTATGAAGTGGCCAAGATCCTGGACTCACGTCACCGTTACGGTCAACTACAATATCTTATTGACTGGAAAGGTTATGGTCCTGAGGAACGTTCATGGACCAATGCTTCTGATGTCCATGCTCCTGCCTTGGTCTGGAGATTCCATTCCAAGTTTCCTCAAAAGCCAAAGAAGTGTCCTGGGGCCACTCCTAAAGGGGGGGGTGCTGTCACGATCCGGGTATCTGGACGCCATTTCTTACCCATCAGATGCCTCCTAAGGCTGGCTCAGCGCTCCAGGACCGGATTCCATCTGTTATCCTGATGTGTACATTCCTGTATCCTCTCCTGTCACTCTGGGACGCTGTCACAGTAAGCGCCATATTACATCTGGCATGGCGTCTCCCGCGGCCTCCGCCGCCGTCCCTGAGCTTCTGCATGCAGAGTGTCAGAGTGGCGATTACGTCAGCCGCGGCCTCCGCTGTGTCCGCGTGGTTGGATGTGCACTTGTCAGCCTGGCGTCTCCTGTCTCCAGTGGCCGGCACCGCCATTACTGTTTTCATTACCACATGGATTACAAACCAAACTTCCCTCCAAGTGTCTGCATGGGCGCAGCCATCTTGGATTCTGTCAGCTGATCATTTCCTCCAATCTGTTGTCAGTATTGTTAATCTGCATAATTGCCTAGCCAATCCCTTCCTTGCTGCAGGTATAAATACACTGTGCCTGAGCAATGAAGGCGTCAGTGCTTTGGTTGTCAAACCTAGTTCCTGTTTGTCTCTCTCCTGTGATTGTCTTCCAGGTTCCAGCTCCTGTCTCAAGACTTCCGCCATAGAGACCCGCACCAGCATTCCACCTGCGGTGTAGCCTGACTCTCCAATCCATTGTGGATTCATCTGTTTCCAGCTACAACATTACCTGCTCCCAGCTCAGCTTCCAGCAGAGTACAGCTTTCCTTAAAGGGCCGGTGTCCTTTCTACACTTTACCACTCTCCACCGGTATTATTATTTCTCCGCTCTCAAGTTCTACATTTCAGTTCATATTTCATCGCTCCCAAGTTCATTTATTATTTAACTGGTTCCAGCCAGTATCCACTCCGTGCTAACAACAGTCTGGTTCCAGCCAGTATCCACAGCAGCTGTTTTATCTTCAGCAACCCAGCTTTTCCTGGAACACCAGCTGGCACAATCCTGGGTTATCTCCATTGCTACAGTCGGGCCTGGTAAGGACTTTTCATCTAGAAGATCATAAGAACTATCTCACACTACCAGTGCCCTGTGGCTCCTGCCATCCTGTAGTACCCAGGAACTGTATTTATTCTTTGCTGACTTTTAGGTTTTCTTTTACTGCTGCTGTGTTGCGGAGTTGTCATAATAAACATCATTGACTTTTATCCAAGTTGTCATGGTCACGCCTTCGGGCAGTTATTATTCATGTTACTTACATGTCCAGGGGTCTGATACAACCTCCCAGGTTCCGGTACATCTCAGCCCCTACAACTGAGGCTGCCTCCCGTCAGCTCAGGCCCTCAGTTGTGACACATTATCCTTAAGTTATATAAATTCATCTTTCCATATCACTCTCTCTCTCTCTGTAAATAAATTCAGGAACTGGTCTGCCAGTAACTCCTTCATCCTCTGGTACCAAAAAAGCAACTGCCCTACTGTGTGGTCAGCAATGTGTTATCTAGTTTCTGGGGGAGGGGACTCACTCATTCATGATGAGTCACTAGTCTCTTTGTATATGCTGAACAGGTTCAGCCTTGGGGACGTCCAAAGGGGCTGGCCTGAGCTTCCTGTCCACTACCTGTTTGGAATATCTATTGTTCTAATAAAAGTGATTTTAGCTTACATACATATAATCATAATTATTTGTTGCAATGTCCTACAACTTTATAACACGTATCAAATGAATCTACACATTAATCTGGTTGCTTTAATAGTAAATATGACCAGTCTATCTGGTTTCGTTCAAATAATACACATACATGACATTACTTCATTATATATAATTTTAAATCATCATGTTGTCTGGCGCTTGATATTATTATAGTTATGTACTGTATTAAATAAGTGTTTAATCCATCTCTGTGGCATGTCCATGTAAATTCGTGTGTTACCATATATTGCTGTGCTCGCTGCGAGTATTTGCAAGTATAGCGATTTATATGTGTGTAGTTTGTATGTTCTTTTTATGTAATATTTTTGACTTCGACAATCCACCCTTTGGCAGCAAACAATAACTGCCATCAATTATTAACATAAGAAAAAATATTTCATACAATAATCGGTGACCTAGACACAAGTATGTATTAATTTTGCAAATCAGACACTTGTCTATATTATTAACATAAGAAAAAATATTTCATACATTAATCGGTGACCTAGACACAAGTATGTATTAATTTTGTAAATCAGACACTTGTCTATATTTGGGGAAGACAGGGACGAGACATCCTCTATATGCACTCGGCGGTCACGGGACCACTGGTTGGGCGTGGGACAACATTCAACATATAGAGTATGCTGGGACAGTGCTTTGGCCTATAATGTCTTATTTGCGACGAACATTTCACACATACATGTACCTACGTCTTTGTACACTGATGTTTGGATTCGATTGAGGTTCTGCTGGGTAGATGAAGAAGACACAAACAAATTGTGACAGTGACATATAAAATTTTCATGATCTACATATTCCTATCATTTTATGAACATTGTTTCCATTTCTGGAACGTATGCTAGGTCTGTTTAATCATTGAACAAGGGTTATAAGTAGTGTCCTTCCTAAATAACATAAACCTTCGGAGTTCGGGGAGAGCCACTCAT
The DNA here is from genome assembly GCF_028390025.1 of Pseudophryne corroboree. Classification (NCBI taxonomy): domain Eukaryota; kingdom Metazoa; phylum Chordata; class Amphibia; order Anura; family Myobatrachidae; genus Pseudophryne; species Pseudophryne corroboree. Next base: position 440,337,385 of record NC_086447.1, read on the forward strand.
AAACCTATCTTCCACATATATTACTGAGCTCTTTATCTGCAATGTGTGAATAGCCATTGTCTGATTGTACCTGATTACCTCTGAACTCCATAACTACTAGAACTTTGATTTTTCTCTGGCTTTAACAAACTGATCGGCTAATCCTGGGATCCTATAAGAAAATCACTCCTTCCTCCAGAACCAGTTCCAGTCCCACACTCGACTCCTTATAAAAAAAACCTTGCAAAAATAGAATATCCTGAAAGAAAATGTTTGTCAGCGGGAAAGAGAGAAAAGAGAAATAGAACAAAACAACTCTTGTTCATAACAAATCAATTACAATGACTGGTCTTTCTGCAGTCCTTTAGTACGCTCAGGTAGTGTTCAACAGTGCCGCCTCTCAGTCTTCACGGAACAGAGTCTCTAGTGATACGAGGTTCTCTTTGCCTTGCTCTTTGAACACACAGTTCACTTGGAACACACAGTTCACTTTGCTCTCCACCTTGCTCTTTGAACACACAGTTCACTTGGAACACACAGTTCACTTCGAACACACAGTTACCAAACTACACAAACTCGATGAATGTGAGCAATAAACTACTTTGTCACGAGTTCTCTCCGGGTCAGCGACCTTCTTGCAGTGGGACGAGTGGACCCAAGTCTCTCTTTCGGCGACCTTTAGTGCTGTTAACAAAACTTGGTATGGTCCTTCCCACCTGTCTATTAGGCAACCTGAGCGTAAGAACAATCACAAGAGCGTAAGTCTCTTGGTTCACAATCAAGACATTTAGTATTTGGCATACCAGCAATCAACAGTTTCAAGTTCTTTTGTCAAGTTCTCAAATGCTGGCTCATCTCAATAAGGTACTGTACTATCACCTCATTGGTGTATTTCTGATCATTGTGCGGATCAATCATGACATGAGGTTATCTTCCAAAAACAACCAAAAAAACACAAATACCAAAACAAAGACAAAAACAAATTTCGAAGAGGGTGATTCGTTAAGTGAAGATCTGGGAGCGGTTCCGAAGCTACATAATACTAGTGGCAGTATCTATGATCACAATAGTACAATTTCAAGCTTTGCTCCTACTTCTAGGGGTACCATTATCTACACACAAATTTCTGTACAATTTTCCTTTGCGGTAAACACAGCAGCATCCGTGGCGGCAGGAATTGCCTCTACCCAGTTTGAGAAAACATCAGTGCACACCAATACATAACAATAATTCATAGTAACATAGTATCTAAGGTTGAAAAAAGACAATTGTCCATCGGGTTCAACCTATTTGTGGTCTCCTATGCACGATTATTTTGTATAAAATTTTGACTGAAGTTGCTGACTGCCGTTCACATTAACCCCTCTTTTTTATAATAACCATAGTGCGTGACTATGCCCCGTAACCCTGGATATCCTTATCCATTAGGAATTTATTTAACCCATTCTTAAAGGTGTTGACTGAGTTGGCCATTACAACTCCCTCAGGCAGGGAATTCCAAACACGTATCATCCTTACCGTAAAAAAGCCTTTACGCCGTATTGTGTGGAATCTCCTCTCCTCTAACCTGAGCGAGTGTTCACGAGTTCTCTGTGTTGATCTAACCAAAAACATTCCTAAAGGGTGTTAACTGTACAAAGTCGATTTGTATTTCCTGAAAAGATCAGTCTGCAGGAGGGATATGGAATGGCTCTGTTGGTATTGCTTTACCAATATTCTTCCTCAAGCAAGCAATCCTGGCGCACACCAGTAGGCTCTCATCAGCCTGCACCTACCCTCTTTGCCTAGATGAGTCAGACCGTGTGCCACCTCAGCTAGACTTGGAAGGTATGCTCTGGGGGCTACTGGCTTACCGTGTCCACCTGCCCACAGTCCTGGCCATACCCCTTTGTCCTCCAGACTGCCTTTTCCTGTAGGGAACACAATTTTTTTGTATCTTAATTTAACTATCGTGTGTTTGCAATGTAGAGTACCATAAGCATAACTCAAAAAAAAAAAGAAACATCTCTAGAGGAGAGAAAGAAGAAGAAAATGAAAAAGAAAATTTCAGGTTTGCCATTCACCAACAGGCATATCAGTGTCTAAACAACATTTCCTTCACCAGTATTCCCATTCTCATTCTCCACCCTTTATGCATGACAAGGCACACTGCAGTAATACTGGTGTCATCGTGCTGTTGAGATATACTGGGTTCGGGCAGAACTCTGAAGGACCTAGGCATGTGGAGTTTGAACTGTAGTTGGGTCCATGTATTGTACCATCCTGCGTGAATGCAAAAGATGAAGAGGAAACTGTAGAGAAAGATGAGTTTGTAGAGGTGAAGATTTTATAAAAATTTGACAACTGGATTGGGCACTACGGGGAAGTGATTCTCTACTTGGTCTAACTCCCCTTAAAAAAATTCTGTGTTTATCGTATCGCTACTGGGACTATCCCAGCCATCAATCCAGTGTCCTGTCCATCCTAAACTCATAGGGAACCCGGTATCTGTGAGATAATTTCCTCTACCTGTGATGGACATGCATCTAGAACAGTATAATGCGACATTAGTCTTCGTGGTTGTCTAACATACTTTGTACTTCCTGAGCGGGAGCATAGTATATGTATATCATATCTAACAAAATTAAGTTAATCAGGGGCCATTTCTGCTAATAAAAAGAAGCAAAGGTTTAGAGGCCCCATCTTAACCCCAGCAAGTTTTGTCAAAGGGTAATGTTGCATTTTGTTCTTCCCATTAGCCGAATCTGTGTTTTCTATATGGCTTATGATTACTTACTATATGTCCCTTGGTCCCGTCTATGTGTTTAATAATGTGGCTTGTGTTTTCTGTCTAGGGGATCTATATTGACTATGTGTCCTACTACTCCTACAATCTCTGGCAAAATGCCCTTCCTTCCTACAAGTGTAACATATTATTGACCATTAGGGATCTGGGGTTTGGACTGATGGGTCTTTCCTGTATGTGCCAGTATACTTACCGTCCTCAACCTCTCCACCTGTTGTTCTTTGCGCCTAGCACTATTCTAGTGATGTTCAATAGCACACTATCTAAGATTAGCTACTGTGACCCCTTTCCAATTTTGCAAAGAAGTCTGCACCCTGACACTCAATGCCTTATTGAGCCCGTCCATTTGCACAGAGACAGCCACCTCCCATTTGCCGAATTAGTGTTTACTAGTGGTCTTATCCAGATGGAGAGTTTTCTATTACTGCAAGAGACTAAAACTATTTTTTTTTAACAAGCTTCTAGGTCATGCGAAGTATTTCATTCAATCCTTCTCATCCCGTATTAAGGGTCTGTACATGGTCCAACAAACATTTCTGAGCTCATCTTTACTAGGGGCATTACTAGGAATGAATGTCACGTCTAGCAAAGTTTGAGGATCCGGCAGCTGAGATTTGCCCGAGGAGGTAGCAGGCTGTGAATGAACCAGATGAGGGGGCTGGGTATAGTTCCTTCACATGGGACACGGAGCAATAAAGAATGTAGCCGGGGTTTGAGAGTCAATGGAAAGTATTTATTATGTACAGGGCTGAGGTAGAGTACCGAGGCTGGAGCACAATGGTTAAAGACGTGGCTGGGGGCGAAGAGCCGTGGACTGTAATTTGAAAGACGAGACTGTAGATGAACTGTGGAACTGTGGATGGTGGTTGAAGACTTGGCTGGAGACAAGGACTGTGGACTGTGGTTTGTTAAACGAGGCTGAAGATAATAATCTGCAGCCTGTGGTCGGTGGTACAAAGGCGTGACTGGTGAAGGAGATCTGTGGAGTGTGGCTTGAAAGACGAGGCAGAAGACCCGGGGCCGACTGTGCCCAAAGAGTCTTACTGGACCGGGTTTTCCAGGAGCGCTTCCACAGGCAGTAACAGGCTAGAAACGGCAGGGCTGCAGCAGCAACAGAGAACCGACCAAGCAGGATCAGGAGGAACCAGAATACAGCAGGAATCCTGGGACCACAGGCTAAAGCACCTACAACAGGGTTGTAACTTGAAGCAATGGCATCCCTGTCCTAAACCAGCCCCCTTTTATAGGGAGAGCTTCCCCTGGATTGGCTGGAAGAAACAGGAAACAGGAACTATGCTAAAAACTTGGTCTCCAACATGGCGGCGCCCAGTAATGCAGACCTTTTTGCAAAGCCACAATGCTCACTGCCCCTGGTCTCCTAGCAACGGCTCAGCAAGAGCGACCTGCTGTAGCGGCATCCCACCGCCACGAGCGGACCCCCTCACCGCCGCTACTGCTGCCCACAGATCTGGTGCAGCAGCCTACCTCCGCCACTGCCCGCACATCGCCAAGGAAGCCAGCCCCGCGGCCCCAACGTACCGGTAAGACTCCGGACGCTGACAATGAATACTTCTTATATGGTAACTGAAAGAAATACCCGGGGGTTACCTTGTCTCTGTCCGCTTTCCTACTGGCAACTACTAATGTGCGGACAGATTTTTTCTCCATTTCTGACGTTACTTTCTTGATTTTTTTTTTTGTTTTTTTTTTGTTTTATTTTTGGGTTTTAGTATATATGTACACAAATGATACTATACTTACCTGTTCCACTGGTCTCAGCCACTTCCCCCACAGGCTACTGCTCTTCTTTTACCGGTTGGATACTCCACTGGGTGCATGGGAAATGGCTGAAAACAATCAGGTCACCTTCTCCTCCTAAATAAAACTTCAACATTCATTAGTAAATATATAGGTTACAGTCATATTTTTATTATTTTCTATAGTTTGTATGCTGGCCGTAACTGCTTCCACATCTACATAAGGCGGTGTACTTGCATTCTCTTTTTTTTTCTTCCTACTTGTTTATTGTTGCTACAAGTTCAAACAGTTCTTATATTTCCATTCTTGTCTTATATGACTTTGGTTAGACATACCACCTGCAATACCTTAGGATCAAACTCACCAACCCCTCTTGCTGCCACAGGTTTAAACAATTTGTATGTCTGACCCTTTGTTTTCGGGATTTTATCAGACATATTCTTATCCTTAAGTTCTGCAGTACCTCTGGTTCAAAGCTGCTCACCTTAGGGAATGGTACCCTATCTTTGTCAGTCATACATAACCATTCATTGCAAAAAGCCTCCGTGTGTGAACCATACTTTTCACACATAATAAACCTTGCTGACCTTCTCGGTCGCAATTATGACCTTCTCAGTCCCGAGTCTGACCTTCTCGGTCCCAACTCTTCTTCAGCCTGAACCCTAGCTACCAAACGCCCGCTGCTTGTACAATTGGATCCCATCGCAGACTTTTTGCCAATAAACGCAATCCCCAATGCACACCGCAAATAGATGGTGAAAGACAACTAGCGCTTTCACTCGCTCCTCCGCTGAGTACCATGACTCACTCCAATAGTGAACACCGCGTACCCAGTGAGGCACTATCTAGTTTTTATTTACTGGAAGTGTTAGGAGTGACTTACCTTTTCCAGTAAATATCCGCCGCTGGAGATTTTCCTGAGAGAAAACTCCCTATACACTTATACACAAATCACTCTTGCGTATGCTCTATACAGCGCTAATGATACCGCGATTTTACACAAAAAGCTTGTAAAAGGGGTATCAAGTTGAGCTATATATCACACCCACAAACGCGTGGTCCAATCGCACAGCATATAGGTACAATAGGGAAGATATTAGCGCTTATTGGTCACAAATGCAAAGGTGTGTCACAATTATATCACAATTTATTGTAGGAGTAAAGTTAAAAATGCAATGCACATTAGTGATTAATACCACATAAAAACACTTAAATGAAAGAAATTGTGTAACTCCCAATGGTGTATCATCCTGTTGGAAGATTTAGCAAGAATGGACCTGTTCCTATGAGAGTCCCTTTGGTTAGTAAGGTTCAATGTCCTATTCGTGGATTAGATAGTTACCACCAACGTGTCTCGAGGCAATTAGGCGAATCTGCGTCCGCAAGAATGCTGTTCCTCGGCGGGTGGTGAATGGTGACTTTCCACGGTGAAATAGGAATGTCCTTGTATCCAATGGAAATGTTCAACGGGGGCTTGGTCCAGGTCCAGAGATTCCAAAAGGTATGGGAGTACACACTAGCAAGCAGGTCTCACCGACGCGTTTCGTTGCATACAAGCAACTTTTTCAAGGTGCTGGAAGTCCTGCTGATGGTGATTTATATACCCTACCAATATGGTTGCTCATTAGCATATGTGATTGATTGTGACCACCTATTAGCATTAAATGACCAAATAATGACAGACAATGGAGGTATATTGTATTAATAATAAAAAGTTATACAAATTCATATATTTTATAAATCATTTTACTTAGAACTTAAAAAACATTATTTAATAAAAACCAGTCACGTGACCACTGTTGGGTATGTCCGGGTTAAGATTCTAGAAAACCTGGAATGGTAATTGATGGCTGATGAACCGTGAATATAGGTGAAAAAGATGGAATGTATCCCATATTTTCCACTTGTCATTGGGAATTAGGGAACGTCCCCCTCCGCTTGATATCCCGTGAGAGGAGAGCCGGGGGCGTGATAATGGTACAGCGGGGCCCCAGCCAATTAACTGCCTGTACGTGTAGACGCGGATGTTACGCAAATGACGTCGCGTCATTCGTCCGCGTCTCTGAAGACGTTGTGTAACGTAGTTACCATAGTGACGTGTAACGTCACTAACATGCTGCCGTGGGACAAATGACGCGGTAACTAGCACCTGAGTGTCTCCGGAAGTCTCATTACTGATACACGTATTGTGCAAAAGGTTGCCGTGGCGACGGTCAATAACAAGCGTCGCCAGGACAACCAACTATATGCCGTACGCTACTTTATTAATATAGTGGGATTTAAATAAATCGGTCCCAAGAAAGCATAACAACTAGTTTGCATTGAAAATGCATTAATACATATTATAAACATGTACTATGTCATTATAGAATCATAATAAATAAATGACAATATATTATGCAATAGGTTGCCGTGGCGACGATCACTAACAAGCGTCGCCAGGACAACCAACTGTCTGCCGTACGTTGCTTGATTGGTATAGTGGGATTTAATTAAATCAGTCTCCAAAGGTACAGCAACTGGTTTATATTAAAACGTATATCAATACATTTAAAAATATGATACCTAGAGGCCTCAGGTTATTTAAATTTTTAATGGTAATAGGGAATTTGAAGAACTCTGGGAGAAGGCACTAGATAAGTGTTCCCTGAGTCTCATGGAACTTGTGATTTCTTATAGAGACCAAAAGACTAGGGAAGTAGAGGCGGAGATAGAAGCCCTTAAAAATAAACTAGAACCTCACAGTAACACTAAGGAATATAAAGAGAGGGATCAGTTGGTCATGGAAAGGATGACCAAATTTGAACAGTTGGTGGTAGATAATAAGTGTAAAAAATTCCAGAGAGACTTAGAAGATTACAACACTGGACATGTTAGAAGTTACAGAACTCTCAATCGAGAAAGAAATAGAGAACGTGCTCCGAGCGACAGAGAAGGAAAACCTCGAGGGACTTTCAGACCTCGATTCACTAAATTCCAAGCAACAAAAAATGATAACTTTGATTATAGATCCCCTCGAACAACTAAGGAAAGGAATGGTCCTGCAGACCGAATTGATCCTACTCCTAATTTAGGAGCTAGACCTCGTGAGTCTAGATTGGACCAACAACAGACCTCTAAAAACTCTGAAGTTTTTTTAGAACAGAGACAGGAAAAAAGACGCGGGCCATCCCCCAGAAACAACTGGGGAGTACAAACACCAAAAAGAAGAAGATCAAGAAGTTTCGAGGGTGCAGAGGGGGGGAAAAGGAGACAGCCAAGACGGTGGGACTAGCAACCAAAATTAGAACTCCCACTAATATCTTTGATTTATCCACAAGGAAACTTACTGAAACTGAAAAATCACTTTTAACGAAGGGTTTAAGCTATGCACCCACCAGTACCCCCAATATGTTTAACCTCTTTGCAGAACTGAATCGCTTTGTTCGTACATTGTGCAGGAAGCGCTATTTCATACAGCGCAATATGCACAGACATAATGAGGAGGGACTGGCCATCACCTTAGACTCAGGAGAGTCATTTGCGTAACGTCTGCGTCTACACGTACAGGCAGTTAATTGGCTGGGGCCCCGCTGTACCATTATCACGCCCCCGGCTCTCCTCTCGCGGGATATCAAGCGGAGGGGGACGTTCCCTAATTCCCAATGACAAGTGGAAAATATGGGATACATTCCATCTTTTTCACCTATATTCACGGTTCATCAGCCATCAATTACCATTCCAGGTTTTCTAGAATCTTAACCCGGACATACCCAACAGTGGTCACGTGACTGGTTTTTATTAAATAATGTTTTTTAAGTTCTAAGTAAAATGATTTATAAAATATATGAATTTGTATAACTTTTTATTATTAATACAATATACCTCCATTGTCTGTCATTATTTGGTCATTTAATGCTAATAGGTGGTCACAATCAATCACATATGCTAATGAGCAACCATATTGGTAGGGTATATAAATCACCATCAGCAGGACTTCCAGCACCTTGAAAAAGTTGCTTGTATGCAACGAAATGCGTCGGTGAGATCTGCTTGCTAGTGTGTACTCCCATACCTTTTGGAATCTCCGGACCTGGACCAAGCCCCCGTTGAACATTTCCATTGGATACAAGGACATTCCTATTTCACCGTGGAAAGTCACCATTCACCACCCGCCGAGGAACAGCATTCTTGCGGACGCAGATTCGCCTAATTGCCTCGAGACACGTTGGTGGTAACTATCTAATCCACGAATAGGACATTGAACCTTACTAACCAAGGGGACTCTCATAGGAACAGGTCCATTCTTGCTAAATCTTCCAACAGGATGATACACCATTGGGAGTTACACAATTTCTTTCATTTAAGTGTTTTTATGTGGTATTAATCACTAATGTGCATTGCATTTTTAACTTTACTCCTACAATAAATTGTGATTTAATCGTGACACACCTTTGCATTTGTGACCAATAAGCGCTAATATCTTCCCTATTGTTCATATTGTTAGGGGTCTGACCAACCCCTGTTTATATACAGCTGCTGTGGTGAACCTCGCATCAAGCGCCTGGGAGTAGTAATACCTTAGGGTATTTCTTTTCTTATATTTCAGCACAGCATATAGGTACTTGTTACCTATCTGCCGTACAACCACGGGTCGATGTACAAACTGCGACCCTCAGCTCGGAGCGTAACAAAAACCTTTTTACTTCAATACTACACAATGCACAATTCCCTATTACGCTCCTCTGCAAATCTCCTCACGATTTGCGTATTTCAATCTATATTAACGTGAGTCAGCCGCCTCACGCCACCAAGCCTCCACTTACTTGGTGTACCACGGGACCCGATTTCCGGAGTTCAAATCCACTCACTCCTACGTTCGCTCACTCAAATACACTTTGGTTTTTCTGTACAGAAAATTTAAATTCATTCAGATAGGCAGCATTACCCCAGAGGCAATACAGTTTTTACACTAAATTTAGAGTAACCTGCTTTTGAAATCTGATAGTTATGTGCTATTGTATTAAATGTCTACTATCCCACCTTTGAACTAAATGACACTATTGTATAATTTGTACTCAGCGCCCACATTCTTACGCACTTTGCGTAAACATGCGACCGTGCGTGTCCCTTACGCTGCGTGCGCAGTCCTTTACTTTGTCCGAGACACGTGTACAAAACCCTGCGTCCACAATAAATCACACAGCTCTATAAATGTGAACAATACTAATTACTATTGCCCACTAGACACAACTTGTTCTGTATAAACTTTTATGCAGACCTGCGTTTGTGTCTTTACACTTACTTCCTTAAAATACTGTTATTTCAAATTTACCTATATAGCAACAAATGTATCCTATTTCACACAGATCTATAATGACTCTAGCAATAATCAATAATTTAAATGATATGATTCAGATTGGATAGCTATCTTACAGAACATACACTGATATAAATATACACATAATTATAATAATATTATATATATGTACCATTCACTGGTCTCCTATGAGACACCTTACCTCTTATTTGCATATCAAAGCTATTTGCTTTTCCACTGCTAAAATAAAGCAGTTACACAGGTTAATTTGCATTTCAATGGCTATCTTATAGCAATCAGATTCTACAAGTCTTGGAAGGTAAAAGAGAAAAAAAACCCAAACCCTTTCTTTCCTTTTTCTACCTGTGCAATTTCTTACCCCAAGCCAAGCATTTATCTTACCATTTACTCTCACTAGGTCTAATTGAAACTATTTGTAATTGACTATGGCATGGGTTAAATAAATGCATTGGTAACTCATAAATGGTATTTGATGTGACCAAGGAAAGCTAATTGTTCTGAGCAGAATGAAAATCATCTATTTAGAAAATGACCTTCCTAAAATGGCCACTGCTCCTCCCCGTTCCACATGCATGAGGTTTACACTAAATGGTGGACAGGCCATGTGGTTAGTCCAAAATGGAGGACAGACCATGCGGCTTCCTTTGTCACAAAGAAATCACACATTATACAAGCACCAGAAGTTATTTTAGGCCTGAGTTAAAAAAAAAAAAAACTATATCAAGGCTATGCAGCAACTTTTAAATGTACTTTTAACCCTACTTAACAGATAAACAATCCAATCTGAATCAAACACAATATGACTTATTTGAACTTTGTTTTGCAACAATAAAAATACATTTTAGCATCTTAAATATTATGAGAAATGCATTGTCCCTTGAAATTTCATATCATTGGCTTACTGATACCACAACAATACACGTAGATGTTATTTTCATCAGCATCACGATGCGTCCATCGGAGCCGGTCAATTACAGCCGTGTTTGTAATGTACAGTGCATCATTAAGACCCTGATATCCCGTAAGAGCCCTCATCTGTGAATGCCAAATTGCTTTCTCACAAATATTTAAAATGCCCGCTCTAATATATATTGCAGACGCCAGGCGCATCTTATTACCATATACGATAAAAGTGCGCTGTACATCGCAAAACACTGCATCCCATAAGAGAAAACAATACACCCACACATTATCTGAGTTCCAAAGCTCATTGATGTATATATTTGTTATTAAAAGGATATGGATTCAATATATTACAAAGTACAGTATACCTATAGTTACATGGTTACAACTCACACAGTAAGCAGTTAAAACATACAGTTACAGTCACAGTTACATACAGTTACAGGACAGCATACAATACCATTATCCTTAAGTTATATAAATTCGTCTTTCCATATCTCTCTCCCTCTGTAAATAAATGCAGGAACTGGTCTGCCAGCAACTCCTTCATCCTCTGGTACCAAAAAAGCAACTGCCCTACTGTGTGGTCAGCAATGTGTTATTCTAGTTTCTGGGGGAGGGGACTCACTCATTCATGATGAGTCACTAGTCTCTTTGTATATGTTGAACAGGTTCAGCCTTGGGTAAGTCCAAAGGGGCTGGCCTGAGCTTCCTGTCCACTACCTGTTTGGAATATCTATTGTTCTAATAAAAGTGATTTTAGCTTACATACATATAATCATAATTATTTGTTGCAATGTCCTACAACTTTACAACACGTATCAAATGAATCTACACATTAATCTGGTTGCTTTAATAGTAAATATGACTGGTCTATCTGGTTTCGTTCAAATAATACACATACATGACATTACTTCATTATATATAATTTTAAATCATCATGATGTCTGGCGCTTGATATTATTATAGTTATGTACTGTATGAAATAAGTGTTGAATCCATCTCTGTGGCATGTCCATGTAAATACGTGTGTTACCATATATTGCTGTGCTCGCTGCGCGTATTTGCAAGTATAGCGACTTATATGTGTGTAGTTTGTATGTTCTTTTTATGTAATATTTTTGACTTCGACAGATATATCTAGAATTATTATTTAATTTGCCACTTAGATTTCACTGAATGTAATAGCAGATCACATAATTAAATAGCCAAATAACCAATTTCCTGGAAAAATAAAAAATTAGGAAGCCAAGACTAGCAATAATAAATACTAGATTGCTACTATATATATGTATATATATTTATTTATGCACTGCTCAAAAAAATAAAGGGAACACTAAAATAACACATCCTAGATCTGAATGAATGAAAAATTCTTGTTAAATACTTTGTTCTTTACATAGTTGAATGTGCTGACAACAAAATCACACAAAAATTATCAATGGAAATCAAATTTATTAACCCATGGAGGTCTGGATTTGGAGTCACAGTCAAAATTAAAGTGGAAAAACACACTACAGGCTGATCCAACTTTGATGTAATGTTCTTAAAACAAGTCAAAATGAGGCTCAGTAGTGTGTGTGGCCTCCACGTGCCTGTATGACCTCCCTACAATGCCTGGGCATGCTCCTGATGAGGTGGCGGATGGTCTCATGAGGGATCTCCTCCCAGACCTGGACTAAAGCATCCACCAACTCCTGGACAGTCTGTGGTGCAACGTGGCGTTGGTGGATGGAGCGAGACATGATGTCCCAGATGTGCTCAATAGGATTCAGGTTTGGGGAACAGGCGGGCCAGTCCATAGCATCAATGCCTTCGTCTTGCAGGAACTGCTGACACACTCCAGCCACATGAGGTCTAGCATTGTCGTGCATTAGGAGGAACCCAGGGCTAACCGCACCAGCATATGGTCTCACAAGGGGTCTGATGACCTCATCTCGGTACCTAATGGCAGTCAGGCTACCTCTGGCGAGCACATGGAGGGCTGTGCTGCCCCCCAAAGAAATGCCAACCCACACCCTTACTGTCCCACTGGCAAACCGGTCGTGCTGGAGGATGTTGCAAGCAGCAGAACGTTCTCCTTGGCGTCTCCAGACTTTGTCACGTCTGTCACATGTGCTCAGTGAGAACCTGCTTTCATCTGTGACGAGCACAGGGCGCCAGTGGCGAATTTGCGAATCTTGGTGTTCTCTGGCAAATGCCAAACGTCCTGCACGGTGTTGGGCTGTAAGCACAACCCCCACCTGTGGACATCGGGCCCTCATACCACCCTCATGGAGTCTGTTTCTGATCGTTTGAGTAGACACATGCACATTTGTGGCTTGCTGGAAGTCATTTTGCAGGGCTCTGGCAGTGCTCCTTCTGTTCCTCCTTGCACTAAGGCGGAGGTAGCGGTCCTGCTGCTGGGTTGTTGCCCTCCTACGGCCCTCTCCACGTCTCCTGATGTACTGGCCTGTCTCCTGGTAGCGCCTCCATGCTCTTGACACTACGCTGACAGACACAGCAAACCTTCTTGCCACAGCTCGCATTGATGTGCCATCCTGGATGAGCTGCACTACCTGAGCCACTTGTGTGGGTTGTAGACTCCGTCTCTTGCTACCACTAGAGTGAAAGAACTGCCAGCTTTCAAAAGTGACCAAAACATCAGCCAGAAAGCATAGGAGCTGAGAAGTGGTCTGTGGTCACCACTTGCAGAACAACTCCTTTATTGGGGGTGTCTTGCTAATTGCCTATAATTCCCACCGGTTGTCTATTCTATTTGCATAACAGCATGTGAAATTGATTGTCAATCAGTGTTGCTTCCTAAGTGGACAGTTTGATTTCACAGAAGTGTGATTGACTTGGAGTTACAGTGTGTTGTTTAAGTGTTCCCTTTATTTTTTTGAGCAGTGTATATATATATACAGTATGATGTATATTTATTTATAAATATATCTAATCCATACAGAATAATAGGAGTTTTGATACATCAGCTTGCTGAATCCATGTCAGTCTTGAACACAGCAGGCAGCTTAGATGATCAAACAATACTAATTGCTTGTAAGGCCTGTCACACTATTGTCAATCAGACGATCCTATTTTGTAAGAAAATACAGATTATGGTAGGGCCAGCCCACCCCTCATGTGTCTCAGCTGTGTAAATGGGATATGATTTAGAATGGGATTTAGAATGCTTTATATAGATTTGCTCTTAAAAGGTGAATGCACCTTATAATATGAAGATATAAGTTTGAGTGATAATACATGATTTCCTAGAGTGTAATAAGCCTACAATTTATAGCTGCTGTAAGATGCTTTTCCAAAATCTGATTTTTACAACACTCCAACACCTTTAATAGAATCAAGGTGGCAGACCATGAAGAAATGTATCACTAAGCAAATCTGATACTGGTGTTGAAAGATGCCTTTTGACATCTGCTTAGGTCTTCAGCGGGAGGTGTGGAGTCTGTTGATGAGGGAGTTCAATGTTCCTTAGGACAGCTTCATGTTACGTTGAATATTTATATAAAAATAGGACCATTGGAAGGATGTTACATGTCAGGATCCAAAAACAGCTGTGATTTGAAATTTGATTCTCTTAGAGTCAATATACCATGGTTTCGAAGACTTAGAAAAGTATTTTTGTAATGGTTTGGAGAGAAGTTGCTGTATATGAAGGACATGTCAAGCAGTCACTTCATGCAAATAGAAATAAATGCATTTAGTTAATGCTGTGTATTAGTACAAGCATGTATATACTGTACTGTGAATTAAGTACACATTTACGGAATCCAAGTAATTGCTAATTCAGAAAAAATATGGTGTGTGCTAAAATTAAAAAAAAAAAAGCATAATTTGTGTGCATTTGCACTGCACATAGGGGTTTATTCAGACCTGGATGCAGCCTCACATTTGCACGCAGTGCCCTCATCCAGGTGGTCTGCTCACATGCTATTGTCCGTGTGCGCATCCTTACACATTGTGGCCAGGAAGGATGCAGCCGCAGTGTGATTGACAGCGGTGGCCGTTGAGGGGGCATCATTACAGCATTGGGAGGGGTGGGCCGGGACCATTTTTGGGGCAGCTGTGTGACATCACAAGCGGTCAGGCTTAGTTCCTTAGTTCCAATACAACTGCAATCTTTTTGCACTGTGCTGGGCTGCCCAGAGTCAGCACTAGGCATTGGCAAACTAGGCAAATGCCTAGGGCATTTGTAATGCCATGGGGCACAGGCAGCTTCTGCTGATTAAAATGATATGTGGCATGTCTATATTCTGTGTGTGACTGCAGCTGTATCTGCATACGAAATGCTATGTTACAGTCACTGTAACGTAGCATTTCATATGCAGATACAGTCACAGTTGCACACAGAATATAGGCATGCCACATATCATTTTAATCAACAGAAGCTGCTTGTTCATCCTAGCCACATAGTAATGCAAATAAGATGCATTTTCATCAAATAAAGGCGCCCTACATTAGCAGAGCTGCCATCTGACTCATGCCAGGCATCTCCTGCTGCATGGTGTATTGAGGCAAGATGTATGAGGACACAACTGTATCCAAGCAGAGGCAGAGGTTAGCGGCCATGTGAGTGCTGTGTGTGGGTGGGTTGGTTGTGCAGTAGTGTTTGGCATATGTGCAAGGGGCATTATGTGTGCTATGTGTATAAATGCATTACTAACGTGCGGCAAATGTGTAAGGGGCACTATGTGTGTCATTATGTGTATAAGTGCACTAATAATGTGCAGCATATGTGAAAGAGACACTAGGGCATTAATAAAGGTTGGCATAATGTGTAGGGTACATTATGTTTATAAGGACTTTAATAATGTGTGTCATATGTGTAAGGCGCATTAATCTGTGGTATTATATGTATAAATGCATTACTAATGTGTGGCATTATGTGTATAAAGTGCTCTACTGTGTGGCATAATGTATAGGAAGGGCACTACTGGGTGGTCTAATTTGAATAAAGAGCGATATGGTGTGGTGTAATGTGAATAAGGATCAATTCATTGTGATATAATGTGAGTAAGAGGCACTACTGTGAGGAGTAACGTATATAAGGTAAAGTGGTACTACTGTGTGATGTAACATGAATAAGGGACAGTATCGCATGATAAAATGTTAATATAGTTGCACTACTGTGTGGCCTAATTTGAATTGGGGGTACTTTTGTGTGGCCATGCCTCTTCTCAGCAAGAACACACCCTTTTTTGGGCTTTGCGCCGAATGTGCGCACTGTTCCTATTTAAAATGTAGGGGGTAGGAACACCAAAATGAGGACATGATATGGTTGAGTGGTGATGGTGCTGGGAAAGAGGTGCAGGGTCAGAGATGGAACTAGTGGTGGTGCTAGAGGGCACCAGCCAAAATCTTGCCTAGGGCATCATATTGGTTAGGGACAGCTCTGGGGCTGCCCCAGCATGTAAGGAGGTGAACATAGATCTGGCTGCATAAGCAACGATCTCCATTCATCTCTGAATAAGGTCCATACTCTCTAAACAAGTGTATGCACATGGAGGAAATGCTGAGTCATACGCAGTGGCTAAACACTCACCACAGTTAAAATTAGTCTTAAAAATAGTTCAGTGTAGGACATTACTAACAGGTTGAACTCGATGGACAAATTGTCTTTTTTCAACCTCAGAAACTATGTTACTATGTTACTAATTCAGGTACATCTCCACTTGAAACTGAAGGGAAGTAATTGGACTGTAATGGGGCATTCTCGGTAAGGTTGTGTCTATAGACCTGCAAGGTAAGTAGAGTTATGAGAAGTGTGAACACACATGATTACATTAAGTAGTTTTCACCATTCCTGCACAGCGATTCTCCAGATATGCCAATCTGAGAACTGCTGCATGTAACACCTTACTGATTACCTCAGCGCATATGGTAAATCAACGTGGTTCCTGCCACCAGCAGAAATACCGGTCACTGCACCAGTCAGGCTAAGTGACTTTGAGGGACCATGTCCAGGGAGAGCTTCTGCTCTCACCTGCACACACAATTATTAATACGTAAAAAAATTAAACTAACATGAGCTTCTCGTGGTTTGGGTGTGAAAACAAAGAATTCAGAACTAAAATTAAGATTTTTAATTCAAGTAAAATCTTATACGTTTATAGTTATACATAAGGGTAATGTGGAATGGCAGGCTTTTGCAGGATTTAAACAGCAGCAACAGGTCTGATAGAATCCAGTCTGGGTTTTAGCCGAGGCTGTGGTAAGCCACAGCTGGGCTAATCACTTCACCTTGTCTGCTGTCTTTAAAAATGTGTTTTGTTCAGTAGGTCATTGATCCTGATGCCAGCAAATGGGCAGGCAATAGCTTGATGGGTCAGGGGTTAAGTTAGTGCAACACTCTGGGGTTGACAGGTATGTATAAGTGGTTGAGAGAAGTATCACAGGTGTGGAGTGGCTATGTGACAGACCTTTCCCTTGAAATGTTTCTCCTCATACCTTTTTCTGTAGTACCATGTTCAGAGAGGTCGGATAGATTGATACAAAACAGGAGTGAGTCAGCAATTCCAACAGGATGTCTTTTTATTCAACTGCTATGAACTCTGCATTGAAGATGATGATTAGTTAATTTGCATGAAATTTGAATAATCACAAAAAGAAGAATTTGGGCATAAAAGATGAGCAAATGGAAGACAATTGGCAACAGTTCACACCACAAAAGTGTATTTAATATGCAAAACATTATGAACAGAATTTACCACGCCTTGTTTGTTAACCTTTAAAATCTGGGGGAGGGAGGGTGTTTGCCTCACCCAGTACTACGGCCTGGCATCATCGGGCCATAGATTCAACAAGACTGAGTAAACACTCCTGAGGAATATTTATCCATTCCCTTTGTAAAGCATGGAAAAAGTCTCCTGGTTGGAGTACTCTTTGCTCCTTACATGCCTTTCTAGTTCTTCCCATATATGCTCAATGAGATTTAGGTTGGGGCATTGACTTGGCCACTCTAGTACATTAATTTACTTTTTGAGGACGTTATCCTGAGTCATTTTGGAACAGTATTTAAGATCATTATCTTGCTCTTCTATTCTTGGCATAGATTAAGACCTTCTTGCTTGGATTTTGACTCAGTAAACTGTGATCAAGGGGCATTTTAAGAAAGGAGAGGGCCAGCGTGCACATTCTCTGTGGGTCCCCTCCTCTCTGCTGCGCTGTAGAGTGTGCAGGTCTGCAGAAACATGGAACCCATCATGTTCACAGAGACAAATCTCTACTGCGCATGGGCAAATCATCAGGAAAATGGGTGCCATGCCATTTTCCAAGTGATTTCATCAGAAGCAGCAGTGCAGACTGGGGACTCTGGAGAGGTAACTAATTAAACATGGGTACAGGGTGTGTGGTGATGGCTCCCTAGGACCCAGGGGCCCATGTGCACTGCACACACTGCAATCATTATAGATCCCTTAGTCAATGCTTTATAGTGAATATTTCCTTTACAATTTTGCCATAAATCTTGGCTTATTTACCGCACACACAAACTATGGACTTATTTGCAATCATTCACCACCCTGGTCATGCTTTTCCTTGGGTAGTCTTGATGAGACTTGTTGTAGACATGGCCTTGGTCCTTCTGGAGATGATTCCAAACATTATTTGAAGCAAGATGCCAAAATCACATTCAATGCTTTCTTGACTACTGTACATCCCTGCCTGGAGCATATATGTCAGTCTCACTCATGCTTGCAGAGTATTCATTACTGCCTGTGCTCGCCATACCTATTGAGGAATGCCATAACCCAGTCTGTGATTAATTTACACAATCTACAACATAGACTTCTCCTACAAAGCATAAACATCCAAAGACTTACTCAAAGGTATTTTTCTGATAAATTAATATCTTATGAAGTGCCTGAGCAGAGGTGAGATGTGTAGAGTTCCATTATGCTTTCGTGTGTAAATCACACCACTTTTGCAACTCTAAGCATGTAAACCAGTATGTTAAAATCTTTTGATCTGTACATATCTTTAACACCAAGAATAGGGCTATTGGAAGTGTACACTGATGATGAGTGGTATCAAAATTAGCATATGGATAGGAGCAGTGTATCTGCAAAAAGGAATACATCTCTGCATTCAGGTTAAAGTACACATTCAGGGGGTAATTCAGACTTGATCGTAGATGTGCGTAAAAACGCACATCTACGATCAAATTCTTTGACATTCGAGGGGACACCCAGCACAGAGCAAGTCTGCCCCGCTTGCCAGGTCCTGCCCCCCCTACAGACATACAAAAGTGCATACAGGGTGGCAATGCTTTTGCATGTTTTGAGTTGCCCTCTGCCTACGCAGTCTAGCTGCGAAGACAGACGACTACCCACCATGTTTCTGGTTGCAGCGGCTGCATGTGACCTCATGCAGCCGCCATGACCTGCCCCAGCTTTGTCTGGACACACCTCCATTGTCCAGACTGCTTCCCTTAAGTGGAGTGTTCACTCACACAAAATGCGGCATGAACGCCCCGTTCTCGCACCCCTCCTGGTCTTAAACTGCGTTCTGCATTTCAATGGCTGTCGGGATTTCGGTGTCTGGATTTCGACTTCCGGGATCCTGACAGTCGAGAATATAACTGCATACCGCCAGGACCACCTCTGGCACTCACCTCTCCTGCATGCAGTTACTATAACAAATGCTGCAGAGAGAGAAGGAAATCGGTAGCTGGGTCCCTCACAAAAGCCCCTGGAACTCCTGCCAGAGGCCTAAAACTCCAGTGGCAGGCTTCCTGGATCTTTTCTGGTGCATGTCCTGGAGGTAGATGGTGACATGCGCACTACTTTCGGTTAGTATTATTTTTGCTGCACCAGTGGTAAGTCCTTATGAGACCATTAGTTGTGCACAATAATATCTGGAGAGCTCTTTGTCAGCAGGAAGCAAAAATTTCAGGTGCTGTGCATTGACAGCCAGGGGACATTAAGCAGGAGCTCACCAATTGTTGCTTCTTACCTGAATTGAGCTAAGGATGCAGGGCAAATGCAGGACTTTTTGAGAGGGGTTTTTCTAAATGCTTGCTTTTAGAGTGTATGTGCCCAGCTCATGAATAGGGCATATTTGGCACTTAACCAGCTTGTAGTATGTCTCATACAAAGTGCAGTCCAGTAGCGCACGCAGGGGGGGTTTCTGAGTACCCAGAACCCCCCCTGATCAGTGCTGGCTGTCAGACACTCTGTCTGCATCTCTGACCTGAGGACGGCTGTTATGAGCCGGCCGGACGCTGATAGAGAGGAGTTACAGTATCGGTGCCACTGCCGAGTGCAGTACTGCCAGGAGCTTCTAGAGGCCCCCATCTTCATTTGTGCTGTCCACACTGCAAGAAGTTGTCCCTGAGCACTGAGCTGACATGAGGCATGCAGCTCAGAGGCAGGAGCAGGAAACGTGGGGGAGAGACCTGACCTGACACAGGGGACTCCAGAGATCACACACACAGGAGCTGGGATCCTACAGAGGAAGAGTAAGTTTGGCTTTGTGTGTGATCTATCTACAGTCTCTCTCACTCAGTTTTCCTCTGTCTCTATCTATCTACAGTGTCTCTTTCTTTCTCTCTCTAGTGCTTCTACATTTATCTTTCTATCTGGATTCTACATCTATATCTATCTACCTATCTATGGACTGGTTTCCATTTTATATATATATATATATATATATATATATATATATCTATCTGGGATCAGTATGAGATACTGATGGATGGGATGCCGGCAGTCAGTATACCGACAG
This sequence comes from Pseudophryne corroboree, assembly GCF_028390025.1. Lineage (NCBI taxonomy): Eukaryota > Metazoa > Chordata > Amphibia > Anura > Myobatrachidae > Pseudophryne > Pseudophryne corroboree. Next base: position 440,357,853 of record NC_086447.1, read on the forward strand.
CGGCATCCCGTGTATTATAATCCCGACAGCCCCACATTTAGCCCCCTAACCCTCATGTTTTCCCTACCCTAACCATTCTGAGTGGTGCCTAACCCTAACCCTCCCCACTAGGTGCCTAAACCTAACCCTCCCTTTCCCGCTGCCTAAACCTAACCCTCCCCGCTAGGTGCCTAACCCTAACCTCCCCCTGTATGTGCCTAACCCTCCCTCTCCAGTCCCTAACCTTCCCGGGAGTGTACCGTAAGTCTAACCCCCCTTCTGCTGCCCAAACCTATCCTCCCTCCCCATCCCCAGTGCTTTCCACTGTGCGGACGTTTGGGATGCAGGCTGTCTGTGTTTTGACGCCGGCATCCCGTTTTGCATCAGTACATTGATGCCGTGAAGGTGTCCTCCATCGGGATCCCGGCATCGGTATATCAACCTCTGGGATCCCGTTTGTGTAAATACTGTATATAGATGTGTTCTGCTATGTTGTTGCCACATCGCATCATTCATAACATGGGACGCGTGTTCCCACTATCCATTAACTTCGACTGAGTGCGGCATACCATGATGCATACGCATCGCAGTGCTGCTATTAAACGCTGTTATATGCAGCAACAACATAGCAAAACACACACAGAACCCCCCCTTAGAAATCCTGCGTTTGCCCCTGCAGTCTATATAATACATCAGACAGAAATCGAGCCAGTGATCAGAGTAAGCTATTTGATGTGGCAGTAGTGCCAGTTCATATATTCTCTGGATGTGGCCATGCAACAATCAAAGTCCCCTGCTCTGCAAAGAATTGTAGCAAGTTCTGAGTCTTGGGAACAGGCAGGAGAATCTAGCACCTGTCCTGGACATATATGTACACATTGGTCTCCTTACACTGGATGGGTGAGATATGACTTGTTGACAGTCACCAGATCGGCCTGTCAACATACAGTATGCATAACATGCTGACAGTGATCATGTCAACATTTATCATGTCTACCCTGTCAAAGTCAGAAAAATATCACTATGCACACTGCCATATTTGCACCTCATATGTGTCCCTGCTGCGCATGCGTGCGCTCTCCCGTGCGTGCGCATACTCGCTGTTGCGGGCACCCGCAGGCGCACGGTATGCGCATTTACGGTAGAGATTGTATGCGTCTAGCGGGCGACTCTTTCGGTACATATTTTCACCATATAATGTATTTTGTAGATTATGGTCCCTTTGATAGAATCTGAAAGTTTGGTTAATGTAGAATGTTCATGGACAGAGGAATCCCTCTTTGTTTGATACGAAGGGTCAGACAGGAGTAATACAGTGGTGTTTAGTATCCATCGGAAGAATATTTAATTAGCAATATTCCGGTGTTGGTTTGAAGCGGATTAATCGCTCGTGCGAATAGTTATGGACATAAGAAGTTTAGGTCCATTTACTATTATTTGCACTTACTTATTCATGCGGCGGGAAACCCAGTTTCCCACCCACCTGAGCAGTTGGAAATCGTCACAGCCCACCTGTATGAATCAACCTATGACCTTTTGTTATGATGCGAGGAGGAATTCCTGTGTCCAATGAACAATGAGATTGTAGGGACCATTGAATTGTATTGTGTGTGGGGCATAAATAGACAAGCCGATCACATCCAGCTCACTCTTCAACGGTTCTCATTGCTGAAAATCGGGAGCTGGATGTCCAGAGGCGCATGCGATCGTTCCCCTTGTGCGTAAGTTTTCTCCGCAATCATATTGTCTTTCTTGTTATTATGGGCCATATCTCTCTCTCTCTCTCTTCTCCTTTTTCTTTCATTTTCCCTTAAAACGTAATTGTATTGTATTGTATTTACTGTGTAGTTATCTGGTTAGTTAGTCTATGTTATATTGTAGTGTGTGACTTGTAATTGTATTATTCTTTTTCAAGTATAACATTCATATTAGGCGTTAGACCCTAAGCACGGTATTTGTGTATTTCTTATAGTGTTAAGTATTCTCAGAGCGTCGGTGACGCTCGAACAGCTTTTAAGTTAATAAGGTTACACGGTGTTGCATCTACACTCAATCTCTGCACCAAGGTTTACTGCATAATACACTGTTTTATGGTATAGTTACAAAGGTTTAACATTGTGAGCGTCTGCGCCGCTGGTGATCTCCTTGTGGTCTCGAGCGTTCGCATCGCTATAGCAAATCATTACGTTAGTCGGCAGCCAATAGTGTGCCTGCCTGTGATCTCTTGGCCGTGAGCGAACGTGACGCTTGAGCGTCTCGACCTCGGCTAAGCGATTACTACGCAACGTGCGTACCCTTACGGTACTCCATACGTCAATAGCGTACAGTGTTCTTAGGCCTCTTAAAGGGTTTTAAATAAGATAAATATTTAGCTTTATCAATTGGCTGCTCGTCCAGTCCTTCACACATCTCTGCTAGGTAATTTCAGCAGACATTATCCATCAGCAAAGGGCGGGAGATCATATTCTTCGCAGTGCTGACGGGATAAGCGTCTGCTTCGCTTAGTAAAGGGTGCTGAAGGAATCCGGGAACCGGAGGTAAGAACAACACACTAGTATCTTTTAAAACTGTTTTATTTCTGTTTTGCGTACACACGCATATAGCTGCATTTCTTTTTCGTGTATATTCATATCACTCTCCTGTTTGCCATTGTATAATTGATAAACGTGCTGAGAAAGATTTGTTGCTATTGGTAGTTAAAGAGTAAAAACGATACATTAAGGGGTAATTTGTAAAACACACGCACAGCTTCGCCTGAGATACAAGGAAAGACCTGTGTGGTGCTTGGTAGATGATTACAGTTAAAGATCATCTACATTGATAAACGTGCTAATTGTATTTTTGTATGGCCAGCGTACACGTGTCTCTAACAAAAGGCTGAGACTCGCGAACGCAACACAAAGGCCGACGCACGCAGCGTATATTACGCAACGGAGCGTCTGGGTACGCCCACCGAAACTCAAATCGCACAATAGCATTGTTTTAGTGGGGGCGGTATAGCATAGCCACGTGATAATAGCACAAATTGATTTCAGTTTTTCCAAAACTTAGTTTAAATACCTTACTTTACTGTAATGCCTCTGGGGACAGCTATCAGAGTACGGGAAATGATTTTTCTGATCAGAAAACTATAAGAATGATAGTGGGTTGAAAACGGTATGAGTGTATTGAATCCCGCTTTGTGAACTGAGTGATCTGGGTGATCTTTGGTGGAACATGATGAGCACGGTCTGAGTGAAAACGTGCAACAGAGTGTGTTTCGTTGTATTACGCTCTGGCTGTTTTGGAGCACAGTAGGGAGACTCCAATGATCCTACCATTTATGGGCAACAAGTGTCTATAAGTGGTACGATTGGACCGCACGGTTGTATGTGTGACCAATAACGCAACGTGATATGAGGTAGTATATCCATGCGTAAATCTTGCCCTCATACGTGTTGTAGGGAGCAAATGCAAGCGTGATTTGTGTAAAGAAGGGAATTTTCACTGGTCTCTCAGGAAAATCTCTAGAGATAGGGCCTGTAACGGTTACACGTGTCTGCTAAAAGGGGCGGATTCGTTGTACTCGGAGCAGAAGGAGTTCAGTGGAAGAGCTTTAAGGATTTCCACCGTAGACTTCTGTGTTTGGTGCATTTTAGGAAGTTTTTCTGTGTTAAAAAGGTCCACAATGGAAGCCAAGTGCACAACACAGGGACGTTCAGCAGTCAGGGTTCAGACTGCAGAGGCTTGCAGACCCCGAGGGTCTGCTCGGTTAGTAATGTGGAGGAGGTATGGTCCCCACACTGAGACCTTTTGTGATGAATGGACACGAATGACTGTGGGGGATAAAGCACCATTTCCCGGGATAGGTAGTTTTGACTTAGAGGTATTGCATAATTTAAGGCGAAGGATCTGTCTCATAAAATCCTGGAAACAACGAGTTAAACATAATGATTGTTTACAGATATGGCTACAGGAAAGTGACATGCAAAGAAATGTAACTTACATACCTAACTTTCATCCTGAGAGGAGAGACATGGCAATGGAGAGGATTATGTGTCACAACTGAGGGCCTGAGCTGACGGGAGGCAGCCTCAGTTGTAGGGGCTGAGATGTACCGGAACCTGGGAGGTTGTATCAGACCCCTGGACATGTAAGTAACATGAATAATAACTGCCCGAAGGCGTGACCACGACAACTTAGATAAAAGTCAATGATGTTTATTATGACAACTCCGCATCACAGCAGCAATAAAAGAAAACGTAAAAGTCAGCAAAGAATAAATACAGTTCCTGAGTACTACAGCATGGCAGGAGCCACAGGGCACTGGTAGTGTGAGATAGTTCTTATGATCTTCTAGATGGAAAGTCCTTACCAGGCCCGGCTGTAGCAATGGAGATAACCCAGGATTGTACCAGCTGGTGTTCCAGGAAGAGCTGGGTTGCTGAAGGTAAAACAGCTGCTGTGGATACTGGCTGGAACCAGACTGTTGTTAGCACGGAGTGGATACTGGCTGGAACCAGTTAAATAATAAATGAACTTTGGGAGCGATGAAATGTGAACTGAAATGTAGAACTTGAGAGCGGAGAAATAATAATTCCGGTGGAGAGTGGTAAAGTGTAGAAAGGACACCGGCCCTTTAAGGGAAGCTGTACTCTGCTGGAAGCTGAGGCTGGAAGCAGGTAGTGTTGTAGCTGGAAACAGATGAATCCACAATGGATTGGAGAGTCAGGCTACACCGCAGGTGGAATGCTGGTGCGGGTCTCTATGGTGGAAGTCTTGAGACAGGAGCTGGAACCTGGAAGACAATCATAGAAGAGAGACAAACAGGAACTAGGTTTGACAACCAAAGCACTGACGTCTTCCTTGCTCAGGTACAGCTTACTTATACCTGCAGCAAGGAAGGGGTTGGCTAGGCAATTATGCAAATCAACAACACAGACAGCAGATTGGTGGAAATGATCAGATGACAGAATCCAAGATGGCTGCGCCCATGCAGACACTTGGAGGGAAGTTTGGTTTGTAATCCATGTGGTCTGGGAAACAGTAATGGCGGCGCCGGCCACCGGAGACAGGAGACGCCAGGCTGATAGATGCACATTTAACCACGCGGGCACAGCGGAGGCCGCGGCTGATGAAAAGACCACTCTGCATGTGGAAACTCAGGAACAGCGGAATCCGGTCCTGGAACGCTGAGCCCGCCTTAGGAGGCATCTGAAGGGTAAGTAATGGCGTCCAGATACCCGGATCGTGACAGCACCCCCCCCTTTAGGAGTGGCCCCAGGACACTTCTTAGGCTTTAAAGGAAACTTTGCGTGGAAATTTCGGACCAAGGCAGGAGCATGGACGTCAGAGGCATTGGTCCAAGAGCGTTCTTCAGGACCATAGCCCTTCCAGTCAATGAGATACTGAAGTTGACCGTAACGGTGACGTGAGTCCAGGATCTTGGCCACTTCATACTCAACGCCTCGTTGAGTTTGGACTTTCGGAGTTGGTGGAAGTGAGGAATGAAACCGATTCAAGATTAGCGGTTTCAACAGGGAAACATGGAATGTCCTGGGTATTTTTAAGAAGGGAGGTAACTGGAGTCTGTAAGCAACAGGATTGATGACTTGATCAATTTTAAAAGGACCGATGTAGCGAGGTGCAAACTTCATACTGGGAACTCTTAACCTCAAATTCTTCGTGGATAACCATACCCGATCACCCACCTTGAGAGCAGGAACTGCTCGACGCTTCTTATCCGCAAACTTCTTGTACCTGAACGATGCCTTGAGCAGAGCTGATCGTACGCTCTTCCAGATATTGGCAAACTGATGCAAGGTGATATCCACTGCGGGAACAGAAGTTGCTGGAAGCGTTTGGAACTCAGGGACTTTAGGGTGGAATCCAAAGTTGGTGAAGAATGGTGTTGAGGAAGATGAAGAATGATACTGGTTGTTATGACAGAACTCGGCCCAGGGAAGTAATTGAACCCAGTCATCTTGAGAGGAGGACACATAGATGCGGAGGAAGGCCTCCAAGTCCTGATTCACCCTCTCAGTTTGACCATTGGTCTGAGGATGGTAAGCCGTGGAAAACTTTAACTTGACTTGGAGGACTTGACATAAACTTCGCCAGAATTTGGCTGTGAATTGAACTCCTCGATCTGAGATAATTTCTTCTGGAAGACCGTGGAGTCGGAAGATCTCTTGTATGAATACTTGAGCCAACTTGGAAGCTGACGGAAGACCGGTGAGAGGAATGAAGTGTGCCATCTTGGTGAACCGGTCAACTACCACCCAGATGGTATTGAACTTGTTGCACATGGGCAAATCTGTAATAAAATCCATCGACAAATGGGTCCATGGTCGACGGGGAACAGATAGTGGAACCAGTTGCCCCGCAGGCGACTGGCGGGATACTTTATGTTGAGCACACTTTGGGCAAGATGCAATAAACTCCAAAACGTCCTTTTTCAGAGTTGGCCACCAATAGGACCTAGAGATAAACTCCAGGGTTTTTTGGATACCTGTATGTCCGGCAAAACGGGAAGCATGGGCCCAATGCATGAGCTTCTTCCTTAGTGTCGGCTTCACAAAACTTTTCCCTGATGGGGGCGTAGAGTCCATCCCTACCGTGGAGAATGCCAACGGATTTATAATAGGATGCTTGTCTGAAGACTCTGACTCATTTTCTTGCTCCCATGAGCGGGAAAGGGCATCGGCCTTGCGATTCTGAGAGCCCGGACAGAACTGGAGTTTAAAGTCGAACCTGGAAAAGAAAAGTGCCCATCTGGCCTGACGAGGGTTGAGACATTGTGCGCCTTTTAGATATAGAAGGTTCTTGTGGTCTGTAAGGATGGTGATTGAATGAGAAGCTCCCTCCAACAGATATCTCCACTCCTCTAGAGCGAGCTTGATGGCTAGCAACTCCTGGTCGCCAATGGCATAGTTGCGCTCCGCTGGGGAGAACTTCCGTGAGAAGAAACTGCAAGGATGTAAATGACCATCTTTAGCCCTCTGAGATAACACCGCTCCTACTCCAACGGAGGAGGCATCCACCTCTAAGATGAAAGGAGAGTCGATGTCAGGCTGTTTCAGGACAGGTGCAGAGATGAACCTCTGTTTTAAAAGATGAAAAGCTTGCATGGCTTCTTCAGACCACTTGGACGGGTTAGCACCCTTCTTGGTGAAAGCAGTAATAGGCGCCACAATGGTGGAAAAGTCTCGGATAAACTTTCGGTAATAATTGGCGAACCCTAAGAACCTCTGGACCCCTTTGAGGGTTAAGGGTACCGGCCAATTCTGGATTGCTTGTAGTTTCTCAGGATCCATCTCTAGTCCGGAACCGGACACAATGTACCCTAGAAACGGAATGGACTTGACTTCAAAGACGCATTTCTCTAATTTGCAGTAGAGATGATTGACACGGAGACGGGACAGAACCTCCTTTACCCAGAAACGATGTTCCTCTAAATCGTTGGCAAAAATGAGGATATCATCTAGATAGACCACGACATGACGGTATAGAATGTCTCTGAAGATCTCATTGACGAAATGCTGGAAGACAGCTGGAGCATTGCTCAATCCGAAGGGCATGACGAGGTACTCATAATGTCCGTCACGGGTGTTAAATGCGGTCTTCCACTCGTCACCCTCACGGATCCGGATGAGATTGTATGCACCTCTCAGGTCCAGCTTTGTAAAGATGGTAGCTCCGCTAACTCTGTCAAAGAGCTCAGTAATCAGGGGTAAAGGATAGCGGTTCTTGATGGTAATGTCGTTCAAACCTCTGTAGTCGATGCACGGCCGCAGACCACCATCTTTCTTCTTTACAAAAAAGAAGCCTGCGCCGGCTGGAGAAGAAGAAGGTCGAATGAACCCCTTTGCTAGGTTCTCTTTAATGTATTCCTCCATAGAATGCGTCTCGGGGAGAGACAACGGATAAGTTCGGCCTCGAGGTGGAACCTTCCCTGGAACGAGATCAATCGGGCAGTCCCATTCTCTATGAGGAGGAAGGATATCAGCTGAAGCTTTACTGAACACATCCGTGAAATCTTGATATGGAGGAGGTGGAACATCAGACGACCTGGGGGAGGAAGAACAGACAGGCAACACTTTAAACAAACATGTCTTAGTACAGGAGGAACCCCATGCCAGGATTTGCGTAGTCGTCCAATCAATAGTAGGATTGTGAAGACGGAGCCATGGAAGGCCCAGGACCACAGGATGTGTGGCTCTAGGAATCACTAAAAGTGAAATAAGTTCGGAATGAAGAACTCCCACTCTCAGACGAACTGGTAGAGTCCTTAGAGAAATAACTGTATCAAAAATTTTACTGCCATCCACAGCAGTTAAGGAAAAGGACGAAGGAAGTCTCTCGGTGGGTAGGGACCACCGTTTAACATAGGCTTCAGTAATAAAGTTCCCAGCTGCTCCGGAATCCAGGAGGGCAATGACGTTCTGATAACGTTGAGCAACTTGAAGCGAGACTGGGAGGTTACAATCTTGAGGAGATGGAGAGGAGATCATTACTCCTAGCCGGCCCTCTCCTTGGCGAGCTAGGATTTGGAGTTTCCCGGACGTTTGGGACAGGCATTAATGGTGTGAGACGGAGCTGCACAATACAGACAGAGAAACTCGGAGAGACGTCTTCGGCGCTCAGCAGGAGTTAAACGGGAACGACCAATTTGCATGGGTTCATCTTTAGTTGGTGACAGTTGGCGAGGAGGAGGAGCAGAAGATTTTGGAGCAGATGATCTTCCACGCTCAGTTGCTCTCTCTCTGAAACGTAAGTCAACTTTCGTACAAAGTGAGATTAGCTCATCTAACTTGGAGGGTAAGTCTCTGGTAGCTAACTCATCTTTAATACGCTCGGATAAACCATGCCAGAATGCAGCATACAGGGCCTCGTCGTTCCATGCCAGTTCGGATGCCAGGATCTGGAACTGTATAAGATATTGTCCTACAGTACGTGATCCCTGGCGTAAACGGAGAATCTCAGACGAAGCTGAAGTTACTCGGCCTGGCTCGTCGAAGATGCGCCTGAATGTTGACACGAATGCAGTGTAAGAAGATAGCAGGGTGTCGGACCTCTCCCATAACGGTGATGCCCAATCAAGGGCTGAGCCACTGAGAAGAGAAATAATGTAGGCAATTTTTGTACGGTCACTGGGAAAATTGCCAGGTTGTAGCTCAAACTGAATCTCACACTGGTTGAGAAATCCCCTGCAGAATCTTGGAGATCCGTCAAATTTTGCTGGCGTTGGAAGATGAAGACGTGGAGCAGAAATGGGTAAGGTGGGTGGGGTTATAGCTGGAGTCACTGTGGTTGACGCACCAGACGCGCCTGATCCACGGAGAGTTGTCTGAATCCCATCCAGCCGAGTAGAGAGATCCTGGAGACAGCGGATGATGTGGCCCTGTGCAGCCTCCTGATGTTCTAGTCGGGCTGCCAGTTCTTGCATCGGCCTGGCCGCTTGATCCTGGTCTCCGGCTGGATTCATTAGGTCAGTGCTTACTGTCACAACTGAGGGCCTGAGCTGACGGGAGGCAGCCTCAGTTGTAGGGGCTGAGATGTACCGGAACCTGGGAGGTTGTATCAGACCCCTGGACATGTAAGTAACATGAATAATAACTGCCCGAAGGCGTGACCACGACAACTTAGATAAAAGTCAATGATGTTTATTATGACAACTCCGCATCACAGCAGCAATAAAAGAAAACGTAAAAGTCAGCAAAGAATAAATACAGTTCCTGAGTACTACAGCATGGCAGGAGCCACAGGGCACTGGTAGTGTGAGATAGTTCTTATGATCTTCTAGATGGAAAGTCCTTACCAGGCCCGGCTGTAGCAATGGAGATAACCCAGGATTGTACCAGCTGGTGTTCCAGGAAGAGCTGGGTTGCTGAAGGTAAAACAGCTGCTGTGGATACTGGCTGGAACCAGACTGTTGTTAGCACGGAGTGGATACTGGCTGGAACCAGTTAAATAATAAATGAACTTTGGGAGCGATGAAATGTGAACTGAAATGTAGAACTTGAGAGCGGAGAAATAATAATTCCGGTGGAGAGTGGTAAAGTGTAGAAAGGACACCGGCCCTTTAAGGGAAGCTGTACTCTGCTGGAAGCTGAGGCTGGAAGCAGGTAGTGTTGTAGCTGGAAACAGATGAATCCACAATGGATTGGAGAGTCAGGCTACACCGCAGGTGGAATGCTGGTGCGGGTCTCTATGGTGGAAGTCTTGAGACAGGAGCTGGAACCTGGAAGACAATCATAGAAGAGAGACAAACAGGAACTAGGTTTGACAACCAAAGCACTGACGTCTTCCTTGCTCAGGTACAGCTTACTTATACCTGCAGCAAGGAAGGGGTTGGCTAGGCAATTATGCAAATCAACAACACAGACAGCAGATTGGTGGAAATGATCAGATGACAGAATCCAAGATGGCTGCGCCCATGCAGACACTTGGAGGGAAGTTTGGTTTGTAATCCATGTGGTCTGGGAAACAGTAATGGCGGCGCCGGCCACCGGAGACAGGAGACGCCAGGCTGATAGATGCACATTTAACCACGCGGGCACAGCGGAGGCCGCGGCTGATGAAAAGACCACTCTGCATGTGGAAACTCAGGAACAGCGGAATCCGGTCCTGGAACGCTGAGCCCGCCTTAGGAGGCATCTGAAGGGTAAGTAATGGCGTCCAGATACCCGGATCGTGACATTATGGTTGCGGAGAAAGGCACGATGGGGTGCGATAAAAGTGCACTTAGTAACTATATTAAGAATGAATGTAACAAACGTAATAAGGTTTATAAAAATGAAAGTGTTAAATGTACAACTATTAACCCATGCAAGTCGCACCCCTTGTTAAACTTTCCTCAGGAACACCAACAAGAAAGTGAGCCCAGCACAATGTCGGAGCCTTTTCCAGCAGCCATCACACAAGACATCCAGGTGGACGCGACCAAATCGGTAAAGACTGTAATCAAACCCCCTAACGGAGGGTCAGGTGAGGTCGTGTCCACAGGTACGTATGGTATTATACATCACGCACAAACAAATGTACCTCATATCGTGGAATCAATTCAGAATGACGTTACTGGACTTAATCCTGTCAAGGTAATTGCAGTACCAAATGGGAAAACTGACTCTTCAGGAGTCACTCCTGTCAGGAACATCGCCATGTACTGCCCCTTTTCCCGAACAGAATTAAGAACAATTCTGTCTGAATTTCCTGATCCCAGGAAAGACTTAGTTGCTTGTCAAAAATACATTAGAGTGCTAGGAAACACTGCAGAGCCAAATAACAAAGATTGGAGGACAGTTTTGAGGGCATGTTTACCCCCCGATGTTGATTCATTGAAATTTATCGCTGATTGTAAGCTAGATGAGGAAGTACCACTAACAGACAAGTATAACCAAGATAATGTAAAAAGAATCAATCTACAGTTAGGAGTATATTTTCCTACAGTAGTAAAGTGGAATAAAATCTTTACAATAAAACAAAAAGAAGGTGAATCCGCATCAGAGTATTTTCACCGGGCTCTGCAGGATATGGCTAGGTACACTGGTATAGATGACATTGAAACTAACGTACACCACAGAGAGGAAGCTGTGTCTGTATTAATGGACAGCTTAAAAGACACACTAAAAATTAGGGTACAAACCTCTATACCTCATTGGAGAGGTATCTCGGTGGCTGCATTAAGAGAGTCCGCTATCGAGCATGACCAAAATATCCAAAGAACCAGGGAAGCACAGGGAGAGCGGTTGATGGTACTGAGCATCCAAGCACTAGAGGAGGCATCAAGTCGACCGGAGCCCCAGGCCCCTAGCACATGGAGAAAGCCAAGGATTTGTTTTCATTGTAGAAGAGAAGGGCATTATGCCAGCAACTGTAATAACCCACATAAAGTCAGACCCCCTAGACCAAGAAATGAGCAAAATTATAACACACACAATTATAATCAGGGATCTTTTAGGAAGAATTTTGGGCCACACCCATGATATGTAGTCAGGAAAGGTGATCATTAGGACTGATGGTAAGCCTGAGGTAACGGTTAATAAATTGGGAGGTCATCCACTGAAGACACAGGAATGACAAGGTGAAACGTTGTAAATGTATTTGTGAAAAAAAAATTTTTTTCTCTCTCTCTCCCCATTTCTGACGATTATTAGTAAGGACTCAAACATTGCATATCCGCTTGGTCTTTGCAGAAGTCTACCAAACCCCAGCATGACCTATCCGCATCAATGTATCCTGGCCAGATACAGACAGTGGAGTAATGCAGGTGCTGGTGGGGAGGGACTGCGCAAGGAAACCATTGGACATGTAGATATGACAGCCTGATGATCTGACAATGTTTAAAAAAAAAATGTTCGAAAAATGTTTTTTTCTCTTTTCCTATTGCTGGTTATTGTTGATTTATGTAATATATATATGCATATGAATTGTTCTCTCTCTTTTGTTTTTTTTATTTTCCTCTCTTCTCACTCATGTTTTCATGGTTTAAAGATGGTATGTCATACATCAGCTAGACAAATGGTAATGCAAGATTTTTTGCTCCTTACAGAAAGATCGCTGGTTTGGAAGAAATATTGCATCACCGGAATGTTCGTTTGGAAGACTGAGAGACAGCACCTTTGAGATGACAGCAGAAAAAGAAGAACAACAAGACTAGAGAACTTAATTATCGTAACAAGTTTCTCTCCCCCTCAAACTGTTTTTCTGTACCCCATTACAAATTTCTTCTTTTCTCCTCCTGTAAGATGGACTTGCCACAAGAGACTGTGATATGGATTTTCATGTTGACCCTGATGTTGAACAGAGCAGTCTGTTTCGGTGAGAGTACCAGTGAGGTCGAGAAAGAAGTTTTGACACCAGAAAGGTTCCAATGACTAAGATGGAGGTGTAAATTTCCAATAGCAACACAAGCACCGAACAAAGGCGAGTACCGGAAACAATCTAACAGCCATGTTATTTGTAAACATTTTTTTTTGGATTGTTAGCTGAAGAAAACTGTATCTGTAGGCTCTGTGACAACGTAGTTGAGGATGGGTGCATTAAGAAATGCCAATCCAGTTTTAATATCCACATGGACCGGCATCCATTGAGTGACTATCACTCCTTAGTGGGTAGTGTGTTAAATCAAACAGATTGTTGGGTATGCTCTCAAGTACCTCAAGGTCATAGCAAATCAGGACTAGTACCATTTCCTTTAACGATAGGGGAGGTACTTGAGCTAAAGGGTGGGAGACCGGTGGACAGGAGGTTTAATATCTCCAGTCCTCCTAGTTTGAAGCTCCACCAATATCATGTGGATAGATCCCTAATATGTTTTAACATTACCAATCCCCGAAAGCTGGGAAGTTGGGAAGTGTCATGGAGCAACCAAACCATGACCTTTTCATATAGAGCAGATAGAATGCCTACAGATACAGAGCTTATACGCCACATAGCCAGTAGAGAAAAATCTTTCCGATATAGGTATACCCTAGGAGGTAGGATTACGAGAGTTGGAGAGGTATCACCAGGATACTGCGCACATATCGTACAAACTGATACGTGTACTAAACAAATGGGAGAATTAGGGGTAGGAGATTTCACATGGAGGATGTGTAATATGGTTATGTCTTACTCCGTCCCATATGTTCTCCCCGATGATGCATATTTCATATGCGGGAGGAAGGCGTATAAGTGGCTTGCCCCAAACTCTGAAGGATTGTGTTATATTGGAAAAGTACTGCCAGAAGTAATGACTGTATCACATGCCAAAATGAAAGATATACACCGTGTTGCCCAAGCTCCTTATACTCACACCCATTACGAGCACGTAGTTAAACGGCACCTGATAGAAAGAACAGAGCATCCGGCCTCTGACATGATCCATGAATCCACCGGGATTCAGTTTCTAATCGCGTTAGACATCACTCGCACCGCCAGAGGAGTGTTGAATTATAAATACATATCTGCGCTCGCAAATTTGTTAGACAATATCACAGAAATGTATGATGACACGTTTAGGTATACTGGAAGAGAACTTCAAGCTTATAAAACAGAACTGGTTCAGCATAGAATGATTCTCAATTATCTCACGGCAGTGACAGGTGGATATTGTGTCACACTGGCAACGCAGTACGGCGTGAAATGTTGCACATATATTACAAATAGTACCGAGGACCCGGTCGAGGTCATAGACCAAAAGATGGACGATATTCTCCAACTGAAGTGGGAATTTCGCAGGAGACACAATCTCACTCTTGCTGCTGTAGGTAATGAGCTGACTGGTTGGGTGTCATGGTTGAACCCGCGAAATTGGTTCTCTGGTTTAGGAGAATGGGCTCAAGGAGTCATAATGGATGTTGGGAAGTTTCTCCTATGTATCTTAGGTGTTGTTATATCGATTGGTTTGATATTTAGATGCGGTCAGGCTTTAATGAAGTGCAAAAGTAGTACAAGGGTAATGAGTCTGAGGAGTGAGGAAACTGTAATTCCAATGGATTTAATTTATGACCCAAATGTAGAAACAATGATGTGATGAAAATGCGATTTCTACGGTCCGTTTCTTTCACCTGTTTTTCTGTTTTCTCCAAGGTAAAAAGACCCACTTGGACGAGGAATTTGATGATCCTATATACAGACAACTGATGGATTAAAGAAGAAGTTTTGACAACCTTATACACAGATATTTGATGAACTTTGCCATAGACCCCCAGTTTCCCTAGAAATTTTAAAATTACGCTAGCCCAACACTTTTGTAAATCTATGGACATTGACAAAGCTTTTTGCCCACACGCCTTTTGGCAAAAGCACAAAGAAGACTGCATTCAACAGACACCGAACAAGACTTCAACCGACAAATGTTCATTTAGCTGACATAGAATACCACTGCATTTACCGTAATTATGTCTTTTCTTCATCTCTACAACCTTCAGGTAATTACACACATAGTCGATAGGGAATACAGGCACAGATATCAGCAATCACATATTCCCCCATTCATGTATCATCAACTAAAATGTGCTCCCCATTTTGTTACAACCACAGCCGAAAAGAGCTCGTTAAAGTTTGACAGCCCATCCACAGACCCGTACCACGGGATAAGAAGGAATTCAAATGTATACTTCGCAATGCCTCGAAGCTTGATTTAAAACACGTACGGCACGATGATACATGACCCCCAAACATGGATTCATACACACATGCTTCCGCTATCTCACTAGGTCATACCCTCTTCACACCTTCTCCTCTCTCCTCCCTTACCCAACCATGGAAATGTATTAACCCCTGACATATATTTTTCTCTTTTTGAAATGTTTTAGAAGGTGGCAGTTATTGTTGACTGCCAAAGGGTGGACTGTCAAAGTCAGAAAAATATCACTATGCACACTGCCATATTTGCACCTCATATGTGTCCCTGCTGCGCATGCGTGCGCTCTCCCGTGCGTGCGCATACTCGCTGTTGCGGGCACCCGCAGGCGCACGGTATGCGCATTTACGGTAGAGATTGTATGCGTCTAGCGGGCGACTCTTTCGGTACATATTTTCACCATATAATGTATTTTGTAGATTATGGTCCCTTTGATAGAATCTGAAAGTTTGGTTAATGTAGAATGTTCATGGACAGAGGAATCCCTCTTTGTTTGATACGAAGGGTCAGACAGGAGTAATACAGTGGTGTTTAGTATCCATCGGAAGAATATTTAATTAGCAATATTCCGGTGTTGGTTTGAAGCGGATTAATCGCTCGTGCGAATAGTTATGGACATAAGAAGTTTAGGTCCATTTACTATTATTTGCACTTACTTATTCATGCGGCGGGAAACCCAGTTTCCCACCCACCTGAGCAGTTGGAAATCGTCACAGCCCACCTGTATGAATCAACCTATGACCTTTTGTTATGATGCGAGGAGGAATTCCTGTGTCCAATGAACAATGAGATTGTAGGGACCATTAAATTGTATTGTGTGTGGGGCATAAATAGACAAGCCGATCACATCCAGCTCACTCTTCAACGGTTCTCATTGCTGAAAATCGGGAGCTGGATGTCCAGAGGCGCATGCGATCGTTCCCCTTGTGCGTAAGTTTTCTCCGCAATCATATTGTCTTTCTTGTTATTATGGGCCATATCTCTCTCTCTCTTCTCCTTTTTCTTTCATTTTCCCTTAAAACGTAATTGTATTGTATTGTATTTACTGTGTAGTTATCTGGTTAGTTAGTCTATGTTATATTGTAGTGTGTGACTTGTAATTGTATTATTCTTTTTCAAGTATAACATTCATATTAGGCGTTAGACCCTAAGCACGGTATTTGTGTATTTCTTATAGTGTTAAGTATTCTCAGAGCGTCGGTGACGCTCGAACAGCTTTTAAGTTAATAAGGTTACACGGTGTTGCATCTACACTCAATCTCTGCACCAAGGTTTACTGCATAATACACTGTTTTATGGTATAGTTACAAAGGTTTAACATTGTGAGCGTCTGCGCCGCTGGTGATCTCCTTGTGGTCTCGAGCGTTCGCATCGCTATAGCAAATCATTACGTTGTCGGCAGCCAATAGTGTGCCTGCCTGTGATCTCTTGGCCGTGAGCGAACGTGACGCTTGAGCGTCTCGACCTCGGCTAAGCGATTACTACGCAACGTGCGTACCCTTACGGTACTCCATACGTCAATAGCGTACAGTGTTCTTAGGCCTCTTAAAGGGTTTTAAATAAGATAAATATTTAGCTTTATCAACCCATATGATATGTTTACATGATGAACTGTCTACAAACCATCCCTGCTGGTCTAGTGGCTTCTTAACTTCTGCAGCAGTGGCGGCTCCACATCTTCTTCTGGGTCCGGTGGTCACATGAAGATAAGTTCCAGTGCATGCATTGAGGATTGGCATTCTGGTGAAATCTTCCCTGCATTGCTAATCCTAGTACCTAGCCCTAAGGCTCTCCACCCCCCGCAGTCTATTCCTAACCATGTCTGCAGCATTTTACCCTAAACATCTGCATCCTCAGAATGATGACATTTCACATGGTGACATTTCTGATGCCAACATAGTGAACCTGTTGACAGTTTGAAAGATGTCGACACCCTGATGTTAACATTGTGCTGTCGACATTATGAATGTCAATATGGTTACTGTTGACCATTGACCGGATAGTATATGTAATACTGTATTAAAAAGTAACACTATCTATGGTATATAGTAGTTTACCCCTAACAGTCCATGTTTTCCAGATCTCCTAGTTGGTGCACAAGTTTGTTCATTACTGTCTGACACATTTTAAAAGACCCACAGGTGGTGCTATTTATTGGGCCTATGATACTGAGGAGATCTGTAAAACATGCAGTTCTAGTAAAATCATATTATATACTTCTGCTTAGGTGGTCATGGTGGAGGATGGGGGCTGGGGGGGGGGGGGGGATCCCTCCTGGCAACCTGACCCTCCCTACTTTTGCCTATAGGTGGAGTATCACGGTCAATATCCTGCAAGCTAAATAAATTAATGCTTCTCCCTTTCTGCAGGTAAAGTGCAACATTATATTTTGGATTGTAACTCAAAACCTAGTTTAGTGTCTTGCCCACAGACCACGATCCCTGTAACTTCTTTCAAGGACATTGTAAACTCTGACACTGAAGTAATACTACTTAGTAAATATCCCCCCCCCCTTCTTGCTATATGTGTGGTCAATAAAATGTATATGTAATCAATCCATTTCCAAAGGGTAGACATTGGCAATACTAATTATGCATTTGTTAGCATAGGAGGTGCCTTTAAGTTCTAAAAAAAAACCTGCATTCTCTTCCTCTGATTATTCAACTAATGAAAATATATTGTTCATAGAATTTTTTTAACAAGTTAAATTTATGGAGTGGTAAAAAATGTATTTGTATAGACTTGGAGTCTGAATGGAAGACTTGTATTCGGCAGTAGAGGAATAGTTTTAATGTTGCATAATGCAATTTGGACTATGTAACTTTTCAGCATTTCAAAAATGAAACATAAAGTCTTGCTAGATCAGTTTGTCATCATTTAACTTGTTGAGATGTTAATCTTTTTGGCCACTCTACAGGATCATCAGGAACAGATTCCATTTGTGTTGGAATGTCTCCATAAGCATAAACTTTACAGTATATTAAATTGGAAAAGTGTGAGCACCATCAAACAGTGATACAGTTATTGGGTTATATCATTTCACCACATGCTTTTTGTATTTGCCTGAGAGAAAGTTCAAGCTGTTTCTTATTGGCCAACTCCTAATAATGTCAGAGGGGCATATATTTGTAGGATGTCCCTATTACTGCATGTGATTCATTGAGAACAAATATTGTTGCTCCCACTATGCCATCATACCTCTCCACATGCCCTTTTATGCCATCAGACCAATCCACATGCATTGTACATGCACATACAGCATTAGCCATGTCCACGCAGCACGGGCTTTACCAGCCAAAACAGACAACACCCCTACCACTTCTTACAATAGGCCCTTCATAGTTTCCAGCCTCAGGTCCATGACACCCTTAATCTGGCCCTAATTATTCACTAGTCAATCGTCAGGTCATTCGTTGTTTTACCCTCAGCCCCTCCCTTGACATCTCTTTCACTCTCTATTTCCCCTAACTCTCTCTCTCTCTCTCTCTCCTTTTCCCTGTTTCTCTCCCTCCCTCTTCCCCATTCTATCTCCTCCCTGCTCTCTCTCCCTTCCTCCCCTATCACTCTTTTAACCTTCTTCTCCTGTCTGTCTCTCTCTCTCTCTCTCACTCTTTCTACCCCATTTTTAATTTTTCTTCTCTGTTTTTGCCTGTTTCTGTGTTAACTTTGCACTCTCTCTGTTTATATTTTTTGCTTTTGTCTTTTATTTCTTCACCTCCATTACAACCAGCATCTTCAGCATGTTGTTTATTCTTTCTTTAGTAGCGAAGAACGCTTTACAAATGGTTAAGAGCTGTGGTAGAGGAGAGTTGCTGTATTACAGAAGCTGCAGTATGGAATGATTAGCCATGCAGATTTAATTGTGTATTTACCACAGTTAGATTAAGTAGTGCAATTTTTCTCAAAACATTCTAAGGCCGGATTAAAATCTTAACGCATCCCCTATCTCACGTCTAAAGTGACGGGAGATAGAGGGGCGATATTCAAATGTCCCCCATTATCACCCCTATCGTACCCAGTACAGTGGGGTTTAGGCACGCAAAGCACCTAAACCTGACTAAATTAATGTGCGCGATTGTGAAAATACCCGTTTGGGTGCCCAAACAGGTCTCTTTACATGCATTTCAGCTCGCTAACTCCGGGGGTAGGGAGCTGAAATTAACTTGTCGTGCCCGTCGGCAGTAACATTAGAACACCGCTGGTGGACCTGATCGCAGGAGGGGAGGAATAACATTTGAATCCGGCCCTAAATGTAGTGCAGCACTATATTTTGAGTTTTATTTTACTTTTACGTTCCATCCTTTATCTAAATGATAGACTGAGTACAACAATCAGGCCCTAAACAATATTTTCAGTAATGCGGTATTTGTGCCATCTGCACAACAGAAATCCTATTTCAATTAACAGGTATTCTTCCATAAAGACAGTAACAAACATGCTCATTTAATTAGAATTTTTTTTCAGCTGGTGTTATTGTTTTATTCTTGCAGCAGTCACTAGGATGCACACACTCCCATAAGTTTCATGTATTTTCTGTGGCACATAGAAAAATAAACAGTTATTAAAAGTTATTACACCAGAGGCGGAACTACCATTGGTGCAGCAGGTGCCCTGCACTAAGAGTCCCACTGATGCCCAGACCAGCAATGAGTTTTCCCCAGTCAAATGACTCAGTGGAGAGAGCAGGATGGGCTCCAATACCTGAGGAACCTGCTCCTTATCTCAGGGAGGCGGGGTTGACCCTTTGTGTGTGCAGCTAAATCAGTTTGCCATCTGATGCGGAGATAAAAAAGCGCTTGTTATATATGAATATGTGTATGCGCAAAACCTGTAAAAAAAGAAAGATTAGTAAAAATGTTTACAGCCCTTTTTGGACTACTTGAGATTGGATTGCAGTTCAGCCAAAAGAGATCAGGATAACTATCTACCCCTATCTAAATACTGATCAGTCCATAAGTTGTTAAAAACTGATGTATGTATGAGGAGTATCTTACCCCTATTCATTCATGCTTTTTGGCAGCGGTCCAGGCACTCGTAGCGTACGGTGCTGTTGTTAAACGGGCGGCAGAGATCTTGCTGCTCTTTGATCAGCAGCTGAGCTCCCCGTCCGTGATGCACAGATTGATATTGTGAATTCCGTGCATTGAGGATGTCCATCAGCTATCCTAGATGAAGGGCTTATGCCTGAAACGCGTTGGAGCATACAGGAACCCCAACTGTGCACGGAATTCACAATATCAATCTGTGCATCACGGACGGGGAACCAGCAAATCAGCCAGCCGGTAATTACAACCGCCAGCCGTCATCCAGCCTTCAGCCGCTCGGACGGGGAAATAGCAGTTAGCTGGCAGCTAATCAAAGCCGCCAGCCGTCCGCCAGCCGCTCAGCTGCTGATCAAAGAGCAGCAAGATCTCTGCCGCCCGTTTAACAACAGCACCGTACGCTACGAGTGCCTGGACCGCTGCCAAAAAGCATGAATGAATATGGGTAAGATACTCCTCATACATACATCAGTTTTTAACAACTTATGGACTGATAAGTATTTAGATAGGGGTAGAAAGTTATCCTGATCTCTTTTGGCTGAACTGCAATCCAATCTCAAGTAGTCCACAAAGGGCTGTAAACATTTTTACTAATCTTTCTTTTTTTACAGGTTTTGCGCATACACATATTCATATATAACAAGCGCTTTTTTATCTCCGCACTATATGAAAAAATTATTTAATTGAGCTGCTACCAAATCCCGTTTATAGCGCAATTTAGTACCCTTTTTTCAGTTTGCCATCTGAGTCAGACTGTTAGGGGAGTACTGTTGTCTGTCAGGGCTGATGCTCACTGCCTCTTCCAGACCCTGAATTCTTCCTGAATCACAGCTGTGTGAATTAAAGACAGCCCACTACCATTATAATTGGTGCAGCAGACAGATAACGGCAGTGGCGGGCACATAACAGGAGGCAGCTGGCAGATAAAGGCAGCGGCTGGTACACAACAGTAGACAGCAGGCCGATTCGCTCCTGCAATATCATTGCGGCTAATTGGGATGACCCCCTACTTTGTGCAATCTACATCATATAAGGCTTCAAATTTGTAATAATTATAATATGCATGTTTTGATTGTTTTTTATGATTAATCATATTCAAATAAATGCAGTGGTTGAGAGGGTCCAGAGAAGTACAAGTGTGTTGCCTAGGGCCCCAAGGGTTTTATTTTGGGCAGGTCATTTTAGTGCATACAAACTGTATAAGGACAACAATGGTGGTGCTTCCTGTAAGTTAGACCTACATGGCACTATACTGTAGATGGCTACTCCCACAGGTGTTTACGATAGCGAGTCAATAAGGAGTCACACAGGGAGATTCTAATAAAAAGCATACAGTATACAGTAAGTGTCAGCATACTGTAAGTGTAAAGGTAGAGGATACCAAAGATCTGTGTGACTGTGACTGTTTTATTGCTAACATACAATAATGCAACATGGATGTATTTTTCTTAATTTTTTTTACCTATAATACATGACTTTTAAAAAATGAAAAATATTTATTTTAATAATTAGCATAAATAAAATATACTATATTACACACTTCCCAAAATAGTAAATCCTTAATAGGAAATGAAACACATATTTATAGTATTTTTGGATTAGTTCAGTGAGTTCATTTTGTAATAAACCCATATACAATACAAGTACTATATATGTTCGTAAATGACAAATGTTACTATTCAATATAGTAAATATGGTCAATAAATGTCCCATATACTGTATACAGTACAGCACAAAAATATATAAACAAAATGAACATTTAAATATAGTGCATTTTGTTATGCATTTTGTTAACGAAGGCAAAGAAAATGTGATTAAATTCAGTATACACTACACTAACTTAAATACTAATGAACTTGTCCCAACTTTCACCAGCAGATATCAGGCAAAGGTACTTGCAAGAAAAGTCTCAAATATTTTTTTTTATTAAGTTTTTATTTATATATTCAGACAAAGAATTGACTGCATATGCGTAGGACCAGACTTATGCACATGGGGGTATACTTACTAAAATTAAATTTTGGGAAGGACTTTATGAATCTTCAAAATTGATTGAAATCAGTTCCTTTTGGTGTTTCTAAACTTTTTGAAATTTGCCTTATTTACTAAAAATCGATTTTGCATTCGATTTTCAAATCGAATTTGATGTGGATTCATGTGTAGAGGGGATTTAGAATTGAATGTATGAAATCCCTTCCTAAATCGAACCTCAAATCCCCATTGAAATCCCCAGCAAAATAGAATGTAAATTCGAATAGAACACACTCATTGCTTCCTATTGGTCCAAACGTATCACATGCACACAAATTAAAGGGGAAGCTCTGTCTTTACACTGTTTTAAAAATGAAAACATAATTGATGTGTTTTTTGGGGGGGGATATTTTTTTGCACAATTATGCAATTGATGGCAGCAAAGCACAATGTAAATTTTTTTTGAAAAATGCATTCTGCCATGGCTTGGGTGGCAATATGTGCCTCTTTATTAGATGCTTTATTAACACATACTGGTATCTTACACAACCACCATCCCTCTATCATTTGTCCAACAAGATTTTTGACAGACAGGTATGAATTGCTGAGGATGTAGGCATCATGGGATGAATCAGGCTAGGCAGTTACTTCACTCATGTTTTTTGGTAAATGTCAATGAATTTTTCAGCAAAATTGCCCAATACTGTGCTCTGGTGCAATCTATTGCATAACAAAAAAAAATGTCTATAAGTATAAATATGTGCTCTATTCAACTCATGAAGCTGCTGATGGTTGTCAGATTGATCCTCCAGGATGTTCCCAGTCATGTGGTGTTTTGCATTGTGTAGGTAGGTGCACAACATACCATAGCCTCAATTTTTGCTACTTCCACACTGCCCTGTGTGTTTCAGGGTACTTAAAAAGTAATCACTATTAATTTCCTATCTTTACAATGAGTTTAGAAGGCAAAATCAAATGTCTAACATCATTCTAAACATTTGGAGATTTAAGGTTCGATTTGAAGTTCGATTTTGAGGTCCATTTCAAATTGAACTTTAGTAAATTTGGGGACTTCATGTTGTTCTATGGGAAAAGATTGATGTTTTTCAGAAATTCGATTTATATTGGGATATGACTTGAATCTGCATTTAGAATCGATTTGACATTCGATTTGGGCTTTAGTAAATCTGTTCAACCCAAATCGAATGGAAATTGAGTTGAAACAGAATGCCAAATCCCTCGAATCACCAAAATCAAACTTTAGAAAGTTTTGCCCATGGACTGAGTTTGATAGTGTATATGGATTCTTCCTTCCATCTGTGTACCTATTATCCAGGAAATGGGCATTTCTGGGTGGTGACTGGGCAGCAACCTTGCAAATGTACTTATTTGTTCCATCTAGTAGGAATGTCATGGGCATGTAATGGGAGAGTCGTGGTGGATGCAGTTAATATACTGGCTGTCAGGATCCCGGTGTTCAGGATACCAATGCCGGAATCCTGACTGCCAGTGAAATGCTAGCAGTTGCAATCCTGATGGCAGCCACGTATACCTACTTTGGTGGTGGGTCCACGCCACCACCCAAGTGGGAATATAACCTGTAGTAAGTAAAGCTCGCCATCGGGCCTGAAGTGTGGTGAGCGCAGCGAGAGCACTGACAGCCAGCATCCTGTCAGCTGGGATTACATATGCATTCCGTGTTGTGGGTGTGTAGGCCAACTTCCATGTGCGATCATAGCATGTGGACGGAGATTGGATGCCTGTTTCAGATGGATCACCCATGAGGGTGGTGTAAATCCAGTTACTAATAATGATGGATGCAGATGGTAAAGCAAATTGTTGGACAGGCTTTGCTGCAAGGGGCATATTCTTGCATTAGTATAACCAGTAAGCAGGGTGCTGCTGCCATCTGGAAAGATGCAGTCATAGATGCATCCTACTCAGAATCAGCCCCAAAAACTGACAATTTACTGTATGTATGCAGAAATATGTGACTTTGCATTTGGATTTTCACATCTCTATGTTTAAATGCATCTTAAGAAACAGGCAACCTCAATTTCAGTGCAAGTATGTGCCAGTATTTATCAATCTACTCTAGGTACAAACTCTGGCTTCTTATGTAACACATTCAAATATACAGTTTATACTGTAGGGGTTGGGGTCGGGTGACCATTGGTTGTGGTTTCAGTGATCAGCATACCGACGCCGGGATCCAAGTTACCAGAATGCTTGCAGGGGGGCAAGCACAATGAAGTCCCTTGTGGGCTTGCTGTGCTAACCACGCTGCGGGCTCGGTGGCTTGCTGAGTTTTCCGCAGGTTCTATTCCCACTCTATGGGTGTCGTGGACACACATGAGTGGGAATAGCCCTGGGCCACCTGCCGGCATCCTGCTGACCGGGATCCCTGCATCAGTATGCTGACCGCCGGGATCCCGACTGCTGCAGATGTACTAAGCGTTGGGTTGATATCTTATTTGACTGGGATAATTACCAAGGTAGCAATCCTACCCTGAAATTGAAACATGATATATATATATACATACATACATACATACTGTTTTTACTCTCTAATTATTCAGTGGACTCTCATTTACGATTCAGGGAGGCTAACCACTGTTGCATGACAGAGGATTACGCATGCCTGTCTAACGTGGACAGCAGATCCACATACTTTTCCTACCTTTCCCTCTCTTTTTCCTTCTTTTTCTCCCTCTTTCCTTTTCCTTATTATCTTCACACTATTCCCCTTTGTGTCTCTCTCTAGTTCTTTTTTATCCATTGGCTTGTTTAGAATCCCTTGTGATATATGGGCCTATTTTACTAAATATTTTGGTGTACTCTCAGTGTGTCTGAACTATCGGCCATATTTTCCTACTATCATACCCCAATGCATATGCCCAACCTCGTCTGATCTTGGAAGCCAAATGGTGGTGGGCTGGGTCAGTACCTGGATGGGAGACCCCCAGGGAATACCCAGTGGAGTAGGAAGGCACTGATAAGTTTTTCTGACAAAAACACTAACAGCCGGATCATCACTTTGACTTATCTTCTTCTTAACTAAGGGGTAGTCCTCTCTCTTTTTATATATGTTATATATAACAGTAAATAGTAATGAATACAGATATTTGTGATATACCTGTATCCTATTACGCACAACTGGCATTATCAGCATTGTAAACTCAGTGAGTGGGTCTTCCTTCACAACAATTGACCCAATAGGGTCTTATTAATACAAACTTACTTTGTACTGATCCAAGGCAGACAGAAGTAGAATTGTGTGTATCTATTTTTCTGTCTTGAATCATTTCCTCACATGTTAATGGATCAGAACATACTTTGTTTTTAAAGCATTGCAGCATTTGGGATGTAATTTTTAATTAATTTTTTGTGAAGAACCAATAAAAGTTAAGTCTTAAATTTACTGCAAAATATTCTTTCTGATTGATAATATGAAGAGTGTGCCCAAACAAGAGTCTTCTTTTCTTCTTTATATAGGTATGCTAGATATCCAATTTATGTGATGGTTACTATAAAAGCCAATATAAGAGTTGCAATCCGTTGGCTTCGTATAATTACTTGTACAAATACAAGCCCCCCGGGCCGCCCTATCATAGTAGGGGTTAACACTGTTACCTCCAAAATGTCTTACTATTTGGATCATCAATTGCAGCCATTGGTGATAGAAACCAAATTGTACATGAAAGATACCATACAGTATCTATTATCAATAAATTATCCACAACTGAATGGGAACCAGGCTACCTATTGGTGACGGCCGATGTAGCGGCACTATATACTAACTTTCAACATGAACATGGCCTGGAGGGCACAAAATTCCATCTTGATAGGAGAAATTACAATGCCCTTCATAAACAGTTCATATTAGAGGGCATTTCTATGATCTTGAAAACAACTTTGGGAGGAGTTGGCGGTGTGGGCAGATTAGAGGCGGGTGCCAGCCTGGTGCTATACAGTCGCTACATAGACAATATAATATTTGTCTGGAGGGGGGATAGACCCTTACAAGATTCACTCAGTGAACGATTGAATAATAACGATCGTAATATAAAACCTTTGAAATTAGTGATGTCAGTATACATTTTCTGGACTTGACAAGTTATACTGATGAGAACCGTATTTGTACAAGTAATTATACGAAGACAACAAATTGCAACTCTTATAATGGCTTCAATAGTAACCAACACATAAATTGGATATCTAGCATACCCAACAGCCAATTCCAGAGACTGCACCGTAATTGTACCAATATAGAGGTGTTTGACGCGCAAGTAACAGACATGCAACAACAATTTATTGATAAGGGATATAAAGCTGTTTCACTGGATAAGACAATTGAGAAATGTAGAAAAATTAGTAGATCTACTATACTGACATCCAAGAGGACCACTGGTTTAGGTGGAAAATGTAGAGTGCCATTTATTACTAAATACACCATTCAATGTAGGGATTTGAACAAGTTATTAAGAAACATTGGGGAGTCTTGTATGCGGACCCTGACTTGAAGGATTACATCTCTGAATCACCTTCATTTGTGTATAAAAGAGCGGATATCTTAAAGATCTCCTAGTAAGCATTAGGTCGACATGGTCATTAGGTCGACATGTACTAGGTTGACAGGTCAAAATGTCAACATGGGTTTTTCACTTTTTTATTTTTTGGATTTTCCCATAATTGACGATCCATGTGGACTATGATTGAAATGGAAACCTGTGCCGAGTGCAGTGGTAGCAGAGCGAGGCACCTTGCCCGAAGCATGACGAGCGAAGTGAGCCATGCGAGGGGACATGGTGCACTAATTGGGGTTCCCCATCACTTTACAAAGAAAACAACACCAAAAACAGTCCACAAACTCATGTCGACCTTTTCACCTATCGACCTAGTACATGCCGACCTAATGCCCATGTCGACCTTGAGTGGTCAACCTAATGACTGTCGACCTAAGTTAAGTCGACCCAACGACCCATACCCATTTCAAAGATGTGGCGACTGCTCCATGTGTAAAATCTGCAAAACGGATAGAAAAATTACAAAAATTGTATCCAGTAGTTGCAATAAGAAAGAAAAAAATAGTACTTTTATTACGTGCAATAGCAAGTATATAATATATGTTTTGGAATGCAAGTGTAGTAAGCAGTATATTGGACGCACCACACGCCCTTTGAAGAACAGGCTGGCAGAACATGTCAGAAATATTAAACGTGGTTATGAGAATCACAACATTTCAATGCATTTAAAGAATGTATATAACTGTGACCCTAGATTTATTACAGAGAACCAAATTGGCGAACTAATGATAGGTCAATAAGACTTGCTAGACTAGAAATGCGAACCTTCTTTGAAATGAAAACATTAACCAAATGGTTCTTATAATAACGCATTCTGATTATCTTTTTTTCTCTTTCCTCTCCATGTTCCCGGTCCATATCCGGAATAGCTGTATGAATGGTTGTTGATTATAAAGTCACCATTTTATAATGTAATAGGAAGGAGGATGTACCTATGTTATAGGGATATACAGTACATATGGAGTTATTTTTAATATATTTGTATTGTTAGTTTTGATATATATTTATTGTTACCATTATGTATAATACACACTTTGTATATGTGCTTTGTAATACTGGTAGTATTTGTGACATCATTAAATATTTATACTCGATGTTTTTATTTTTTAGTATATATTTGCAGCCACTATTCAGCTGCTTTTAGTAAATCCTATGTACACACACTATGTTTAAATGGATGTGTGTGATTAACCAGCATCACCTGCACATCGTTACTGCAAGTGGAGAGATCCTATCAGAAGGCACCTGTTGGTATTTATACCGGTTGATTTGATTTACTTCTGACAACATACATTTGGTGTGAAGTTTGTGCAGTTATTTCTGAACACAAAATATTTATTCTGTAGCATTCAGCTCTGTGTACTCCACTGCAGGAACTGGTCTCTGTGGGCAGCCCTGAAATCTCCAGGGATGCTGGGCTGCCCCCTGAGTGATGTTATGGGATTCCCGCAAATGCCACAGCCCTTTAATTTAGGGCACCTCAGGTGCACAATGGGGGTAACCAGGCATCAGACCTGGTGACGCCTCTGATATGCATGTCCTTGATCTACATTTCCATGTTCAAGTGAACACAAGTGTTAGATGAGGCAGCTCAAAACACTGGCACAAGTTGTGAGCCAGCAGTGAATAAAGTTTACGTAACTTTTAAAAGTGCAACATACAGTATAAATATATCTGCGCCCAATCTTCATTTGTTCTTATTAGTAGTAAATATAAGGAGGGGGGTTTGATCAAGGCAATTACCCTCTATAACACACACACACACCATCTCCAGGGCACTTCCGGCTGTTGTAACCTCCCACTTTTCCCAGGGCGGAGCTCTTAGCTGGGTCTGGTTCCTCTCTCACAGAGCTCAGTGAGTGAGAAGGCAGAGCCGGCTGACAGCAAAGCCCCATAGAGGAGGGGAGGTTGCCAACATTTGAAGTGCCTATGGTGAAAGTGTGTACAGTATGTTACAAGGGGCGATCAGGGCACCCCCTGGATCTGCCTTTGGTTGTTACACCACCTATGCATGTAGAATCTCTAAAAAGGGTGGCTGTGCTCATTGGAGCCAGCTTTTCAACATGATTGGGGATTATCGTCCATATGAAAAATACATACACATGGAAAGTGACAGCACAAAAAATGGGGTTGCTCAACAGACGCGTAACGAGGGTCTTTGGTGGCCAGGGCAAGATGGGGAATGGCGCCCCCTATAATCTCTTTTTTTTTTTTACTACGTGTGCGAGCCTAAGAAGCATGTATAAAATGAGCATGGTAACCTGCCAGAGGGAGCATGGTCACTGAAAATGGAAAATGTCAACATGACACACCACTCATTTTTCGTCACTCTCGGAACATTCCTTTCCATTCAATATGCACCTTACCTATATGATGGTTTCTCACAATGGGGAACATCTGAAGAGATGTATCCTCCCTGGTATAATGACATCTTCAGTTGGTATTCACTATTCATGTAGTCTGTATATTGCATCGTATGGAAGATGCCTGTTTGTGTAGCAATATTAACAATGTAATCATCATACAATAGCAATTTATCCAGATGTATGGCCATTGTGTCACTCCCTGACCCCTGTATCATCTTTCAGCCACACCCTCATCTCCCCCTGCATCTCTTAGCCACACTATCTCCCCCTTGCATTGCCTCTCAGTCATACCATCTCCCCCTATGTCTCTCAGCACACCATCTCCGCCTGCATCATCTCTTAGCACAACATCATATTCTACCTGCATCATCTATCAGCACACCATCATCGTTCGCCTGCATCTCCTAGCATACCATCATCTTCCGCCTGCGTCTCCCAGCACACCATCATGTCCACCTGCATTTCTCTCAGCACATCATCTCCCCCTGCATCCCCCTCAGCACACAATCTCCCCCTGCATCTCACTCAGGCCACCATCTCCACCCTGCATCTCTCTCAACATAAAGTACAAGTTCCCCCTACATCTCTCTTAGCACTGTCTCCCCCTGCATCTCTCTCAGCACACTATCTCCCCTTAGCATCTCTCTTAGCACACCATCTTCTCCTGAATCGTTCTCAGCACACCATCTCCCCCTGCATCTCCATCTTCTCCCTGCATCTCTCTCATCCCACCATCCCCCCTGCATCTCTCTCAGCGCACCAACTTTCCCTGCATCTCTCTCAGCACACCATCTCCCCCTGCATCTCTCTCAGCACACCACCTCCCTCTGCATCTCTCTCAGCACACCATCTCCTCCTGCATCTCTGTCAGCACGCAAACTCCCCCTGCATCTCACCCAGCACACCATCCAAACCCCCCTGCATCCCTCTCAGCACACTATCTCCCTGCGGCATCTGTCAGCACTCCATCTCCCCCTGGCATCGCTCTCAGCACACCATCTCCCCCCTGCATCTCTCTCAGCACACCATCTCCCCCCCTGCATCTCTCTCAGCACACCAATCCCCCCTGCATCTCTCTCAACCAAATAATCATCTCCCTTCGCTCCCTAGCCTCTTACCACATACAGCAGCAGCAACACACATGCTAACTCACTCACACTCTCTCTCCTCCCCACCAACTCATATGCTGTCTTGCACCAGTGGTGGCCATCTTTAATGAGTGCAATGCTTCATGGGAGTTGTAGTTTATTTTTTACTGCTCAGAGTCTGAGCAGTAAAAAATAAACTACAAAACCCATACCACCCTCTCCCTACTCTGGCTGGCTGGGGCTTTGTGATGGGGGGGGGGGTGTCAGGGGGAGCACAATTGGTGAGGATGGGGAGGGAGCAATCATGGGCGTGCAGTGCAGGCATGATGCCCTGGCCCGGCAGTGCCCCCACTGCTGAGCCTGTCACACCTGCACCCACAGAGCTGGCTTTACTGGTATCATTATAGCATACTGATCAACAGATGATATTGGAGAAGGAACAGCTCTGTACTGTAGGTTAGGGTGCTGACCATGGGGGAGATGTATCAAATCTTGGAGAGAGAAAAAGTGGAGAGAGTAAAGTACCTGCAAATCAGCTCTTAAATGTCATGTTACAGGTTGTGTGTGAACATTGATAGGAGCAGCTTGGTTGGTACTTTATCTCTCTACACTTTATCTCCAAGATTTGTTTCATCTCCCCTCATGTGATGACACTGAAAAACTTGATGGAGAATTTGTTTTTTATCCATATCTGCTACCTTGTACAAGTCCTTTTGCCCTTGTGTTCCAGGTACAAAAAACAAAACATAAAAAACAACAACTGTTCATTGGCCAGGAAGGAGTACAACATGTGTGTAGTTCTTTTCAATTGGCATATGCTATTCAAAATGCTAAATAATTTAAGAAGAAAAGTGAGCAAATGTTTGTAGACAATTTATCTTGGCAGAGATTTTAATATGATAGTTTTCAATGAACTGATTAAATACAATAATAACATTTGTAACAAATACGATGCATATTTCCCTTCAAATGTTTTGTCTTGCTTAACAGTTTTTCACCGGACACATTGATGCATTGAAGCCAGAATATAAGACAATTGTTGCAGTTGTCAGAGCTTTGGCTGCTGTCTTCACCAAGGAAGTTCTTTTCTTTAGATATCAGCGGTAAAATTCTCAACACATAAACAAAAGCCTGATTCCTGGGGAAAATGTTTTTTGATACTATAGTATAGTTCTCAAAAGGCCTTCTGTTCCATCCTCTTACTGATGCGGTTTCACAAGAAGACATAGATTATTTTACTGCCCCAGGATGCCAGGAAATTTTCATTTTGCTTCTTTAGATCTCTTGGATAAAAGTAAGACAGTGTGGAAAAGAATTCCTGTTGCTGTCTTATATTTCGGTTCTTCAAGTAAATATGTTATGTTTTCTAAGATCTGCAGCTCTGCAGTTTATTTTTAGCTGCATAGCAGTATTATTTTACACTACTTTTTTCATCTGTGTGACTAACCCCCTACTGTTCTCTGCTGCTGGCTCATATAAATGTTTTATTTGTCAGCCAAATTATCAGTAATGACTCTCAAACTAGTGAATTATGTCTACTGATCATATGTAGTGTTTCCTGTCTTACCAGAACTTTTGAATCCTAATACTTATGAGACATTGCTCTGTTACTTTGCATGAAATGAGCAATATTGTTTGTTGCCAAAATATGACAATGTGATGTCCATCTATGGAGAGTTACAAAATGCAAAGGGCTGAATACCCTCTCTTGAAATATTACTGACCATTTAAACCCTCTACATACCTCAGCTTGTACAAATAGTGGGGGTTATTCAGATGCGGAAGCAAAGCAAAATTGTAAGCAACAGGGCAAAACCATGTTGCACTGCAGGTGGGACAGAGGGTGTACTACGAATTGACAGCTATCGGGATCCTGGCGCCCAGCATACCGGCACTGAGATCCCGACAGACGGAATGTCAGCAGCGAGGTGAGTACAAAAAAGCCCCTTGTGGGCACAGTGGCGCGCTACATGCACCACGCTATTTATTCTCCCTCCAGGGGTGTCGTGGACACACCAAGAGGGAGAAACGTTGTCAGTGGTGGTCGGTATCCTGGCGCCGGTATGCTGAGCGCTGGGATCCCGACAGCTGGTATAATGAGTGCCACCCGGGACAAATGTAACATGTGCAGAGAGATTTAGCTTTGGGTGGTGTGTGTCCAAACTGAAATCTAAATTGCAGTGTAAAAATAAAGCTGGCTGGGGCGTGGCCTAGCGGTAATAGGGAAAGGACGCATCTGAACAGGGCTCTGACTCCAACCCTGTTTAAAAGCGCCCTATAGGTACTAACAGCCCTGCATATCATCCCCCATGCTCCCACACTATACCTGGACATCCCCTGTGCTGGCCGCTGACGATCCCGGAGCCGGAGGACTGCTTGTTCAGTCCCTGCAGGTTGCGGCCTAGGCGCGCCGAGGGTCCGGGGACTAGAGTGCAGCGCTTACCCGCTTCCTGAGCTCCGGGAGGCGGGCGCCGCTCGATCACGCACAGCGGGGCTGTGGATCTTCCCCCGACATCCCTCCACCGCCTGACAGCCTCCCTGACCCCTTGAGGGCTCCATCAGCTGGGACTCCTGCCAGGGGGGGACACCAGAGCGGAGTGCATCTGTGAGGGGACCGTCTCCTGTAAGCTGCAGCGGCCATCTTGGAATCACAGAACTCATGCTGGATATACCTGTCTGCTGCCTGACGTGATCCTGGTGGCTGCATATGTGGTACCTGGATCCACTACACACACTCCTGCATCCAGTGGAGGGCCCCCTGGTTGCTGACCCCTACCTCTCAGAGACCGGAGCTGCAGACGCCTTTGTGACTCACACGGGACCTGGGTGTCGCTCGGTGGGGCAGTGATTGAAGGATCCTTGTCCCCGGAGGTTGCTGCCGGGTACCCCAGTCTCTGGCTGGTCTTTGACCGGGGCCCACTACCTCCTGCCCCCTACTGGGTGAGTCCTGAGGATCTCCAATACACTTTACTACAGGGGTGCGTCGGAAAGTAGATGCGGCAGCTCCAACTCTGTATTACAGCCGCTACAGCAGCGATATACTCTTCTTGTCTTTGCCATCTCCACGTCCTGGCCCTGGTGCTCCTCATGACCGTGATGATGACCGCCTCATAGCTCTCCTGTGTCAACTACTACTCTTTACCTCCCTGCTCCTTTCCCCTTTATTTTACATCTTTACCGGAGAGGATAGACCTCTCCCCCACCCGCTTTCATTATGTCACAAAGGAACAAGAAGGCTCCCCAAGCACCCACAATTTTTTTTGGTGGCAAGACTAAGGGTTCCCAGAGCCTGGCACACTCTCCGGAGACTCCTTCATCCCCGCGATCTTCGGAGTTGGGTATTGACCCTCAGATACAGGCAGTGATGTCTGGCCTCTTGGAGGGGGTGCAAACAGCCTTCAAACAGGAACTGTCCAAGGCGGTCCTGGACATCAAATCAGAGATTGCCTTGCTTGGAAATCGTACAGATGCCTTGGAAACGAAGACAGACGATTTATGCCGCTCGCAACTGCGTCTGGACCACGAGCTCTCAAGGCTTCATGCTGAAATGGAGACCCTGAAGGAGCGCCAAGAAGACCAAGAGAACCGGTCCTTTCGCAATAATTTGCGGACACGTAATGTGGCGGAATCAGTTCAGAGATCCACGTTGCCCTCCTTCTTGAAAGACCTTTTCCAGCATTTGGTCCCGGATTTGTCTGATGAGGATTGCTTCTTTGATAGAGCACACAGGGCCTAGCGGGCCAAACCGTCAACATCCCAACCTCCCCGGGACATTATAGCCCGTCTCCATTATTACCGCTCGAAAGAAAAGATAATTGCCTCCGTCCGGGACTCCTTTGACATAGTCTTCCGAGGCATGCAGTTGCAGATTTACCAAGACCTGGCGCCCTCGACCATCCAGAAGCGGCGGGACCTCCAGCCGATCACTAGGCTTCTACGCCAGCACCAGATCCGATATCGCCGGGGATTCCCCTTCCAACTACAGTTCTCTCTTAAAGGCACCAATTATGCAATTAAAACCCTGCCACAAGGGCAGGAACTGCTTCACAAGCTTGGCCTTCTCCCAGAATCATTGTCCTCTTCTGTAGACCAATCAGCTTCTCCGAAATCACAACGACCCCGTCCACCCCAGCCGGACTGGATGAGAGTGTCTCGTCATGGGGACGAAGATGATGCTCCCCCCTGATCTCCCACCCTCTCCTCTTCCATTGTTTTCATTGTGCCATTACATCTACCTGCTGGAGGCCCCCCTTGGACTAGACTGTCCGTCCTTTATTTTCAAGACCTCCTTGTGGATGTGGTTTTTTTTTCTCTTTTTCTCTTTGTTGACTTGATATAATGCTGTTAATGTTATATATCCTCTGATAACAGATTTTTTGAACGCTGAGGGCCCCCTCGGAGCGGGTTGACTTGGTCCCTGCTCAGTGGACCCCCTTGGTTTATCTCAGGCACTCTGTATGATGGTCCTGCGGATGCTTCACCCATTACGTTTCTAACTGTTGCCTTTAGGTTCCCGGTCAAAAGTTGACGTCGTTTTGTGGTATGGTCCGTTGTTAGCCTATTGTACGGACCACATTCTGCTGCTTCACTGCCCCCTTTGATGCCCCCCTCCCCTTCCTTCTCAACCCCCCCCCCCTCAACCTCCTTATTTTTTCTTTTTTTTCCTTTTCCCTCTCTCCCCCCCCCTCTCTCTCTGTCTCTCCCTTCCCTCCCTTCCTGACACAGGTTTGTCTTCATGTCGCATACTTTTTTGGCCTCGGCCATTTTGTTCTAGGTTAGGCCGCCAACCTGCTGTGTTGGTGCGTGCCACTACCCTAATGCTCCCTTATTTGATTATTTTATAGATTATATTTTTCCTTTGTTTGGCGGTCCTGTTAAAGGCCCCGTTGTTACAGGCTTTCTGCCCGAGTGGGCTTTTTCTTCTCTCTTCTTGCTCCTCCTTGCTTTCCTTCTGTGGCCTTCTTTTCCCTCAAATCCTTTTTTTCCCATTGTCCTTGTGGTGGGTTCCGGGTATCCATTATATTGGCCATCGCTCTTTTATGGGTAGCTTGACCCCTGGAGGCCTTTGTTTTTGTACCCCCTTTTTTATGATTCTAAATGAGATATTTTTCCCCAGGCCACCATGCCCCTAAAGATATTATCCGTTAATGTAAACGGCCTCAATTCCCCTAAAAAACAGATGGTGCTCCTGAGTGCCTGTAGACGTGAGAAGGCTGACGTAGTTTTTCTCCAAGAAACTCACCTTACGGGCTCCCATACTCAACTCCGTGGTAAGCAATTTACACAAACTTTCTTCGCCTCAGCAGGCTGTAAAAAACGTGGGGTTGCAATTTTAATTAATCGTCACATTCCATTCAGTAGCGGATCTTGCCACTGGCAAGCAGGACTTTTGCCCAGGGCGCCGCCTTCCGGAGGGCGCTGGCGCCATCCGGAGGGCGCCGCACCGTGGCAAGATCCGCCAATGCTGCCCGCTGTGTCCCCCGTCCACCTCCGCTGCCCGCTGCCCGGCCCGCTGTGTCCCCGCCTCCTGTGAAGGGAACTTCGTGGAGAGGACCTTTTGCTGTGCGGTGCGCAATGGCGTCATCGCGCACCGCTCAGCATTCAAGTGGCGCTAGTAATGTACAGGGGGCGTAACTGACCACGCCCCTGTATTAGGACACGCCCCATTTCCTGCCCGGGGCGCAGAGCGGCCTTGAACCGGCCCTGATTCCATTTACACATAGCAAAACTGTAGCGGATCCAGACGGTCGATACTTGATGGTTATTGGTACACTCCGTTCTGAAATCCTGACACTTATCTCTGTATACGCTCCTAACCAAGATCAACCTCAGTTTTTCCACTCCCTTTTCCGTCACATTGGCAAAGTTGCATAGAGTCACATCGTATTGGGTGGGGATTTTAATACTATTCTTGACCCCATATTAGATAGGACTGGCCCCCCCTCGCCTCTAGAGCCTCACGCACGCTCGCAGCCTCCCTTAAATTTCATGACCTCTGAGACTCGTGGCGTCTCTGCCACTCGGTCGCCAGAGACTATACCCACTACTCGGCCCCATACCAGCACTACACCCGGATTGATATGCTACACATCTCTTCCTCCATTGCCTCTAGAATTACTGATGCGGGAATAACCCCTTTCACTTGGACTGACCATTCTGGTGTTTATATTCTCATTGACCTGTATCATTCTGCACACACGGTTCGCAAATGGCGATTCGATGAATCTCTGTTGCTTAACCCGTCAGTCTCCGCAGAAATAAAAATGGCGATAGAACAATACTTTGCTGAAAATATCACACCTGACATCTCTTCTGGTATTATTTGGGAGGCTCATAAGGCCACCTTGAGGGGTCTTCTCATGGCACGGACCTCCTCGCTTCGCAAAAAAGCGACGCAGGAGATACACTTGCTAGAATCGCAAATCACTACCCTAGCCACCCAACATAAGTCAAATCCCTGCCCCGCCTTACTTGCACAATTGACTAACTTACAAGGCCAACTGAACGCGCTTTTGTCCCGTCATGCAGCTTTTATTCTTCGTAGATTGAATCAGAAGTTCTATGATAAAGCGGACAAATTTGATTCTCTACTGGCGAATAAACTGTGACGTAAACATGCGGGTGGCGCAGTTGACAAATTGTATTCCCGAACCTTGGGTGATCTCACCTATGACCCTAAACAAATGGTCGAAGAGTTTAAGGATTACTACAGCTCTTTCTATAATTTGCCGACCCCAACGCACTCCCCTTCTCTCGACCCAGGAAGACTACACTCCTACCTGTCCTCGACCCCTCACCCGAGCATCTCCACAGCCCAATTAGATAAACTGAATCGGGATATCTCAGTAGAGGAGACGTTAACAGCCGTGAAGTCTATGCGGCCCTCAGCTGCCCCCGGCCCTGACAGTTTCACGGCGCACTATTACAAACACTTCGCTAAAGTTCTGGCCCCTCACCTTACTGCCCTCTTTAACCAGATCTTGGGGGTGCATCCTTCGCCCCGGCAACCACTCAAGCTGATATTGTTGTGATCCCAAAACCTGACAGAGACCCCACCCAGTGTGGCAATTATAGGCCTATTTCACTGCTCAATGTCGATTTGAAAATTTACTCAAAAATCCTAGCTTTGAGATTGGCCCCCCTTCTTTCTATATTAGTACATCCCGATCAGGTCAGATTTATTCCAGGCCGTCAGGCCTCGGATAATACTAGAAGGGCCATTGATATTATCCACTCTATCCATCGGCATAAGTCCTCTTCCCTGTTATTAGCTTTGGACGCGGAGAAGGCATTTGACTGCATTTCGTGGCCTTTCGCCTTCTCCGTTCTTCAACGCATGGGCTTTTCCGGTAAGATTTATGATGGTGTCTCAGCATTGTATCGCAACTCCTCAGCGCGGGTGTCTGTCAATGGGGTTACTTCCTCAAGCTTTGGGATATTTAATGGAACCAGACAAGGATGCCCGCTCTCACCCTTGATTTTTGCCCTCGTCATGGAGCCTTTAGCGGCCAGGGTTCGTCTCAACCCGAATATCAAGGGGGTTCTAATCGGCCAGGCGGAATATAAAATTGCACTTTATGCTGACGATGTATTGGTTTCTCTTACTAACCCAACATCTTCACTTCCTCCTCTCCTATAGACCTATATTCACAATATTCTGGTTATAAGATTAATACTACTAAAACAGAAGTACTTGATTTTTATATTACCCCTGCGTCTAGGACACAACTTGAATCGACATTCCCATTCTCCTGACATAACCGTAAACTTAAATATCTAGGAATTTACCTTACCCACAGACACCACCAACTTTTTCAGGCGAACTTTCCGCGACTTTTAGACCAAATTCGTTTGGCTCTCCAAACCTGGTCCTCCTATTTCATTTCATTGATTGGTCGTGCCAATTCTGTAAAGATGAATATCCTCCCTAGGATTATATACCTTTTCCAAACGCTCCCGATCTAAATTCCCTCCTACGTCTTTAAATTCTTGCAGCACCAAACTTCCCAATTCGTCTGGGCCAATAAACACCCTCGAATTAAACTCTCGTTGTTACAACAGCCTTCTTGGTGCGGAGGCTTAGGCATCCCCAATTTTAAATACTATTACTATGCAGCTCAAATAGCCTCCTGTGTTCAGTGGTGTGGTTTTGGGACGGACAAGGTTTGGATAACTTTTGAGGCCGGTGAGCTGGGACTCTCCACACTTTCTTCCCTCTTATGGCTTCCGAGATCGACCTATCCTCGTGCCACCTCACTTTACCCAGTGGTGGCCCACTCTCTGTGGGATCTCGTGCTAAGGAAATTACAATTGGCCCCTAACCCATCTCCCCTTATACCTCTGTTCCATAACCCTGCCTTCCCGCCGGGTATGGTTAAATCTGCTTTTTCACTCTGGAAACAGGGGAACGTCTACTTCCTCAGTGACATCACCTCTGGCACACCTTTTCCTTTGTTCACCCAGATTCAGACTCAATACTCTCTCCCTCATAGTGAATTTTTTAGACACCTTCAACTTAGACACTTCCACTCCGGGGTTCATACCACTCTCTCTTCTAGGCCTCTTACCACTCTTGAAAATATATGTCTGAGACGCTCTTCCACGAAAGGTCTTATCTCTGACCTCTATGCTTTGCTATTGCAGGGCTCTGCAGCTCCCAAGGATAGCAGAGAGTTGGCCTGGGAGAGGGATTTGGGTGTCACTTTGGATGAGGAGGAATGGGGAGAAATATGGAGTAACGCGTCCTCCAGTTCTATCTGTGTTAGGATAAAGGAAAATGTGTATAAACTGTTATACCGTTGGTATTATGTACCTTCTCGTTTAAAGGCGATGCACCCCGATGTTACAGACAGTTGTTGGAGGGGTTGCGCTGCTGAAGGGACATACATGCATATATGGTGGACTTGTCCGAAATTAGTATCTTTATGGAAAGACGTTGTTCGACTTCTCTCGTGCCTATTCGCTGCCCCTATCCCCCTGGACCCTAAATACTTC
Source organism: Pseudophryne corroboree (assembly GCF_028390025.1). Classification (NCBI taxonomy): domain Eukaryota; kingdom Metazoa; phylum Chordata; class Amphibia; order Anura; family Myobatrachidae; genus Pseudophryne; species Pseudophryne corroboree. Next base: position 440,396,988 of record NC_086447.1, read on the forward strand.
CTACTGCCTCTAGACTTCCCAACCTTAACTAAACACCAGAACAAGCTATTGCGTCATGTGGTTACCGCTACGATATGCCAAATAGCAAAGCTTGGAGATCTCCCACTTCACCATCCGTGCAATCCGTCATCTCTTACATTTGGTACGTGTATAAAATGGAATATATGACCAATATCATTAGGCAGTCTACCGGGGCATTTGACAAAGTCTGGTTACCTTGGCTAGCTGCTTAAAATGCCCCCTCCAAATTCTGTAGCTAACTAAGTTACCTTCCCTTCTTTTTGTGTTGACTGCCCGGACCCCGCCACCTGGACCCCTCTCCTCCTCCTCTCTCTCTTTCTCTCTTTGTTCTCGATCTCGTTCTTTTTTTCTTCCTGTCTCTTTTCTTTTCCACTCTCTCACTCCCCTAGGCTGGTCAGACACACCATAAGCCTGAGGGACTCTCTATTTTCATACACTAGTTCTGTCATCTTGCTTACTTAATTTAAAAAAAAAGATTTACTCGCCTGCTTGCTAGATAATTCCTTTTCTGGGTTATTATATGTACCGTAATTTTTACTGTTCTGGTGCAACATTCTAACTTTGTGTATGACTGTAAATCGACTAATAAAACCTTTTTGAAAATAAAATAAAATAAAGCTGGCTAACATTTGTGGGCTACATACAAAAGCAGACAGAATTTACCCTGCACAGAAAAAATATAAATGTACAGTATTTCCTCTCCTTGTTGCATGGAGCCATGGTTTGGTCAAGACACAAAGTTACTGTACAATAGAAAGAAAAGGAGAAAGGCTGCGCTTATGGCGTTATTGTTAAACCATATTAGAAGATTTTTTCCATAAAATTCCAATTGGTTGGTTTCCTATATCTTACTTATGTCCCCTTATATTATTAGTTCCTCCCTCTTCCCTTCCTCTTTTCCATCAACCTAATCATTCAGCAGTGGATTTAATCCACTATTTAATACTTCCATTGTTAAAATATATAAATTATGATTATAGTGTTCCTTTATTGTCGTATATGTTTAGTCTCTGTATGACTGGTCCTTAGTTTTGGAGCTTTTGATTGTGGGGATCCGATCCCTGGCCCGATGGTTTCATGTGTGATTCTTTCATATAGGTGCAAATATTACATTTTGAATGTGGAGATTTCCCTGGCTCTGTGCTTTCTTCAGTACCTTCTAATCTAAAGTACCACTTCATGTGCAATTGAATCCGCAGGACACCTACTTCGGATTTTTTATAATTAATTTAGTATATACGTCCGTGACTCATTCCTAGCTTTATGGTAAAACCAGGTTATTTTCCCTGGTAAATGTAAAATCACTCCCTAGTTCATTGAATCTATCAGTGGGGAAATGTATTGAATTAACTAAATTAAATAATCCTAAATAACTTTAAAGATGTATATAGTTCTTTTAAAGTATCAGGATATTAATGCCAAAGGCGTGTTTTTTTTCCATCACTTATGTGCTGCAGCTGTTTGTAGTTTGTATATTTGCTTGACATACTCTTAATTCATGTTTGCACCTCTTTTTCATATATAAGTTTATATATATATCTATTTATTTATATATGTCTAAGGATTAAACCTTACAGATATTTAAAACTATATAGGCTATATATATAGGCTATATACGGCTGGTAGCCGTCGGCTGTTAGTGCTTCCATAGAAGTGCTGACATAAAAGTGTTATTTATAATACAGAGTTATACCTGCGTTAAGTTATATCATCAGCTGTTATCGATTGTGAACTGACTTCTCATCACTCCTTCTCCTTCTCATTAACAGGTACATTGAACTATCATTACTACCATCGAATGCAAATGAAATAGGACGTGTGGCATAGCTGTGTTGTATTACATAGGTACATTGAACTGTCATTACTACCATCAAATGCAAATGAAATAGGATTGTGTGGCATAGCTGTGTTGTATTACATAGGTACATTGAACTATCATTACTACCATCGAATGCAAATGAAATAGGATTGTGCGGCATAGCTGTGTTGTATTACATAGGTACATTGAACTATCATTACTACCATCGAATGCAAATGAAATAGGATTGTGTGGCATAGCTGTGTTGTATTACATAGGTACATTGAAAAAGGTTTTGTTTTTTTTGTTATTTGTAAAGATTTAGTTGGCTGCCTTATTGGTATGTAATGCCTGTTTGTCTAAGCTAATTTATGGCCTTAGCTTTAAAGGGGGATTGTATTGGGTGGAGTTAGCAATCATTGCATTCACATGGAAATTGTTCCTATTTAAAGTCTAGTATACGGCTGGTAGTGCTTTCATAGAAGTGCTGACATAAAAGTGTTATTATAATATTAGCATTATACCTGCGTTAAACCGAAGGAAAACAGAAGGAAAACAACACACCAAAACTATGACATATGGACTGCCTTAATGCCTCAAAAGTATGTAATTCATCTTATGCATATTATCTGTCTTTTAAACTAAGAAAAGACATCCCCAATCTGCTCACTACAGTTCTCTATTATGCAAACTCATGTATGTTCTTGATGTAATGAATTGCTTGGAATTGGCATTGCATGTGTGGGGAAGTTGTTCAGTGAGACAGTTTATTACTGCATGCTGCCTGGTGTTTACCTCCTTTGACCATTTGGCCATTGTGGACAGGTGTACTATATATTTTCATTTACTGAGGCGTAGTCATGGTGTAAAGGACAGAGTGTTATTCCTGAATAGTGTGTGTGTGTGTGGGGGGGGGGGGGGGACACTGAACAACATCACCAAACAGGTAATTTCAACTTTAAACTTGTCATTTTTTTGTACTGTCTGGATATGGCTACTAATAACAGATGCACAGACAAAATTCTTAAAGCTATGTGTGCTAATGCTAGGAGCTTAGGAGACCAAATTCCAGAGCTAATTGCGATAATGACAAGGGATAACCTGAATATTGTCGCAATTACTGAGTCATGGTGCAATGAGAATCATGACTGGGACATAGCTATGCCAGGATACAATTTATTTAGGAAGGATAGACTAGGAAGAATAGGAGGAGGGGTAGTAATGTATGTGAAAAAAAGCATAAATGCTACTTTAATACAAAATGTTGAGGACAAAACTGAGGCCCTTTGGGTCACCACGGAAACTGGGGAGAAGGACATTATTCGCATCCGGGTGATCTATAGACTACCAGGCCAGGGGCAGAATTTGGACAGGAACCTATTGTTGGACATCTCTAAAATGGCTTTAAAGGGAGAAGTCATAATCGTGGGATACTTTTATTTACCTGATGTAAATTGGGAGGGGTCCTTTGCAAGTTCAGCTACAAGTGGCAAATTTCTAAATTCCTTACAGGGAGCATCTCTCAAGCAATTGGTGAGGGAGCCCACTCGCAAAGACTCAATATTAGATTTAATTCTTACAAATGGTGACAGGATATCAGACATATATGTGGGTGAGCACCTGGGATCCAGTGATCATCAAGCAGTATGGTTTAGTATAAAAACAGGATCCAACTCCTGTCACACAAAAACAAAGGTGTTGGATTTTAGAAATGGTGACTTTGCAAAAATGGGGAGATGTTTAAGTGATTCATTGGCGCACTGGAGGAACTTGGAAGGGGTGCAGGAGAGATGGGAAAAACTGAAAAGTGCAATACTAAGGGCAACAGACCTTTGTATCAAAAGGGTTAGGAAAAGCACCAGGAAAAGGAAGCCAGTGTGGTTCACAAAAGAAGTATCAACTAGTGTGAAAGCAAAAAAGATGGCTTTTAGGAAATACAAACAGACTCAAAATAATAATGACAAAGAGGTGTATCTTGACAGATGGAAGGATGCTAAGAAAGTGATCAGACATGCAAAGGCAGAAGCTGAGGAGAAAATGGCCCAGTCAGTAGATAAAGGGGGCAAAACTTTTTTAAGTATATAAATGAAAGGAGAAAATCAAATGGAGGAATAATAAGACTTAAGACAGAGAGTGAGAATTTGGTGGAGGGAGACAAGGCAATAGCAGATCACCTAAATCATTATTTTTGCTCAGTATTTACTACAGAAGGAGAAGGGAAGGGGCCCCAGTTATGTTGCAAGGACATTCATAAAAATAAGGTAGATGAAAGTACATTTACAGAGGAGAAGATCCTAACTGAACTTTCAAAACTAAAAGTGGATAAACCAATGGGGCCAGATGGGATACACCCAAGGATACTAAAAGAGCTAAAAGATGTGCTGGTGGCACCATTAACATAATTATTTAACCAGTCACTAAATACAGGTGCCATTCCAGAGGACTGGAAAAGAGTGAATGTAGTTACACTGTACAAAAGTGAAAGCAAGGAAGAAGCAAGTAACTACAGACCAGTAAGCCTTACATCAGTAGTAGGGAAAGTAATGGAAAAACTACTAAAAGAAAGAGTTGTGGAATATCTTAACTCAAACAACTTACAGGATCCAAAACAGCATGTATTTACTGGTGGGAGATCATGCCAAACAAATCTTATCGACTTTTTTTACTTGGATTATAAAATAGTTAAATGGATAAGAACCTGGTTGCAGGTTAGGAAACAGACAGTTGTAGTAAATGGAGTGTAATCTATGGAGGGAAATGTTACCAAAGGAGTACCCCAGGGATCTGTACTTGGACCAGTGCTCTTTAATATCTTTGTTGGTGACATTGCAAATGGTATTTAAGGGAAAGTATGCCTTTTTGCAGATGATACAAAGATATGCAACAGGGTAGACACACCAGGAGGGATAAAACAAATGATTGATGACCTAGCTAGGCTTGAAAAATGGTGAAGAACATGGCAACTACAGTTTAATGATAAAAAATGCAAAATCATGCACTTGGGTCTCAAAAACCCAAAGGCTAAATATAGTATCAAGGGTACTATAATGGATACTACTGAGGAGGAAGGGGATTTAGGAGTCACTATTTCAAGTGACTTAAAGGCAGGAAAGCAATGCAATAAAGCAATGAGAAAGGCAAGTCAGATGCTTGGTTGCATAGGGAGAGGAATCAGTAGCAGGAAAAGAGAAGTAATAATGCCACTGTATAGGTCATTGGTGCGGCCTCATCTGGAATACTGTGTCCAGTTCTGGAGACCATATCTCCAGAAGGATGTAAATACATTAGAGAGTGTACAAAGAAGGGCAACTAAAATGCTGCATGGCCTACATCACAAAACTTACCCGGAAAGGCTAAAAGATCTTAACATGTATAGTATGGAGGAGAGAAGGAAAAGGGGAGACATGATAGAAACTTTCAAATATACCAAAGGTTTTAACAAAGATCAGGAGGGAAACATTCTTCAAAAGAAGAGAAGTATTAGAACTCGAGGACATACACTGAAACTGGAGGGAGGCAGGTTCAGGGGAAACTTAAGGAAAAATTATTTCACAGAAAGGGTAGTGGATAAGTGGAATAGCCTCCCATCAGAGGTGGTAGAGGCTAAGACTGTAGAGCAATTTAAACATGCTTGGGATAGGCATATGAATATCATTACAAAGAATTAAGGTTCAAAAAGGGTTGAGATTACCTAAAGGATAAAAAAATGGGCAGACTAGATGGGCCATGTGGTTCTTATCTGCCGTCAAATTCGATGTTTCTATGTTGTGGAGAAATTACTCTCTTTTTTTTCTTAATTGCCTGTTTATTATGTATGAGCCTCACCTGGCTTTACTTACACAACTGCTATAAATACTGAGAAATGCCTTAGAGGAGGTATTCCTTTGAGAAAGTCACATGATTCATGACGAAACGCATTAGACTCCCACTTTATACTCTGATCACCGAATTCATTACCACCGGTACTGCTCATCCAAGGGGATGCTCCCTGCCATTATTAGAGGACTTCACTAACCACTGGTGGCTGCTCCGGCTAGCGCTATTGTACAGCACCTTCTCTCCGCTGCTAGTGGCTTCTATTACCCACGCGGAATCCCCTACTCTCCGCCAGATGACTTTCCCCGTAATTAACGGCGGCTCCATCCAGCGCTACTACACGGCGCTTCCAGCTATTAGCGGCTATCAGCGGCAGTTCCAATTGGTGTTATCGGATGGCACACCTCTCTCTCCTTCATCTAAGTAAGGATTTTCACCAGCCCTCTGGAGATTATAGGAATGCCTTCTATATTCCCCATAAGGACGCCGTTTACTACAAAGGAGCAGCCTCTGCCAGAGCAATTGTGCTTTATTTCCTCTCCCTCATCAATACAATTATTGGGCTATAGTAGGACTCCACCGAGGACGCTCGGTGTTATTAGCCCAGGAGAGGTAACCTTATACTTTTCTAACAATTGTCATTTAATTGTTGCCGGGACTTCCACTATCCATTAGCAACTAAGTGCATGTTGCCTCTGCTCTTATATAAAGTCTGACGTTTCTTCATTGCCTACACAGTGGTTATATCCCTGGAGTGATACATTTTTAGTGAGCAGCTACATTAATGTTACATTTCTAACCAGTATCACTAATTTAAATTGTACTGATCTAACACCTTATATATTAGAGTAGTAGGTTTATTCTGTGGATACTGTTTATAGAAAATATACACAGTTTTTCAGAGTATACATAATTTTATAAATTTTTTTTATACATTGTGTACATGTTTTATATTGGTGTGTTATTATAATAAATAAATAAATAACCTTTTACATATTAACCTTGTTTGTCAGCTCTCCATAAACATGGTTAAACAATAACATCATAAGCGCAGCCTTTCTCCTTTTCTTTCTATTGTACACACATCTAAGGCACATACACAGTGCTTTTTTGGCAGCGCTTGGGTGTTCTTTAAACTAGACATTATTAATTTTAGGCGCTTAAAGCAGATTTTTTCTTGACAAAGTTACTGTATGTGCTTCTTCTGACTTGCTTCCAAATCCGAATCAGGACCATTGAGACAAAGCTTGCTGAGGTGTTTTATTTACAAACAAAAAAATCAAAGTACATTCTATGTAGACACAGGCATAAAAATGCCATACTGGTGTGCTTTATTTTACATAAAGTCATGGGTACCAGACCATCTCTCTGATGAACTAAAACATAGTTTTATTATATTTCTTCCTTCAGGAGGACAGCCCTTGGTCACATGGACCTCAATATTATAACTCTAAAGGACCCAGGGCATGTGTCTGAATGTCTCTCAGTATGGGCAATCACATATCTGCACTCTTACCTCACTAGCAGGTCTTCCCTTTGAGGGAACTATTATCGATAGATAAATGCGTCAATAGCACCTGCTTTCTTTTGCACTGACTTCTAGTGCAATTGTTGAGCATCCAGCTGAAGCCCTGGATAATTTCCTGACACAGTTACCTGTTTCAAGTGTTGGACTGGTATACTGAGATGGTGGAAGATGCTAAATTAACCAACTGCTATTTTGGGCTATAACATGAGGACACACAAGAGGACAAAGCAGACAGAGCTTTCATCAACCCATAGATCCCCCTGGCTGGGGGTTATACTGCACATTTGGTTACCTCACCCCACTTTTGGCAGTATTGAATCCTACACAAGGTTTATCAGCATGCCAGCTCTTCTGCATTCAACATGAGCTCTTAATCATAGGACCTCCTCCCGCCAGGGGGATTACTACAGTCTCCACAACTCTGTTGCCTGTTGGTTCCAAGTCTCATCAATCATTTTCAGACTAACACAAGGTACACAGGTTGGTCTACACAATCTTATCAATATAAAGCCATTGCATAGAGGCTGACTATAAGCACTGGGGTGTGTTATGTTACATATGGTTGATTTAGACAATTGTTTTTTTACATAGTAATGTTTGTTCTGGAAATGACAAGCTTAAACACATGGGTATTATTAATGGCCCAATTACTGTATATTGTTATAGTAAAGTTATTTTTAACATTTGAAGTCCCTATAGTTTGTATCAAGTGTCAATTATAGACACGGTCTACACTTTTCTTTCTGCACACGGGGACTTTTTGTCTCAATTAGGTAGATAGCAGACTCCTTAGCCAACGGCCATTATTGCTGATAACTTGGGATCTGTTATATTTTAAGGCAGAGGTTCTCAAACTCGGTCCTCGGGGGCACACACAGTGCATGTTTTGCAGGTCTCCTCACAGAATCGCAAGTGAAATAATTATCTCCACCTGTGGACCTTTTAAAATGTGTCAGTGAGTAATTAATACACCTGTGCACCTGCTGGATTACCTGCAAAACATGCACTGTGTGTGCCCCCGAGGACCGAGTTTGAGAACCTCTGTTTTAAGGCGTCTGTTAATTTTTCTTACTCAATCATTTACAGGTCAGACTGACAGCACCTGATTTACCTGCTACTCTTCCCTATCTGCACCATGGTGAGTTTTTCAGCCTTTGGAGAACTCAAGCCATGGAAGCCAAATGCATCACTCATAACAGTGGAGACCCAGAGTCTCCTTCTTATTACTTAAGCTGACATTAATTTAACACTCAGCTGTTGTCATCCCTGGCTACACTAGGTTTCTAAGGTTCTGGATTTGAAGGGCAATTGCACATTAAAGGTAATAAAATAGTAATTATCAAAATCCTAACTTAGTGAATAGTCCAACTTTTTCCCTAGGCACCAGAGGAGACATTTAAATGTTCTGGTCGCATCAGCATGCACCAGCCCATCCAGCTGTTGTTTTGTTAAACCCACAAAATTCTGAGGAGTCACACAAGCCCATCATACAATGTATTGGGGGGGGGGGGGATTTGGGAAGAAGCAAAAAAAGACTGTTTTATTGTCTTTCTGGGGCACACTTTAAATCAATTGATGTAAATATATTGCGGATATAAAGTACACAATAAGTGTGAATTTAAAGCTTAACTTTTAATATTCTAAGCAGACGATAACATTATAATTTCAATAAGGCAACAATTTGTTAAAAAGAAATTAAATCAAGAATAAATATGTTACTCACTCATTATCAGTTAGGTGGCAGATTGCCTCTATGCAGACCCACTGTATTTTAGGTGAGTATCAATATATGACGTTTATCAAAGCGAAAATTTCTATTTTCTAGTTCTCTCTATCAACTTATGAGATTTATATATATATGCTCATAAGAGAGAAAACAGAAAACCGGCTTTCTGACTCCAAACTCCTTCAGGGTAGCCAATTGAGTAAACATTTAACATGATATGGTATCAGTATTCAAGGCAGTAGAAGATTATTGCAATTATGTATTTAGTTTTGCCCCACTTCTATTCAAAAAAAGAGATATAGAAAAGTGTTACAGAACCAGTCACTTCTGCTTTTGCCCATCTGTAACCATCGAATGGGCAATGAGAGTGTGTTATCGCCTAGGTATTCTGGTTATGAAAGAAGTATAGTACACTTCTGCTTTCCTGGGTGCATCAATGGGTTGTGATGTCCCTTGATACTAGAGTACCTGGTATTCCCAGAGAGTCTCCCTTTCTGGTACTGACCAGGCCCAACGCTGCTTGGCTTCCAATATCAGATGAGATTGGGCATATCCAGCGTGGTAGGACTGTAGATAGTTAGGGGAACATCTGTTTGCGTACAGGAGTACCCAATTGGATGAGAGAGTGTTTGAAAAGGATTATTTAGAAATTCAGGGTAGGTATGAGGTGTTGAGAGATAAGGTAAGTATTAGATCTGATGAATCAGGATTTGTAAAATACTGTGCTTCTGCTGTCCACTAGGAAGCCTCTGTTACTGTAACACGCATTGCAGAGGACAGTCCTTTATTCATGGATGAGAGAGTGCACAAATGAAAAAAATTAGACAAAATGTAGAGAGATAAGGAATTTTGTATCCCTGTATCTGTCAGATCTGTATATTTAATTGCTCAAGGCAATAAGGTCAAATATGCAGACAGATTCCCACAAGAAAGGAGTAAAGACAAAGGATAAAGGCAAAAAAAATAATAATAATAAATGTTGCAGAGATCAACACCGGGTTACACTCCCTTGTATTATCCTTATAGAAAGTGAATTGTATTTATACAGTACCCAGGGTGAGTGTGACTGTTGTTCTTTTATCAGAAAAAAACCCTGTCTGTGTGAAAACATAGAGTGGGGTGGACGGGTCCCCACTACTGCTATATATCGTTAGTGGGAGCTGGGGATAGGAGTCCTGTATGGAGAGCTGTTTAAAGCAGCTGGGGAGCGGTGTATCATACCTGCCATGCACTGTGGAGAGGAGTCAGCCTGTCAGAGCCCCATCACGGAGATCCCGGAAGTGGGGCACGGGACCGGAAGTGATGCACATTTAGCTAGGAGGAGCTTGTTTACCTGATCTTCTGATCAGACAGCCCTCCGTTAGTGCTTCTTAACTGCTGCACCAAATATAGGTCCCGGATGATTGACAGGCTATGAAACTAATTTCTGGGAGCACCACCAACCTAGCTCTTCTGCAAAAACCCTTTAGGTAAAGTCGGAAGCCACATGTTGGTTAATATAGATATCTCTTAAGATTCAAAACAAATTAGATTAACGCCAAATTTACAATTCGATCCAGTGCAGATTCCAAAACCCCAACCCATTGCCATCATACAATGTAGGCTGCACATGTGCAGTATGTGGAAAGGGAAGAATAAAAGGATGGTGTTTAATTCCCAGGTTCAAGAGTGGTCTGAGCATCCTTGTTTTTAGACTACAATGCAGCTATTCTCACATAAATAATTGATTGGTCTTACCACCATGGAAAGTTTGCTGAACTCTCCAAAATGTTCTTGTTTACTTTTGTACTGAGGAAACACTAATATACACTTGTATTATCCTTCCAGCTGTATTAACGGCTCACATGTTGCCTTGGAGAGTCTGGTGTGCACAGTAACTCTCTTCTTTGTGTGCTGTAAGAAACCATGAGCTCAATATAAACAATGGTATCGATCCCCATCAAAAGACTCTTTCAGGAGGGTTATGGATATTTACTTTTCCTTTACCTAGATTATTAGTTACATGCAAATTTATGTTAATACAATCGATGTTGTACAAATTTGGTTACTATTGATTCTGGGACTTTCAATTGTTAAGCAGAAGCATTAGGTGGAGGGATACGGTCCTTGCAGAAGCCTCAACTGCGGTCAGATCTGCATATGGCATCCTTTGTTATTTTTAGAGGCCTGGTTTTTCTATATGTCCTGCTTGTGAGCGAGGCAGTCATGTTGAGAATGCTGATTGGACAGCACAGTAACCAATCCAAGAATATTATTGATACAATAGCAATTCTCATTGTATTCATTCACATGTTATCAGGGCCTTGTGGGCCTATTATTGGAGAACAGACCATAAACCAGATAAGCAGAGGTTAGTACAGAAAGATGAACCCAGGCCCTGGTTATCTTCAGTAGTTGGGAGTTGTTTTATTAAAGTGAATTTCTTCATTAACTCAACTGAGATATAATATTTATTAAAAAAGAAATGTGGAGTGTGAAAAAGATTATGATGTAACACCATTCAGTTGAACAATAAAAATGTCCAAAGTCACTGACTAAACCTACCAAAAAACTAATGTATGTATGGTGAAGAAGATAAAGGTGCACAGTAGCTAATGATTGAGAAAGGGTCTCTTTTATTTCGTGCTGCAGTCTGATTGGCCTGAAAATGTGTGTTTTTTTTACATTTGAAATTTGACATTTGAAAGATATGTTTACTTTGCTACTTACAATCTGTTTGACTAATAGAAAATGGAATCCTGCTCAGGTCATCTGTCAATTAATGACTAAGGGGTCTATTCATGAAGCAGTGAAATGTGTGAAGAAGTGAGACAGTGGAGAAGTTGCCCATGACAACCAATCAGCAGTGACGTAACATTTGTAATTTGCATACTCTTAAATTATACAGAGCAGCTGATTGGTTGCCACGGGCAACTTCTCCACTGGCTCACTTCTCCACACTTTTCACTGCTAGATGAATGGACCCCTCAGTGTGATTTGCTAGTTAAGGTATTCCAATACTGTATGTTGAAATACAGCAATTATAACAAATATGAGCACAACATTATTATAGAGAAAATATCAGGCCATATAGAAAATATCCTTCTACCTTAGCCAAAATGATCACTTACTGTTCACAAATTACCCAGACATATTTACAGATATATTAACATTTTACTTTTTTGCATAGTATTGTGCTGTGAGAGGAAATTAGGAAATGTAAGTAGGCTAGAAGAGATGTGTGTTTTATAAATACTGGAACAATTTGCCCTTTTACTGCTGAATTTAAAGATTAGAGAATTATCTTCAGTAATAAGATCTATTCGTCTAATGTACATTGCTAACAGTTTCTGGTTTGCTTTGTTGTGACTACAGTGTAGTACTGAAGTCTCAAGTGAAAATGTACTAATCTTTTACTAATACCAGATGGACAAGTCAAACAGGTGTTTATTCTGTATATGATAATGAACTAAAATCACAGCAAAAGCGATTCAGACCCAGAAATGTGTTATGTAGCAGATCAAGAGGTTTTGCAGAGGTGAGATATTCCAGCTATTCAGTCTGCAAATTCTGCTTTTGCTTTACCAGTATACAGAGCCGGCCCTAACCAATATGATGCCCTAGGCAAGATTTTGTCTGGTGCCCCCTAGCACCACCGCTAGTTCCGCCTCTGACCCTGCACCCCTTTCCTAGCACCATCACTCCTCACCTATAGCAGTCTTTATTTGGTGGTCCTACACCCTATATTTAAAATAGGAACAGTGTGCACATTGGGCGCACAGCTCAAAAAGGAGTGTGTTTTTGCTGGCAAGGGGCATGGCCATAGAATAGTACCCCCAATTCAAATTATGCCACACAGTAGGTCAACTTTATTCACATTTTATCATGTGATAGAGTCCCTAATTCACATTACATCACACAGTAGTACCACTTTACCTTATATACGTTACTCCTCACAGTAGTGCCCCTTCACATTGCATCACACTGAATTGCTCCTTATTCACATTACACCACCCCATATTTCTCTTTATTCACATCAGACCACACAGTAGTGCCCTTTCTATACGTAACGCCACACAGTAGAGCACCTTATACACATAATGCCACACAATAGTAATGCATTTATACACATAATACCACACAGCAATGCCCCTTACACATATGACACACATTATTAATGTCCTTATAAACATAATGCACCTTATACATTATGCCAACCTTTATTAAATGCCCTTATACCCATAATGTCCCTTACACATATGCGCACATTATTAATGCCCTTACACACATAATGACACACAGTACCCCTAACACATATGCCGCACATTAATGCCCTTATACACATAATGACACATATAGGGTCCCTTACACATTTGCTGCACATTATTAATGCATTTATATACATGACACGCATAATGCCCCTTACACATATGCTGTACACTATTGCACAACCAAGCTACTCACACACACAGTACTCACACGGCCACCAACACTGTGACCTCTGCCTCTGCTTGGATACAGATGTGTCCTCATAAATCTTGCCTCAATGCACCATGCAGCAGGAGATGCTAACATCGGGCACCTTTTTTGATGAAAATGCATGTTATTTGCATTGCTGTATGGCTAGGATGCACAAGCAGCTTTTTCTGAATAAAATGATATTCGGCATGCCTATATACTGTGTGTGACTGTGTCTGTAAATGCATGCGAAATGCTACACACAGAATATAGGCTGCCGCATATAATTTTTAATCAGCAGAATCTGCTGGTGCCCCTAGGCATTTGCCTAGTTTGCCTATGCCTAGGGCCGGCTCTGCCAATACATATTATAGATCTATCTGAGGAATTCCAGCAAAATTCCACTTTGGACAAACCAGGTTTTGCTGCAGAGGGGAGGGAGACAATATTGGAATGTAGGCGTGTCCTAGCCAATACTAAAATTGCTACAAATAAATAGCAAAATACACATGAATGCATTATATACTGCATTATATACTGTATATATATATATATATATATATATATATATTGGATAGTGGAAGTATGGCACCACAGATGTGTGTGAAATAGAATAATAGAGTGGTAAATGCAACAATTCCGACACTCCTTTAGTGATACAAGGCGTCAGCTAACCCCTAAGTATTAGGCAGGGATAAACTGCCTCAATTAGGATATGTAGAAGGGGGGATAAGGGTTTCAGCGACCGACAGTGTATGATAAAATATGTTATAAATATGAAGAGACTTGCTGAATACGTATAAAATAACAATAAATTTATTTATACAATCTAAAAATTACTATCAGGGTGGGTTAAAAGCCGGAGGATATATACTGTTAAATAATACCAGGTAAAAGATAGCTAAAAAAACTAGATAAATTACATACAATAAAAAGCAATAAATAATTAAATATCGGATAAGAGAGTGCTGCTTATCTTTAAAAGTGGAGAGTCAATTGAGGTACACCCAACGCGTTTCGTCCATCAGACCCCTTGATGAACGCAAGCCAGCGGTCTCCATGGTAACGGTTCCTGTCTTCACAGGAAGCACGTCACTGTCGCTTGCCAGCGCCTGCGGCTCTGATGAGCGGACGTGGACAGGTGAGTTACAATAAGGTATTTAAATGTGTGTTTGTGTCTGTTTTAACTGTTATTGTCTTTTGATCCTGACGAAGGGGCTGTGTCCCCGAAAACGTTTACGTTTGATCTGACTTCAATACATGTCTTTGCATATATGACAGTCCCTGAGTGCCGTTTATTTTGGATATCTATGGACTTTTTGTGAACTGGACACCGGGGCAATTACTTTTTATTCGTGAGTGCCGGCTGAATTGGATTTCTATATATATATATATATATATAATGTATATATATATATATATATATATACTGTATATACGATTTATTGTCATTATTAAATAAAATTTGACAATGGAAATTCAATTGTAAAGCACACCAACAATAATAAAAGATAAATCATACAGTAGGAATATATAAGCTAGTGATGTGCACCGGAAACTTTTCGTGTTTTGTGTTTTGGTTTTGGATTCAGTTCCGCGGCCGTGTTTTGGATTCAGACGCGTTTTGGCAAAACCTCCCTGAATTTTTTTTGTCGGATTCGGGTGTGTTTTGGATTCGGGTGTTTTTTTTTCAAAAAACCCTCAAAAACAGCTTAAATCATAGAATTTTGGGGTCATTTTGATCCCATAGTATTATTAACCTCAATAACTAATATAATAATAATAATAATAATAATAATAATAATTTCCACTAATTTCCAGTCTATTCTGAACACCTCACAATATTATTTTTAGTCCTAAAATTTTCACCGAGGTCGCTGGATGACTAAGCTAAGTGACCCAAGTGGCCGACACAAACACCTGGCCCATATAGGAGTGGCACTGCAGTGTCAGACAGGATGGCACTTCAAAAAATAGTCCCCAAACAGCACATGATGGAAAGAAAAAAAGAGGTGCACCAAGGTCGCTGGATGGCTAAGCTAAGCGACCCAAATGGCCGACACAAACCTGGTCCATCTAGGAGTGGCACTGCAGTGTCAGACAGGATGGAACTTCAAAAAATAGTCCCCAAACAGCACATGATGCAAAGAAAAAAAGAGGTGCACCAAGGTTGCTGGATGGCTAAGCTAAGCGACCCAAGTGGCCGACACAAACACCTGGTCCATCTAGGAGTGGCACTGCAGTGTCAGACAGGATGGCACTTCAAAAAATAGTCCCCAAACATCACATGATGCAAAGATAAATTAAAGAAAAAATAGGTGCAAGATGGAATTGTCCTTGGGCCCTCCCACCCACCCTTATGTTGTATAAACAGGACATGCACACTTTAACAAACCCATCATTTCAGCGACAGGGTCTGCCACATGACTGTGAGTGAAATGACTGGTTGGTATGGGGCCTCACCAAAAAAGAAGCAATCAATCTCTCCTTGCACAAACTGGCTCTACAGAGGCAAGATGTCCACCTCCTCCTCATCCTCCGATTCCTCACCCCTTTCACTGTGTACATCCCCCTCCTCACAGATTATTAATTTGTCCCCACTGGAATCCACCATCTCAGGTCCCTGTGTACTTTCTGGAGGCAATTGCTGGTGAATGTCTCCACGGAGGAATTGATTATAATTCATTTTGATGAACATCATCTTCTCCACATTTTCTGGAAGTAACCTCGTATGCCGATTGCTGACAAGGTGAGCGGCTGCACTAAACACTCTTTCGGAGTACACACTGGAGGGGGGGCAACTTAGGTAAAATAAAGCCAGTTTGTGCAAGGGCCTCCAAATTGCCTCTTTTTCCTGCCAGTATACGTACGGACTGTCTGACGTGCCTACTTGGATGCGGTCACTCATATAATCCTCCACCATTCTTTCAATGGTGATAGAATCATATGCAGTGACAGTAGACGACATGTCAGTAATCGTTGGCAGGTCCTTCAGTCCGGACCAGATGTCAGCACTCGCTCCAGACTACCCTGCATCACCGCCAGCGGGTGGGCTCGGAATTCTTAGCCTTTTCCTTGCAGCCCCAGTTGTGGGAGAATGTGAAGGAGGAGCTGTTGACGGGTTACGTTCCGCTTGACTTGACAAGTGTCTCACCAGCAGGTCTTTGCACCTCTGCACACTTGTGTCTGCTGGAAAGAGAGATGCAACGTAGGCTTTAAACCTAGGATTGAGCCCGGTGGCCAAAATGTAGTGCTCTGATTTCAACAGATTGACCACCCGTGAATCCTGGTTAAGTGAATGAAGGGCTCTATCCACAAGTCCCACATGCCTAGCGGAATCGCTCCGTTTTAGCTCCTCCTTCAATCTCTCCAGCTGCTTCTGCAAAAGCCTGATGAGGGGAATGACCTGACTCAGGCTGGCAGTGTCTGAACTGACTTCACGTGTGACAAGTTCAAAGGGTTGCAGAACCTTGCGCAATGTTGAAATCATTCTCCACTGCGCTTGAGTCAGTTGCATTCCCTCTCCTTTGCCTATATCATAGGCAGATGTATAGGATTGAATGGCCTTTTGCTGCTCCTCCATCCTCTGAAGCATATAGAGGGTTGAATTCCACCTCGTTACCACCTCTTGGTTCAGATGATGGCGGGGCAGGTTCAGGAGTGTTTGCTGGTGCTCCAGTCTTCGGCACGCGGAGGCTGAATGCCGAAAGTGGCCCGCAATTCTTCGGGCCACCAACAGCATCTCTTGCACGCCCCTGTCATCTTTTAAAAAATTCTGAACCACCAAATTCAATGTATGTGCAAAATATGGAACGTGCTGGAATTTGCCCACATGTAATGCACGCACAATATTGGTGGCATTGTCCGATGTCACAAATCCCCAGGAGAGTCCAATTGGGGTAAGCCATTCTGCGATGATGTTCCTCAGTTTCTGTAAGAGGTTGTCAGCTGTGTGCCTCTTATGGAAAGCAGTGATATAAAGCGTAGCCTGCCTAGGAACGAGTTGGCGTTTGCAATATGCTGCTACTGGTGCCGCCGCTGCTGTTCTTGCTGCAGGAGGCAATACATCTACCCAGTGGGCTGTCACAGTCATATAGTTCTGAGTCTGTCCTGATCCACTTGTCCACATGTCCGTGGTTAAGTTGACATTGGGTACAACTGCATTTTTTAGGACACCGGTGACTCTTTTTCTGATGTCTGTGTACATTCTCGGTATCGCCTGCCTAGAGAAATGGAACCTAGATGGTATTTGGTACCGTGGACACAGTACCTCTATCAATTCTCTAATGCCCTGTGAATTAACGGTGGATACCGGACACACGTTTAACACCACCGCAGCTGCCAAGGCCTGAGTTATCCGCTTTGCAGCAGGATGACTGCTGTGATATTCCATCTTCCTCGCAAAGGACTGTTGGACAGTCAAATGCTTACTGGAAGTAGTACAAGTGGTCTTCCGACTTCCCCTCTCGGATGACGATCGACTCCCAGCAGCAACAACAACAGCGCCAGCAGCAGTAGGCGTTACACTCAAGGATGCATCAGAGGAATACCAGGCAGGAGATGACTCGTCAGACTTGCCAGTGACATGGCCTGCAGGACTATTGGCTTTCCTGTCTAAGGAGGAAATTGACACTGAGGGAGTTGGTGGTGTGGTTTGCAGGAGCTTGGTTACAAGAGGAAGGGATTTAGTTGTCAGTGGACTGCTTCCACTGTCCCTCAAAGTTTTTGAACTTGTCAATGACTTCTGATGAATGCGCTCCAGGTGACATATAAGGGAGGATGTTCCTAGGTGGTTAACGTCCTTACCCCTACTTATTACAGCTTGACAAAGGCAACACACGGCTTGACACCTGTTGTCCGCATTTCTGTTAAAATAATTCCACACCGAAGAGGTGATTTTTTTTGTAATTTGACCAGGCACGTCAATGGCCATATTCGTCCCATGGACAACAGGTGTCTCCCCGGGTGCCTGACTTAAACAAACTACCTCACCATCAGAATCCTCCTTGTCAATTTCCTCCTCAGCGCCAGCAACACCCATATCCTCATCCTGGTGTACTTCAACAGTGACATCTTCAATTTGACTATCAGGAACTGGACTGCGGGTGTTCCTTCCAGCACTTGCAGGGGGGCGTGCAAATGGTGGAAGGCGCCACCTCTTCCCGTCCAGTGTTGGGAAGGTCAGGCATCGCAACCGACACAATTGGACTCTCCTTGGGGATTTGTGATTTAGAAGAATGCACAGTTCTTTGCTGTGCTTTTGCCAGCTTAAGTCTTTTCATTTTTCTAGCGAGAGGATGAGTGCTTCCATCCTCATGTGAAGCTGAACCACTAGCCATGAACATAGGCCAGGGCCTCAGCCGTTCCTTGCCACTCCGTGTCGTAAATGGCATATTGGCAAGTTTACGCTACTCATCAGATGCTTTTAATTTTGATTTTTGAGCCATTTTACTGAACTTTTGTTTTTTGGATTTTACATGCTCTCTACTATGACATTAGGCATCGGCCTTGGCAGACGACGTTGATGGCATTTCATCGTCTCGGCCATGACTAGTGGCAGCAGCTTCAGCACGAGGTGGAAGTGGATCTTGATCTTTCCATATTTTACACTCCACATTTTTGTTCTATATTTTGTAATGTGTGGAATTATATGCCAGTAATATATCAATAGCAATGGCCTACTGTACCATACTGCTATATATATATACTGGTGGTCAGCAAAATTCTGCACTGTCCTTCTACTATATACTACGCACAACTACAATGCAGCACAGGTATGGATGGATAGTATACTTGATGACACAGAGGTAGATCAATGAACTACTGTACCGTACTGCTATATATATACTGGTGGTCAGCAAAATTCTGCACTGTCCTCCTACTATATACTGGGCACAACTAAAATGCAGCACAGGTATGGATGTATAGTATACTTGATGACACAGAGGTAGAGCAATGGACTACTGTACCGTACTGCTATATATATACTGGTGGTCAGCAAAATTCTGCACTGTCCCACTATATACTGCGCACAACTACAACGCAGCACAGGTATGGATGGATAGTATACTTGACGACACAGAGGTAGAGCAATGAACTACTGTACCATACTGCTATATATATACAGGTGGTCAGCAAAATTCTGCACTGTACTCCAACTATATACTGCTCACAACTAAAATGCAGCACAGGTATGGATGGATAGTATACTTGAGGACACAGAGGTAGAGCAATGTACTACTGTACCGTACTGCTATATATATACTGGTGGTCAGCAAAATTCTGCACTGTCCTCCTACTATATACTGCGCACAACTACAATGCAGCACAGGTATGGATGGATAGTATACTTGACAACACAGAGGTAGAGCATTGGACTACTGTACCGTACTGCTATATATATACTGGTGGTCAGCAAAATTCTGTACTGTCCTCCTACTATATACTGCGCACAACTAAAATGCAGCACAGGTATGGATGGATAGTATACTTGATGACACAGAGGTAGAGCAATGGAATACTGTACTGTACTGCTATATATATACTGGTGGTCAGCAAAATTCTGCACTGTCCTCCTACTATATACTGCGCACAACTACAATGCAGCACAGGTATGGATGGATAGTATACTTGATGACACAGAGGTAGAGCAATGGACTACTGTACCGTACTGCTATATATATACTGGTGGTCAGCAAAATTCTGCAATGTCCTCCTACTATATACTGCGCACAACTAAAATTCAGCACAGGTATGGATGGATAGTATACTTGACGACACAGAGGTAGAGCAATGGACTACTGTATCGTACTGCTATATATATACTGGTGTTAAGCAGAATTCTGCACTGTCCTCCTTCTATATACTGCGCACAACTACAATGCAGCACAGGTATGGATGGATAGTATACTTGACGACACAGAGGTGGAGCAATGGACTACTGTACCGTACTGCTATATATATATACTGGTGGTCAGCAAAATTCTGCACTGTCCTCCTACTATATACTGCGCACAACTAAAATGCAGCACAGGTATGGATGTATAGTATACTTGATGACACAGAGGTAGAGCAATGGACTACTGTACCGTACTGCTATATATATACTGGTGGTCAGCAAAATTCTGCACTGTCCCACTATATACTGCGCACAACTACAACGCAGCACAGGTATGGATGGATAGTATACTTGACGACACAGAGGTAGAGCAATGGACTACTGTACCATACTGCTATATATATACTGGTGGTCAGCAAAATTCTGCACTGTACTCCTACTATATACTGCGCACAACTAAAATGCAGCACAGGTATGGATGGATAGTATACTTGATGACACAGAGGTAGAGCAATGGACTACTGGACCGTACTGCTATATATATACTGGTGGTCAGCAAAATTCTGCACTGTCCTCCTACTATATACTGCGCACAACTACAATGCAGCACAGGTATGAATGGATAGTATACTTGACAACACAGAGGTAGAGCATTGGACTACTGTACCGTACTGCTATATATATACTGGTGGTCAGCAAAATTCTGTACTGTCCTCCTACTATATACTGCGCACAACTAAAATGCAGCACAGGTATGGATGGATAGTATACTTGATGACACAGAGGTAGAGAAATGGAATACTGTACTGTACTGCTATATATATACTGGTGGTCAGTAAAATTCTGCACTGTCCTCCTACTATATACTGCGCACAACTACAATGCAGCACAGGTATGAATGGATAGTATACTTGATGACACAGAGGTAGAGCAATGGACTACTGTACCGTACTGCTATATATATACTGGTGGTCAGCAAAATTCTGCAATGTCCTCCTACTATATACTGCGCACAACTAAAATTCAGCACAGGTATGGATGGATAGTATACTTGACGACACAGAGGTAGAGCAATGGACTACTGTATCGTACTGCTATATATATACTGGTGTTCAGCAGAATTCTGCACTGTCCTCCTTCTATATACTGCGCACAACTACAATGCAGCACAGGTATGGATGGATAGTATACTTGACGACACAGAGGTGGAGCAATGGACTACTGTACCATACTGCTATATATATACTGGTGGTCAGCAAAATTCTGCACTGTCCTACTATATACTGGGCACAACTAAAATGCAGCACAGGTATGGATGTATAGTATACTTGATGACACAGAGGTAGAGCAATGGACTACTGTACCGTACTGCTATATATATACTGGTGGTCAGCAAAATTCTGCACTGTCCCACTATATACTGCGCACAACTACAACGCAGCACAGGTATGGATGGATAGTATACTTGACGACACAGAGGTAGAGCAATGAACTACTGTACCATACTGCTATATATATACAGGTGGTCAGCAAAATTCTGCACTGTACTCCAACTATATACTGCTCACAACTAAAATGCAGCACAGGTATGGATGGATAGTATACTTGAGGACACAGAGGTAGAGCAATGTACTACTGTACCGTACTGCTATATATATACTGGTGGTCAGCAAAATTCTGCACTGTCCTCCTACTATATACTGCGCACAACTACAATGCAGCACAGGTATGAATGGATAGTATACTTGACAACACAGAGGTAGAGCATTGGACTACTGTACCGTACTGCTATATATATACTGGTGGTCAGCAAAATTCTGTACTGTCCTCCTACTATATACTGCGCACAACTAAAATGCAGCACAGGTATGGATGGATAGTATACTTGATGACACAGAGGTAGAGCAATGGAATACTGTACTGTACTGCTATATATATACTGGTGGTCAGCAAAATTCTGCACTGTCCTCCTACTATATACTGCGCACAACTACAATGCAGCACAGGTATGGATGGATAGTATACTTGATGACACAGAGGTAGAGCAATGGACTACTGTACCGTACTGCTATATATATACTGGTGGTCAGCAAAATTCTGCAATGTCCTCCTACTATATACTGCGCACAACTAAAATTCAGCACAGGTATGGATGGATAGTATACTTGACGACACAGAGGTAGAGCAATGGACTACTGTATCGTACTGCTATATATATACTGGTGTTAAGCAGAATTCTGCACTGTCCTCCTTCTATATACTGCGCACAACTACAATGCAGCACAGGTATGGATGGATAGTATACTTGACGACACAGAGGTGGAGCAATGGACTACTGTACCGTACTGCTATATATATATACTGGTGGTCAGCAAAATTCTGCACTGTCCTCCTACTATATACTGCGCACAACTAAAATGCAGCACAGGTATGGATGTATAGTATACTTGATGACACAGAGGTAGAGCAATGGACTACTGTACCGTACTGCTATATATATACTGGTGGTCAGCAAAATTCTGCACTGTCCCACTATATACTGCGCACAACTACAACGCAGCACAGGTATGGATGGATAGTATACTTGACGACACAGAGGTAGAGCAATGGACTACTGTACCATACTGCTATATATATACTGGTGGTCAGCAAAATTCTGCACTGTACTCCTACTATATACTGCGCACAACTAAAATGCAGCACAGGTATGGATGGATAGTATACTTGATGACACAGAGGTAGAGCAATGGACTACTGGACCGTACTGCTATATATATACTGGTGGTCAGCAAAATTCTGCACTGTCCTCCTACTATATACTGCGCACAACTACAATGCAGCACAGGTATGAATGGATAGTATACTTGACAACACAGAGGTAGAGCATTGGACTACTGTACCGTACTGCTATATATATACTGGTGGTCAGCAAAATTCTGTACTGTCCTCCTACTATATACTGCGCACAACTAAAATGCAGCACAGGTATGGATGGATAGTATACTTGATGACACAGAGGTAGAGAAATGGAATACTGTACTGTACTGCTATATATATACTGGTGGTCAGTAAAATTCTGCACTGTCCTCCTACTATATACTGCGCACAACTACAATGCAGCACAGGTATGAATGGATAGTATACTTGATGACACAGAGGTAGAGCAATGGACTACTGTACCGTACTGCTATATATATACTGGTGGTCAGCAAAATTCTGCAATGTCCTCCTACTATATACTGCGCACAACTAAAATTCAGCACAGGTATGGATGGATAGTATACTTGACGACACAGAGGTAGAGCAATGGACTACTGTATCGTACTGCTATATATATACTGGTGTTCAGCAGAATTCTGCACTGTCCTCCTTCTATATACTGCGCACAACTACAATGCAGCACAGGTATGGATGGATAGTATACTTGACGACACAGAGGTGGAGCAATGGACTACTGTACCGTACTGCTATATATATACTGGTGGTCAGCAAAATTCTGCACTGTCCTACTATATACTGCGCACAACTACAATACAGCACAGGTATGGATGTATAGTATACTTGACGACACAGAGGTAGAGCAATGGACTACTATACAGTACTGCTATATATATACTGGTGGTCAGCAAAATTCTGCACTGTCCTCCTACTATATACTGCGCACAACTAAAATGCAGCACAGGTATGGATGGATAGTATACTTGATGACACAGAGGTAGAGCAATGGACTACTGTACCGTACTGCTATATATATACTGGTGGTCAGCAAAATTCTGCACTGTCCTCCTACTATATACTGCGCACAACTACAATGCAGCACAGGTATGAATGGATAGTATACTTGACAACACAGAGGTAGAGCATTGGACTACTGTACCGTACTGCTATATATATACTGGTGGTCAGCAAAATTCTGTACTGTCCTCCTACTATATACTGCGCACAACTAAAATGCAGCACAGGTATGGATGGATAGTATACTTGATGACACAGAGGTAGAGCAATGGACTACTGTACCGTACTGCTATATATATACTGGTGGTCAGCAAAATTCTGCAATGTCCTCCTACTATATACTGCGCACAACTAAAATTCAGCACAGGTATGGATGGATAGTATACTTGACGACACAGAGGTAGAGCAATGGACTACTGTATCGTACTGCTATATATATACTGGTGTTCAGCAGAATTCTGCACTGTCCTCCTTCTATATACTGCGCACAACTACAATGCAGCACAGGTATGGATGGATAGTATACTTGACGACACAGAGGTGGAGCAATGGACTACTGTACCGTACTGCTATATATATATACTGGTGGTCAGCAAAATTCTGCACTGTCCTCCTACTATATACTGCGCACAACTAAAATGCAGCACAGGTATGGATGTATAGTATACTTGATGACACAGAGGTAGAGCAATGGACTACTGTACCGTACTGCTATATATATACTGGTGGTCAGCAAAATTCTGCACTGTCCCACTATATACTGCGCACAACTACAACGCAGCACAGGTATGGATGGATAGTATACTTGACGACACAGAGGTAGAGCAATGGACTACTGTACCATACTGCTATATATATACTGGTGGTCAGCAAAATTCTGCACTGTACTCCTACTATATACTGCGCACAACTAAAATGCAGCACAGGTATGGATGAATAGTATACTTGATGACACAGAGGTAGAGCAATGGACTACTGGACCGTACTGCTATATATATACTGGTGGTCAGCAAAATTCTGCACTGTCCTCCTACTATATACTGCGCACAACTACAATGCAGCACAGGTATGAATGGATAGTATACTTGACAACACAGAGGTAGAGCATTGGACTACTGTACCGTACTGCTATATATATACTGGTGGTCAGCAAAATTCTGTACTGTCCTCCTACTATATACTGCGCACAACTAAAATGCAGCACAGGTATGGATGGATAGTATACTTGATGACACAGAGGTAGAGCAATGGAATACTGTACTGTACTGCTATATATATACTGGTGGTCAGTAAAATTCTGCACTGTCCTCCTACTATATACTGCGCACAACTACAATGCAGCACAGGTATGAATGGATAGTATACTTGATGACACAGAGGTAGAGCAATGGACTACTGTACCGTACTGCTATATATATACTGGTGGTCAGCAAAATTCTGCAATGTCCTCCTACTATATACTGCGCACAACTAAAATTCAGCACAGGTATGGATGGATAGTATACTTGACGACACAGAGGTAGAGCAATGGACTACTGTATCGTACTGCTATATATATACTGGTGTTCAGCAGAATTCTGCACTGTCCTCCTTCTATATACTGCGCACAACTACAATGCAGCACAGGTATGGATGGATAGTATACTTGACGACACAGAGGTGGAGCAATGGACTACTGTACCGTACTGCTATATATATACTGGTGGTCAGCAAAATTCTGCACTGTCCTACTATATACTGCGCACAACTACAATACAGCACAGGTATGGATGGATAGTATACTTGACGACACAGAGGTAGAGCAATGGACTACTATACAGTACTGCTATATATATACTGGTGGTCAGCAAAATTCTGCACTGTCCTCCTACTATATACTGCGCACAACTAAAATGCAGCACAGGTATGGATGGATAGTATACTTGATGACACAGAGGTAGAGCAATGGACTACTGTACCGTACTGCTATATATATACTGGTGGTCAGCAAAATTCTGCACTGTCCTCCTACTATATACTGCGCACAACTACAATGCAGCACAGGTATGAATGGATAGTATACTTGACAACACAGAGGTAGAGCATTGGACTACTGTACCGTACTGCTATATATATACTGGTGGTCAGCAAAATTCTGTACTGTCCTCCTACTATATACTGCGCACAACTAAAATGCAGCACAGGTATGGATGGATAGTATACTTGATGACACAGAGGTAGAGCAATGGAATACTGTACTGTACTGCTATATATATACTGGTGGTCAGCAAAATTCTGCACTGTCCTCCTACTATATACTGCGCACAACTACAATGCAGCACAGGTATGAATGGATAGTATACTTGATGACACAGAGGTAGAGCAATGGACTTCTGTACCGTGCTGCTATATATATACTGGTGGTCAGCAAAATTCTGCAATGTCCTCCTACTATATACTGCGCACAACTAAAATTCAGCACAGGTATGGATGGATAGTATACTTGACGACACAGAGGTAGAGCAATGGACTACTGTATCGTACTGCTATATATATACTGGTGTTCAGCAGAATTCTGCACTGTCCTCCTTCTATATACTGCGCACAACTACAATGCAGCACAGGTATGGATGGATAGTATACTTGACGACACAGAGGTGGAGCAATGGACTACTGTACCGTACTGCTATATATATACTGGTGGTCAGCAAAATTCTGCACTGTCCTACTATATACTGCGCACAACTACAATACAGCACAGGTATGGATGGATAGTATACTTGACGACACAGAGGTAGAGCAATGGACTACTATACAGTACTGCTATATATATACTGGTGGTCAGCAAAATTCTGCACTGTCCTCCTACTATATATTGCGCACAACTAAAATGCAGCACAGGTATGGATGGATAGTATACTTGACGACACAGAGGTGGAGCAATGGACTACTGTACCGTACTGCTATATATATATACTGGTGGTCAGCAAAATTCTGCACTGTCCTCCTACTATATACTGCGCACAACTAAAATGCAGCACAGGTATGGATGTATAGTATACTTGATGACACAGAGGTAGAGCAATGGACTACTGTACCGTACTGCTATATATATACTGGTGGTCAGCAAAATTCTGCACTGTCCCACTATATACTGCGCACAACTACAACGCAGCACAGGTATGGATGGATAGTATACTTGACGACACAGAGGTAGAGCAATGGACTACTGTACCATACTGCTATATATATACTGGTGGTCAGCAAAATTCTGCACTGTACTCCTACTATATACTGCGCACAACTAAAATGCAGCACAGGTATGGATGGATAGTATACTTGACAACACAGAGGTAGAGCATTGGACTACTGTACCGTACTGCTATATATATACTGGTGGTCAGCAAAATTCTGTACTGTCCTCCTACTATATACTGCGCACAACTAAAATGCAGCACAGGTATGGATGGATAGTATACTTGATGACACAGAGGTAGAGAAATGGAATACTGTACTGTACTGCTATATATATACTGGTGGTCAGTAAAATTCTGCACTGTCCTCCTACTATATACTGCGCACAACTACAATGCAGCACAGGTATGAATGGATAGTATACTTGATGACACAGAGGTAGAGCAATGGACTACTGTACCGTACTGCTATATATATACTGGTGGTCAGCAAAATTCTGCAATGTCCTCCTACTATATACTGCGCACAACTAAAATTCAGCACAGGTATGGATGGATAGTATACTTGACGACACAGAGGTAGAGCAATGGACTACTGTATCGTACTGCTATATATATACTGGTGTTCAGCAGAATTCTGCACTGTCCTCCTTCTATATACTGCGCACAACTACAATGCAGCACAGGTATGGATGGATAGTATACTTGACGACACAGAGGTGGAGCAATGGACTACTGTACCGTACTGCTATATATATACTGGTGGTCAGCAAAATTCTGCACTGTCCTACTATATACTGCGCACAACTACAATACAGCACAGGTATGGATGTATAGTATACTTGACGACACAGAGGTAGAGCAATGGACTACTATACAGTACTGCTATATATATACTGGTGGTCAGCAAAATTCTGCACTGTCCTCCTACTATATACTGCGCACAACTAAAATGCAGCACAGGTATGGATGGATAGTATACTTGATGACACAGAGGTAGAGCAATGGACTACTGTACCGTACTGCTATATATATACTGGTGGTCAGCAAAATTCTGCACTGTCCTCCTACTATATACTGCGCACAACTACAATGCAGCACAGGTATGAATGGATAGTATACTTGACAACACAGAGGTAGAGCATTGGACTACTGTACCGTACTGCTATATATATACTGGTGGTCAGCAAAATTCTGTACTGTCCTCCTACTATATACTGCGCACAACTAAAATGCAGCACAGGTATGGATGGATAGTATACTTGATGACACAGAGGTAGAGCAATGGACTACTGTACCGTACTGCTATATATATACTGGTGGTCAGCAAAATTCTGCAATGTCCTCCTACTATATACTGCGCACAACTAAAATTCAGCACAGGTATGGATGGATAGTATACTTGACGACACAGAGGTAGAGCAATGGACTACTGTATCGTACTGCTATATATATACTGGTGTTCAGCAGAATTCTGCACTGTCCTCCTTCTATATACTGCGCACAACTACAATGCAGCACAGGTATGGATGGATAGTATACTTGACGACACAGAGGTGGAGCAATGGACTACTGTACCGTACTGCTATATATATATACTGGTGGTCAGCAAAATTCTGCACTGTCCTCCTACTATATACTGCGCACAACTAAAATGCAGCACAGGTATGGATGTATAGTATACTTGATGACACAGAGGTAGAGCAATGGACTACTGTACCGTACTGCTATATATATACTGGTGGTCAGCAAAATTCTGCACTGTCCCACTATATACTGCGCACAACTACAACGCAGCACAGGTATGGATGGATAGTATACTTGACGACACAGAGGTAGAGCAATGGACTACTGTACCATACTGCTATATATATACTGGTGGTCAGCAAAATTCTGCACTGTACTCCTACTATATACTGCGCACAACTAAAATGCAGCACAGGTATGGATGAATAGTATACTTGATGACACAGAGGTAGAGCAATGGACTACTGGACCGTACTGCTATATATATACTGGTGGTCAGCAAAATTCTGCACTGTCCTCCTACTATATACTGCGCACAACTACAATGCAGCACAGGTATGAATGGATAGTATACTTGACAACACAGAGGTAGAGCATTGGACTACTGTACCGTACTGCTATATATATACTGGTGGTCAGCAAAATTCTGTACTGTCCTCCTACTATATACTGCGCACAACTAAAATGCAGCACAGGTATGGATGGATAGTATACTTGATGACACAGAGGTAGAGCAATGGAATACTGTACTGTACTGCTATATATATACTGGTGGTCAGTAAAATTCTGCACTGTCCTCCTACTATATACTGCGCACAACTACAATGCAGCACAGGTATGAATGGATAGTATACTTGATGACACAGAGGTAGAGCAATGGACTACTGTACCGTACTGCTATATATATACTGGTGGTCAGCAAAATTCTGCAATGTCCTCCTACTATATACTGCGCACAACTAAAATTCAGCACAGGTATGGATGGATAGTATACTTGACGACACAGAGGTAGAGCAATGGACTACTGTATCGTACTGCTATATATATACTGGTGTTCAGCAGAATTCTGCACTGTCCTCCTTCTATATACTGCGCACAACTACAATGCAGCACAGGTATGGATGGATAGTATACTTGACGACACAGAGGTGGAGCAATGGACTACTGTACCGTACTGCTATATATATACTGGTGGTCAGCAAAATTCTGCACTGTCCTACTATATACTGCGCACAACTACAATACAGCACAGGTATGGATGGATAGTATACTTGACGACACAGAGGTAGAGCAATGGACTACTATACAGTACTGCTATATATATACTGGTGGTCAGCAAAATTCTGCACTGTCCTCCTACTATATACTGCGCACAACTACAATGCAGCACAGGTATGAATGGATAGTATACTTGACAACACAGAGGTAGAGCATTGGACTACTGTACCGTACTGCTATATATATACTGGTGGTCAGCAAAATTCTGTACTGTCCTCCTACTATATACTGCGCACAACTAAAATGCAGCACAGGTATGGATGGATAGTATACTTGATGACACAGAGGTAGAGCAATGGAATACTGTACTGTACTGCTATATATATACTGGTGGTCAGCAAAATTCTGCACTGTCCTCCTACTATATACTGCGCACAACTACAATGCAGCACAGGTATGAATGGATAGTATACTTGATGACACAGAGGTAGAGCAATGGACTTCTGTACCGTGCTGCTATATATATACTGGTGGTCAGCAAAATTCTGCAATGTCCTCCTACTATATACTGCGCACAACTAAAATTCAGCACAGGTATGGATGGATAGTATACTTGACGACACAGAGGTAGAGCAATGGACTACTGTATCGTACTGCTATATATATACTGGTGTTCAGCAGAATTCTGCACTGTCCTCCTTCTATATACTGCGCACAACTACAATGCAGCACAGGTATGGATGGATAGTATACTTGACGACACAGAGGTGGAGCAATGGACTACTGTACCGTACTGCTATATATATACTGGTGGTCAGCAAAATTCTGCACTGTCCTACTATATACTGCGCACAACTACAATACAGCACAGGTATGGATGGATAGTATACTTGACGACACAGAGGTAGAGCAATGGACTACTATACAGTACTGCTATATATATACTGGTGGTCAGCAAAATTCTGCACTGTCCTCCTACTATATATTGCGCACAACTAAAATGCAGCACAGGTATGGATGGATAGTATACTTGATGACACAGAGGTAGAGCAATGGAATACTGTACTGTACTGCTATATATATACTGGTGGTCAGCAAAATTCTGCACTGTCCTCCTACTATATACTGCGCACAACTACAATGCAGCACAGGTATGGATGGATAGTATACTTGATGACACAGAGGTAGAGCAATGGACTACTGTACCGTACTGCTATATATATACTGTTGGTCAGCAAAATTCTGCAATGTCCTCCTACTATATACTGCGCACAACTAAAATTCAGCACAGGTATGGATGGATAGTATGCTTGACGACACAGAGGTAGAGCAATGGACTACTGTATCATACTGCTATATATATATTGGTGGTCAGCAGAATTCTGCACTGTCCTCCTTCTATATACTGCGCACAACTACAATGCAGCACAGGTATGGATGGATAGTATACTTGACGACACAGAGGTGGAGCAATGGACTACTGTACCGTACTGCTATATATATACACTGGTGGTCAGCAAAATTCTGCACTGTCCTACTATATACTGCGCACAACTACAATACAGCACAGGTATGGATGGATAGTATACTTGACGACACAGAGGTAGAGCAATGGACTACTATACAGTACTGCTATATATATACTGGTGGTCAGCAAAATTCTGCACTGTCCTCCTACTATATACTGTGCACAACTAAAATGCAGCACAGGTATGGATGGATAGTATACTTGAGGAAACAGAGGTAGAGCAATGGACTACTGTACCGTACTGCTATATATATATACTGGTGGTCAGCAAAATTCTGCACTGTCCTCCTACTATATACTGCGCACAACTACAATGCAGCACAGGTATGGATGGATAGTATACTTGACAACACAGAGGTAGAGCATTGGACTACTGTACCGTACTGCTATATATATACTGGTGGTCAGCAAAATTCTGCACTGTCCTCCTACTATATACTGCGCACAACTAAAATGCAGCACAGGTATGGATGGATAGTATACTTGATGACACAGAGGTAGAGCAATGGACTACTGTACTGTACTGCTGTATATAAACTGGTGGTCAGCAAAATTCTGCACTGTCCTCCTACTATATACTGCGCACAACTACAATGCAGCACAGGTATGGATGGATAGTAAAATTGACGACACAGAGGTGGAGCAATGGACTACTGTACCGTACTGCTATATATATACTGGTGGTCAGCAAAATTCTGCACTGTCCTACTATATACTGCGCACAACTACAATAAAGCACAGGTATGGATGGATAGTATACTTGACGACACAGAGGTAGAGCAATGGACTACTGTACAATACTGCTATATATATACTGGTGGTCAGCAAAATTCTGCACTGTCCTCCTACTATATACTGCGCACAACTAAAATGCAGCACAGGTATGGATGGATAGTATACTTGATGACACAGCGGTGGAGCAGTGGACTACTGTACCGTACTGCTATATATATACTGGTGGTCAGCAAAATTCTGCACTGTCCTCCAACTATATACTGTGCACAACTACAATGCAGCACAGGTATGGATGGAGAGTATACTTGACAACACAGAGGTAGAGCAATGGACTACTCTATCGTACTGCTATATATATACTGGTGGTCAGCAAAATTCTGCACTGTCCTCCTACTATATACTGCGCACAACTAAAATGCAGCACAGGTATGGATGGATAGTATACTTGATGACACAGAGGTAGAGCAATGGACTACTGTACCATACTGCTATATATATACTGGTGGTCAGCAAAATCCTGCACTGTCCTCCTACTATATACTGCGCACAACTAAAATGCAGCACAGGTATGGATGGATAGTATACTTGACGACACAGAGGTAGAGCAATGGACTACTGTACCGTACTGCTATATATATACTGGTGGTCAGCAAAATTCTGCACTGTACTCCGACTATATACTGCGCACAACTAAAATGCCGCACAGGTATGGATGGAGAGTATACTTGACGACACTGGGGTAGAGCAATGGACTACTGTATCGTACTGCTATATATATATACTGGTGGTCAGCAAAATTCTGCAATGTCCTCCTACTATATACTGCGCACAACTTTAATGCAGCACAGGTATGGAAGGATAGTATACTTGACGACACAGAGGTAGAGCAATGGACTACTGTACCGTACTGCTATATATATATATATATATATATATATATATACTGGTGGTCACCAAAATTCTGCACTGTCCCACTATATACTGCCCATAACTAAAATGCAGCACAGGTATGGATGGATAGTGTACTTGATGACACAGAGGTAGAGCAATGGACTACTGTACCATACTGCTATATATATACTGGTGGTCAGTAAAATTCTGCACTGTCCTCCTACTATATACTGCGCACAACTAAAATGCAGCACAGGTATGGATGGATAGTATACTTGACGACACAGAGGTAGAGCAATGGACTACTGTACAGTACTGCTATATCTATACTGGTGGTCAGCAAAATTCTGCACTGTCCTCCTACTATATACTGCGCACAACTACAATGCAGCACAGGTATGGATGGATAGTATACTTGACAACACAGAGGTAGAGCATGTAGAGCATTGGACTACTGTACCGAACTGCTATATATATATACTGGTGGTCAGCAAAATTCTGCAATGTCCTCCTACTATATACTGCGCACAACTAAAATTCAGCACAGGTATGGATGGATAGTATACTTGACGACACAGAGGTAGAGCAATGGACTACTGTATCGTACTGCTATATATATACTGGTGTTCAGCAGAATTCTGCACTGTCCTCCTTCTATATACTGCGCACAACTACAATGCAGCACAGGTATGGATGGATAGTATACTTGACGACACAGAGGTGGAGCAATGGACTACTGTACCGTACTGCTATATATATACTGGTGGTCAGCAAAATTCTGCACTGTCCTACTATATACTGCGCACAACTACAATACAGCACAGGTATGGATGGATAGTATACTTGACGACACAGAGGTAGAGCAATGGACTACTATACAGTACTGCTATATATATACTGGTGGTCAGCAAAATTCTGCACTGTCCTCCTACTATATACTGCGCACAACTAAAATGCAGCACAGGTATGGATGGATAGTATACTTGATGACACAGAGGTAGAGCAATGGACTACTGTACCGTACTGCTATATATATACTGGTGGTCAGCAAAATCCTGCACTGTCCTCCTACTATATACTGCGCACAACTACAATGCAGCACAGGTATGAATGGATAGTATACTTGACAACACAGAGGTAGAGCATTGGACTACTGTACCGTATACTGCTATATATATACTGGTGGTCAGCAAAATTCTGTACTGTCCTCCTACTATATACTGCGCACAACTAAAATGCAGCACAGGTATGGATGGATAGTATACTTGATGACACAGAGGTAGAGCAATGGACTACTGTACCGTACTGCTATATATATACTGGTGGTCAGCAAAATTCTGCAATGTCCTCCTACTATATACTGCGCACAACTAAAATTCAGCACAGGTATGGATGGATAGTATACTTGACGACACAGAGGTAGAGCAATGGACTACTGTATCGTACTGCTATATATATACTGGTGTTCAGCAGAATTCTGCACTGTCCTCCTTCTATATACTGCGCACAACTACAATGCAGCACAGGTATGGATGGATAGTATACTTGACGACACAGAGGTGGAGCAATGGACTACTGTACCGTACTGCTATATATATATACTGGTGGTCAGCAAAATTCTGCACTGTCCTCCTACTATATACTGCGCACAACTAAAATGCAGCACAGGTATGGATGTATAGTATACTTGATGACACAGAGGTAGAGCAATGGACTACTGTACCGTACTGCTATATATATACTGGTGGTCAGCAAAATTCTGCACTGTCCCACTATATACTGCGCACAACTACAACGCAGCACAGGTATGGATGGATAGTATACTTGACGACACAGAGGTAGAGCAATGGACTACTGTACCATACTGCTATATATATACTGGTGGTCAGCAAAATTCTGCACTGTACTCCTACTATATACTGCGCACAACTAAAATGCAGCACAGGTATGGATGGATAGTATACTTGATGACACAGAGGTAGAGCAATGGACTACTGGACCGTACTGCTATATATATACTGGTGGTCAGCAAAATTCTGCACTGTCCTCCTACTATATACTGCGCACAACTACAATGCAGCACAGGTATGAATGGATAGTATACTTGACAACACAGAGGTAGAGCATTGGACTACTGTACCGTACTGCTATATATATACTGGTGGTCAGCAAAATTCTGTACTGTCCTCCTACTATATACTGCGCACAACTAAAATGCAGCACAGGTATGGATGGATAGTATACTTGATGACACAGAGGTAGAGCAATGGAATACTGTACTGTACTGCTATATATATACTGGTGGTCAGTAAAATTCTGCACTGTCCTCCTACTATATACTGCGCACAACTACAATGCAGCACAGGTATGAATGGATAGTATACTTGATGACACAGAGGTAGAGCAATGGACTACTGTACCGTACTGCTATATATATACTGGTGGTCAGCAAAATTCTGCAATGTCCTCCTACTATATACTGCGCACAACTAAAATTCAGCACAGGTATGGATGGATAGTATACTTGACGACACAGAGGTAGAGCAATGGACTACTGTATCGTACTGCTATATATATACTGGTGTTCAGCAGAATTCTGCACTGTCCTCCTTCTATATACTGCGCACAACTACAATGCAGCACAGGTATGGATGGATAGTATACTTGACGACACAGAGGTGGAGCAATGGACTACTGTACCGTACTGCTATATATATACTGGTGGTCAGCAAAATTCTGCACTGTCCTACTATATACTGCGCACAACTACAATACAGCACAGGTATGGATGGATAGTATACTTGACGACACAGAGGTAGAGCAATGGACTACTATACAGTACTGCTATATATATACTGGTGGTCAGCAAAATTCTGCACTGTCCTCCTACTATATACTGCGCACAACTAAAATGCAGCACAGGTATGGATGGATAGTATACTTGATGACACAGAGGTAGAGCAATGGACTACTGTACCGTACTGCTATATATATACTGGTGGTCAGCAAAATTCTGCACTGTCCTCCTACTATATACTGCGCACAACTACAATGCAGCACAGGTATGAATGGATAGTATACTTGACAACACAGAGGTAGAGCATTGGACTACTGTACCGTACTGCTATATATATACTGGTGGTCAGCAAAATTCTGTACTGTCCTCCTACTATATACTGCGCACAACTAAAATGCAGCACAGGTATGGATGGATAGTATACTTGATGACACAGAGGTAGAGCAATGGAATACTGTACTGTACTGCTATATATATACTGGTGGTCAGCAAAATTCTGCACTGTCCTCCTACTATATACTGAGCACAACTACAATGCAGCACAGGTATGAATGGATAGTATACTTGATGACACAGAGGTAGAGCAATGGACTTCTGTACCGTACTGCTATATATATACTGGTGGTCAGCAAAATTCTGCAATGTCCTCCTACTATATACTGCGCACAACTAAAATTCAGCACAGGTATGGATGGATAGTATACTTGACGACACAGAGGTAGAGCAATGGACTACTGTATCGTACTGCTATATATATACTGGTGTTCAGCAGAATTCTGCACTGTCCTCCTTCTATATACTGCGCACAACTACAATGCAGCACAGGTATGGATGGATAGTATACTTGACGACACAGAGGTGGAGCAATGGACTACTGTACCGTACTGCTATATATATACTGGTGGTCAGCAAAATTCTGCACTGTCCTACTATATACTGCGCACAACTACAATACAGCACAGGTATGGATGGATAGTATACTTGACGACACAGAGGTAGAGCAATGGACTACTATACAGTACTGCTATATATATACTGGTGGTCAGCAAAATTCTGCACTGTCCTCCTACTATATACTGCGCACAACTAAAATGCAGCACAGGTATGGATGGATAGTATACTTGATGACACAGAGGTAGAGCAATGGAATACTGTACTGTACTGCTATATATATACTGGTGGTCAGCAAAATTCTGCACTGTCCTCCTACTATATACTGCGCACAACTACAATGCAGCACAGGTATGGATGGATAGTATACTTGATGACACAGAGGTAGAGCAATGGACTACTGTACCGTACTGCTATATATATATACTGTTGGTCAGCAAAATTCTGCAATGTCCTCCTACTATATACTGCGCACAACTAAAATTCAGCACAGGTATGGATGGATAGTATGCTTGACGACACAGAGGTAGAGCAATGGACTACTGTATCATACTGCTATATATATATTGGTGGTCAGCAGAATTCTGCACTGTCCTCCTTCTATATACTGCGCACAACTACAATGCAGCACAGGTATGGATGGATAGTATACTTGACGACACAGAGGTGGAGCAATGGACTACTGTACCGTACTGCTATATATATACACTGGTGGTCAGCAAAATTCTGCACTGTCCTACTATATACTGCGCACAACTACAATACAGCACAGGTATGGATGGATAGTATACTTGACGACACAGAGGTAGAGCAATGGACTACTATACAGTACTGCTATATATATACTGGTGGTCAGCAAAATTCTGCACTGTCCTCCTACTATATACTGTGCACAACTAAAATGCAGCACAGGTATGGATGGATAGTATACTTGAGGAAACAGAGGTAGAGCAATGGACTACTGTACCGTACTGCTATATATATATACTGGTGGTCAGCAAAATTCTGCACTGTCCTCCTACTATATACTGCGCACAACTACAATGCAGCACAGGTATGGATGGATAGTATACTTGACAACACAGAGGTAGAGCATTGGACTACTGTACCGTACTGCTATATATATACTGGTGGTCAGCAAAATTCTGCACTGTCCTCCTACTATATACTGCGCACAACTAAAATGCAGCACAGGTATGGATGGATAGTATACTTGATGACACAGAGGTAGAGCAATGGACTACTGTACTGTACTGCTGTATATAAACTGGTGGTCAGCAAAATTCTGCACTGTCCTCCTACTATATACTGCGCACAACTACAATGCAGCACAGGTATGGATGGATAGTAAAATTGACGACACAGAGGTGGAGCAATGGACTACTGTACCGTACTGCTATATATATACTGGTGGTCAGCAAAATTCTGCACTGTCCTACTATATACTGCGCACAACTACAATAAAGCACAGGTATGGATGGATAGTATACTTGATGACACAGCGGTGGAGCAGTGGACTACTGTACCGTACTGCTATATATATACTGGTGGTCAGCAAAATTCTGCACTGTCCTCCAACTATATACTGTGCACAACTACAATGCAGCACAGGTATGGATGGAGAGTATACTTGACAACACAGAGGTAGAGCAATGGACTACTCTATCGTACTGCTATATATATACTGGTGGTCAGCAAAATTCTGCACTGTCCTCCTACTATATACTGCGCACAACTAAAATGCAGCACAGGTATTGATGGATAGTATACTTGATGACACAGAGGTAGAGCAATGGACTACTGTACCATACTGCTATATATATACTGGTGGTCAGCAAAATCCTGCACTGTCCTCCTACTATATACTGCGCACAACTAAAATGCAGCACAGGTATGGATGGATAGTATACTTGACGACACAGAGGTAGAGCAATGGACTACTGTACCGTACTGCTATATATATACTGGTGGTCAGCAAAATTCTGCACTGTACTCCGACTATATACTGCGCACAACTAAAATGCAGCACAGGTATTGATGGATAGTATACTTGATGACACAGAGGTAGAGCAATGGACTACTGTACCATACTGCTATATATATACTGGTGGTCAGCAAAATCCTGCACTGTCCTCCTACTATATACTGCGCACAACTAAAATGCAGCACAGGTATGGATGGATAGTATACTTGACGACACAGAGGTAGAGCAATGGACTACTGTACCGTACTGCTATATATATACTGGTGGTCAGCAAAATTCTGCACTGTCCTCCTACTATATACTGCGCACAACTACAATGCAGCACAGGTATGGATGGATAGTATACTTGACAACACAGAGGTAGAGCATGTAGAGCATTGGACTACTGTACCGAACTGCTATATATATATACTGGTGGTCAGCAAAATTCTGCACTGTCCCACTATATACTGCGCACAACTAAAATGCAGCACAGGTATGGATGGATAGTGTACTTGACGACACAGGGGTAGAGCAATGGACTACTGTACCGTACTGCTATATATATATATATACTGGTGGTCAGCAAAATTCTGCACTGTCCCACTATATACTGCGCACAACTAAAATGCAGCACAGGTATGGATGGATAGTATACTTGATGACACAGAGGTAGAGCAATGGACTACTGTACCGTACTGCTATATATATACTGGTGGTCAGCAAAATTCTGCACTGTACTCCGACTATATACTGCGCACAACTAAAATGCAGCACAGGTATGGATGGATAGTATACTTGACGACACTGAGGTAGAGCAATGGACTACTGTATCGTACTGCTATATATTTATACTGGTGGTCAGCAAAATTCTGCACTGTCCTCCTACTATATACTGCGCACAACTACAATGCAGCACAGGTATGAATGGATAGTATACTTGACAACACAGAGGTAGAGCATTGGACTACTGTACCGTTCTGCTATATATATATACTGGTGGTCAGCAAAATTCTGCACTGTCCCACTATATACTGCGCACAACTAAAATGCAGCACAGGTATGGATGGATAGTGTACTTGACGACACAGGGATAGAGCAATGGACTACTGTACCGTACTGCTATATATATATACTGGTGGTCAGCACAATTCTGCACTGTCCCACTATATACTGCGCACAACTAAAATGCAGCACAGGTATGGATGGATAGTATACTTGATGACACAGAGGTAGAGCAATGGACAACTGTACCGTACTGCTATATATACACTGGTGGTCAGCAAAATTCTGCACTGTCCTCCTACTATATACTGCGCACAACTACAATGCAGCACAGGTATGGATGGATAGTATACTTGACGACACAGAGGTAGAGCAATGAACTACTGTACCGTACTGCTATATATATACTGGTGGTCAGCAAAATTCTGCACTGTCCTCCTACTATATGCTGCGCACAACTAAAATGCAGCACAGGTATGGATGGATAGTATACTTGATGACACAGAGGTAGAGCAATGGACTACTGTACCGTACTGCTATATATATACTGGTGGTCAGCAAAATTCTGCACTGTCCTCCTACTATATACTGCGCACAACTACAATGCAGCACAGGTATGAATGGATAGTATACTTGACAACACAGAGGTAGAGCATTGGACTACTGTACCGTACTGCTATATATATACTGGTGGTCAGCAAAATTCTGCACTGTCCTCCTACTATATACTGCGCACAACTAAAATGCAGCACAGGTATGGATGGATAGTATACTTGATGACACAGAAGTAGAGCAATGGAATACTGTACTGTACTGCTATATATATACTGGTGGTCAGCAAAATTCTGCACTGTCCTCCTACTATATACTGCGCACAACTACAATGCAGCACAGGTATGGATGGATAGTGTACTTGATGACACAGAGGTAGAGCAATGGACTACTGTACCGTACTGCTAAATATATACTGGTGGTCAGCAAAATTCTGCAATGTCCTCCTACTATATACTGCGCACAACTAAAATTCAGCACAGGTATGGATGGATAGTATACTTGACGACACAGAGGTAGAGCAATGGACTACTGTATCGTACTGCTATATATATACTGGTGGTCAGCAGAATTCTGCACTGTCCTCCTTCTATATACTGCGCACACCTACAATGCAGCACAGGTATGGATGGATAGTATACTTGACGACACAGAGGTGGAGCAATGGACTACTGTACCGTACTGCTATATATATACTGGTGGTCAGCAAAATTCTGCACTGTCCTACTATATACTGCGCACAACTACAATAAAGCATAGGTATGGATGGATAGTATACTTGACGACACAGAGGTAGAGCAATGGACTACTGTACCGTACTGCTATATATATATACTGGTGGTCAGCAAAATTCTGCACTGTACTCCGACTATATACTGCGCACAACTAAAATGCAGCACAGGTATGGATGGAGAGTATACTTGACGACACTGAGGTAGAGCAATGGACTACTGTATCATACTGCTATATATATATATACTGGTGGTCAGCAAAATTCTGCACTGTCCTCCTACTATATACTGCGCACAACTTTAATGCAGCACAGGTATGGAAGGATAGTATACTTGACGACACAGAGGTAGAGCAATGGACTACTGTACCGTACTGCTATATATATATATATATATATATATATATACTGGTGGTCACCAAAATTCTGCACTGTCCCACTATATACTGCCCATAACTAAAATGCAGCACAGGTATGGATACATAGTGTACTTGATGACACAGAGGTAGAGCAATGGACTACTGTACCATACTGCTATATATATACTGGTGGTCAGCAAAATTCTGCACTGTCCTCCTACTATATACTGCGCACAACTAAAATGCAGCACAGGTATGGATGGATAGTATACTTGATGACACAGAGGTAGAGCAATGGACTACTGTACAGTACTGCTATATCTATACTGGTGGTCAGCAAAATTCTGCACTGTCCTCCTACTATATACTGCGCACAACTACAATGCAGCACAGGTATGGATGGATAGTATACTTGACAACACAGAGGTAGAGCATTGGACTACTGTACCGAACTGCTATATATATATACTGGTGGTCAGCAAAATTCTGCACTGTCCCACTATATACTGCGCACAACTAAAATGCAGCACAGGTATGGATGGATAGTGTACTTGACGACACAGGGGTAGAGCAATGGACTACTGTACCGTACTGCTATATATATATATATACTGGTGGTCAGCAAAATTCTGCACTGTCCCACTATATACTGCGCACAACTAAAATGCAGCACAGGTATGGATGGATAGTATACTTGATGACACAGAGGTAGAGCAATGGACTACTGTACCGTACTGCTATATATATACTGGTGGTCAGCAAAATTCTGCACTGTACTCCGACTATATACTGCGCACAACTAAAATGCAGCACAGGTATGGATGGATAGTATACTTGACGACACTGAGGTAGAGCAATGGACTACTGTATCGTACTGCTATATATTTATACTGGTGGTCAGCAAAATTCTGCACTGTCCTCCTACTATATACTGCGCACAACTACAATGCAGCACAGGTATGAATGGATAGTATACTTGACAACACAGAGGTAGAGCATTGGACTACTGTACCGTTCTGCTATATATATATATACTGGTGGTCAGCAAAATTCTGCACTGTCCCACTATATACTGCGCACAACTAAAATGCAGCACAGGTATGGATGGATAGTGTACTTGACGACACAGGGGTAGAGCAATGGACTACTGTACCGTACTGCTATATATATATACTGGTGGTCAGCACAATTCTGCACTGTCCCACTATATACTGCGCACAACTAAAATGCAGCACAGGTATGGATGGATAGTATACTTGATGACACAGAGGTAGAGCAATGGACAACTGTACCGTACTGCTATATATACACTGGTGGTCAGCAAAATTCTGCACTGTCCTCCTACTATATACTGCGCACAACTACAATGCAGCACAGGTATGGATGGATAGTATACTTGACGACACAGAGGTAGAGCAATGAACTACTGTACCGTACTGCTATATATATACTGGTGGTCAGCAAAATTCTGCACTGTCCTCCTACTATATGCTGCGCACAACTAAAATGCAGCACAGGTATGGATGGATAGTATACTTGATGACACAGAGGTAGAGCAATGGACTACTGTACCGTACTGCTATATATATACTGGTGGTCAGCAAAATTCTGCACTGTCCTCCTACTATATACTGCGCACAACTACAATGCAGCACAGGTATGAATGGATAGTATACTTGACAACACAGAGGTAGAGCATTGGACTACTGTACCGTACTGCTATATATATACTGGTGGTCAGCAAAATTCTGCACTGTCCTCCTACTATATACTGCGCACAACTAAAATGCAGCACAGGTATGGATGGATAGTATACTTGATGACACAGAAGTAGAGCAATGGAATACTGTACTGTACTGCTATATATATACTGGTGGTCAGCAAAATTCTGCACTGTCCTCCTACTATATACTGCGCACAACTACAATGCAGCACAGGTATGGATGGATAGTGTACTTGATGACACAGAGGTAGAGCAATGGACTACTGTACCGTACTGCTAAATATATACTGGTGGTCAGCAAAATTCTGCAATGTCCTCCTACTATATACTGCGCACAACTAAAATTCAGCACAGGTATGGATGGATAGTATACTTGACGACACAGAGGTAGAGCAATGGACTACTGTATCGTACTGCTATATATATACTGGTGGTCAGCAGAATTCTGCACTGTCCTCCTTCTATATACTGCGCACACCTACAATGCAGCACAGGTATGGATGGATAGTATACTTGACGACACAGAGGTGGAGCAATGGACTACTGTACCGTACTGCTATATATATACTGGTGGTCAGCAAAATTCTGCACTGTCCTACTATATACTGCGCACAACTACAATAAAGCATAGGTATGGATGGATAGTATACTTGACGACACAGAGGTAGAGCAATGGACTACTGTACCGTACTGCTATATATATATACTGGTGGTCAGCAAAATTCTGCACTGTACTCCGACTATATACTGCGCACAACTAAAATGCAGCACAGGTATGGATGGAGAGTATACTTGACGACACTGAGGTAGAGCAATGGACTACTGTATCATACTGCTATATATATATATACTGGTGGTCAGCAAAATTCTGCACTGTCCTCCTACTATATACTGCGCACAACTTTAATGCAGCACAGGTATGGAAGGATAGTATACTTGACGACACAGAGGTAGAGCAATGGACTACTGTACCGTACTGCTATATATATATATATATATATATATATATACTGGTGGTCACCAAAATTCTGCACTGTCCCACTATATACTGCCCATAACTAAAATGCAGCACAGGTATGGATACATAGTGTACTTGATGACACAGAGGTAGAGCAATGGACTACTGTACCATACTGCTATATATATACTGGTGGTCAGCAAAATTCTGCACTGTCCTCCTACTATATACTGCGCACAACTAAAATGCAGCACAGGTATGGATGGATAGTATACTTGATGACACAGAGGTAGAGCAATGGACTACTGTACAGTACTGCTATATCTATACTGGTGGTCAGCAAAATTCTGCACTGTCCTCCTACTATATACTGCGCACAACTACAATGCAGCACAGGTATGGATGGATAGTATACTTGACAACACAGAGGTAGAGCATTGGACTACTGTACCGAACTGCTATATATATATACTGGTGGTCAGCAAAATTCTGCACTGTCCCACTATATACTGCGCACAACTAAAATGCAGCACAGGTATGGATGGATAGTATACTTGATGACACAGAGGTAGAGCAATGGACTACTGTACCGTACTGCTATATATATACTGGTGGTCAGCAAAATTCTGCACTGTACTCCGACTATATACTGCGCACAACTAAAA
The DNA here is from genome assembly GCF_028390025.1 of Pseudophryne corroboree. Classification (NCBI taxonomy): domain Eukaryota; kingdom Metazoa; phylum Chordata; class Amphibia; order Anura; family Myobatrachidae; genus Pseudophryne; species Pseudophryne corroboree. The sequence goes on from NC_086447.1 coordinate 440,441,602, forward strand.
TGCAGCACAGGTATAGATGGATAGTATACTTGACGACACTGAGGTAGAGCAATGGACTACTGTATCGTACTGCTATATATTTATACTGGTGGTCAGCAAAATTCTGCACTGTCCTCCTACTATATACTGCGCACAACTACAATGCAGCACAGGTATGGATGGATAGTATACTTGACGACACAGAGGTAGAGCAATGAACTACTGTACCGTATTGCTATATATATACTGGTGGTCAGCAAAATTCTGCACTGTTCTCCTACTATATGCTGCGCACAACTAAAATGCAGCACAGGTATGGATGGATAGTATACTTGATGACACAGAGGTAGAGCAATGGACTACTGTACCGTACTGCTATATATATACTGGTGGTCAGCAAAATTCTGCACTGTCCTCCTACTATATACTGCGCACAACTACAATGCAGCACAGGTATGAATGGATAGTATACTTGACAACACAGAGGTAGAGCATTGGACTACTGTACCGTTCTGCTATATATATATACTGGTGGTCAGCAAAATTCTGCACTGTCCCACTATATACTGCGCACAACTAAAATGCAGCACAGGTATGGATGGATAGTGTACTTGACGACACAGGGGTAGAGCAATGGACTACTGTACTGTACTGCTATATATATATACTGGTGGTCAGCAAAATTCTGCACTGTCCCACTATATACTGCGCACAACTACAATGCAGCACAGGTATGAATGGATAGTATACTTGACAACACAGAGGTAGAGCATTGGACTACTGTACCGTACTGCTATATATATACTGGTGGTCAGCAAAATTCTGCACTGTCCTCCCACTATATACTGCGCACAACTAAAATGCAGCACAGGTATGGATGGATAGTGTACTTGACGACACAGGGGTAGAGCAATGGACTACTGTACTGTACTGTACTGCTATATATATATACTGGTGGTCAGCAAAATTCTGCACTGTCCTCCTACTATATACTGCGCACAACTACAATGCAGCACAGGTATGGATGGATAGTATACTTGACAACACAGAGGTAGAGCATGTAGAGCATTGGACTACTGTACCGAACTGCTATATATATATACTGGTGGTCAGCAAAATTCTGCACTGTCCCACTATATACTGCGCACAACTAAAATGCAGCACAGGTATGGATGGATAGTGTACGTGACGACACAGGGGTAGAGCAATGGACTACTGTACCGTACTGCTATATATATATATATATATACTGGTGGTCAGCAAAATTCTGCACTGTCCCACTATATACTGCGCACAACTAAAATGCAGCACAGGTATGGATGGATAGTGTACTTGATGACACAGAGGTAGAGCAATGGACTACTGTACCGTACTGCTATATATATACTGGTGGTCAGCAAAATTCTGCACTGTACTCCGACTATATACTGCGCACAACTAAAATGCAGCACAGGTATGGATGGATAGTATACTTGACGACACTGAGGTAGAGCAATGGACTACTGTATCGTACTGCTATATATTTATACTGGTGGTCAGCAAAATTCTGCACTGTCCTCCTACTATATACTGCGCACAACTACAATGCAGCACAGGTATGAATGGATAGTATACTTGACAACACAGAGGTAGAGCATTGGACTACTGTACCGTTCTGCTATATATATATACTGGTGGTCAGCAAAATTCTGCACTGTCCTCCTACTATATACTGCGCACAACTAAAATGCAGCACAGGTATGGATGGATAGTATACTTGATGACACAGAGGTAGAGCAATGGACTACTGTACTGTACTGCTGTATATGAACTGGTGGTCAGCAAAATTCTGCACTGTCCTCCTACTATATACTGCGCACAACTACAATGCAGCACAGGTATGGATGGATACTATACTTGACGACACAGAGGTAGAGCAATGAACTACTGTACCGTACTGCTATATATATACTGGTGGTCAGCAAAATTCTGCACTGTCCTCCTACTATATGCTGCGCACAACTAAAATGCAGCACAGGTATGGATGGATAGTATACTTGATGACACAGAGGTAGAGCAATGGACTACTGTACCGTACTGCTATATATATACTGGTGGTCAGCAAAATTCTGCAATGTCCTCCTACTATATACTGCGCACAACTAAAATTCAGCACAGGTATGGATGGATAGTATACTTGATGACACAGAGGTAGAGCAATGGACTACTGTACAGTACTGCTATATCTATACTGGTGGTCAGCAAAATTCTGCACTGTCCTCCTACTATATACTGCGCACAACTACAATGCAGCACAGGTATGGATGGATAGTATACTTGACAACACAGAGGTAGAGCATTGGACTACTGTACCGAACTGCTATATATATATACTGGTGGTCAGCAAAATTCTGCACTGTCCCACTATATACTGCGCACAACTAAAATGCAGCACAGGTATGGATGGATAGTGTACTTGACGACACAGGGGTAGAGCAATGGACTACTGTACCGTACTGCTATATATATATATATACTGGTGGTCAGCAAAATTCTGCACTGTCCCACTATATACTGCGCACAACTAAAATTCAGCACAGGTATGGATGGATAGTATACTTGATGACACAGAGGTAGAGCAATGGACTACTGTACCGTACTGCTATATATATACTGGTGGTCAGCAAAATTCTGCACTGTACTCCGACTATATACTGCGCACAACTAAAATGCAGCACAGGTATGGATGGATAGTATACTTGATGACACAGAGGTAGAGCAATGGACTACTGTATCGTACTGCTATATATTTATACTGGTGGTCAGCAAAATTCTGCACTGTCCTCCTACTATATACTGCGCACAACTACAATGCAGCACAGGTATGGATGGATAGTATACTTGACGACACAGAGGTAGAGCAATGAACTACTGTACCGTATTGCTATATATATACTGGTGGTCAGCAAAATTCTGCACTGTTCTCCTACTATATGCTGCGCACAACTAAAATGCAGCACAGGTATGGATGGATAGTATACTTGATGACACAGAGGTAGAGCAATGGACTACTGTACCGTACTGCTATATATATACTGGTGGTCAGCAAAATTCTGCACTGTCCTCCTACTATATACTGCGCACAACTACAATGCAGCACAGGTATGAATGGATAGTATACTTGACAACACAGAGGTAGAGCATTGGACTACTGTACCGTTCTGCTATATATATATATACTGGTGGTCAGCAAAATTCTGCACTCTCCCACTATATACTGCGCACAACTAAAATGCAGCACAGGTATGGATGGATAGTGTACTTGACGACACAGGGGTAGAGCAATGGACTACTGTACTGTACTGCTATATATATATACTGGTGGTCAGCAAAATTCTGCACTGTCCCACTATATACTGCGCACAACTACAATGCAGCACAGGTATGAATGGATAGTATACTTGACAACACAGAGGTAGAGCATTGGACTACTGTACCGTACTGCTATATATATACTGGTGGTCAGCAAAATTCTGCACTGTCCTCCCACTATATACTGCGCACAACTAAAATGCAGCACAGGTATGGATGGATAGTGTACTTGACGACACAGGGGTAGAGCAATGGACTACTGTACTGTACTGCTATATATATATACTGGTGGTCAGCAAAATTCTGCACTGTCCTCCTACTATATACTGCGCACAACTACAATGCAGCACAGGTATGGATGGATAGTATACTTGACAACACAGAGGTAGAGCATGTAGAGCATTGGACTACTGTACCGAACTGCTATATATATATACTGGTGGTCAGCAAAATTCTGCACTGTCCCACTATATACTGCGCACAACTAAAATGCAGCACAGGTATGGATGGATAGTGTACTTGACGACACAGGGGTAGAGCAATGGACTACTGTACCGTACTGCTATATATATATATATTGGTGGTCAGCAAAATTCTGCACTGCCCCACTATATACTGCGCACAACTAAAATGCAGCACAGGTATGGATGGATAGTATACTTGATGACACAGAGGTAGAGCAATGGACTACTGTACCGTACTGCTATATATATACTGGTGGTCAGCAAAATTCTGCACTGTACTCCGACTATATACTGCGCACAACTAAAATGCAGCACAGGTATGGATGGATAGTATACTTGACGACACTGAGGTAGAGCAATGGACTACTGTATCGTACTGCTATATATTTATACTGGTGGTCAGCAAAATTCTGCACTGTCCTCCTACTATATACTGCGCACAACTACAATGCAGCACAGGTATGAATGGATAGTATACTTGACAACACAGAGGTAGAGCATTGGACTACTGTACCGTTCTGCTATATATATATACTGGTGGTCAGCAAAATTCTGCACTGTCCTCCTACTATATACTGCGCACAACTAAAATGCAGCACAGGTATGGATGGATAGTATACTTGATGACACAGAGGTAGAGCAATGGACTACTGTACTGTACTGCTGTATATGAACTGGTGGTCAGCAAAATTCTGCACTGTCCTCCTACTATATACTGCGCACAACTACAATGCAGCACAGGTATGGATGGATACTATACTTGACGACACAGAGGTAGAGCAATGAACTACTGTACCGTACTGCTATATATATACTGGTGGTCAGCAAAATTCTGCACTGTCCTCCTACTATATGCTGCGCACAACTAAAATGCAGCACAGGTATGGATGGATAGTATACTTGATGACACAGAGGTAGAGCAATGGACTACTGTACCGTACTGCTATATATATACTGGTGGTCAGCAAAATTCTGCAATGTCCTCCTACTATATACTGCGCACAACTAAAATTCTGCACAGGTATGGATGGATAGTATACTTGATGACACAGAGGTAGAGCAATGGACTACTGTATCGTACTGCTATATACATACTGGTGGTCAGCAGAATTCTGCACTGTCCTCCTTCTATATACTGCGCACAACTACAATGTAGCACAGGTATGGATGGATAGTAAAATTGACGACACAGAGGTGGAGCAATGGACTACTGTACCGTACTGCTATATATATACTGGTGGTCAGCAAAATTCTGCACTGTCCTACTATATACTGCGCACAACTACAATAAAGCACAGGTATGGATGGATAGTATACTTGACGACACAGAGGTAGAGCAATGGACTACTGTACAGTACTGCTATATATATACTGGAGGTCAGCAAAATTCTGCACTGTCCTCCTACTATATGCTGCGCACAACTAAAATGCAGCACAGGTATGGATGGATAGTATACTTGATGACACAGCGGTGGAGCAGTGGACTACTGTACCGTACTGCTATATATATACTGGTGGTCAGCAAAATTCTGCACTGTCCTCCAACTTTATACTGCGCACAACTACAATGCAGCACAGGTATGGATGGAGAGTATACTTGACAACATAGAGGTAGAGCAATGGACTACTCTATCGTACTGCTATATATATACTGGTGGTCAGCAAAATTCTGCACTGTCCTCCTACTATATACTGCGCACAACTACAATGCAGCACAGGTATGGATGGAGAGTATACTTGACGACACTGAGGTAGAGCAATGGACTACTGTATCATACTGCTATATATATATATACTGGTGGTCAGCAAAATTCTGCACTGTCCTCCTACTATATACTGCGCACAACTTTAATGCAGCACAGGTATAGAAGGATAGTATACTTGACGACACAGAGGTAGAGCAATGGACTACTGTACCGTACTGCTATATATATACTGGTGGTCAGCAAAATTCTGCACTGTCCTCCTACTATATACTGCGCACAACTACAATGCAGCACAGGTATGGATGGATAGTATACTTGACGACACAGAGGTAGAGCAGTTGACTACTGTACCATACTGCTATATATATACTGGTGGTCAGCACAATTCTGCACTGTCCTCCAACTATATACTGCGCACAACTACAATGCAGCACAGGTATTTTATGGATAGTATACTTGATGACACAGAGATAGAGCAATGGACTACTGTACCGTACTGCTATATATATATATATATATATATACTGGTGGTCAGCAAAATTCTGCACTGTCCTCCTACTATATACTGCGCACAACTAAAATGCAGCACAGGTATGGATGGATAGTATACTTGATGACACAGAGGTAGAGCAATGGACTACTGTACCATACTGCTATATATATACTGGTGGTCAGCAAAATCCTGCACTGTCCTCCTACTATATACTGCGCACAACTAAAATGCAGCACAGGTATGGATGGATAGTATACTTGACGACACAGAGGTAGAGCAATGGACTACTGTACCGTACTGCTATATATATACTGGTGGTCAGCAAAATTCTGCACTGTACTCCGACTATATACTGCGCACAACTAAAATGCCGCACAGGTATGGATGGAGAGTATACTTGACGACACTGGGGTAGAGCAATGGACTACTGTATCGTACTGCTATATATATATACTGGTGGTCAGCAAAATTCTGCACTGTCCTCCTACTATATACTGCGCACAACTTTAATGCAGCACAGGTATGGAAGGATAGTATACTTGACGACACAGAGGTAGAGCAATGGACTACTGTACCGTACTGCTATATATATATATATATATACTGGTGGTCAGCAAAATTCTGCACTGTCCCACTATATACTGCCCATAACTAAAATGCAGCACAGGTATGGATGGATAGTGTACTTGATGACACAGAGGTAGAGCAATGGACTACTGTACCATACTGCTATATATATACTGGTGGTCAGCAAAATTCTGCACTGTCCTCCTACTATATACTGCGCACAACTAAAATGCAGCACAGGTATGGATGGATAGTATACTTGACGACACAGAGGTAGAGCAATGGACTACTGTACAGTACTGCTATATCTATACTGGTGGTCAGCAAAATTCTGCACTGTCCTCCTACTATATACTGCGCACAACTACAATGCAGCACAGGTATGGATGGATAGTATACTTGACAACACAGAGGTAGAGCATGTAGAGCATTGGACTACTGTACCGAACTGCTATATATATATACTGGTGGTCAGCAAAATTCTGCACTGTCACACTATATACTGCGCACAACTAAAATGCAGCACAGGTATGGATGGATAGTGTACTTGACGACACAGGGGTAGAGCAATGGACTACTGTACCGTACTGCTATATATATATATATACTGGTGGTCAGCAAAATTCTGCACTGTCCCACTATATACTGCGCACAACTAAAATGCAGCACAGGTATGGATGGATAGTATACTTGATGACACAGAGGTAGAGCAATGGACTACTGTACCGTACTGCTATATATATACTGGTGGTCAGCAAAATTCTGCACTGTACTCCGACTATATACTGCGCACAACTAAAATGCAGCACAGGTATGGATGGATAGTATACTTGACGACACTGAGGTAGAGCAATGGACTACTGTATCGTACTGCTATATATTTATACTGGTGGTCAGCAAAATTCTGCACTGTCCTCCTACTATATACTGCGCACAACTACAATGCAGCACAGGTATGAATGGATAGTATACTTGACAACACAGAGGTAGAGCATTGGACTACTGTACCGTTCTGCTATATATATATACTGGTGGTCAGCAAAATTCTGCACTGTCCCACTCTATACTGCGCACAACTAAAATGCAGCACAGGTATGGATGGATAGTATACTTGACGACACTGAGGTAGAGCAATGGACTACTGTATCGTACTGCTATATATTTATACTGGTGGTCAGCAAAATTCTGCACTGTCCTCCTACTATATACTGCGCACAACTACAATGCAGCACAGGTATGAATGGATAGTATACTTGACAACACAGAGGTAGAGCATTGGACTACTGTACCGTTCAGCTATATATATATACTGGTGGTCAGCAATATTCTGCACTGTCCCACTATATACTGCGCACAACTAAAATGCAGCACAGGTATGGATGGATATTGTACTTGACGACACAGGGGTAGAGCAATGGACTACTGTACCGTACTGCTATATATATATACTGGTGGTCAGCAAAATTCTGCACTGTCCCACTATATACTGCGCACAACTAAAATGCAGCACAGGTATGGATGGATAGTATACTTGATGACACAGAGGTAGAGCAATGGACAACTGTACCGTACTGCTATATATATACTGGTGGTCAGCAAAATTCTGCACTGTACTCCGACTATATACTGCGCACAACTAAAATGCAGCACAGGTATGGATGGATAGTATACTTGACGACACTGAGGTAGAGCAATGGACTACTGTATCTTACTGCTATATATATATATACACTGGTGGTCAGCAAAATTCTGCACTGTCCTCCTACTATATACTGCGCACAACTACAATGCAGCACAGGTATGGATGGATAGTATACTTGACGACACAGAGGTAGAGCAATGAACTACTGTACCGTACTGCTATATATATACTGGTGGTCAGCAAAATTCTGCACTGTCCTCCTACTATATGCTGCGCACAACTAAAATGCAGCACAGGTATGGATGGATAGTATACTTGATGACACAGAGGTAGAGCAATGGACTACTGTACCGTACTGCTATATATATACTGGTGGTCAGCAAAATTCTGCACTGTCCTCCTACTATATACTGCGCACAACTACAATGCAGCACAGGTATGAATGGATAGTATACTTGACAACACAGAGGTAGAGCATTGGACTACTGTACCGTACTGCTATATATATACTGGTGGTCAGCAAAATTCTGCACTGTCCTCCTACTTTATACTGCGCACAACTAAAATGCAGCACAGGTATGGATGGATAGTATACTTGATGACACAGAGGTAGAGCAATGGACTACTGTACCGTACTGCTATATATATACTGGTGGTCAGCAAAATTCTGCAATGTCCTCCTACTATATACTGCGCACAACTAAAATTCAGCACAGGTATGGATGGATAGTATACTTGATGACACAGAGGTAGAGCAATGGACTACTGTATCGTACTGCTATATACATACTGGTGGTCAGCAGAATTCTGCACTGTCCTCCTTCTATATACTGCGCACAACTACAATGCAGCACAGGTATGGATGGATAGTAAAATTGACGACACAGAGGTGGAGCAATGGACTACTGTACCGTACTGCTATATATATACTGGTGGTCAGCAAAATTCTGCACTGTCCTACTATATACTGCGCACAACTACAATAAAGCACAGGTATGGATGGATAGTATACTTGACGACACAGAGGTAGAGCAATGGACTACTGTACAGTACTGCTATATATATACTGGTGGTCAGCAAAATTCTGCACTGTCCTCCTACTATATGCTGCGCACAACTAAAATGCAGCACAGGTATGGATGGATAGTATACTTGATGACACAGCGGTGGAGCAGTGGACTACTGTACCGTACTGCTATATATATACTGGTGGTCAGCAAAATTCTGCACTGTCCTCCAACTATATACTGCGCACAACTACAATGCAGCACAGGTATGGATGGAGAGTATACTTGACAACACAGAGGTAGAGCAATGGACTACTCTATCGTACTGCTATATATATACTGGTGGTCAGCAAAATTCTGTACTGTCCTCCTACTATATACTGCGCACAACTACAATGCAGCACAGGTATGGATGGATAGTATACTTGACGACACAGAGGTAGAGCAGTTGACTACTGTACCATACTGCTATATTTATACTGGTGGTCAGCACAATTCTGCACTGTCCTCCAACTATATACTGCGCACAACTACAATGCAGCACAGGTATTTTATGGATAGTATACTTGATGACACAGAGATAGAGCAATGGACTACTGTACCGTACTGCTATATATATATATATATATATACTGGTGGTCAGCAAAATTCTGCACTGTCCTCCTACTATATACTGCGCACAACTAAAATGCAGCACAGGTATGGATGGATAGTATACTTGATGACACAGAGGTAGAGCAATGGACTACTGTACCATACTGCTATATATATACTGGTGGTCAGCAAAATCCTGCACTGTCCTCCTACTATATACTGCGCACAACTAAAATGCAGCACAGGTATGGATGGATAGTATACTTGACGACACAGAGGTAGAGCAATGGACTACTGTACCGTACTGCTATATATATACTGGTGGTCAGCAAAATTCTGCACTGTACTCCGACTATATACTGCGCACAACTAAAATGCCGCACAGGTATGGATGGAGAGTATACTTGACGACACTGGGGTAGAGCAATGGACTACTGTATCGTACTGCTATATATATATACTGGTGGTCAGCAAAATTCTGCACTGTCCTCCTACTATATACTGCGCACAACTTTAATGCAGCACAGGTATGGAAGGATAGTATACTTGACGACACAGAGGTAGAGCAATGGACTACTGTACCGTACTGCTATATATATATATATATATATATATATATATACTGGTGGTCACCAAAATTCTGCACTGTCCCACTATATACTGCCCATAACTAAAATGCAGCACAGGTATGGATGGATAGTGTACTTGATGACACAGAGGTAGAGCAATGGACTACTGTACCATACTGCTATATATATACTGGTGGTCAGCAAAATTCTGCACTGTCCTCCTACTATATACTGCGCACAACTAAAATGCAGCACAGGTATGGATGGATAGTATACTTGACGACACAGAGGTAGAGCAATGGACTACTGTACAGTACTGCTAGATCTATACTGGTGGTCAGCAAAATTCTGCACTGTCCTCCTACTATATACTGCGCACAACTACAATGCAGCACAGGTATGGATGGATAGTATACTTGACAACACAGAGGTAGAGCATGTAGAGCATTGGACTACTGTACCGAACTGCTATATATATATAATGGTGGTCAGCAAAATTCTGCACTGTCCCACTATAAACTGCGCACAACTAAAATGCAGCACAGGTATGGATGGATAGTGTACTTGACGACACAGGGGTAGAGCAATGGACTACTGTACCGTACTGCTATATATATATATATATACTGGTGGTCAGCAAAATTCTGCACTGTCCCACTATATACTGCGCACAACTAAAATGCAGCACAGGTATGGATGGATAGTATACTTGATGACACAGAGGTAGAGCAATGGACTACTGTACCGTACTGCTATATATATACTGGTGGTCAGCAAAATTCTGCACTGTACTCCGACTATATACTGCGCACAACTAAAATGCAGCACAGGTATGGATGGATAGTATACTTGACGACACTGAGGTAGAGCAATGGACTACTGTATCGTACTGCTATATATTTATACTGGTGGTCAGCAAAATTCTGCACTGTCCTCCTACTATATACTGCGCACAACTACAATGCAGCACAGGTATGAATGGATAGTATACTTGACAACACAGAGGTAGAGCATTGTACTACTGTACCGTTCTGCTATATATATATACTGGTGGTCAGCAAAATTCTGCACTGTCCCACTATATACTGCGCACAACTAAAATGCAGCACAGGTATGGATGGATAGTATACTTGACGACACTGAGGTAGAGCAATGGACTACTGTATCGTACTGCTATATATTTATACTGGTGGTCAGCAAAATTCTGCACTGTCCTCCTACTATATACTGCGCACAACTACAATGCAGCACAGGTATGAATGGATAGTATACTTGACAACACAGAGGTAGAGCATTGGACTACTGTACCGTTCTGCTATATATATATACTGGTGGTCAGCAAAATTCTGCACTGTCCCACTATATACTGCGCACAACTAAAATGCAGCACAGGTATGGATGGATAGTGTACTTGACGACACAGGGGTAGAGCAATGGACTACTGTACCGTACTGCTATATATATATACTGGTGGTCAGCAAAATTCTGCACTGTCCCACTATATACTGCGCACAACTAAAATGCAGCACAGGTATGGATGGATAGTATACTTGATGACACAGAGGTAGAGCAATGGACAACTGTATCGTACTGCTATATATATATATACACTGGTGGTCAGCAAAATTCTGCACTGTCCTCCTTCTATATACTGCGCACAACTACAATGCAGCACAGGTATGGATGGATAGTATACTTGACGACACAGAGGTAGAGCAATGGACTACTGTACAGTACTGCTATATATATACTGGTGGTCAGCAAAATTCTGCACTGTCCCACTATATACTGCGCACAACTAAAATGCAGCACAGGTATGGATGGATAGTATATTTGATGACACAGAGGTAGAGCAATGGACTACTGTACCGTACTGCTATATATATACTGGTGGTCAGCAAAATTCTGCACTGTACTCCGACTATATACTGCGCACAACTAAAATGCAGCACAGGTATGGATGGATAGTATACTTGACGACACTGAGGTAGAGCAATGGACTACTGTATCGTACTGCTATATATATATATACACTGGTGGTCAGCAAAATTCTGCACTGTCCTCCTTCTATATACTGCGCACAACTACAATGCAGCACAGGTATGGATGGATAGTATACTTGACGACACAGAGGTAGAGCAATGAACTACTGTACCGTACTGCTATATATATACTGGTGGTCAGCAAAATTCTGCACTGTCCTCCTACTATATGCTGCGCACAACTAAAATGCAGCACAGGTATGGATGGATAGTATACTTGATGACACAGAGGTAGAGCAATGGACTACTGTACCGTACTGCTATATATATACTGGTGGTCAGCAAAATTCTGCACTGTCCTCCTACTATATACTGCGCACAACTACAATGCAGCACAGGTATGAATGGATAGTATACTTGACAACACAGAGGTAGAGCATTGGACTACTGTACCGTACTGCTATATATATACTGGTGGTCAGCAAAATTCTGCACTGTCCTCCTACTATATACTGCGCACAACTAAAATGCAGCACAGGTATGGATGGATAGTATACTTGATGACACAGAAGTAGAGCAATGGAATACTGTACTGTACTGCTATATATATACTGGTGGTCAGCAAAATTCTGCACTGTCCTCCTACTATATACTGCGCACAACTACAATGCAGCACAGGTATGGATGGATAGTGTACTTGATGACACAGAGGTAGAGCAATGGACTACTGTACCGTACTGCTAAATATATACTGGTGGTCAGCAAAATTCTGCAATGTCCTCCTACTATATGCTGCGCACAACTAAAATTCAGCACAGGTATGGATGGATAGTATACTTGACGACACAGAGGTAGAGCAATGGACTACTGTATCGTACTGCTATATATATACTGGTGGTCAGCAGAATTCTGCACTGTCCTCCTTCTATATACTGCGCACAACTACAATGCAGCACAGGTATGGATGGATAGTATACTTGACGACACAGAGGTGGAGCAATGGACTACTGTACAGTACTGCTATATCTATACTGGTGGTCAGCAAAATTCTGCACTGTCCTCCTACTATATACTGCGCACAACTACAATGCAGCACAGGTATGGATGGATAGTATACTTGATGACACAGAGGTAGAGCAATGGACTACTGTACAGTACTGCTATATCTATACTGGTGGTCAGCAAAATTCTGCACTGTCCTCCTACTATATACTGCGCACAACTACAATGCAGCACAGGTATGGATGGATAGTATACTTGACAACACAGAGGTAGAGCATTGGACTACTGTACCGAACTACTATATATATATACTGGTGGTCAGCAAAATTCTGCACTGTCCCACTATATACTGCGCACAACTAAAATGCAGCACAGGTATGGATGGATAGTGTACTTGACGACACAGGGGTAGAGCAATGGACTACTGTACCGTACTGCTATATATATATATATACTGGTGGTCAGCAAAATTCTACACTGTCCCACTATATACTGCGCACAACTAAAATGCAGCACAGGTATGGATGGATAGTATACTTGATGACACAGAGGTAGAGCAATGGACTACTGTACCGTACTGCTATATATATACTGGTGGTCAGCAAAATTCTGCACTGTACTCCGACTATATACTGCGCACAACTAAAATGCAGCACAGGTATGGATGGATAGTATACTTGACGACACTGAGGTAGAGCAATGGACTACTGTATCGTACTGCTATATATTTATACTGGTGGTCAGCAAAATTCTGCACTGTCCTCCTACTATATACTGCGCACAACTACAATGCAGCACAGGTATGAATGGATAGTATACTTGACAACACAGAGGTAGAGCATTGGACTACTGTACCGTTCTGCTATATATATATACTGGTGGTCAGCAAAATTCTGCACTGTCCTCCTACTATATACTGCGCACAACTAAAATGCAGCACAGGTATGGATGGATAGTATACTTGATGACACAGAGGTAGAGCAATGGACTACTGTACTGTACTGCTGTATATAAACTGGTGGTCAGCAAAATTCTGCACTGTCCTCCTACTATATACTGCGCACAACTACAATGCAGCACAGGTATAGATGGATACTATACTTGACGACACAGAGGTAGAGCAATGAACTACTGTACCGTACTGCTATATATATACTGGTGGTCAGCAAAATTCTGCACTGTCCTCCTACTATATGCTGCGCACAACTAAAATGCAGCACAGGTATGGATGGATAGTATACTTGATGACACAGAGGTAGAGCAATGGACTACTGTACCGTACTGCTATATATATACTGGTGGTCAGCAAAATTCTGCAATGTCCTCCTACTATATACTGCGCACAACTAAAATTCAGCACAGGTATGGATGGATAGTATACTTGATGACACAGAGGTAGAGCAATGGACTACTGTATCGTACTGCTATATACATACTGGTGGTCAGCAGAATTCTGCACTGTCCTCCTTCTATATACTGCGCACAACTACAATGCAGCACAGGTATGGATGGATAGTAAAATTGACGACACAGAGGTGGAGCAATGGACTACTGTACCGTACTGCTATATATATACTGGTGGTCAGCAAAATTCTGCACTGTCCTACTATATACTGCGCACAACTACAATAAAGCACAGGTATGGATGGATAGTATACTTGACGACACAGAGGTAGAGCAATGGACTACTGTACAGTACTGCTATATATATACTGGTGGTCAGCAAAATTCTGCACTGTCCTCCTACTATATACTGCGCACAACTAAAATGCAGCACAGGTATGGATGGATAGTATACTTGATGACACAGCGGTGGAGCAGTGGACTACTGTACCGTACTGCTATATATATACTGGTGGTCAGCAAAATTCTGCACTGTCCTCCAACTATATACTGCGCACAACTACAATGCAGCACAGGTATGGATGGAGAGTATACTTGACAACACAGAGGTAGAGCAATGGACTACTCTATCGTACTGCTATATATATACTGGTGGTCAGCAAAATTCTGCACTGTCCTCCTACTATATACTGCGCACAACTACAATGCAGCACAGGTATGGATGGATAGTATACTTGACGACACAGAGGTAGAGCAGTTGACTACTGTACCATACTGCTATATATATACTGGTGGTCAGCACAATTCTGCACTGTCCTCCAACTATATACTGCGCACAACTACAATGCAGCACAGGTATTTTATGGATAGTATACTTGATGACACAGAGATAGAGCAATGGACTACTGTACCGTACTGCTATATATATATATATATATATATACTGGTGGTCAGCAAAATTCTGCACTGTCCTCCTACTATATACTGCGCACAACTAAAATGCAGCACAGGTATGGATGGATAGTATACTTGATGACACAGAGGTAGAGCAATGGACTACTGTACCATACTGCTATATATATACTAGTGGTCAGCAAAATCCTGCACTGTCCTCCTACTATATACTGCGCACAACTAAAATGCAGCACAGGTATGGATGGATAGTATACTTGACGACACAGAGGTAGAGCAATGGACTACTGTACCGTACTGCTATATATATACTGGTGGTCAGCAAAATTCTGCACTGTACTCCGACTATATACTGCGCACAACTAAAATGCCGCACAGGTATGGATGGAGAGTATACTTGATGACACTGGGGTAGAGCAATGGACTACTGTATCGTACTGCTATATATATATATACTGGTGGTCAGCAAAATTCTGCACTGTCCTCCTACTATATACTGCGCAAAACTTTAATGCAGCACAGGTATGGAAGGATAGTATACTTGACGACACAGAGGTAGAGCAATGGACTACTGTACCGTACTGCTATATATATATATATATATATATATATATATATATACTGGTGGTCTCCAAAATTCTGCACTGTCCCACTATATACTGCCCATAACTAAAATGCAGCACAGGTATGGATGGATAGTGTACTTGATGACACAGAGGTAGAGCAATGGACTACTGTACCATACTGCTATATATATACTTGTGGTCAGCAAAATTCTGCACTGTCCTCCTACTATATACTGCGCACAACTAAAATGCAGCACAGGTATGGATGGATAGTATACTTGACGACACAGAGGTAGAGCAATGGACTACTGTACAGTACTGCTATATCTATACTGGTGGTCAGCAAAATTCTGCACTGTCCTCCTACTACTGGTGGTCAGCAAAATTCTGCACTGTCCCACTATATACTGCGCACAACTAAAATGCAGCACAGGTATGGATGGATAGTGTACTTGACGACACAGGGGTAGAGCAATGGACTACTGTACCGTACTGCTATATATATATATATATATATATATACTGGTGGTCAGCAAAATTCTGCACTGTCCCACTATATACTGCGCACAACTAAAATGCAGCACAGGTATGGATGGATAGTATACTTGATGACACAGAGGTAGAGCAATGGACTACTGTACCGTACTGCTATATATATATACTGGTGGTCAGCAAAATTCTGCACTGTACTCCGACTATATACTGCGCACAACTACAATGCAGCACAGGTATGAATGGATAGTATACTTGACAACACAGAGGTAGAGCATTGGACTACTGTACCGTTCTGCTATATATATATACTGGTGGTCAGCAAAATTCTGCACTGTCCCACTATATACTGCGCACAACTAAAATGCAGCACAGGTATGGATGGATAGTGTACTTGACGACACAGGGGTAGAGCAATGGACTACTGTACCGTACTGCTATATATATATACTGGTGGTCAGCAAAATTCTGCACTGTCCCACTATATACTGCGCACAACTAAAATGCAGCACAGGTATGGATGGATAGTATACTTGATGACACAGAGGTAGAGCAATGGACAACTGTACCGTACTGCTATATATATACTGGTGGTCAGCAAAATTCTGCACTGTACTCCGACTATATACTGCGCACAACTAAAATGCAGCACAGGTATGGATGGATAGTATACTTGACGACACTGAGGTAGAGCAATGGACTACTGTATCGTACTGCTATATATATATATATATATACACTGGTGGTCAGCAAAATTCTGCACTGTCCTCCTACTATATACTGCGCACAACTACAATGCAGCACAGGTATGGATGGATAGTATACTTGACGACACAGAGGTAGAGCAATGAACTACTGTACCGTACTGCTATATATATACTGGTGGTCAGCAAAATTCTGCACTGTCCTCCTACTATATGCTGCGCACAACTGAAATGCAGCACAGGTATGGATGGATAGTATACTTGATGACACAGAGGTAGAGCAATGGACTACTGTACCGTACTGCTATATATATACTGGTGGTCAGCAAAATTCTGCACTGTCCTCCTACTATATACTGCGCACAACTACAATGCAGCACAGGTATGAATGGATAGTATACTTGACAACACAGAGGAAGAGCATTGGACTACTGTACCGTACTGCTATATATATACTGGTGGTCAGCAAAATTCGGCACTGTCCTCCTACTATATACTGCGCACAACTAAAATGCAGCACAGGTATGGATGGATAGTATACTTGATGACACAGAAGTAGAGCAATGGAATACTGTACTGTACTGCTATATATATACTGGTGGTCAGCAAAATTCTGCACTGTCCTCCTACTATATACTGCGCACAACTACAATGCAGCACAGGTATGGATGGATAGTGTACTTGATGACACAGAGGTAGAGCAATGGACTACTGTACCGTACTGCTAAATATATACTGGTGGTCAGCAAAATTCTGCAATGTCCTCCTACAAAATACTGCGCACAACTAAAATTCAGCACAGGTATGGATGGATAGTATACTTGACGACACAGAGGTAGAGCAATGGACTACTGTATCGTACTGCTATATATATACTGGTGGTCAGCAGAATTCTGCACTGTCCTCCTTCTATATACTGCGCACAACTACAATGCAGCACAGGTATGGATTGATAGTATACTTGACGACACAGAGGTGGAGCAATGGACTACTGTACCGTACTGCTATATATATACTGGTGGTCAGCAAAATTCTGCACTGCCCTACTATATACTGCGCACAACTACAATAAAGCATAGGTATGGATGGATAGTATACTTGACGACACAGAGGTAGAGCAATGGACTACTGTACCGTACTGCTATATATATACTGGTGGTCAGCAAAATTCTGCACTGTACTCCGACTATATACTGCGCACAACTAAAATGCAGCACAGGTATGGATGGAGAGTATACTTGACGACACTGAGGTAGAGCAATGGACTACTGTATCGTACTGCTATATATATATATACTGGTGGTCAGCAAAATTCTGCACTGTCCTCCTACTATATACTGCGCACAACTTTAATGCAGCACAGGTATGGAAGGATAGTATACTTGACGACACAGAGGTAGAGCAATGGACTACTGTACCGTACTGCTATATATATATATATATATATATATACTGGTGGTCACCAAAATTCTGCACTGTCCCACTATATACTGCCCATAACTAAAATGCAGCACAGGTATGGATGGATAGTGTACTTGATGACACAGAGGTAGAGCAATGGACTACTGTACCATACTGCTATATATATACTGGTGGTCAGCAAAATTCTGCACTGTCCTCCTACTATATACTGCGCACAACTAAAATGCAGCACAGGTATGGATGGATAGTATGCTTGACGACACAGAGGTAGAGCAATGGACTACTGTACAGTACTGCTATATCTATACTGGTGGTCAGCAAAATTCTGCACTGTCCTCCTACTATATACTGCGCACAACTACAATGCAGCACAGGTATGGATGGATAGTATACTTGACAACACAGAGGTAGAGCATTGGACTACTGTACCGAACTGCTATATATATATACTGGTGGTCAGCAAAATTCTGCACTGTCCCACTATATACTGCGCACAACTAAAATGCAGCACAGGTATGGATGGATAGTGTACTTGACGACACAGGGGTAGAGCAATGGACTACTGTACCGTACTGCTATATATATATATATACTGGTGGTCAGCAAAATTCTGCACTGTCCCACTATATACTGCGCACAACTAAAATGCAGCACAGGTATGGATGGATAGTATACTTGATGACACAGAGGTAGAGCAATGGACTACTGTACCGTACTGCTATATATATGCTGGTGGTCAGCAAAATTCTGCACTGTACTCCGACTATATACTGCGCACAACTAAAATGCAGCACAGGTATGGATGGATAGTATACTTGACGACACTGAGGTAGAGCAATGGACTACTATATCGTACTGCTATATATTTATACTGGTGGTCAGCAAAATTCTGCACTGTCCTCCTACTATATACTGCGCACAACTACAATGCAGCACAGGTATGGATGGATAGTATACTTGACGACACAGAGGTAGAGCAATGAACTACTGTACCGTACTGCTATATATATACTGGTGGTCAGCAAAATTCTGCACTGTTCTCCTACTATATGCTGCGCACAACTAAAATGCAGCACAGGTATGGATGGATAGTATACTTGATGACACAGAGGTAGAGCAATGGACTACTGTACCGTACTGCTATATATATACTGGTGGTCAGCAAAATTCTGCACTGTCCTCCTACTATATACTGCGCACAACTACAATGCAGCACAGGTATGAATGGATAGTATACTTGACAACACAGAGGTAGAGCATTGGACTACTGTACCGTTCTGCTATATATATATACTGGTGGTCAGCAAAATTCTGCACTGTCCCACTATATACTGCGCACAACTAAAATGCAGCACAGGTATGGATGGATAGTGTACTTGACGACACAGGGGTAGAGCAATGGACTACTGTACTGTACTGCTATATATATATACTGGTGGTCAGCAAAATTCTGCACTGTCCCACTATATACTGCGCACAACTACAATGCAGCACAGGTATGAATGGATAGTATACTTGACAACACAGAGGTAGAGCATTGGACTACTGTACCGTACTGCTATATATATACTGGTGGTCAGCAAAATTCTGCACTGTCCTCCCACTATATACTGCGCATAACTAAAATGCAGCACAGGTATGGA
Source organism: Pseudophryne corroboree (assembly GCF_028390025.1). Classification (NCBI taxonomy): domain Eukaryota; kingdom Metazoa; phylum Chordata; class Amphibia; order Anura; family Myobatrachidae; genus Pseudophryne; species Pseudophryne corroboree. The sequence goes on from NC_086447.1 coordinate 440,462,041, forward strand.
TGGATAGTGTACTTGACGACACAGGGGTAGAGCAATGGACTACTGTACTGTACTGCTATATATATATACTGGTGGTCAGCAAAATTCTGCACTGTCCCACTATATACTGCGCACAACTAAAATGCAGCACAGGTATGGATGGATAGTATACTTGATGACACAGAGGTAGAGCAATGGACTACTGTACCGTACTGCTATATATATACTGGTGGTCAGCAAAATTCTGCACTGTACTCCGACTATATACTGCGCACAACTAAAATGCAGCACAGGTATGGATGGATAGTATACTTGACGACACTGAGGTAGAGCAATGGACTACTGTATCGTACTGCTATATATTTATACTGGTGGTCAGCAAAATTCTGCACTGTCCTCCTACTATATACTGCGCACAACTACAATGCAGCACAGGTATGGATGGATAGTATACTTGACGACACAGAGGTAGAGCAATGAACTACTGTACCGTACTGTTATATATATACTGGTGGTCAGCTAAATTCGGCACTGTTCTCCTACTATATGCTGCGCACAACTAAAATGCAGCACAGTTATGGATGGATAGTATACTTGATGACACAGAGGTAGAGCAATGGACTACTGTACCGTACTGCTATATATATACTGGTGGTCAGCAGAATTCTGCACTGTCCTCCTTCTATATACTGCGCACAACTACAATGCAGCACAGGTATGGATGGATAGTATACTTGACGACACAGAGGTGGAGCAATGGACTACTGTACCGTACTGCTATATATATACTGGTGGTCAGCAAAATTCTGCACTGTCCTACTATATACTGCGCACAACTACAATAAAGCATAGGTATGGATGGATAGTATACTTGACGACACAGAGGTAGAGCAATGGACTACTGTACAGTACTGCTATATATATAATGGTGGTCAGCAAAATTCTGCACTGTCCTCCTACTATATACTGCGCACAACTAAAATGCAGCACAGGTATGGATGGATAGTATACTTGATGACACAGCGGTGGAGCAGTGGACTACTGTACCGCACTGCTATATATATACTGGTGGTCAGCAAAATTCTGCACTGTCCTCCTACTATATACTGCGCACAACTACAATGCAGCACAGGTATGGATGGAGAGTATACTTGACAACACAGAGGTAGAGCAATGGACTACTCTATCGTACTGCTATATATATACTGGTGGTCAGCAAAATTCTGCACTGTCCTCCTACTATATACTGCGCACAACTACAATGCAGCACAGGTATGGATGGATAGTATACTTGACAACACAGAGGTAGAGCATGTAGAGCATTGGACTACTGTACCGAACTGCTATATATATATACTGGTGGTCAGCAAAATTCTGCACTGTCCCACTATATACTGCGCACAACTAAAATGCAGCACAGGTATGGATGGATAGTGTACTTGACGACACAGGGGTAGAGCAATGGACTACTGTACCGTACTGCTATATATATATATATATATACTGGTGGTCAGCAAAATTCTGCACTGTCCCACTATATACTGCGCACAACTAAAATGCAGCACAGGTATGGATGGATAGTATACTTGATGACACAGAGGTAGAGCAATGGACTACTGTACCGTACTGCTATATATATACTGGTGGTCAGCAAAATTCTGCACTGTACTCCGACTATATACTGCGCACAACTAAAATGCAGTACAGGTATGGATGGATAGTATACTTGACGACACTGAGGTAGAGCAATGGACTACTGTATCGTACTGCTATATATATATATACACTGGTGGTCAGCAAAATTCTGCACTGTCCTCCTACTATATACTGCGCACAACTACAATGCAGCACAGGTATGGATGGATAGTATACTTGACGACACAGAGGTAGAGCAATGAACTACTGTACCGTACTGCTATATATATACTGGTGGTCAGCAAAATTCTGCACTGTCCTCCTACTATATGCTGCGCACAACTAAAATGCAGCACAGGTATGGATGGATAGTATACTTGATGACACAGAGGTAGAGCAATGGACTACTGTACCGTACTGCTATATATATACTGGTGGTCAGCAAAATTCTGCACTGTCCTCCTACTATATACTGCGCACAACTACAATGCAGCACAGGTATGAATGGATAGTATACTTGACAACACAGAGGTAGAGCATTGGACTACTGTACCGTACTGCTATATATATACTGGTGGTCAGCAAAATTCTGCACTGTCCTCCTACTATATACTGCGCACAACTAAAATGCAGCACAGGTATGGATGGATAGTATACTTGATGACACAGAAGTAGAGCAATGGAATACTGTACTGTACTGCTATATATATACTGGTCGTCAGCAAAATTCTGCACTGTCCTCCTACTATATACTGCGCACAACTACAATGCAGCACAGGTATGGATGGATAGTGTACTTGATGACACAGAGGTAGAGCAATGGACTACTGTACAGTACTGCTAAATATATACTGGTGGTCAGCAAAATTCTGCAATGTCCTCCTACTATATACTGCGCACAACTAAAATTCAGCACAGGTATGGATGGATAGTATACTTGACGACACAGAGGTAGAGCAATGGACTACTGTATCGTACTGCTATATATATACTGGTGGTCAGCAGAATTCTGCACTGTCCTCCTTCTATATACTGCGCACAACTACAATGCAGCACAGGTATGGATGGATAGTATACTTGACGACACAGAGGTGGAGCAATGGACTACTGTACCGTACTGCTATATATATACTGGTGGTCAGCAAAATTCTGCACTGTCCTACTATATACTGCGCACAACTACAATAAAGCATAGGTATGGATGGATAGTATACTTGACGACACAGAGGTAGAGCAATGGACTACTGTACCGTACTGCTATATATATACTGGTGGTCAGCAAAATTCTGCACTGTACTCCGACTATATACTGCGCACAACTAAAATGCAGCACAGGTATGGATGGAGAGTATACTTGACGACACTGAGGTAGAGCAATGGACTACTGTATCGTACTGCTATATATATATACTGGTGGTCAGCAAAATTCTGCAATGTCCTCCTACTATATACTGCGCACAACTTTAATGCAGCACAGGTATGGAAGGATAGTATACTTGACGACACAGAGGTAGAGCAATGGACTACTGTACCGTACTGCTATATATATATATATATATATATATATATATATACTGGTGGTCACCAAAATTCTGCACTGTCCCACTATATACTGCCCATAACTAAAATGCAGCACAGGTATGGATGGATAGTGTACTTGATGACACAGAGGTAGAGCAATGGACTACTGTACCATACTGCTATATATATACTGGAGGTCAGCAAAATTCTGCACTGTCCTCCTACTATATACTGCGCACAACTAAAATGCAGCACAGGTATGGATGGATAGTATACTTGACAACACAGAGGTAGAGCATTGGACTACTGTACCGAACTGCTATATCTATACTGGTGGTCAGCAAAATTCTGCACTGTCCTCCTACTATATACTGCGCACAACTACAATGCAGCACAGGTATGGATGGATAGTATACTTGACAACACAGAGGTAGAGCATTGGACTACTGTACCATACTGCTATATATATACTGGAGGTCAGCAAAATTCTGCACTGTCCTCCTACTATATACTGCGTACAACTAAAATGCAGCACAGGTATGGATGGATAGTATACTTGACGACACAGAGGTAGAGCAATGGACTACTGTACAGTACTGCTATATCTATACTGGTGGTCAGCAAAATTCTGCACTGTCCTCCTACTATATACTGCGCACAACTACAATGCAGCACAGGTATGGATGGATAGTATACTTGACAACACAGAGGTAGAGCATTGGACTACTGTACCGAACTGCTATATATATATACTGGTGGTCAGCAAAATTCTGCACTGTCCCACTATATACTGCGCACAACTAAAATGCAGCACAGGTATGGATGGATAGTGTACTTGACGACACAGGGGTAGAGCAATGGACTACTGTACCGTACTGCTATATATATATATATATATATATATATATATATATACTGGTGGTCAGCAAAATTCTGCACTGTCCCACTATATACTGCGCACAACTAAAATGCAGCACAGGTATGGATGGATAGTATACTTGATGACACAGAGGTAGAGCAATGGACTACTGTACCGTACTGCTATATATATACTGGTGGTCAGCAAAATTCTGCACTGTACTCCGACTATATACTGCGCACAACTAAAATGCAGCACAGGTATGGATGGATAGTATACTTGACGACACTGAGGTAGAGCAATGGACTACTGTATCGTACTGCTATATATTTATACTGGTGGTCAGCAAAATTCTGCACTGTCCTCCTACTATATACTGCGCACAACTACAATGCAGCACAGGTATGGATGGATAGTATACTTGACGACACAGAGGTAGAGCAATGAACTAGTGTACCGTACTGCTATATATATACTGGTGGTCAGCAAAATTCTGCACTGTTCTCCTACTATATGCTGCGCACAACTAAAATGCAGCACAGGTATGGATGGATAGTATACTTGATGACACAGAGGTAGAGCAATGGACTACTGTACCGTACTGCTATATATATACTGGTGGTCAGCAGAATTCTGCACTGTCCTCCTTCTATATACTGCGCACAACTACAATGCAGCACAGGTATGGATGGATAGTATACTTGATGACACAGAGGTGGAGCAATGGACTACTGTACCGTACTGCTATATATATACTGGTGGTCAGCAAAATTCTGCACTGTCCTACTATATACTGCGCACAACTACAATAAAGCATAGGTATGGATGGATAGTATACTTGACGACACAGAGGTAGAGCAATGGACTACTGTACAGTACTGCTATATATATACTGGTGGTCAGCAAAATTCTGCACTGTCCTCCTACTATATACTGCGCACAACTAAAATGCAGCACAGGTATGGATGGATAGTATACTTGATGACACAGCGGTGGAGCAGTGGACTACTGTACCGTACTGCTATATATATATACTGGTGGTCAGCAAAATTCTGCACTGTCCTCCTACTATATACTGCGCACAACTACAATGCAGCACAGGTATGGATGGATAGTATACTTGACAACACAGAGGTAGAGCATTGGACTACTGTACCGAACTGCTATATATATATACTGGTGGTCAGCAAAATTCTGCACTGTCCCACTATATACTGCGCACAACTAAAATGCAGCACAGGTATGGATGGATAGTGTACTTGACGACACAGGGGTAGAGCAATGGACTACTGTACCGTACTGCTATATATATATATATATATATATACTGGTGGTCAGCAAAATTCTGCACTGTCCCACTATATACTGCGCACAACTAAAATGCAGCACAGGTATGGATGGATAGTATACTTGATGACACAGAGGTAGAGCAATGGACTACTGTACCGTACTGCTATATATATACTGGTGGTCAGCAAAATTCTGCACTGTACTCCGACTATATACTGCGCACAACTAAAATGCAGCACAGGTGTGGATGGATAGTATACTTGACGACACTGAGGTAGAGCAATGGACTACTGTATCGTACTGCTATATATTTATGCTGGTGGTCAGCAAAATTCTGCACTGTCCTCCTACTATATACTGCGCACAACTACAATGCAGCACAGGTATGGATGGATAGTATACTTGACGACACAGAGGTAGAGCAATGAACTACTGTACCGTACTGCTATATATATACTGGTGGTCAGCAAAATTCTGCACTGTTCTCCTACTATATGCTGCGCACAACTAAAATGCAGCACAGGTATGGATGGATAGTATACTTGATGACACAGAGGTAGAGCAATGGACTACTGTACCGTACTGCTATATATATACTGGTGGTCAGCAGAATTCTGCACTGTCCTCCTTCTATATACTGCGCACAACTACAATGCAGCACAGGTATGGATGGATAGTATACTTGACGACACAGAGGTGGAGCAATGGACTAATGTACCGTACTGCTATATATATACTGGTGGTCAGCAAAATTCTGCACTGTCCTACTATATACTGCGCACAACTACAATAAAGCATAGGTATGGATGGATAGTATACTTGACGACACAGAGGTAGAGCAATGGACTACTGTACAGTACTGCTATATATATACTGGTGGTCAGCAAAATTCTGCACTGTCCTCCTACTATATACTGCGCACAACTAAAATGCAGCACAGGTATGGATGGATAGTATACTTGACAACACAGAGGTAGAGCAATTGACTACTGTACCATACTGCTATATATATACTGGTGGTCAGCAAAACTCTGCACTGTCCTACTATATACTGCGCACAACTACAATAAAGCATAGGTATGGATGGATAGTATACTTGACAACACAGAGGTAGAGCAATGGACTACTCTATCGTACTGCTATATATATACTGGTGGTCAGCAAAATTCTGCACTGTCCTCCTACTATATACTGCGCACAACTACAATGCAGCACAGGTATGGATGGATAGTATACTTGACGACACAGAGGTAGAGCAATTGACTACTGTACCATACTGCTATATATATACTGGTGGTCAGCACAATTCTGCACTGTCCTCCAACTATATACTGCGCACAACTAAAATGCAGCACAGGTATGGATGGATAGTATACTTGATGACACAGAGGTAGAGCAATGGACTACTGTACCGTACTGCTATATATATATATATACTGGTGGTCAGCAAAATTCTGCACTGTCCTCCTACTATATACTGCGCACAACTAAAATGCAGCACAGGTATGGATGGATAGTATACTTGATGACACAGAGGTAGAGCAATTGACTACTGTACCATACTGCTATATATATACTGGTGGTCAGCAAAATTCTGCACTGTCCTCCTACTATATACTGCGCACAACTACAATGCAGCACAGGTATGGATGGATAGTATACTTGATGACACAGAGATAGAGCAATGGACTACTGTACCGTACTGCTATATATATATATATACTGGTGGTCAGCAAAATTCTGCACTGTCCTCCTACTATATACTGCGCACAACTAAAATGCAGCACAGGTATGGATGGATAGTATACTTGATGACACAGAGGTAGAGCAATGGACAACTGTACCGTACTGCTATATATATACTCGTGGTCAGCAAAATTCTGCACTGTCCTCCTACTATATACTGCGCACAACTAAAATGCAGCACAGGTATGGATGGATAGTGTACTTGACGACACAGAGGTAGAGCAATGGACTACTGTACTTTACTGCTATATATATACTGGTGGTCAGCAAAATTCAGCACTGTCCTCCTACTATATACTGCGCACAACTAAAATGCAGCACAGGTATGGATGGATAGTATACTTGACGACACAGAGGTAGAGCAATGGACTACTGTACCGTACTGCTATATATATACTGGTGGTCAGCAAAATTCTGCACTGTACTCCGACTATATACTGCGCACAACTAAAATTCAGCACAGGTATGGATGGAGAGTATACTTGACGACACTGAGGTAGAGCAATGGACTACTGTATCGTACTGCTATATATATATACTGGTGGTCAGCAAAATTCTGCACTGTCCTCCTACTATATACTGCACACAACTTTAATGCAGCATAGGTATGGAAGGATAGTATACTTGACGACACTGAGGTAGAGCAATGGACTACTGTACCGTACTGCTATATATATATATATATATATATATATATATATATATATACTGGTGGTCAGCAAAATTCTGCACTGTCCCACTATATACTGCGCATAACTAAAATGCAGCACAGGTATGGATGGATAGTGTACTTGATGACACAGAGGTAGAGCAATGGACTACTGTACCATACTGCTATATATATACTGGTGGTCAGCAAAATTCTGCACTGTCCTCCTACTATATACTGCGCACAACGAAAATGCAGCACAGGTATGGATGAATAGTATACTTGACGACACAGAGGTAGAGCAATGGACTACTGTACAGTACTGCTATATCTATACTGGTGGTCAGCAAAATTCTGCACTGTCCTCCTACTATATACTGCGCACAACTACAATGCAGCACAGGTATGGATGGATAGTATACTTGACGACACAGAGGTAGAGCAATGAACTACTGTACCGTACTGCTATATATATACTGGTGGTCAGCAAAGTTCTGCACTGTCCTCCTACTATATGCTGCGCACAACTAAAATGCAGCACAGGTATGGATGGATAGTATACTTGATGACACAGAGGTAGAGCAATGGACTACTGTACCCTACTGCTATATATATACTGGTGGTCAGCAAAATTCTGCACTGTCCTCCTACTATAAACTGCGCACAACTACAATGCAGCACAGGTATGAATGGATAGTATACTTGACAACACAGAGGTAGAGCATTGGATTACTGTACCGTACTGCTATATATATATATACTGGTGGTCAGCAAAATTCTGCACTGTCCCACTATATACTGCGCACAACTAAAATGCAGCACAGGTATGGATGGATAGTGTACTTGACGACACAGGGGTAGAGCAATGGACTACTGTACCGTACTGCTATATATATATACTGGTGGTCAGCAAAATTCTGCACTGTCCCACTATATACTGCGCACAACTAAAATGCAGCACAGGTATGGATGGATAGTATACTTGATGACACAGAGGTAGAGCAATGGACAACTGTACCGTACTGCTATATATATACTGGTGGTCAGCAAAATTCTGCACTGTACTCCGACTATATACTGCGCACAACTAAAATGCAGCACAGGTATGGATGGATAGTATACTTGACGACACTGAGGTAGAGCAATGGACTACTGTATCGTACTGCTATATATATATACTGGTGGTCAGCAAAATTCTGCACTGTCCTCCTACTATATACTGCGCACAACTACAATGCAGCACAGGTATGGATGGATAGTATACTTGACGACAAAGAGGTAGAGCAATGAACTACTGTACCGTACTGCTATATATATATACTGGTGGTCCGCAAAATTCTGCACTGTACTCCTACTATATGCTGCGCACAACTAAAATGCAGCACAGGTATGGATGGATAGTTTACTTGATGACACAGAGGTAGAGCAATGGACTACTGTACCGTACTGCTATGTATATACTGGTGGTCAGCAAAATTCTGCACTGTCCTCCTACTATATACTGCGCACAACTACAATGCAGCACAGGTATGAATGGATAGTATACTTGACAACACAGAGGTAGAGCATTGGACTACTGTACCATACTGCTATATATATACTGGTGGTCAGCAAAATTCTGTACTGTCCTCCTACTATATACTGCGCACAACTAAAATGCAGCACAGGTAAGGATGGATAGTATACTTGATGACACAGAGGTAGAGCAATGGAATACTGTACTGTACTGCTATATATATACTGGTGGTCAGCAAAATTCTGCACTGTCCTCCTACTATATACTGCGCACAACTACAATGCAGCACAGGTATGGATGGATAGTATACTTGATGACAGAGGTAGAGCAATGGACTACTGTACCGTACTGCTATATATATACTGGTGGTCAGCAAAATTCTGCAATGTCCTCCTACTATATACTGCGCATAACTAAAATTCAGCACAGGTATGGATGGATAGTATACTTGACGACACAGAGGTAGAGCAATGGACTACTGTATCCAGTGGCGTCACAAGGCGGGTGCGGGGGGTGCGGCCCGCACCCGGGTGTGACACCTGGAGGGGGTGACACCAAATGTCAGCTCCTCCGCAGTGACAGGAGCCAGGTGCTGCAGTGTGAAATTCCGTTACAGCACCCGGCTCCTGTCATAGCAGAGGAGCCGACAGCACACTGAGACCGTCTCTGGGGGAAGCCCAGCATCTCCGGAGATGCTGGGCACGCCCCCAGAGTGACGATCCCGGTATCCCCGCGAAGCCACGCCCCCTAGCTGTAAGGCCACGCCCTTTTTTTTGCCGCGATCGCGGCAGTACATCAGGGGTGCGCACCGGGTGTCACCACACCTGGTGACGCCTCTGACTGTATCGTACTGCTATATATATACTGGTGGTCAGCAGAATTCTGCACTGTCCTCCTTCTATATACTGCGCACAACTACAATGCAGCACAGGTATGGATGGATAGTATACTTGACGACACAGAGGTGGAGCAATGGACTACTGTACCGTACTGCTATATATATATATACTGGTGGTCAGCAAAATTCTGCACTGTCCTACTATATACTGCGCACAACTACAATACAGCACAGGTATGGATGGATAGTATACTTGACGACACAGAGGTAGAGCATTGGACTACTATACAGTACTGCTATATATATACTGGTGGTCAGCAAAATTCTGCACTGTCCTCCTACTATATACTGTGCACAACTAAAATGCAGCACAGGTATGGATGGATAGTATACTTGAGGAAACAGAGGTAGAGCAATGGACTACTGTACCGTACTGCTATATATATATACTGGTGGTCAGCAAAATTCTGCACTGTCCTCCTACTATATACTGCGCACAACTACAATGCAGCACAGGTATGGATGGATAGTATACTTGACAACACAGAGGTAGAGCATTGGACTATTGTACCGTACTGCTATATATATACTGGTGGTCAGCAAAATTCTGCACTGTCCTCCTACTATATACTGCGCACAACTAAAATGCAGCACAGGTATGGATGGATAGTATACTTGATGACACAGAGGTAGAGCAATGGACTACTGTACTGTACTGCTGTATATATACTGGTGGTCAGCAAAATTCTGCACTGTCCTCCTACTATATACTGCGCACAACTAAAATGCAGCACAGGTATGGATGGATAGTATACTTGACGAAATAGAGGTAGAGCAATGAACTACTGTACCGTACTGCTATATATATACTGGTGGTCAGCAAAATTCTGCACTGTCCTCCTACTATATGCTGCGCACAACTAAAATGCAGCACAGGTATGGATAGATAGTATACTTGATGACACAGAGGTAGAGCAATGGACTACTGTACCGTACTGCTATATATATACTGGTGGTCAGCAAAATTTTGCAATGTCCTCCTACTATATACTGCGCACAACTAAAATTCAGCACAGGTATGGATGGATAGTATACTTGACGACACAGAGGTAGAGCAATGGACTACTGTATCGTACTGCTATATACATACTGGTGGTCAGCAGAATTCTGCACTGTCCTCCTTCTATATACTGCGCACAACTACAATGCAGCACAGGTATGGATGGATAGTATACTTGACGACACAGAGGTGGAGCAATGGACTACTGTACCGTACTGCTATATATATACTGGTGGTCAGCAAAATTCTGCACTGTCCTACTATATACTGCGCACAACTACAATAAAGCACAGGTATGGATGGATAGTATACTTGACGACACAGAGGTAGAGCAATGGACTACTGTACCGTACTGCTATATATATATACTGGTGGTCCGCAAAATTCTGCACTGTCCTCCTACTATACACTGCGCACAACTAAAATGCAGCACAGGTATGGATGGATAGTATACTTGATGACACAGCGGTGGAGCAGTGGACTACTGTACCGTTCTGCTATATATATACTGGTGGTCAGCAAAATTCTGCACTGTCCTTCTACTATATACTGCGCACAACTACAATGCAGCACAGGTATGGATGGAGAGTATACTTGACAACACAGAGGTAGAGCAATGGACTACTGTATCGTACTGCTATATATATACTGGTGGTCAGCAAAATTCTGCACTGTCCAACTATATACTGCGCACAACTAAAATGCAGCACAGGTATGGATGGATAGTATACTTGACGACACAGAGGTAGAGCAGTTGACTACTGTACCATATTGCTATATATATACTGGTGGTCAGCACAATTCTGCACTGTCCTCCTACTATATACTGCGCACAACTACAGTGCAGCACAGGTATGGATGGATAGTATACTTGATGACACAGAGGTAGAGCAATGGACTACTGTACCGTACTGCTATAAATATATATACTGGTGGTCAGCAAAATTCTGCACTGTCCTCCTACTATATACTGCGCACAACTAAAATGCAGCACAGGTATGGATGGATAGTATACTTGACAACACAGAGGTAGAGCAATGGACTACTATACAGTACTGCTATATAAATACTGGTGGTCAGCAAAATTCTGCACTGTCCTCCTACTATATACTGTGCACAACTAAAATGCAGCACAGGTATGGATGGATAGTATACTTGAGGAAACAGAGGTAGAGCAATGGACTACTGTACCGTACTGCTATATATATATACTGGTGGTCAGCAAAATTCTGCACTGTCCTCCTACTATATACTGCGCACAACTACAATGCAGCACAGGTATGGATGGATAGTATACTTGACAACACAGAGGTAGAGCATTGGACTACTGTACCGTACTGCTATATATATACTGGTGGTCAGCAAAATTCTGCACTGTCCTCCTACTATATACTGCGCACAACTACAATGCAGCACAGGTATGGATGGAGAGTATACTTGACAACACAGAGGTAGAGCAATGGACTACTGTATCGTACTGCTATATATATACTGGTGGTCAGCAAAATTCTGCACTGTCCTACTATATACTGCGCACAACTAAAATGCAGCACAGGTATGGATGGATAGTATACTTGACGACACTGAGGTAGAGCAATGGACTACTGTATCGTACTGCTATATATATATATACTGGTGGTCAGCAAAATTCTGCACTGTCCTCCTACTATATACTGCGCACAACTAAAATGCAGCACAGGTATGGATGGATAGTATACTTGACGACACAGAGGTAGAGCAATGAACTACTGTACCGTACTGCTATATATATATACTGGTGGTCCGCAAAATTCTGCACTGTCCTCCTACTATATGCTGCGCACAACTAAAATGCAGCACAGGTATGGATGGATAGTATACTTGATGACACAGAGGTAGAGCAATGGACTACTGTACCGTACTGCTATGTATATACTGGTGGTCAGCAAAATTCTGCACTGTCCTCCTACTATATACTGCGCACAACTACAATGCAGCACAGGTATGAATGGATAGTATACTTGACAACACAGAGGTAGAGCATTGGACTACTGTACCGTACTGCTATATATATACTGGTGGTCAGCAAAATTCTGTACTGTCCTCCTACTATATACTGCGCACAACTAAAATGCAGCACAGGTATGGATGGATAGTATACTTGATGACACAGAGGTAGAGCAATGGAATACTGTACTGTACTGCTATATATATACTGGTGGTCAGCAAAATTCTGCACTGTCCTCCTACTATATACTGCGCACAACTACAATGCAGCACAGGTATGGATGGATAGTATACTTGATGACAGAGGTAGAGCAATGGACTACTGTACCGTACTGCTATATATATACTGGTGGTCAGCAAAATTCTGCAATGTCCTCCTACTATATACTGCGCATAACTAAAATTCAGCACAGGTATGGATGGATAGTATACTTGACGACACAGAGGTAGAGCAATGGACTACTGTATCGTACTGCTATATATATACTGGTGGTCAGCAGAATTCTGCACTGTCCTCCTATATACTGCGCACAACTACAATGCAGCACAGGTATGGATGGATAGTATACTTGACGACACAGAGGTGGAGCAATGGACTACTGTACCGTACTGCTATATATATATACTGGTGGTCAGCAAAATTCTGCACTGTCCTACTATATACTGCGCACAACTACAATACAGCACAGGTATGGATGGATAGTATACTTGACGACACAGAGGTAGAGCAATGGACTACTATACAGTACTGCTATATATATACTGGTGGTCAGCAAAATTCTGCACTGTCCTCCTACTATATACTGTGCACAACTAAAATGCAGCACAGGTATGGATGGATAGTATACTTGAGGAAACAGAGGTAGAGCAATGGACTACTGTACCGTACTGCTATATATATATACTGGTGGTCAGCAAAATTCTGCACTGTCCTCCTACTATATACTGTGCACAACTACAATGCAGCACAGGTATGGATGGATAGTATACTTGACAACACAGAGGTAGAGCATTGGACTATTGTACCGTACTGCTATATATATACTGGTGGTCAGCAAAATTCTGCACTGTCCTCCTACTATATACTGCGCACAACTAAAATGCAGCACAGGTATGGATGGATAGTATACTTGACGACACAGAGGTAGAGCAATGGACTACTATACAGTACTGCTATATATATACTGGTGGTCAGCAAAATTCTGCACTGTCCTCCTACTATATACTGTGCACAACTAAAATGCAGCACAGGTATGGATGGATAGTATACTTGAGGAAACAGAGGTAGAGCAATGGACTACTGTATCGTACTGCTATATATATACTGGTGGTCAGCAAAATTCTGCACTGTCCAACTATATACTGCGCACAACTAAAATGCAGCACAGGTATGGATGGATAGTATACTTGACGACACAGAGGTAGAGCAGTTGACTACTGTACCATATTGCTATATATATACTGGTGGTCAGCACAATTCTGCACTGTCCTCCTACTATATACTGCGCACAACTACAGTGCAGCACAGGTATGGATGGATAGTATACTTGATGACACAGAGGTAGAGCAATGGACTACTGTACCGTACTGCTATAAATATATATACTGGTGGTCAGCAAAATTCTGCACTGTCCTCCTACTATATACTGCGCACAACTAAAATGCAGCACAGGTATGGATGGATAGTATACTTGACAACACAGAGGTAGAGCAATGGACTACTATACAGTACTGCTATATAAATACTGGTGGTCAGCAAAATTCTGCACTGTCCTCCTACTATATACTGTGCACAACTAAAATGCAGCACAGGTATGGATGGATAGTATACTTGAGGAAACAGAGATAGAGCAATGGACTACTGTACCGTACTGCTATATATATATACTGGTGGTCAGCAAAATTCTGCACTGTCCTCCTACTATATACTGCGCACAACTACAATGCAGCACAGGTATGGATGGATAGTATACTTGACAACACAGAGGTAGAGCATTGGACTACTGTACCGTACTGCTATATATATACTGGTGGTCAGCAAAATTCTGCACTGTCCTCCTACTATATACTGCGCACAACTACAATGCAGCACAGGTATGGATGGATAGTATACTTGACGACACAGAGGTAGAGCAGTTGACTACTGTACCATACTGCTATATATATACTGGTGGTCAGCACAATTCTGCACTGTCCTCCTACTATATACTGCGCACAACTAATATGCAGCACAGGTATGGATGGATAGTATACTTGATGACACAGAGGTAGAGCAATGGACTACTGTACCGTACTGCTATATATATATATATACTGGTGGTCAGCAAAATTCTACACTGTCCTCCTACTATATACTGCGCACAACTAAAATGCAGCACAGGTATGGATGGATAGTATACTTGACGACACAGAGGTAGAGCAATGGACTACTGTACCGTACTGCTATATATATACTTGTGGTCAGCAAAATTCTGCACTGTCCTCCTACTATATACTGCGCACAACTAAAATGCAGCACAGGTATGGATGGATAGTGTACTTGACGACACAGAGGTAGAGCAATGGACTACTGTACCATACTGCTATATATATACTGGTGGTCAGCAAAATTCTGCACTGTCCTCCTACTATATACTGCGCACAACTAAAATGCAGCACAGGTATGGATGGATAGTATACTTGACGACACAGAGGTAGAGCAATGGACTACTGTATCGTACTGCTATATTTATATACTGGTGGTCAGCAAAATTCTGCACTGTACTCCGACTATATTCTGCGCACAACTAAAATGCAGCACAGGTATGGATGGATAGTATACTTGACGACACTGAGGTAGAGCAATGGACTACTGTATCGTACTGCTATATTTATATACTGGTGGTCAGCAAAATTCTGCACTATCCTCCTACTATATACTGCGCACAACTTTAATGCAGCTCAGGTATGGAAGGATAGTATACTTGACAACACAGAGGTAGAGCAATGGACTACTGTACCGTACTGCTATATATATATATATATATATATATATATATACTGGTGGTCAGCAAAATTCTGCACTGTCCCACTATATACTGCGCACAACTAAAATGCAGCACAGGTATGGATGGATAGTGTGCTTGATGACACAGAGGTAGAGCAATGGACTACTGTACAGTGCTGCTATATATATACTGGTGGTCAGCAAAATTCTGCACTGTCCTCCTACTATATACTGCGCACAACTACAATGCAGCACAGGTATGGATAGATAGTATACATGACAACACAGAGGTAGAGCATTGGACTACTGTACCGTACTGCTATATATATATACTGGTGGTCAGCAAAATTCTGCACTGTCCCACTATATACTGCACACAACTAAAATGCAGCACAGGTATGGATGGATAGTGTACTTGACGACACAGGGGTAGAGCAATGGACTACTGTACCGTACTGCTATATATATATACTGGTGGTCAGCAAAATTCTGCACTGTCCCACTATATACTGCGCACAACTAAAATGCAGCACAGGTATGGATGGATAGTATGCTTGATGACACAGAGGTAGAGCAATGGACTACTGTACCGTACTGCTATATATATACTGGTGGTCAGCAAAATTCTGCACTGTACTCCGACTATATACTGCGCACAACTAAAATGCAGCACAGGTATGGATGGATAGTATACTTGACGACACTGAGGTAGAGCAATGGACTACTGTATCGTACTGCTATATATATATACTGGTGGTCAGCAAAATTCTGCACTGTCCTCCTACTATATACTGCGCACAACTTTAATGCAGCACAGGTATGGAAGGATAGTATACTTGATGACACAGAGGTAGAGCAATGGACTACTGTACCGTACTGCTGTATATATATATATACTGGTGGTCAGCAAAATTCTGCACTGTCCCACTATATACTGCGCACAACTAAAATGCAGCACAGGTATGGATGGATAGTGTACTTGATGACACAGAGGTAGAGCAATGGACTACTGTACAGTACTGCTATATATATACTGGTGGTCAGCAAAATTCTGCACTGTCCTCCTACTATATACTGCGCACAACTACAATGCAGCACAGGTATGGATGGATAGTATACTTGACAACACAGAGGTAGAGCATTGGACTACTTTACCGTACTGCTATATATATATATATATATATACTGGTGGTCAGCAAAATTCTGCACTGTCCCACTATATATTGCGCACAACTAAAATGCAGCACAGGTATGGATGGATAGTGTACTTGACGACACAGGGGTAGAGCAATGGACTACTGTACCATACTGCTATATATATATACTGGTGGTCAGCAAAATTCTGCACTGTCCCACTATATACTGCGCACAACTAAAATGCAGCACAGGTATGGATGGATAGTATACTTGATGACACAGAGGTAGAGCAATGGACTACTGTACCGTACTGCTATATATATACTGGTGGTCAGCAAAATTCTGCATTGTCCTCCTACTATTTACTGCGCACAACTAAAATTCAGCACAGGTATGGATGGATAGTATACTTGACGACACAGAGGTAGCGCAATGGACTACTGTATCGTACTGCTATATATATACTGGTGGTCAGCATAATTCTGCACTGTCCTCCTTCTATATACTGCGCACAACTACAATGCAGCACGGGTATGGATGGATAGTATATTTGACGACACAGAGGTGGAGCAATGGACTACTGTACCGTACTGCTATATATATACCGGTGGTCAGCAAAATTCTGCGCTGTCCTACTATATACTGCGCACAACTACAATACCGCACAGGTATGGATGGATAGTATACTTGACAACACAGAGGTAGAGCAATGGACTACTGTACCGTACTGCTATATATATACTGGTGGTCAGCAAAATTCAGCACTATCCTCCTACTATATACTGCGCACAACTAAAATGCAGCACAGGTATGGATGGATAGTATACTTGATGACACAGAGGTAGAGCAATGGACTACTGTACCGTACTGCTATATATATACTGGTGGTCAGCAAAATTCTGCACTGTCCTCCTACTATATACTGCGCACAACTACAATGCAGCACAGGTATGAATGGATAGTATACTTGACAACACAGAGGTAGAGCATTGGACTACTGTACCATACTGCTATATATATACTGGTGGTCAGCAAAATTCTGTACTGTCCTCCTACTATATACTGCGCACAACTAAAATTCAGCACAGGTATGGATGGATAGTATACTTGACGACACAGAGGTAGAGCAATGGACTACTGTATCGTACTGCTATATATATACTGGTGGTCAGCAGAATTCTGCACTGTCCTCCTTCTATATACTGCGCACAACTACAATGCAGCACAGGTATGGTTGGATAGTATACTTGACGACACAGAGGTGGAGCAATGGACTACTGTACCGTACTGCTATATATATACTGGTGGTCAGCAAAATTCTGCACTGTCCTACTATATACTGCGCACAACTACAATACAGCACAGGTATGGATGGATAGTATACTTGACGACACAGAGGTAGAGCAATGGACTACTATACAGTACTGCTATATATATACTGGTGGTCAGCAAAATTCTGCACTGTCCTCCTACTATATACTGTGCACAACTAAAATGCAGCACAGGTATGGATGGATAGTATACTTGAGGAAACAGAGGTAGAGCAATGGACTACTGTACCGTACTGCTATATATATATACTGGTGGTCAGCAAAATTCTGCACTGTCCTCCTACTATATACTGCGCACAACTAAAATGCAGCACAGGTATGGATGGATAGTATACTTGATGACACAGAGGTAGAGCAATGGACTACTGTACCGTACTGCTATATATATATACTGGTGGTCCGCAAAATTCTGCACTGTCCTCCTACTATACACTGCGCACAACTAAAATGCAGCACAGGTATGGATGGATAGTATACTTGATGACACAGCGGTGGAGCAGTGGACTACTGTACCGTTCTGCTATATATATACTGGTGGTCAGCAAAATTCTGCACTGTCCTCCTACTATATACTGCGCACAACTACAATGCAGCACAGGTATGGATGGAGAGTATACTTGACAACACAGAGGTAGAGCAATGGACTACTGTATCGTACTGCTATATATATACTGGTGGTCAGCAAAATTCTGCACTGTCCAACTATATACTGCGCACAACTAAAATGCAGCACAGGTATGGATGGATAGTATACTTGACGACACAGAGGTAGAGCAGTTGACTACTGTACCATATTGCTATATATATACTGGTGGTCAGCACAATTCTGCACTGTCCTCCTACTATATACTGCGCACAACTACAGTGCAGCACAGGTATGGATGGATAGTATACTTGATGACACAGAGGTAGAGCAATGGACTACTGTACCGTACTGCTATAAATATATATACTGGTGGTCAGCAAAATTCTGCACTGTCCTCCTACTATATACTGCGCACAACTAAAATGCAGCACAGGTATGGATGGATAGTATACTTGACAACACAGAGGTAGAGCAATGGACTACTATACAGTACTGCTATATAAATACTGGTGGTCAGCAAAATTCTGCACTGTCCTCCTACTATATACTGTGCACAACTAAAATGCAGCACAGGTATGGATGGATAGTATACTTGAGGAAACAGAGGTAGAGCAATGGACTACTGTACCGTACTGCTATATATATATACTGGTGGTCAGCAAAATTCTGCACTGTCCTCCTACTATATACTGCGCACAACTACAATGCAGCACAGGTATGGATGGATAGTATACTTGACAACACAGAGGTAGAGCATTGGACTACTGTACCGTACTGCTATATATATACTGGTGGTCAGCAAAATTCTGCACTGTCCTCCTACTATATACTGCGCACAACTACAATGCAGCACAGGTATGGATGGAGAGTATACTTGACAACACAGAGGTAGAGCAATGGACTACTGTATCGTACTGCTATATATATACTGGTGGTCAGCAAAATTCTGCACTGTCCTACTATATACTGCGCACAACTAAAATGCAGCACAGGTATGGATGGATAGTATACTTGACGACACTAAGGTAGAGCAATGGACTACTGTATCGTACTGCTATATATATATACTGGTGGTCAGCAAAATTCTGCACTGTCCTCCTACTATATACTGCGCACAACTAAAATGCAGCACAGGTATGGATGGATAGTATACTTGACGACACAGAGGTAGAGCAATGAACTACTGTACCGTACTGCTATATATATATACTGGTGGTCCGCAAAATTCTGCACTGTCCTCCTACTATATGCTGCGCACAACTAAAATGCAGCACAGGTATGGATGGATAGTATACTTGATGACACAGAGGTAGAGCAATGGACTACTGTACCGTACTGCTATGTATATACTGGTGGTCAGCAAAATTCTGCACTGTCCTCCTACTATATACTGCGCACAACTACAATGCAGCACAGGTATGAATGGATAGTATACTTGACAACACAGAGGTAGAGCATTGGACTACTGTACCGTACTGCTATATATATACTGGTGGTCAGCAAAATTCTGTACTGTCCTCCTACTATATACTGCGCACAACTAAAATGCAGCACAGGTATGGATGGATAGTATACTTGATGACACAGAGGTAGAGCAATGGAATACTGTACTGTACTGCTATATATATACTGGTGGTCAGCAAAATTCTGCACTGTCCTCCTACTATATACTGCGCACAACTACAATGCAGCACAGGTATGGATGGATAGTATGCTTGATGACAGAGGTAGAGCAATGGACTACTGTACCGTACTGCTATATATATACTTGTGGTCAGCAAAATTCTGCAATGTCCTCCTACTATATACTGCGCATAACTAAAATTCAGCACAGGTATGGATGGATAGTATACTTGACGACACAGAGGTAGAGCAATGGACTACTGTATCGTACTGCTATATATATACTGGTGGTCAGCAGAATTCTGCACTGTCCTCCTATATACTGCGCACAACTACAATGCAGCACAGGTATGGATGGATAGTATACTTGACGACACAGAGGTGGAGCAATGGACTACTGTACCGTACTGCTATATATATATACTGGTGGTCAGCAAAATTCTGCACTGTCCTACTATATACTGCGCACAACTACAATACAGCACAGGTATGGATGGATAGTATACTTGACGACACAGAGGTAGAGCAATGGACTACTATACAGTACTGCTATATATATACTGGTGGTCAGCAAAATTCTGCACTGTCCTCCTACTATATACTGTGCACAACTAAAATGCAGCACAGGTATGGATGGATAGTATACTTGAGGAAACAGAGGTAGAGCAATGGACTACTGTACCGTACTGCTATATATATATACTGGTGGTCAGCAAAATTCTGCACTGTCCTCCTACTATATACTGTGCACAACTACAATGCAGCACAGGTATGGATGGATAGTATACTTGACAACACAGAGGTAGAGCATTGGACTATTGTACCGTACTGCTATATATATACTGGTGGTCAGCAAAATTCTGCACTGTCCTCCTACTATATACTGCGCACAACTAAAATGCAGCACAGGTATGGATGGATAGTATACTTGACGACACAGAGGTAGAGCAATGGACTACTATACAGTACTGCTATATATATACTGGTGGTCAGCAAAATTCTGCACTGTCCTCCTACTATATACTGTGCACAACTAAAATGCAGCACAGGTATGGATGGATAGTATACTTGAGGAAACAGAGGTAGAGCAATGGACTACTGTATCGTACTGCTATATATATACTGGTGATCAGTAAAATTCTGCACTGTCCAACTATATACTGCGCACAACTAAAATGCAGCACAGGTATGGATGGATAGTATACTTGACGACACAGAGGTAGAGCAGTTGACTACTGTACCATATTGCTATATATATACTGGTGGTCAGCACAATTCTGCACTGTCCTCCTACTATATACTGCGCACAACTACAGTGCAGCACAGGTATGGATGGATAGTATACTTGATGACACAGAGGTAGAGCAATGGACTACTGTACCGTACTGCTATAAATATATATACTGGTGGTCAGCAAAATTCTGCACTGTCCTCCTACTATATACTGCGCACAACTAAAATGCAGCACAGGTATGGATGGATAGTATACTTGACAACACAGAGGTAGAGCAATGGACTACTATACAGTACTGCTATATAAATACTGGTGGTCAGCAAAATTCTGCACTGTCCTCCTACTATATACTGTGCACAACTAAAATGCAGCACAGGTATGGATGGATAGTATACTTGAGGAAACAGAGGTAGAGCAATGGACTACTGTACCGTACTGCTATATATATATACTGGTGGTCAGCAAAATTCTGCACTGTCCTCCTACTATATACTGCGCACAACTACAATGCAGCACAGGCATGGATGGATAGTATACTTGACAACACAGAGGTAGAGCATTGGACTACTGTACCGTACTGCTATATATATACTGGTGGTCAGCAAAATTCTGCACTGTCCTCCTACTATATACTGCGCACAACTACAATGCAGCACAGGTATGGATGGATAGTATACTTGACGACACAGAGGTAGAGCAGTTGACTACTGTACCATACTGCTATATATATACTGGTGGTCAGCACAATTCTGCACTGTCCTCCTACTATATACTGCGCACAACTAATATGCAGCACAGGTATGGATGGATAGTATACTTGATGACACAGAGGTAGAGCAATGGACTACTGTACCGTACTGCTATATATATATATATACTGGTGGTCAGCAAAATTCTACACTGTCCTCCTACTATATACTGCGCACAACTAAAATGCAGCACAGGTATGGATGGATAGTATACTTGACGACACAGAGGTAGAGCAATGGACTACTGTACCGTACTGCTATATATATACTTGTGGTCAGCAAAATTCTGCACTGTCCTCCTACTATATACTGCGCACAACTAAAATGCAGCACAGGTATGGATGGATAGTGTACTTGACGACAGAGAGGTAGAGCAATGGACTACTGTACCATACTGCTATATATATACTGGTGGTCAGCAAAATTCTGCACTGTCCTCCTACTATATACTGCGCACAACTAAAATGCAGCACAGGTATGGATGGATAGTATACTTGACGACACAGAGGTAGAGCAATGGACTACTGTACCGTACTGCTATATATATACTGGTGGTCAGCAAAATTCTGCACTGTACTCCGACTATATTCTGCGCACAACTAAAATGCAGCACAGGTATGGATGGATAGTATACTTGACGACACTGAGGTAGAGCAATGGACTACTGTATCGTACTGCTATATTTATATACTGGTGGTCAGCAAAATTCTGCACTGTCCTCCTACTATATACTGCGCACAACTTTAATGCAGCACAGGTATGGAAGGATAGTATACTTGACAACACAGAGGTAGAGCAATGGACTACTGTACCGTACTGCTATATATATATATATATATATATATACTGGTGGTCAGCAAAATTCTGCACTGTCCCACTATATACTGCGCACAACTAAAATGCAGCACAGGTATGGATGGATAGTGTGCTTGATGACACAGAGGTAGAGCAATGGACTACTGTACAGTGCTGCTATATATATACTGGTGGTCAGCAAAATTCTGCACTGTCCTCCTACTATATACTGCGCACAACTACAATGCAGCACAGGTATGGATAGATAGTATACATGACAACACAGAGGTAGAGCATTGGACTACTGTACCGTACTGCTATATATATATACTGGTGGTCAGCAAAATTCTGCACTGTCCCACTATATACTGCACACAACTAAAATGCAGCACAGGTATGGATGGATAGTGTACTTGACGACACAGGGGTAGAGCAATGGACTACTGTACCGTACTGCTATATATATATACTGGTGGTCAGCAAAATTCTGCACTGTCCCACTATATACTGCGCACAACTAAAATGCAGCACAGGTATGGATGGATAGTATGCTTGATGACACAGAGGTAGAGCAATGGACTACTGTACCGTACTGCTATATATATACTGGTGGTCAGCAAAATTCTGCACTGTACTCCGACTATATACTGCGCACAACTAAAATGCAGCACAGGTATGGATGGATAGTATACTTGACGACACTGAGGTAGAGCAATGGACTACTGTATCGTACTGCTATATATATATACTGGTGGTCAGCAAAATTCTGCACTGTCCTCCTACTATATACTGCGCACAACTTTAATGCAGCACAGGTATGGAAGGATAGTATACTTGATGACACAGAGGTAGAGCAATGGAATACTGTACCGTACTGCTGTATATATATATACTGGTGGTCAGCAAAATTCTGCACTGTCCCACTATATACTGCGCACAACTAAAATGCAGCACAGGTATGGATGGATAGTGTACTTGATGACACAGAGGTAGAGCAATGGACTACTGTACAGTACTGCTATATATATACTGGTGGTCAGCAAAATTCTGCACTGTCCTCCTACTATATACTGCGCACAACTACAATGCAGCACAGGTATGGATGGATAGTATACTTGACAACACAGAGGTAGAGCATTGGACTACTTTACCGTACTGCTATATATATATATATATATACTGGTGGTCAGCAAAATTCTGCACTGTCCCACTATATATTGCGCACAACTAAAATGCAGCACAGGTATGGATGGATAGTGTACTTGACGACACAGGGGTAGAGCAATGGACTACTGTACCATACTGCTATATATATATACTGGTGGTAAGCAAAATTCTGCACTGTCCCACTATATACTGCGCACAACTAAAATGCAGCACAGGTATGGATGGATAGTATACTTGATGACACAGAGGTAGAGCAATGGACTACTGTACCGTACTGCTATATATATACTGGTGGTCAGCAAAATTCTGCATTGTCCTCCTACTATTTACTGCGCACAACTAAAATTCAGCACAGGTATGGATGGATAGTATACTTGACGACACAGAGGTAGCGCAATGGACTACTGTATCGTACTGCTATATATATACTGGTGGTCAGCAGAATTCTGCACTGTCCTCCTTCTATATACTGCGCACAACTACAATGCAGCACGGGTATGGATGGATAGTATATTTGACGACACAGAGGTGGAGCAATGGACTACTGTACCGTACTGCTATATATATACCGGTGGTCAGCAAAATTCTGCGCTGTCCTACTATATACTGCGCACAACTACAATACCGCACAGGTATGGATGGATAGTATACTTGACAACACAGAGGTAGAGCAATGGACTACTGTACCGTACTGCTATATATATACTGGTGGTCAGCAAAATTCAGCACTATCCTCCTACTATATACTGCGCACAACTAAAATGCAGCACAGGTATGGATGGATAGTATACTTGATGACACAGAGGTAGAGCAATGGACTACTGTACCGTACTGCTATATATATACTGGTGGTCAGCAAAATTCTGCACTGTCCTCCTACTATATACTGCGCACAACTACAATGCAGCACAGGTATGAATGGATAGTATACTTGACAACACAGAGGTAGAGCATTGGACTACTGTACCATACTGCTATATATATACTGGTGGTCAGCAAAATTCTGTACTGTCCTCCTACTATATACTGCGCACAACTAAAATTCAGCACAGGTATGGATGGATAGTATACTTGACGACACAGAGGTAGAGCAATGGACTACTGTATCGTACTGCTATATATATACTGGTGGTCAGCAGAATTCTGCACTGTCCTCCTTCTATATACTGCGCACAACTACAATGCAGCACAGGTATGGTTGGATAGTATACTTGACGACACAGAGGTGGAGCAATGGACTACTGTACCGTACTGCTATATATATACTGGTGGTCAGCAAAATTCTGCACTGTCCTACTATATACTGCGCACAACTACAATACAGCACAGGTATGGATGGATAGTATACTTGACGACACAGAGGTAGAGCAATGGACTACTATACAGTACTGCTATATATATACTGGTGGTCAGCAAATTTCTGCACTGTCCTCCTACTATATACTGTGCACAACTAAAATGCAGCACAGGTATGGATGGATAGTATACTTGAGGAAACAGAGGTAGAGCAATGGACTACTGTACCGTACTGCTATATATATATACTGGTGGTCAGCAAAATTCTGCACTGTCCTCCTACTATATACTGCGCACAACTAAAATGCAGCACAGGTATGGATGGATAGTATACTTGATGACACAGAGGTAGAGCAATGGACTACTGTACTGTACTGCTGTATATATACTGGTGGTCAGCAAAATTCTGCACTGTCCTCCTACTATATACTGCGCACAACTAAAATGCAGCACATGTATGGATGGATAGTATACTTGACGACATAGAGGTAGAGCAATGAACTACTGTACCGTACTGATATATATACTGGTGGTCAGCAAAATTCTGCACTGTCCTCCTACTATATACTGCGCACAACTACAATGCAGCACAGGTATGGATGGATAGTATACATGACAACACAGAGGTAGAGCATTGGACTACTGTACCGTACTGCTATATATATATACTGGTGGTCAGCAAAATTCTGCACTGTCCCACTATATACTGCACACAACTAAAATGCAGCACAGGTATGGATGGATAGTGTACTTGACGACACAGGGGTAGAGCAATGGACTACTGTACCGTACTGCTATATATATATACTGGTGGTCAGCAAAATTCTGCACTGTCCCACTATATACTGCGCACAACTAAAATGCAGCACAGGTATGGATGGATAGTATACTTGATGACACAGAGGTAGAGCAATGGACTACTGTACCGTACTGCTATATATATACACTGGTGGTCAGCAAAATTCTGCACTGTCCTCCTACTATATACTGCGCACAACTAAAATGCAGCACAGGTATGGATGGATAGTATACTTGACGACACTGAGGTAGAGCAATGGACTACTGTATCGTACTGCTATATATATATACTGGTGGTCAGCAAAATTCTGCACTGTCCCACTATATACTGCGCACAACTAAAATGCAGCACAGGTATGGATGGATAGTATATTTGATGACACAGAGGTAGAGCAATGGACTACTGTACCGTACTGCTATATATATACTGGTGGTCAGCAAAATTCTGCACTGTACTCCGACTATATACTGCGCACAACTAAAATGCAGCACAGGTATGGATGGATAGTATACTTGACGACACTGAGGTAGAGCAATGGACTACTGTATCGTACTGCTATATATATATACTGGTGGTCAGCAAAATTCTGCACTGTCCTCCTACTATATACTGCGCACAACTTTAATGCAGCACAGGTATGGAAGGATAGTATACTTGACGACACAGAGGTAGAGCAATGGACTACTGTACCGTACTGCTATATATATATATATACTGGTGGTCAGCAAAATTCTGCACTGTCCCACTATATACTGCGCACAACTAAAATGCAGCACAGGTATGGATGGATAGTGTACTTGATGACACAGAGGTAGAGCAATGGACTACTGTACCATACTGCTATATACATACTGGTGGTCAGCAAAATTCTGCACTGTCCTCCTACTATATACTGTGCACAACTAAAATGCAGCACAGGTATGGATGGATAGTATACTTGACGACACAGAGGTAGAGCAATGGACTACTGTACAGTACTGCTATATATATACTGGTGGTCAGCAAAATTCTGCACTGTCCTCCTACTATATACTGCGCACAACTACAATGCAGCACAGGTATGGATGGATAGTATACTTGACAACACAGAGGTAGAGCATTGGACTACTTTACCGTACTGCTATATATATATACTGGTCGTCAGCAAAATTCTGCACTGTCCCACTATATACTGCGCACAACTAAAATGCAGCACAGGTATGGATGGATAGTGTACTTGACGACACAGGGGTAGAGCAATGGACTACTGTACTATACTGCTATATATATATACTGGTGGTCAGCAAAATTCTGCACTGTCCCACTATATACTGCGCACAACTAAAATGCAGCACAGGTATGGATGGATAGTATACTTGATGACACAGAGGTAGAGCAATGGACTACTGTACCGTACTGCTATATATATACTGGTGGTCAGCAAAATTCTGCATTGTCCTCCTACTATATACTGCGCACAACTAAAATTCAGCACAGGTATGGATGGATAGTATACTTGACGACACAGAGGTAGAGCAATGGACTACTGTATCGTACTGCTATATATATACTGGTGGTCAGCAGAATTCTGCACTGTCCTCCTTCTATATACTGCGCACAACTACAATGCAGCACGGGTATGGATGGATAGTATATTTGACGACACAGAGGTGGAGCAATGGACTACTGTACCGTACTGCTATATATATACTGGTGGTCTGCAAAATTCTGCGCTGTCCTACTATATACTGCGCACAACTACAATACCGCACAGGTATGCATGGATAGTATACTTGACGACACAGAGGTAGAGCAATGGACTACTGTACCGTACTGCTATATATATACTGGTGGTCAGCAAAATTCTGCACTGTCCTCCTACTATATACTGCGCACAACTAAAATGCAGCACAGGTATGGATGGATAGTATACTTGATGACACAGAGGTGGAGCAGTGGACTACTGTACAGTACTGCTATATATATACTGGTGTTTAGAAAAATTCTGCACTGTCCTCCTACTATATACTGCGCACAACTAAAATGCAGCACAGGTATGGATGGATAGTATATTTGACGACACAGAGGTAGAGCAATGGACTACTGTACAGTACTGCTATATATATACTGGTGGTCAGCAAAATTCTGCACTGTCCTCCTACTATATACTGCGCACAACTACAATGCAGCACAGGTATGGATGGATAGTATACATGACAACACAGAGGTAGAGCATTGGACTACTGTACCGTACTGCTATATATATATACTGGTGGTCAGCAAAATTCTGCACTGTCCCACTATATACTGCACACAACTAAAATGCAGCACAGGTATGGATGGATAGTGTACTTGACGACACAGGGGTAGAGCAATGGACTACTGTACCGTACTGCTATATATATATACTGGTGGTCAGCAAAATTCTGCACTGTCCCACTATATACTGCGCACAACTAAAATGCAGCACAGGTATGGATGGATAGTATACTTGATGACACAGAGGTAGAGCAATGGACTACTGTACCGTATTGCTATATATATACTGGTGGTCAGCAAAATTCTGCACTGTACTCCGACTATATACTGCGCACAACTAAAATGCAGCACAGGTATGGATGGATAGTATACTTGACGACACTGAGGTAGAGCAATGGACTACTGTATCGTACTGCTATATATATATACTGGTGGTCAGCAAAATTCTGCACTGTCCTCCTACTATATACTGTGCACAACTTTAATGCAGCACAGGTATGGAAGGATAGAATACTTGACGACACAGAGGTAGAGCAATGGACTACTGTACCGTACTGCTATATATATATATATATATACTGGAGGTCAGCAAAATTCTGCACTGTCCCACTATATACTGCGCACAACTAAAATGCAGCACAGGTATGGATGGATAGTGTACTTGATGACACAGAGGTAGAGCAATGGACTACTGTACCATACTGCTATATACATACTGGTGGTCAGCAAAATTCTGCACTGTCCTCCTACTATATACTGTGCACAACTAAAATGCAGCACAGGTATGGATGGATAGTATACTTGACAACACAGAGGTAGAGCATTGGACTACTTTACCGTACTGCTATATATATATACTGGTGGTCAGCAAAATTCTGCACTGTCTCACTATATACTGCGCACAACTAAAATGCAGCACAGGTATGGATGGATAGTGTACTTGACGACACAGGGGTAGAGCAATGGACTACTGTACCATACTGCTATATATATACTGGTGGTCAGCAAAATTCTGCACTGTCCCACTATATACTGCGCACAACTAAAATGCAGCACAGGTATGGATGGATAGTATACTTGATGACACAGAGGTAGAGCAATGGACTACTGTACCGTACTGCTATATATATACTGGTGGTCAGCAAAATTCTGCATTGTCCTCCTACTATATACTGCGCACAACTAAAATTCAGCACAGGTATGGATGGATAGTACACTTGACGACACAGAGGTAGAGCAATGGACTACTGTATCGTACTGCTATATATATACTGGTGGTCAGCAGAATTCTGCACTGTCCTCCTTCTATATACTGCGCACAACTACAATGCAGCACGGGTATGGATGGATAGTATATTTGACGACACAGAGGTGGAGCAATGGACTACTGTACCGTACTGCTATATATATATACTGGTGGTCAGCAAAATTCTGCGCTGTCCTACTATATACTGCGCACAACTAAAATGCAGCACAGGTATGGATGGATAGTATACTTGATGACACAGAGGTAGAGCAATGGACTACTGTACCGTACTGCTATATATATACTGGTGGTCAGCAAAATTCTGCATTGTCCTCCTACTATATACTGCGCACAACTAAAATTCAGCACAGGTATGGATGGATAGTATACTTGACGACACAGAGGTAGAGCAATGGACTACTGTATCGTACTGCTATATATATACTGGTGGTCAGCAGAATTCTGCACTGTCCTCCTTCTATATACTGCGCACAACTACAATGCAGCACGGGTATGGATGGATAGTATATTTGACGACACAGAGGTGGAGCAATGGACTACTGTACCGTACTGCTATATATATACTGGTGGTCAGCAAAATTCTGCGCTGTCCTACTAAATACTGCGCACAACTACAATACCGCACAGGTATGCATGGATAGTATACTTGACGACACAGAGGTAGAGCAATGGACTACTGTACCGTACTGCTATATATATACTGGTGGTCAGCAAAATTCTGCACTGTCCTCCTACTATATACTGCGCACAACTAAAATGCAGCACAGGTATGGATGGATAGTATACTTGATGACACAGAGGTGGAGCAGTGGACTACTGTACAGTACTGCTATATATATACTGGTGTTTAGAAAAATTCTGCACTGTCCTCCTACTATATACTGCGCACAACTAAAATGCAGCACAGGTATGGATGGATAGTATACTTGACGACACAGAGGTAGAGCAATGGACTACTGTACAGTACTGCTATATATATACTGGTGGTCAGCAAAATTCTGCACTGTCCTCCTACTATATACTGCGCACAACTACAATGCAGCACAGGTATGGATGGATAGTATACATGACAACACAGAGGTAGAGCATTGGACTACTGTACCGTACTGCTATATATATATACTGGTGGTCAGCAAAATTCTGCACTGTCCCACTATATACTGCACACAACTAAAATGCAGCACAGGTATGGATGGATAGTGTACTTGACGACACAGGGGTAGAGCAATGGACTACTGTACCGTACTGCTATATATATATACTGGTGGTCAGCAAAATTCTGCACTGTCCCACTATATACTGCGCACAACTAAAATGCAGCACAGGTATGGATGGATAGTATACTTGATGACACAGAGGTAGAGCAATGGACTACTGTACCGTATTGCTATATATATACTGGTGGTCAGCAAAATTCTGCACTGTACTCCGACTATATACTGCGCACAACTAAAATGCAGCACAGGTATGGATGGATAGTATACTTGACGACACTGAGGTAGAGCAATGGACTACTGTATCGTACTGCTATATATATATACTGGTGGTCAGCAAAATTCTGCACTGTCCTCCTACTATATACTGCGCACAACTTTAATGCAGCACAGGTATGGAAGGATAGAATACTTGACGACACAGAGGTAGAGCAATGGACTACTGTACCGTACTGCTATATATATATATATATACTGGAGGTCAGCAAAATTCTGCACTGTCCCACTATATAATGCGCACAACTAAAATGCAGCACAGGTATGGATGGATAGTGTACTTGATGACACAGAGGTAGAGCAATGGACTACTGTACCATACTGCTATATACATACTGGTGGTCAGCAAAATTCTGCACTGTCCTCCTACTATATACTGTGCACAACTAAAATGCAGCACAGGTATGGATGGATAGTATACTTGACAACACAGAGGTAGAGCATTGGACTACTTTACCGTACTGCTATATATATATACTGGTGGTCAGCAAAATTCTGCACTGTCCCACTATATACTGCGCACAACTAAAATGCAGCACAGGTATGGATGGATAGTGTACTTGACGACACAGGGGTAGAGCAATGGACTACTGTACCATACTGCTATATATATACTGGTGGTCAGCAAAATTCTGCACTGTCCCACTATATACTGCGCACAACTAAAATGCAGCACAGGTATGGATGGATAGTATACTTGATGACACAGAGGTAGAGCAATGGACTACTGTACCGTACTGCTATATATATACTGGTGGTCAGCAAAATTCTGCATTGTCCTCCTACTATATACTGCGCACAACTAAAATTCAGCACAGGTATGGATGGATAGTACACTTGACGACACAGAGGTAGAGCAATGGACTACTGTATCGTACTGCTATATATATACTGGTGGTCAGCAGAATTCTGCACTGTCCTCCTTCTATATACTGCGCACAACTACAATGCAGCACGGGTATTGATGGATAGTATATTTGACGACACAGAGGTGGAGCAATGGACTACTGTACCGTACTGCTATATATATATACTGGTGGTCAGCAAAATTCTGCGCTGTCCTACTATATACTGCGCACAACTACAATACCGCACAGGTATGGATGGATAGTATACTTGACGACACAGAGGTAGAGCAATGGACTACTGTACCGTACTGCTATATATATACTGGTGGTCAGCAAAATTCTGCACTATCCTCCTACTATATACTGCGCACAACTAAAATGCAGCACAGGTATGGATGGATAGTATACTTGATGACACAGAGGTGGAGCAGTGGACTACTGTACAGTACTGCTATATATATACTGGTGGTCAGCAAAATTCTGCACTGTCCTCCTACTATATTCTGCGCACAACTACAATGCAGCACAGGTATGGATGGATAGTATACTTGACGACACAGAGGTAGAGCAATGGACTACTGTATCGTACTGCTATATATATACTGGTGGTCAGCAAAATTCTGCACTGTCCTCCTACTATATACTGCGCATAACTAAAATGAAGCACAGGTATGGATGGATAGTATACTTGACGACACAGAGGTAGAGCAATTGACTACTGTACCATACTGCTATATATATACTGGTGGTCAGCACAATTCTGCACTGTCCTCCTACTATATACTGCGCACAACTACAATGCAGCACAGGTATGGATGGATAGTATACTTGATGACACAGAGGTAGAGCAATGGACTACTGTACCGTACTGCTATATATATATATATACTGGTGGTCAGCAAAATTCTGCACTGTCCTCCTACTATATACTGCGCACAACTAAAATGCAGCACAGGTATGGATGGATAGTATACTTGACGACACAGAGGTAGAGCAATGGACTACTGTACCGTACTGCTATATATATACTGGTGGTCAGCAAAATTCTGCACTGTCCTCCTACTATATACTGCGCACAACTAAAATGCAGCACAGGTATGGATGGATAGTGTACTCGACGACACAGAGGTAGAGCAATGGACTACTGTACCGTACTGCTATATATATACTGGTGGTCAGCACAAATCTGCACTGTCCTCCTACAATATACTGCGCACAACCACAATGCCGCACAGGTATGGATGGATAGTGTACTCGACGACACAGAGGTAGAGCAATGGACTACTGTACCGTACTGCTATATATATACTGGTGGTCAGCAAAATTCTGCACTGTCCTCCTACTATATACTACAATGCAGCACAGATATGGAGCGTTTTTCAGGCAGAGAACATAGATATTTTAAGCACACTGAGCACAGATATTTGCAGCACACTGAGCACATATATTTGCAGCATACTGAACACAGAAACTGAGAGAACGCAGCCAAGTTCTCTCGCTATCATCTCCAATGCATGAGTGAAAATGGCGGCGACGCCCGGCTCCTTATATAGAATACGAATCTCGCAAGAATCTGACTGCAGGATGGTGACGTACGGGCGCGCTCCTGTTAACCGAGCAAGGCGGGAAGATCCAAGGCTGCCTCGGAACCATGTAAAATAGGTGAAGTTCGGGGGGGTTCGGATCCTGAGGAACCGAACCCGCTCATCTCTAATAAAAGCACACAGTAAACACACATTTGAGAGATAAAACATTATTCCCAATAAGCATTCAACATGCGCACAGCAGTTGGGAAGAAGCTATTCCGTAGGCGATTTGTGTATACCTTCGCTGATCTGAGACGCTTTTCAGAGGGCAATTTAGTAAAGAGATAAGCAGACGGATGGCTAGAATCAGACATTATACACCTTCAGTAGCTCGATTTGTCAGTCTTGCTGCAAAGAGATCTTTAACAGTCTGCAGCTGGACCCCAATAATTTTGCTAGCTAAGCGAACCAAGCGCTCAATCTCCCCCTGCTCACAGGCAGTACAGTTTCCATACCAAACTATAATTCCATAGGTTAAAACACTCTCAATTGCACATCTGTAAAAATGTATTAACGTACCAACGCCCACACCTTCAACCTTAAGACGGCGAAAGAAAAATAAGCGTTGGTGTATCTTTTTAACTATTTCCTGAGTATTAACCACCAACGATAAACTGGAGGAAACATACCTAAAAATTTAAAGGACAGAACAGTCTCAATATTTAACCCATTTATGGATACTGGGAGTAGAGAACAATCAGTACTACACCTACAATCCAACACCAATTCCTTGGTTTTGTCCACATTTATCAAAAGGTGATTAACCTCACTCCAAGTCACCAAATTCGCAATTTCCCTACGATAACTCGCCTCATTCTCACCAGATATTAATCCAATTACTGCAATATCATCCACAAATTTGATAATTTGCGCACAATGAGAGGAAGACACACAGTCGTTGGTGAATATTTACATTCATTGTCTATACAGTAGTGTGACAAAGACAGCACAAATCTAAAATCAGTTTAGAACTGCTGTTGCTGGAGGCAGGGCTGCTACTAGAAATGATGGGGCCCGGGACTTACCCTCATAAGGCAGGGCCCCCCTCCCCACAGTCCGATCCGACCCACCGTCCGATCCTCCCCCTTCCCTACATTCCCCAAACTACCTTTTGAGGGGAACCAGGTTAGCTGCCTGCCTGCGCATCGGCAGGTAGCCACGGAGAGCCGCGGTCATATTCTTCATGCAGGCAGCCGCGGAGAGAGAGCCATGGTCATATTTTTCATGCAGAGACGGCCGTGAGCCAATCGGAGCTCATGGACCGCCAGCCAATCAGGAGCTGCCATTCCGTGAGCTCCAATTGGCTCACGGCTGGCTCTGTATGAAGAATATGACCACTGGCCGTGGCTCAGCCTCTGCCTCTGTTCTTCCGTGGCTGCCTGCCGATGCACAGGCAGGCAGCTGACCTGGTTCCATGATCCACCCAACAACCACCCGGGCCCCATCTCACCCCGGGCCCGGGACTGGAGTACCCGCCGTCCCCCCTTGATGGCGGCCCTGGCTGGAGGGAATCCAGGCCAGGTGTTGCTGTTAGCCAGGGTTGAGAAACAGCTAATTGCAGGCACCTGTCAGTTTGTGCTAAAAGGCTTTCAGACACAAGAAGCATTGCTCCTGATGTTTCCCCCCTGTACCTTGTTAAAACCCTTGGTATATTTGAAAGTTTCTATTCTGTCTCCCTTCCCTTCTCTACTCCAAATTATACAGTACATTATAAGATCTTTTAGTCTTTCTGGGTAAGTTTTGTGATGTAGGCCATGCACTGTTTTAGTTGTCCTTCTTTGTACTCTCTCTAATGTATTTATATCATTCCGGAGATATGGGCCCTCATTCTGAGTTGTTCGCTCGCTAGCTGCTTTTAGCAGCCGTGCAAACGCTAGGCCGCCGCCCTCTGGGAGTGTATCTTAGCTTAGCAGAAGTGCGAACGAAAGGATCACAGCGCTGCTACAAAAAAAAATTGTGCAGTTTCAGAGTAGCTGCAGACCTGCTCCTACCTTGCGATCACTTCAGGCTATTTAGTTTCTGTTTTGACGTCACAAACACGCCCTGCGTTCGGCCAGCCACTCCCCCGTTTCCCCAGCCACTCCTGAGTTTTTATCTGGCACGCCTGCGTTTTTACACACACTCCCCGAAAACGGTCAGTTACCACCCAGACACACCCACTTCCTGTCAATCACTCAACGATCAGCAGTGCGACTGAAAAGCGTAGCTAGACCTTGTGTGAAACTGCATCGGCTTTTGTGAAAGTACGTCGCGTGTGCGCACTGCGCATCATACGCATGCGCAGAAGTGCTGATTTTTTGCCTGATCGCTGCGCTGCGAACAACGGCAGCAAGCGATCAACTCGGAATAAGGGCCATGGTCTCCAGAACTGGACACAGTATTCATGATAAGGCCATACCAATGACCTATATAGTTTCATTATTACTTCTTTTTTCTTCTACTGATTCCTCTCCCTATGCATTCAAGCATCTGACTTGGCTTTTTCATTGCTTTGTTGCATTGTTTCCCTGCATTTAAGTCACTTGAAATAGTGACTCATAAATCCCTTTCCTCCTCAGTAGTTTTGATTATAGTACCCTTGATGCTATATTTAGCCTTTGGGTTTTTGAGACACAAGTGCATGATTTAGCATTTTTAGCATTAAACTGTAGTTGCATCTTTCTTGATCATTTCTCAAGTCTACCTAGAACATCAGTCATTTGTTTTACACCTTGTGTATCTACCGTGTTGCATATCTTTGTGTCATCTGCAAAAAGGCATACTTTCCCCTGCAGTATCACCAACAGAGATATTAAAGAGCACTGGTTCAAGTGCAGATTCCTGGGGTACTAAAGTGGTAGCATTTTCCTCCAAAGAATACACTCCAGTTACTACAACTGTCTGTTTCCTGTCCTGCAGCCAGGTTATCATCCATTTAACTTTTTTTTAAAATCCAGCCCAACTTTTGAGTTTATTTAGCAGTCTGTGATGCTGGACTGTGTGAATTGCCTTACTAAAGTCTAGATATGCAACATCTAGGGCACCCAGTTAATCTATTATTTAAGTCACTGAGTTAAAAAAAAGTAAATAAGATTTGTTTGGGATGATCTGCAACTAGTAAATCCATGCTCTTTGGGATCCTGTAAGTTGTTTTATTTAAGATATTCTACAACTCTTTATTTTAATAGTGTTTCTATTACTTTGCCTACTACTGATGCAAGGCTTACTGTTTTGTAGTTACTAGCTGTTATGAGCCACGGCTGTGGCTCATTTCCATTTTTGCATTTTGGTTATGTATTTTATGTTATATTTCTGTTCATGTTCCCCGTGGGTGTCATGGGGTGCTCGGAGCTCACCCTTAAGGAGGGGATACTGTTATGAACCACAGGTAGTGGTTCATTCCTATTTTATGTTTATAAAGTTGTCTTGCATGCCAGGATTTCCTGTTGCTCTGTTTTAGAATACTCTTGTCTGCTGCCGCTGGTGAGTCTGTGTAATTGCAGCTTATTCCCATGTGTTCAGCCTCACCTGGCTGCTAATTGCATCTTGTCAGTTTGGAGTCATGCAACAGGGCAGCTGTATGAGATTATTAATTAGGCCTCTCTGTTATATGCTGGCTGACTGCAATTCACAGATGCTGGTGATATTTCTGGGTGTCCAGTCTTCTTGAGTTCTGAGCTTGGTTCCTGCTAGTTCCTGAGCTTCCTGTGTCGATTCCTGTGTCAGTCCCTGTGTCGATTCCTATGTCTGATCCCGTGTCCTGCCGTGAGGCGTTCCTGTCCTGAGGTCCAGTGCCTTTGCCTGTGCCTGGTCAAGTTTCTGGCTTCTTGGTGTCCACCGGTCTTTCGTTTGGGATTCTGCCTGTCCTCCATTTCTAAGAGTCTGTGTCAGCAGCATTGGGAGTTCCTGTCCGTTTGCCAGTATTCGTACCGGTTCCGTGAGTAGCGGCTCTGCCGCATCCGTCGGCCTAGGCCGCTGTATTCCATTATTATTTCTGTCACTGGTGTTTTGCAGAGGGTTCTGCTTATGCTGTCACCGCCGGTACACAAAAGTATTGTGTGGGCGTGTGGTCAGCATTTCCTTTGTTGTTCTTTTCCTTTGGCGGCAAACCGCACATACATTTAGTTTTAGGCTAGTTAGTAGCCCCTGGCTTTTGGTTGTTTCAGTAAGAGGGCCCCTTGTTATCACCCTGTCTCGGTACACTCTTTGTCTCTCATTAAGACCTGAGGGGGCATCGAAGTTGGGCAGACGTAATCCGCCCTTCAAACGCGGCTGCCATGGGCTCAAGCAACCATAGTCTCGCAAGAGTGTACTGACAGCACGGGCGAGACAACGGAGATAGGGCGCCAGGGGCTATTCCCTTTCCATTCCCCTTTCCCAGCATTACGTTCCAGTGCTCCGGTCCTTGCAATAAGATCTCCTCAGACCAGAGTGCTGGAATCATAACACTAGCTTCTTCCTTGATTCCACTTTTGTGCAATGGTACTACATTCGCTCTTTTCAGTTGACTGGATTGCACCCGTAGCTAGTGTCTGGTTGAATAACTCTGTTAGTGGTGCTACCTGCACACCATAAGCTCTTTTAGTACCCTTGGATGTATACCATCTGGCCCTATTGATTTATCCATTTTCAGGTTTTGGAGTTCTGAAAGGACCTTCTACTCTGTAAATGTACTTTCATCTACCTTATTTTTATGAATGTTCTTGCAACTTAACTGGCCACTTCCCCTCTCCTTCTGAAGTATATACTGAGCAAAAATAATTATTTAGATGGTCTGCTATTGCCTTGTCTTCCTCAACCAAACTCTTTCTCTCTCTCTGACTTTCTCTGATTTTCTCCTTTCACATAT
The DNA here is from genome assembly GCF_028390025.1 of Pseudophryne corroboree. Taxonomy (NCBI): domain Eukaryota; kingdom Metazoa; phylum Chordata; class Amphibia; order Anura; family Myobatrachidae; genus Pseudophryne; species Pseudophryne corroboree. Next base: position 440,501,080 of record NC_086447.1, read on the forward strand.
ATACTTTAAAAAGGTTTTGCCCCATTTATCTACTGACCAGACCATTTTCCTCTCAGCTTCTGCCTTTGCACACCTGATCACCTTCTTAGCCTCCTTCCATCTGGCAGGAAACACCACTTTGTCATTATTATTTAGAGTCTGCTTCCTTTCCTAAAAGCTGTCTTTTTTGCTTTCACACTAGTTGATGCCTCTTTTGTAAACCACACTAGTTTCCTTTTTACTGGTGCTTTACTTAACCCTTTTGATTCAAAGGTCTGTTATTTTTAATAGTGCACATTTCAGTTTATACAACCTCTCCTGCACTCCTTTCAGGTTCCCCAAATCTGCTCATGAATCGCTTAAACGTCTCCCCATTTTTGCAGTCAGCCTTCCTAAAATCCAGCACCTACATTGTTGTGTAGCATGAGTTGGTCCCTATCTTTATACTTAACCGTACTGTTTGATAGTCACTGGGTCCTAGGCTCTCAACCACATATATCACTGATATCCTGTCACCATTTGTGAGTTTTACATCTAATATTGCATCTTTGCGAGTGGGCTCCCTCACCAATTGCTTGATGGATACTCCATGTAAGGAATTTAGAAATTTGGCACTTGTAGTTGAACTTGCATTATGCTCAAATTTTGAAAAGAACTGTGTGGCTGGATCCTAGTCCCAGATCAGCGTCCCTTGCTTCCCCATGTGGCACCATATTTAAATATATGTTCAGTGCTAGGTGCCCTATATTAAATGTATTAGCATTGCTTAGCACCGAGTATTTAAAAATGTTAATTTTTAATGTTTTGATATGCTGTGGTCCTGGACCCTATGACTGCAGTAATATAGTGTACTAAGAACTTCTGCAGCTAGGATGCAGTCCCAGTCTGCAAGGCTGCATTCTGACCACTGGTAACCGAGAGCTACTCTCCCAGTGCCTCAAGGAGGCAGAGAGCCATTACAGCCAGAACAAGTGTCCTGGGCTTTAGGGGGCTATGAGTGCTGCACACTGGGGGACTGGGCAAGCTACCTTCCCACAACCCCAGCACAGAGTGAGTAACAGGCAGTTACTAAAGATAATAGTGAATCCCCTATTGGCCCAGGTCCTGTCTGACCCCAAACAAGTCTGTGATTGCTTGGCATAGGCAGTGAGGTACATCCAGTCACAGATATTTGTGGAATAGTGGTGGGATAATCCCAGGCATATTTTCAGTCACCAGATTGAATAAATCAAGTTATTAAGGAGAGAAATAGCTTAATTTTAGGAGAATGCGCAGGATGGCTGACTAGAGCAGAGTTTCCAAGGACAATCTTACAATGGTGTCTCAAGAAAAGGGTGTGGAGATTTCTTTCAATGCATACAACAGTGTCATGAGGGCAGTGCTCATGAGATGGGATGAGTCGCACAAGACAATGGTGGGAAGCACCGATGGTGGCAGCATCCAAGAGGATGGCCTAACAGCAGACCTTCATCAAGAACTGGTGAGACCTCCATGCCTTGCCCTCTCTTACAGCAGCCATATTTCCCAACATTCCCAGCTTGGCAGAATTTGCAACATCTCAGGGGAGTAAGGAATAGATACTCTTGCAGATTGGCTAGTGGAATTGAGTGAAAGGCCAACAGAGCAAGAACACCTGGTCATCATCTGGATGTGGTGTGATGAGCGTGCACCACCAGCCATGGTACCTTATGTCACACTAGCATAGAAGCTAGCAAATGGTATAGAGAAGTAATGCTACTACAGAAGTAGCAGTGTTACAGATTGTGAGGATTTCTGCTTTACAAAGCAGCTTTCCTTGCACTGTAGCAATACTGAATTGCTCCAGTGGTACGTTTCCCCTTGCACTGAGTTGGAGACGTTTATTGTCTGCGAATCCACTCTGTCAGTTGCTCCATTAGTTTGCCATATTCTACCATTTTCAATTTAAAATATTTCTACTCACATATAAAGCTATTATCCAAACTACACTAACATATATCTATTCGCTTATCTCAAAATATCTCCAAACTCGACCCAGAGCCGGCCCTAACCAATATGATGCCCTAGCATTTTAGGCAAGATTTTGGCTGGTGTCCCCCAGCACTGCTGCTAGTTCTGCCTCTGACCCTGCAACCCTTTCCCATCACCATTACCCCTCAGTAATAGCAGTCCTCATTTTGGTGCTCCTACCCCCTATATTTTAAGTAGGAACAATGCGCACATTCGGTGCACAGTACAAAAAGGGGCGTGTTCTTTTTGGAAAGGGCATGGCCACACAATAGTACCCCAAATTCAAATTATGCCACACAGTAGTGCAACTATATTCACATTATATCATGTGATAGTGTCCCTTCTTCACTTTACATCACACAGTAGTACCACTTTAACTTATGTACATTACTAATCATAGTAGTGCTCCTTATTCACATTACATCACACTGAATTGATTCTTATTCACATTACACCACACCATATTGCTCTTTATTCACATTAGACCACACAGTAGTACCTTTTCTATACATTACTACACACAGTAGAGCACCTTATACACATAATACCACACAGTAATGCCCCTTACACATATGACACACATTATGTCCTTATAAACATAATGCTCCTTACACATTATGCCAACCTTTATTAATGCCCTTATACACACAATGACAAACATAATGCCCCTTACACATATGCCAAACACTATTTAACAACGGACCTACCAACACACAGCACTCACATGCCCGTAACACTGTGACCTCTGCCTCTGCTTGGATACAGATGTGTCCTCATACATCTGCTAACGTTGGGTGTCTTTTTTTGCAGAAAATGCATCTAAGGGTGTGTACACATGGTGAGATCCTTGCCATACCCGATTTTCACTTGCGATTTCCCCTGAACTCCCTGGAGCCCAGCATCACCAATTTTGACTAACTTTTCTTGAGATATGGACAATGTGTGCTTACGATTTTAGCTTATGTGAGATTTTGGCTTCTGTGAAATGTCATTGACATGTGAGATGAACTAGATAGTACACCGATCTAGCAAGGATTGACTTGCCTGATCAGTTTATCTTTTCTTGCGATGTCGACCTGGCGGGACCACGCATCGGTATTGCAAGGTGACTTTCACCTTGTGATCTGCACTAACTTTTCTTGCGATTTTGACTGTACAGTCAAATTCGAAAGAAAATATCTCACCGTGTGTACACACCCTTACTTTCATTGCTATGTGACTAGGACACATAAGAAACTTCTGCTGATTAAAATGATATGTAGCATGCCTATATTCTGTGTGTGACTGTGGCTGTATCTGCATATGAAATGCTACATTACAATGATTTCCAAGAATACACTGTAACGTAGCATTTCATATGCAGATACAGCCACAGTCACACACAGAATAGGCATTCCAAATGTTCTAAGCATTTGCCTAGTTTGTCTATGCCTAGGACCAGCTCTGACTCGACCTCTCTGCTCTGCACAAGATCTGTGTCTCTCAGCTGCATGGATCACTTGCTCCCATTCACAATTGCAGTACTTTGGGGGTCATTCTGACCCGATCGTTCACTGCAGTTTGTCGCAGCGCAGTGATCGGGTCAGAACTGCGCATGCGCCAGCGTCGCAGTGCGCTGGCGCATGGCAGCTTTCATTGCATAGAAATTGCCCCTGAGACAGAGGCGGTCGCTGGGTGGAGCAGTCCAGCCAATGCAGGCATGGCCGGACCGTTGGGGGGGTGGGCCGCGGCGACTGCGTGACGTCTCATGCAGCCGCTGCGTGACGTCTCACGCAGCCGCTGCGCCCAGCGGCAGCGACAATTAACTCCAAGCCAGCCGCAGAAACTGCGCTGGCCGGGAGTTACTCCTCAAATACAAAGGCATCGCCGCTGTGCGATGCTTTTGTATTTGTGCGGGGGGAAGCCGGACTGACATGTGGGGCGGACTAGCCCTGTGCTGGGCGTCCCCCCGCATGTCAGGGAAGATGATTGTAGCTGTGCTAAATTTAGCACAGCTACAATCAACTCGGAATGACCCCCTCTATTCGGGCAGCACCCACCTTATGCGATGCCTTCCTACTCATGATAAGACTCTCCTCTAGCCTTCAAATTTTCAAGTGTTCCCTGAAAACTCACCTCTGCAGGAAAGCCTATCAAATTCCTGAACCGCCCACTTGATCTTCAGAAGCATTCATATCTAACTACATCCTATCAGGACTGTCTTTGCAATCTGGTGGGAAAGCTATGCTATAGATAGTGCCTATCATTGTGTATCCTTCCTAACTCCCTATAGATTGCAAGCTTGTGAGCAGGGCCTTTCTACCTCTATGTCTGTTTGTTATTACCCAGTTTATCTTATCACTGTTGTTTCTAATTGTATAGCGCAACAGAATATGCTGCGCTATATAAGAAACTGTAAATAAATTAAATAAATAAATAATAATAATAGAATATCTATGGGGGCTGCAAAGCTGTCAGATTTACCAAGCTATGGGATGTGTGGCCCCGGCAACTATCTCTATCCTCAAGTGGTATTAGTAGCTGTAGCCTATGAGCTACAGATAGCAGATTTCACTGTGAGATGGTTGTCCGTGGCAATGGCTGCCGCACATGCATGGTCACAAGATCGCACATGCGTAGCTCCCAAAATAGAAGTGAAGTGATAGCTTTGCAACCAATTCACTTCTATACACATGGCCCCTGTTCTTGCATTTGATTATTAGTCCATTTGGGCAAATGATAATTTCTTCTTGCAGTGATTTGTGACAATAAGAAATTCTAATTGGTCTAAAAAAATTATATTTAGTAAATATGACCATTTGAGAGGAAAGGTGCATTTTTTGTGACTGGATGGAGTTCCACACCCCCAACCTCCAGACCTCCTGTATGTGCAGTAGCAGTTTAGGAATGAAGAGCGTATAGCTAAAGATGTGTATAATCACCCTCTTCTTTTCATGATCAGCTAATTCAAATGGAAAACCACCACTACAGATTGTAAATCTTATGTGTTTTAATTATTGAGATACAAAACAAGTTTGTTTTTATAATAGCTGTAATATATATCAGTAATGAACTTTAATGCACAAGCTCTGACATATCAGTGGAGAGTAATACCGCTTTTCCACCAAAGTCCCGGGTCTGACCCGGGTTTTGGAATGCGGGTCCAAGCTGGGTGAGACCCAAGTTTTACCCATTTCACACTGTGGACTATCCCAGGTCGGTAACGTGAACACAGCACATGGGTGGAGTCTCTTGAGGCCGGCGCTTGGAGATAACATCATCTCCAAGCACCGAGAAATTCGACTGATCAGGAGCCCTGGGGCATGTCTCGGTCCCATTAGGCCATGCCCTCTCATAGATGTCACCCCACGTCATTCTGGGGCGCGCCCAACTATCTAGAAGCTGCTGGGCTCCACCCAGCCTTTCTCTCTTTGCACTGAATCGATGCTGCATTCATGCATGCAGCATCCATTCCCTTCACCTACCATTGCAGGGCAGACAGCAGCGCAGATGGTTCGGTTCGGCGGTATAGGCTCTCCACATGCTGTAAACAGGTGCTGGGTCGAATGACCACGGTTACCCATTTACACTGCCCCTTATCCCGAGTCCTATCTGTGTCCAACCCAGCTCGCTACCTGGGTTTTAATTTTTGGGGACCCTTTTCCACTGAACAAAAACTGGGGTTGATGAGCATCATGTGCAAAAACCTGTGTTTCTCAAGGCAGTGGAAAAGTGGTACAATTAATGCCGCTGAATAATATATACTTAAAGGAAACAAATGTAAAATGACAAAGAGTTATTTAGAAGTGTACCATATCACAAAAGCAATCCAGCATATTTGATTTTTATACTTGAACGTCTGATTTGGTTGTGTAAATCAAAGAAATGTTTCATTTTGCAGTTAAATCATTCCTTGTACATTTATTTAAAATTCTTACATACAACTAATTAATTATGATTAGCGTGATTTAGTGTTTTGTTTTTTGTTTTTTATATTTTTAAGTACTTTTCTTAGTTGGACTATTGTGTGAGTTTTACACTCTTGTATTGTGAGCAATTTTAGCACATTGATCCTATATAATGTCTGTGGATGCTGAATTTGCGTTCCTCTGCATACGAAGGGAAACTAAAGCAAAAAAGATATTATGTGTCTGTGAAACTCCTGTTATTATTGCAGTATATTTTATTGCACAGTTATAAGTTTGCAGGGTAATGTAATATATTCATTTATATGCTTTATTATATTTGGGCTCATTTTTTGTTTTTAGCATAATAAAATGTAATATATTTTATGATTTTTTTTTACGTGTATGCTATATCCCCTATGGATTCATTAGCGCAATAGCTCTATATTTTCTACATTTTTCTGTCTGTATTAGGTCTGGTGTTTTGGCAAATGCACTAGTTACTGTGCTATGCTGCTGCCTTAACTTGTATTTTATACCTCTCTTATTTTATTATGTATAAAATAAGTAGGGCTTTGAATTTAACTGAAATGACTGATGATATTTTACACTCTATGAGAAATCAGTACATACAGGTAAAATAGCTTAGTGAACTTTATGTGATGTTTAGTTATCTGCTATTCAGTTCTGTAATAAATGTGTATAAAGTTAATGGTATACAGAAATAATGTACATAAATAGTATAGGAGATTAAAGTAAGTGGTAATGAACAAATGACTTTTTGGAAGAGGGACCTGTCCTAGTGTTATGCACACCAGTGCCTGCAGGAAAGTACTAGTGTCAGAACTGTTATGCACTCCAGTGTCTGCAGGAATGTACTGGTGTTTGAACTGTTATGCAAAAACAAATGGACTCACAGACAAACTGGGGAATATGACATAACGTACACAGAAGGTGATAGGGTAACAAAATACACACACAGTGAACAGAGAAGCCCAGAGGCTAAGGAACTGGGTATCTCCCTTGTATTAGAACTGCTCAGATGTAAAAAGCAAGATGTTGTGTTTTAATACGTAGAGAACCCGAAATGCTGTTGCTAAGGGCAACAGCAAAACCTTAAAGGGTTACCAACGGGTGTGGCAGTAAACTCCTTGGTCAGAGATGGAATGATAGACACAAGGAGAGCCTCCACAATCCTGATTCTCACTTGCAGTGCACAGGTTTAAGCTTACTGCCACTAAACTGACCCCTGACACCTAGCACAGTGAGACAGGATTAGACAGGCAAGTGTTAGAATACAGCCGCAAACTTGCTAAGTTCACAGAGTAATAACAGAACCCCAGCAAGCTAAACGACTGACTCCAGTCTTACTGCTAGGTCTGGATTGGCAGAGTGTAATACCAAATCCCCAGGCCTATTTGCAGTAAGCAACAAACAAATACAAAGCTACACAGTACTGGCTAACTTTCATGAACTGACTAACCAACAGAGATTCAGCAGCATCTGCTTACCCTGAAAAGAGGCCTTATAAAGCAGGTGCTGTCCACGCCCCACTCAGACCTCACAGACTGTGAGCACAAAAACCAGCACCGGATCCCCTGCCGTGCACAGAGCCTATAACCACTGCACAGCAAAAGACCCGAACCGGAGTATCAGCTGCGCTCAGGTTACTCCACTAGCACTTGTCTCCCGGTTGCCTTGACGACGTGGCAGCACAGGGCAGGAGACCCTAACAGTACCCCCCCTCTGACGAGGGGTCAAAGAACCCCTACCACCGGGTTTATCGGGGAACTGCGAGAAGAAAGAGCGTATCAGTCTGGGGGCATGAAGATCACAACTGCGCACCCACGACCGCTCCTCCGGGCCATACCCCTTCCAGTGCACCAAAAATGACAGCCGACCCCGAACCACCTTGGAGTCAAGAATCCTTTCAACAACAAACTCCCTCTGGCCACGTATCAGAAGAGGGGAAGGTCTTCCACTGGAAGAAGGATTACTAATCGCCCGTTTTAAAAGGGAACAATGAAATGTTTTATTGATACCCAAAGAACGGGGCAGATCTAACTGAAATGCCACCGGATTGATAACCCTGGTGATCTTATAAGGGCCGATGAACCGGGGCCCTAACTTATGAGATGGCTGTCTCAACTTCAAATTCTTGGTAGACAACCAGACGAAGTCTCCTAATTTGAAGCTGCAGGGTCTTTTCCGCTTATCAAAAACCCTTTTGGTCACTAATGACACAGACACAAGGGCTTTCTTCACTTTCCGCCAAATACCTCTAAGGACCGAAACCACAGAGGAACCACCAGGCGTGGAGTCCAGGGGGTCAAAAGAATTGGCCTTAGGATGATGCCCATACACACAAAGGAAGGGAGAGATCCCTGTAGCAGAGTGAGCCGCGTTGTTATAGGCAAACTCCGCCATGGACAGATGAGCAACCCAGTCAGTCTGACACTTGGAGACATAACACCTGAGGAACTGCTCCAAGGACTGGTTCACCCTTTCAGTCTGCCCATTAGACTGCGGATGGTAGCCTGACGACAAGCTGACAGAAATCTGGAGATCGGAACAAAATGCCCTCCAGAATTTGGCCACAAACTGGGATCCGCGGTCAGAGACCACATCAAGTGGCAACCCGTGGAGACGCACAACATGCAGCATAAATAATTCAGACAGGCGTCTGGCTGATGGCAGCCCAACCAGTGGAACGAAGTGCGCCATCTTCGAAAACCTGTCAACGACAACCCAGATGGCTGTCATCCCCGAGGATTTGGGCAAGTCCACCACAAAATCCATTGAAATGTGGGTCCATGGCTTAGATGGGATAGAGAGTGGATGTAATGGGCCAACAGGAACCCCTCTAGGAGTCTTATTTCGGGCACAGATGTCACATGCCCGAACCCACTGATCCACATCCTTAGCCACCGAGGGCCACCACACCGCCCTAGATAGCAACTCCCGAGTTCTGGCAATACCCGGGTGACCTGCCGACTTCTTGGCATGAAATTCCAGGAACACTCGCTGTCTTAACCTAGGAGGCACAAACAAAAGACCTACCGGAAGGTCTGGAGGAGCCTGCTCCTGTGCTCTAAGGACTAATGATAAGAGGTCCTGGGTAATGCCCACTTTAATACATGATGGGGAAACAATGGGCAACGGCTCCTCGGTGGTCTCCTGGATTGGAGCAAAACTCCGCGAGAGCGCATCAGCCTTGATGTTTTTTGACCCAGGGCGATATGTTATCAAAAAATTAAAGCGAGCAAAAAACAAAGCCCATCGTGCCTGCCTGGCATTGAGACGCTTCGCTGACTCTAAATATGCCAGATTCTTATGGTCAGTGAGAATTGAGACCACAAACTTAGCCCCCTCAAGCCAGTGTCTCCACTCCTCGAGTGCATCCTTAATAGCCAACAATTCCCGGTTACCCACGTCATAATTCATCTCGGCAGGCGAAAATTTACAGGAAAAGTAAGCACAGGGATGAAGGCGATTATCAGACACTCCCATCTGAGAAAGCACTGCCCCAATACCCATCTCAGAGGCATCCACCTCCACCACAAAAGGACGCTCTGGATCTGGGTGTCGCAGCACCTTGGCCGAAACAAATGCCCTTTTGAGACGGGCAAAAGCCGCTTTAGCCTCACAAGACCAGTGAGCAACATCCGCCCCTTTCTTAGTGAGTGCCACCAAGGGCGCCACTATAGACGAAAATCCAGCGATAAATCGTCTATAAAAATTCGCAAAGCCCAGGAAACGCTGAAGCGCCTTCAAACTAGTGGGCTGCACCCAATCCAGGACTGCCTGTACCTTGGAACCCTCCATTTGGAAACCTTCTGGGGAGATAATATATCCTAGAAATGCGATTTGCTGAACTTCAAATTCGCACTTCTCCAGCTTCGCCCCAAGCCGGTGGTCTCTGAGTTTCTGGAGGACTAAGCGTACATGCTTCCGATGTTCCTCCAGGGAATGGGAGAAGATTAGGATGTCATCTAAGTATACAACTAAGAATCTATCCAAATATTCCCTGAGCACATCATTCATGAAATCCTGGAAGACTGCCGGGGCATTACAGAGCCCAAAAGGCATCACCAAATATTCATAATGCCCTGAGTGGGTATTAAAGGCAGTCTTCCATTCATCCCCCTCTCTTATTCGGATTAGATTGTACGCACCGCGTAGGTCAATCTTAGAAAAAATGGTGGCAGTACGAAGCTGGTCAAACAAGACCGAAATGAGAGGCAGTGGGTATGAGTTTTTAATCGTGATACGGTTCAATTCCCTGAAGTCGATGCAGGGTCGCAACGAACCGTCCTTTTTACCCACGAAGAAGAACCCCGACCCAACTGGAGACTGTGAAGGTCTGATAAATCCCTTAGCCAAGTTCTCCTGAATGTACTCTGCCATAGCCTGAGTCTCAGGACGTGACAGGGAGTACAACCTGCTCTTGGGAAGCTTAGCATTTGGCAACAAATCAATGGCACAGTCATAGGGGCGATGGGGAGGTAGTACCTCTGCAACTTTTTTGGAGAACACGTCCGCAAAATCTGCATAACACCCTGGCAATCCTGGCAAACTTAGCTGCGAGAGCCTGACTGGAAGGCTCAAGCAACTCCTGAAACAATCAGTACCCCAACTAAGAATCTCCCCAGAGACCCAGTCAAATTGAGGATTGTGGGCCCTTAACCAGGGTAACCCCAACACCAATGGGGCAAAAGTACAGACAGTCACATAAAAGGAAAATTTTTCAGAGTGTGTGGCTCCAATAAACAAATAAATCTGGCTAGTGCAAGAGGTAATTTTACCTTGGGATAATGGTTCCCCGTTTAACCCACAAATCTCAATTTCCGATGCCAAGGGTACTAAGGGAACAGAGTGTTTTAGGGCGAATTGGCGGTCCATAAAAACCCCGTCGGCCCCACTGTCCACAAAGGCCTCAGTCTTGACAGTTTGACCGAGGATCTTCAAGGTCACCGGAATGATAAAAGTCTTCTTGGGAAATTCTGACTTCTGGCCTGACAGGATATTTCCCATCACCCTCAGGCCCTGAAGTTTTCCGGCTTTTCTGGGCATGATACTACCACATGACCTTTATTCCCACAGTACAAACACAACCCCTGCTGTCTCCTCCGCGTCTTCTCACGCGAGGAGAGGCGGGTAGCCCCAATCTGCATAGGCTCCTCAGAAAATTCCTCAGAGTCTGAGGTTCCCTTGGGAAGGAAGGAAATCTCAGTCTCCCTTTCAAGCCTACGCTCTCTCAGCCGTCTATCCACCCGGATGGATAACTGCATGAGCTGATCCAAGCTATCAGGCAAGGGATATTGTACCAGTTGGTCCTTTAACTGGTTAGAAAGACCTCTTCGGTACTGGTGTCTCAGGGCTGGGTCATTCCACTGGGTATCATGGGCCAACCTCCGAAACTCCGTACAGTAAACCTCAACTGGCCTTCGCCCTTGCTTAAGGATCGAAATCTGAGCCTCGGCTGAGGCCGTCTTGTCAGGGTCATCATACAACATGCCCAGTGCCGTAAAAAAAGCATCAACACTTTTAAGCGACGGACAGTCAGGCTGCAACCCATATGCCCAGACCTGTGGGTCTCCTTGTAGCAAGGAAATCACTATGCCCACCCGCTGAATCTCCGACCCAGAAGACTGAGGCCTAAGCCGGAAGTATAGCTTGCAGCTCTCCTTGAAACAAAAGAACTGCGAGCGATCTCCAGAAAAACGATCCGGGAGATTTACTTTCGGCTCCTTAACCCCTGCAGGTGCTGCTGCTGAGGGAGCTCCGCCAGCAGCCTGGGAGGTGTGCATTTTAATGGACAAATCATTAAATTGTCGAGTCAGGACCTGCACCTGATCGACCACCTGTTGCAACGTATTTTGAGGGGTATGCTCCATATTCCCACAAAATTTCAACAGGAGTATTAGGCTGCTGAATATGTTATGCACACCAGTGCCTGCAGGAAAGTACTAGTGTCAGAACTGTTATGCACTCCAGTGTCTGCAGGAATGTACTGGTGTTTGAACTGTTATGCAAAAACAAATGGACTCACAGACAAACTGGGGAATATGACATAACGTACACAGAAGGTGATAGGGTAACAAAATACACACACAGTGAACAGAGAAGCCCAGAGGCTAAGGAACTGGGTATCTCCCTTGTATTAGAACTGCTCAGATGTAAAAAGCAAGATGTTGTGTTTTAATACGTAGAGAACCCGAAATGCTGTTGCTAAGGGCAACAGCAAAACCCTAAAGGGTTACCAACGGGTGTGGCAGTAAACTCCTTGGTCAGAGATGGAATGATAGACACAAGGAGAGCCTCCACAATCCTGATTCTCACTTGCAGTGCACAGGTTTAAGCTTACTGCCACTAAACTGACCCCTGACACCTAGCACAGTGAGACAGGATTAGACAGGCAAGTGTTAGAATACAGCCGCAAACTTGCTAAGTTCACAGAGTAATAACAGAACCCCAGCAAGCTAAACGACTGACTCCAGTCTTACTGCTAGGTCTGGATTGGCAGAGTGTAATACCAAATCCCCAGGCCTATTTGCAGTAATCAACAAACAAATACAAAGCTACACAGTACTGGCTAACTTTCATGAACTGACTAACCAACAGAGATTCAGCAGCATCTGCTTACCCTGAAAAGAGGCCTTATAAAGCAGGTGCTGTCCACGCCCCACTCAGACCTCACAGACTGTGAGCACAAAAACCAGCACCGGATCCCCTGCCGTGCACAGAGCCTATAACCACTGCACAGCAAAAGACCCGAACCGGAGTATCAGCTGCGCTCAGGTTACTCCACTAGCACTTGTCTCCCGGTTGCCATGACGACGTGGCAGCACAGGGCAGGAGACCCTAACACCTAGGCTGCTCACAATCTAACAAATACATCTCTTCACTCATCTCAAGATATCTTCCTAACCGACCTCTTCGCTCTGCACAACAATTGCATCTCTCATCCACACTTATTACTTGTTCCCACTGAAAATTACAGGGCTTTATCCAGGCTTCACACACTCTGTGGAATGCCCTCCCATGCACAATAAGACTCTCATCTAGTCCCCAAACCTTTAAACGTTCCCTGAAAACTCACCTCTTCAGACAAGCCTATCAAATTCCAGACCCACCCACATAACCTTCAATGCTTCCCTAGCTAATTACATCCCCTCTGTAGAGTACACATAACCTCACACATTTTGTCTTTCTTTACTCTCACACCAACCTGACCCTTTGCCAACATTGCTGGGTGATCATATCATACAGCCCATTAAGAACCTAGCAATCTGGTGGACCATTATGCAATAGGTAGCATCTATCCTTGTGTATCAATGCCTATTTCCCTATAGATTGTAAGTTTGAGAGCAGGGAATCCTACCTCTATGTCTGTCTGTTTTACTTTTTACCCAGTTTTGTTCTATTACTGTTGTTCTAATTGTAAAACACAACTGAATATGCTGCGTTATATAAGAAACTGTTACTGAAAAAAAAAATACTATGGGGTACATTTACTAAAGCTTCTAAAAATCAAAAGTGGCGCTGTTGCCCTTAGCATCCAATCAGATTATGTTTAAAATTTTCTAGGATGCAATAGCGAAATGATAGACAGAATCTGATTGGTTGCTATGGGCAATATCACTATTTTTCAATTTTAGAATCTTTAGTAAATTTTCCCCTAAGTTACTAATCTATATGACGGCTATTTGCATATGATGTATTTGCCTTACTTGTTGTCCCAAAAATATGCAGTATATAAGTGTTTATATATATATATATATATATAAAACTGCACATTATATATGGTAGTTATAAAGCAAGCTGCCCATCATAGTGTAATCCTTTCTGGCTAAGAAAAAAACGAAACCTTCCATTAGCTGTTTTCTACAAGATTTCTCATAATCGTAAATATTGTCCAACCTTGACTTTACTAACTACACTTTATTAGATGTGTTGTCCACACCATATGTCTTCAGGGAACCACATCATCCACGTTCTACAGTTCCCAAAGGTCTGTGTGAAGCATTTACTAGCCTGGCTATGACATTTCATCTTGTAAAACATCATACAGCACTTCAGGACATTGATAGCAAATTGTTATTGAATGAAAAAAAAAAAACCGACATCTTAAATTGTTGACATCTCTGACGATTATTTAAACTTTAAAAATTAATACTGAACTCTCCATATTCAAATCTATTAAATGTCCATATAATTTTTTTCTAATAAATAAATTAAAACCTAAAAATGGCATATACTGTAGCATCCTAACCACTTCAAATAACATTGTTAGATGTTCTTGTAGTTGGTTAGAAATATGAATTTACACATCTTTTAAAACATCTTATCAATTTCCATGTTATTGTATATTATGTTTAAAATGCAAAAAAAGAACTCAAATTCCCATTGCATGTATGAAATGTACATGAGAAATAAGTTAGTTTTACGATCTATAGTAAATGTTTCTCTTGTATAATTCACAATGTTGGTATGGCACAGTGTAGTGAATCCATGAGCTTGCAAGCAGTATCAGACTTCATGCCAGAAGTACATGCATACGATACCTTCCTCTAAAAAGTCAGCTATCCAAACAATCCAGTAACTTTGAAATTGAAATTACTGTTACCCATTTTGGGGGGCACTGTACTGGCGGTTTCCTTAGTGCTTTGCTTGTGTTCAAACAGAAAGCCAATCACAGGGGAGCAGGTGATGCCATTATAAACTTCCCTAACACTTCTTTAAGTATCAGACACCCCCCAGAGTGAAAACATGTTTATGCTCTAAATGCCATCCCAGCTCACTGCCACAGCACTTCTCAGGGAATGCTTTTAGGTCTTAGTATAATGTTGCTTCCTAAATTAAACGACTTCCACATTTCAATGCAAACTATCTTTTTTCCATTTCACAAACAGGTGACATACATTTTTTTTCAATAGATGGGCTGGATCTAAAGACATGCAGAGGAATGTAATTAAGTTGTCTTCATCTATATAGCTATAAAACAATATTTGCAAATAGATGCACACTGCATGTGTGTCTGTGTGTGTGTCTATTTGTGAATGGATGTATTTATGTATGTATGTATGTAATGTATGTATGTCTATATATATATATATATATATATGTTTGTGTGTGTGTGTGTGTGTGTGTGTGTGTGCACACACATCACATGCGTACACACAAATATAGATGCGTGTTTTTCCTTTAGATTTCTATTCCGAACTTTATGAAACAGCCCTCATTCTGTACTAACCCATGCAACTAACACCTTCCTTAATCTTACTGACACATTGTAAAATTTTACACATGCGCTCATCCAGATAATTACACAATTAATTTTCACTTAGTACAGCTGAAACAGGGATAATGAAATTTCCACTGGTGTACTGTTACGTCCTAGGGGTCATGGGTCAGTTTCCTGTTTGGATAAGGGTGAGTTTAAAGAGGATTTCTGACAATCTCCTTGCTTTAGCTGAGCCTAAAAACATTGCAAAGGAATTTCAATTTACAGCTCAGTTCAATGAAAGAAGCAGATGTTGGAAGTGTGCCGTTGACATTCTGGAAGTACACTGAGCACAGGTGTAGCCAGCAGACTCTCCACCCCTCTGCAGTTATTGTAAGTAATAATCTGGCCTAATTAAAACTTTCCCTGTTTACAGAAGTGAAGAGGGTGATATGTCAGACTATTTAAAAATCCTGTCATTACAAATGAGATTTTTGTAAGTACTAAGCTGCAAAAAAATGAAACCAAATGCTTTACGTACACCAATATAGTTAGAAATTAGAAAAAGAAAAAAAGTTTTTTCTGTTTACTGCAAGACAAATAGACATTTTAGGCATTGTTTGTTAATTATAGCACACTTTAATAGAGTTTAAATATTTTGTCAGGTTTTGTAAGTAAATATTGCATGTATATGGCACCCAGAAAAAATTAAACATGCAAACAAACTCAAGTCCTGTGAAAAAATATAGCATTTTTAAACCTGGATTTAGCTGTCATTAAATTGTTTAAAATTGTTTCAAATATTGTGCACATAGTGCCTGAAATCAAAAGTCATATTGAGTGAGATTAAAGTAAACTTTATTAGTGAATTTGATTTCATCAATTTACTGTAACATATGTCGATATGTTTTTAATTATGAATAAAAGATCCTTCTTGTTGATATCATTCTAAATACTTTTTTCTGTAAAAAACAAACCAAAAAAAACCACACCTAAGGGGAAAATTGACTAAGCATAGTATCTCACCTGTGTTTTTCGAAGATTAAATATGGGTGGGATAGATCAAACATGGGAGCATTTTTTTAAATGAAATACGTACATTTACTATACAGTACTGTATTCCCGTGTTTTGGGGGATCATGTTTTCGATGGTGTATGCAATCGCATTTTACAGGGGTGTTTCAAATGAGAATCACCAAACAGTCCCTTAAATGGCAGGTTTTGAGTCCAGTCAGTGTTTTTCAATTGCGCCTGTATTTCGCTCCATGTTTGCAAAATGTACATGCACCATTGTTAATGAAGTGATACTGTATGTCATTTCTTAGGAAAAGGGCAACCTTTTCATTTATGTTTAAATGTTGCCAAAGAAAGGTTTACATAAAGAATTGTGATTCATGACTACAAAACCCATTTAGATATTTACATTTTGCAGTATCCATGGGCAAGTGATACTTCACATTTCAAAAAAAGGACTACAGTATGTCAGTTTATTAAGTTAAAACTAAAATGGGCATGTATGGTTATTGTATCTAAAAATCATTAAGAATTGTATTTTTTATATTGTTTTTTTTTTTAAATAATAAGTATATTGGTTATTTTTTTTTTTTTTTTGCTAAATGAGACATTTTCTATTGTAAGTACTGAAATCATCATGGGCGATATTGCAAACACACTGCTGGTGAGGTGGAACATTTGAAACTTCTATTTTGGGGTGAGTTTGGACAATTCATATGTGTGCTTGAAAACAAGAATCTTGGTAATTTCCATGTTCTGTTGTTTTCTATGAAATGTTCTTCAGAGTTTGGCTGATGAACTTCTATTTGACCCACAGTCCCATATTTTATCTTTGGTAAATTTTTGTGATTGAAAAATTGACCAAACACTCCCGTAATTGCAAATTTCGACAAACATGGAGCTTAGAAAATGTACCCCCTAATGTTATGAAATAGATTTTCAAAAGTAGTTTCAAATAAAAAAGTAACTAATTTTGTGAATGAAACGCCGATTTACAAGCACCACAAGTATATCAGTTAAATAAATACATTTATTGCTGCATTAACTTTGGAAGTGATTTAACAACTATTAGAATCAAATATTCAAATTTAATAAGGTTACCTTATTTATTGTTTTTATATATTGTGTACTGCATGTGCATGCACTGATGTTTCAAATGAACAGTGAAAGATGTGTAAACTTAAAGAATATTAATTGTGTAAAACTGCTCAGCTTTAAAATAAATTAGATAAAAAAAATTAATTATTTATAATATTTAATAATAATTATAATTAATCATTTGTTGATTTAAGTTTTAAATATAAAATAGATGTATCCATTGTAAGAGAGAGGAGGAATCTCTTTAAAGAAATCAGATAACCCTTAAAGATTTTTTGAAAGTACATACAATTTTGAGAATAATTACAAATAAATATTAACATACTACACTAAAACATTTATGTGTTTATTTCTAAATCCATGCTGTTTGGGCTTATTTGAGGGGAGCTGCCATTGTATTTTTTTAGAAGTATGACTGTTATCTAGTGCATTTAAGGATTGTAATTTGTCTATCTATCTATCTATCTATCTATCTATCTATCTATATATCTAGGGTGACAAGATATCAAGATCCAAAGTGGGCCTAAGAGTGGGCCTTACAGACTGTCAAAGGGCTTGCCTCTTCAAAGGGAGACAACAAGTGTTTTTAACAATGGTCAAGATGTCTATGTACAGTATATCTAAGAATACGTTTTAATTGTGATTTTATATATATATATATATATATATATATACATCTTAAATAAAATTGCACATCAAAAAGAAAGAAGGATATTAGCTGTATTTGAGTGAACTCAGGTAGAAAAGGTCTCATAGTAGGCCAGATCGGAGGAATAAAACCCACACTCTTATCACCTCACAACATTCTACATAATTAGGATAAAAACTACACTATAAGAAAGAGGAATTGGATCCCATACAGAGTTGTATAATCTAGTTTAGGTGCTCCCCAAAAACAAACATTACCAATATATAAATACTGTATATATATTTAAAGGAAGTTCATTTTTTCTTGGCAAAAAAATCAGTACATTCTGAATAATAAATTATATACAAAACAAAAAAATGTATAAAATAAATTTTTATAACAAACCTAAACCAAAATAAATATGAATGTGTTTTTCCTTTTCAAATAATTGCATTAAATGTTCCTTAATAGTTTGGACAGCATCAACTAGGAGCATTTTCGAGAAAATGGAGGGTTCAGACCTGTAATCTATGGCACATTTGCTTTATTCTTGTTATTTTATCCTTATAATATAAAATAATTCTCACTTAATTTATTTCTGAAGCATATGAAGAGTTGTAAAACTCTATTTACTGTTACAACTTATTTTCAATTATGAGACCCTTTATCCAAAGGTCAGAATGTTCTGGAAACCAGATAGAAAATAAAGTAAGTCAATGCTGTTGCTTTGTAACATATCATACACATAGACTCTGTCACTAACTGTAGCTGGACCTGATTCAGAATTGGGCATAATTTAAACTAACAAAATCTGCATGTTAAAAAACATGTTTAATATCATATGCTGAGGTGTACCAATCACAGGATGTGTGCAACAGTAGCCCAGTAGAATACAGTATATGTCAAATACACTTACACTACATGTTTGACCATTAATTTTGCTTGGAAAAGTCATATTTCCTAATAGTCATCAAAAAAGGTCAGAAATCTGTCGCTGTATCCCGTACAAAGCAATAAAATATGTTACATAAATGCATAACCTATGCTCCTAAGCACCTAGATGCTTCAGTGGTGCAAACAGTCTATCACAAGCAGTCTGCTAGGGTTTGTGACCATCATCATCATCATCATCAACCATTTAATGTGCCTGGCCTTGACCACATGCAAATAATATGCTTTTTTTTGGAGGTGTATATTAGTTCGTGTCTACATTTGATTGATACTGTGTGAATAAAAGTGTACTGTTCTTGATCTATATTGTAATATTATTTCCCTTCCATGTCCCACCTCACCAAGTGCAAGTGGACATAAGTGCCAGAAGAATGCAAGGTTCCATATGTGCATATCTGCTTTCTGGGCATGAGCAGAGCAATTTCAAGCATGATAAACTGGTGTAGTTCTAACTCTCCATCAGCCTTACTGTGAGGAGATTTGCTATAAAAGGTAATCTGGAGGGGAATGTTAAATAAAAGCATACTATACCCAGGACTTGAACTTACAACCTCATATACCTAACACATTTAGTTATTTGCTACTTTATAAGAAACCTAGTAATTCAAATGATACAAAGCTAGTTGTCAGTTTAAAAACATCACAATTAAGCAGATCTATGTAGTGTGGCTGCAGGGGATTGGCTGTCCGGCTGCACAGTGCTTAGATCGTCCAAGCTGCAATGGTGTAAATTGACTATTTCAACTAGCTTCATATAGGTAGAATTGTCAGGCTTACTATGCAGGAGCAAAAAGCTTCATGTCTGACTGAGGTGCGAGAGTTTCTCAGTTCATGTCCTCGATACGGTACACTGAGACATGTATGTTTAAATAAATGGATATTTAACTAAAAAAATAAAAAGTTATCATCAAGGCGCACACAAGTCACACTATTTACTGATAGCTCACAAAATAGTGTATGAATATGCTATAGGAGGTTTCATGTTCAAGTCCCTTCCTTCCTTGGAGTATTGTGAAAGTGTATAGGTGCAGTACATATATATATATATATATATATACACATACATACACACATACATACTGTATGTATGTATATATATATATAAATATACACTGTATATATATATTTATTTGTAATCACATCTTCTCAAATGTATTAATCAATATATTAACCAAATCCCACTATTTATTTATTGTGATAAGTGTAAGTTTTTTTTAAACAATGTGGTCACATGTAATTTTACATCTACAATCTAGGAATGGTGAGTGCAGTGGATCAATGTATTTTGTTTATTTGATTCCTTTTTTAATTAGTCTTTTTGTATTCACATCTTCTCTTGCACCCCTCTGTAGACAAACTTAATCTAACTTGTGTCAGCTGCTTTTCCAGGTGTTTTCTGGCTCAGGTTTACCAGCCTGACTCAAATCCCAAAATGAGGCAAAACATCATCCTCCCACTGTCTGATACTCACCGGTTTTGGATTCTATATAAGGCTCCTGGTGATTGCTCCATCATCACTCCATCTATGGAGCTTGTATAGAATGGACGTGTCCATGCTGTGTCCGTCCAGGGGTGCTGTGTTATCCATCAAGGGGCTGGGGCTGCTGTGTCCTCCAGAGGTTGTTTGTCCATTCATAACAGCTGAGATGCATCTTATTCTGTGTCTCATGACAATGCAAGAACCTTTCACACAGAGTCTTCAAGAGGTGTCAAAGAAATGAAAAGCACCAAGGCAGTAGAACAAACTGTACATTCAGAATCGTCACACATTCCTGAGAAATGTTTAGGAGTGTCCACTTCAGCTATGTGTGAGTCTGACATTTCTCACACTGTCCTCATAGAGAAGCCTCTATTACCTCCTTCCACCATTTTTGCACCATCTGCACATGTGGGAAGCAGTACAAGTAAAGAAAGTGATGAGGGCATAATAGAAATTGAGGATTCATCTGTGAAAGTGGAACAGGATGAGGGGGATATGTGTGTGTACTACTAATATCTGACACTGAGAATGTTGATGATGTTGTTTTTGTAAGTCAGCCACCAGTGGTTGCAGTTCTTGCCCATGATAAAAAAAGCCATTGTGATGCCTGGGCATAAAGCCAAAAAAGCCACCTCTTGGGTGTGGGATCATTTTTACTCAACTCCTGACATTGTTTGTGAAGACATCTGCTGCATTTGTGATGCAAAAGTAAGTAGAGGTAGGGACATTAGCCATCTAGGCAACTAGTCCATGTTACTTCATTTGCGGCGAGTTCATGAAATTTATTATACAAGATTATTATGTAGTTATCACCCTCATCATCAACCTCCTTTTTAGTGATCAGAGGTATTCCTTTCAAATAATTTAATTTGTGGGGCACAAACAAACAAGCACTTCAGTTACAAGGGTGTCAGTCCCTGTCACTGGTGTGCTTGGTTTGTTAAACTGTGCATGTGATTTTAATATCCAACATAAGGGTGGGAGGGTGAGCATAAGAACAATTCCATCTTGCACCACTTTTAATTTCTGCACTGCTGTGTAGCAAGGTTTCATATATGTGCTATAAACTGCCGTGTGTTTGTGCCGCTGCTCTGGCGGATAGTAACCAGGCAGCTCGCTGCAGCCTTTGGCTTAAAACAGCTGAAAACAATATTGTGAGCTGTGAGGTGACCAACATTGACTGGAAATGAATATTATTGAGGGTAATAATACTCTAGGAACAAAAACAGGCCCACATTCTGTGATTTTAGCTGTTTTTATAATTTTTTGGGGGGAAAAACACAGATCCAAAACCAAGACACAAGGGTGGTTTTTGCAAAACCAAATATAGAATCCAAAATATGAAGGTGATACAGTTTTAACACCAAAACCAAAACACAGGAGTCGACGCACATCTCTAGTTGCAATGAGGTTGAGGCAGACTTAAACTGTGCAGATAAATTTTGATTTATCTGCACAGTTTAAGTCTGCCCCAATTATACATTGCAGTGAAAAAATAAAGCTGTCCAGCATTTGCCCTGCATTTTCCTAAATAAATGTATTTGCATTGAAACATGGTTTGTCCAGGTGCACAGTTAATGCACTTTTTTTTTTTGCTTTACTCCCAATTCAGGGGTAAAGTTACTAAAGCTTCTAAGATTGAAAAGTGGTGATGTTGCCCATAACAACCAATCAGATCCTGTCTATCATTTCTCTATTGCATCCTAGGAAATGATAAATAAAATCTGATTGGTTGCTATGGGCAACATCGCCACCTTTCAAATTTAGAAGCCTTAGTAAATACACCCCTTAGAATCAGGGCCAAACTGTTATATTTTAATAGGGCTTGATATATCATAAATTGCTGTGCTGTGAAGTTCTTGACAGCAGGGGCAAATTTAGGGGTTAGGGTGCCCATAGGCACAACAGCAATGGCCGCCCTCCTAATTTTAATATTATTTATTATTGTTTGGTTATAAGCCCTCATTTCATGATAGCCAATTTAATAGAATATAAAAAAATCTACTATGATTTTTTTTTCTTTTTAATTATCTATACATATATACTAGGTAGGACAACTTACAGGGGCGGTATATGCATGTTGGACCCATTTACACCCCATTTAAGATGGCATATGGTACAGTACAATGGAAATATTTTCCAATTACTGGTACATTTTGGGCTGACAGTACCAACACAAGCATCCAAGTGCCACCCCCTAACAAATGCCGCACCTATGCCTCATGTGCCTAATTGGGAATTCCCCACTGCTTGACAGTCTATACTAGATGCCATTGCCTGGATATGCTTTAAACTGATAGTTACAGTCAACTCTATTTCAGGTGATTGTTAATTTAGACATGAATGTTGGACCAATATACAAACAGATGACAGATAAAAAGTAAGTACTTTATCACATGCCATTGTTCTTCTTGAAACGTCAACAGGTTGAGCAGTCTTGACCACTGATCTTAGAATTACCCATCCCTTAAATGAAGAAACATTGATAATGTAACGATTTAGCAGCTGCCCAATATTATATCCATATTATATCCATAATCCTACATATGAGATGTTAATTATTATTTAAACTCATAGACCACAGTTATGTAGAAACTTTTATATTTTAGTATACTTTGTAACCACTCATCTTCTTTTAGTTTGTTAGTTACTGTAGTTCTTTTTGGCGCAGAAAATGTTTTATTCAAATATGTTAATCTTCAAAATAATGTAGTTCTATTTTAAGATAAACATGCAGGTGTAGGCAGGCTCATCGTGCCGTGAAACATACGGGTATATGCAGCATGGCAGGCTGCACTACATGCTGTGCAATGACTAGTCGAAGTCAGCGTTCTTCCATAGGTATAAATGGGCACACTAGCCGCGCCATCCATACTGCAATGCATACGCATCGCAACAAAGATGAGAGTGGCTACATCTGTAACTGAAAAGAATATGAAAAGGGATTGATATCCCTTAAAGGTACAATATGATCACATTCCTGCTAGTGAACTGTGCTGCTGCAGCTACGATATTGTTAAGCAAAAATATGGAACACAAAATTGACTGTGTAGATGTTATGATACAGTATTTCTTGACTATGACATCCAAATATATTTATTCATATAGATTTGAGTAGCCCATGAGCACTGGTTTAAATAAGGACTAATTACAACCACCTAATGCAATGTTACACTTCTCAGAGAGAGCTGAGGAGGAAGGAGATTAAAAACAGTCCCTTGTATAAAGAAGAAAGGTGGGAGTTCTCCCGAAGAGTACATATTATTAATAAAAACAAGGGCAAATAAATCTTTTGTAGACTGTGTATAAGCCTGCTACAGTATTTTCAAGTTTTTATTTTGGTTTATTTAAAAAATCATTCATTAAAAGTTACATTTTATTTAAACTAGACATGTACCAATTTAGAAGAGTCCTCTCTGTCTTTGTTCATATATTTGTGATATAGTAAACAGACCCAACATGCCTGGTCTCCCTGTCATCTGTCCCGCTGTGCACTGCCCTACTCCCCCACCCCCTGTCCTCTGTTTCACTCCCCACTCTGTACATCTCCACCCCACTCTCTGTCTGCTGCCCTGTCCTGCTCACTGACATCTTGCTTGCCTTACACCCATGGTTTCCACACTGGGTGCCATTGCACTTAAAGGGGTACCACGGGTTGGTGGTTAAGGACCAAATCAAATAATTTACAGTCAATGTGACAGGCAATCATAAAATATGTGGATAAATAGAATTGAAATTACGGTCTGTATCACCAAATTCAATGTCTGTCCACTTGGTGTAAATGTTTGCACACTGTATCTCACTGGGACATCCTCTCTCGTATCCTTTTCCTTAAGATAACTCAAAGGAAATTAGAAAGATGCGCCTCTCATTGCATAAAACAGTTTTTTACATTTAATTAAAAAACACATAAAATTCATAAAATATCATAAAAGATTTTTCCACCACCATAAGAAGTGGCTGCGTACCAGAGTGGGCCTATACATGGCATGTGTGTCACATGAAAGGGTTAATTCCAGGTATAACTCCTCCATGGTCCAGATGTAAAGCCCTTCAAGGTTCCACGTTGTGTCAGTCACTGCTTATATCCACCAACGCGTTTCAACATATAGTCTTTTACAAGGTGTGATGGTGGCTGCTAAACTCTCCATACTTATACTACCTCTGACCAATCACAAATTAGTGGGAAGTGACGTTTCAATTAATACATTAAAAATGTGATTAAAACAACATATTATATACATCATACCTTAATTTACAATAAAACAACTCTTATAATCACCTCAAGATTTTTACACATCTCTCAAAACCAAAGTTATTCTTGTTTTATTTGTTACGATATGACGAAAGTTGTTGTAATATTACTTCTGATTATGGGCTGATCTCTCAGCTTCCTTGTATGTATGTAAATTCTATTCGGGCATGAACTATTATATATCACGTTATCTTAATAATTGTGTCAGTATACTCTAGAGAATCTTTGGGACTTTTAATTTCACCATTACCCAGTATGGAACGCATCTGCGTTCCACCTACGTTTCTTTCCGGATATCCTGGTCACGTGGTTCTGTTGTGGAATGCATTAGTATTCTTTACCGGAAATTCTGGTCATGTGATTCTGTTGTGGAACGCAGTTCCACCAGTGTTATTTCACGGGTTCTTAGCTTTTCACTTTTAGAGAACAGGCTAAAAAACATCCTATCACAAATTACTCATCTAAAACTGGGAAGGATATATTAGCTATCTATTTTTTGTAATGAAGGGTACAACTGGATCTATTTCCTTATTTTTCTTACTGTCATTATATGTGATTAAATCTTCCTGTTTGGATTGACCAATTTCTATGATTACTGAATTGATCTGGGATTCAACATAGCCTTTATTGACAAATTCGTTTTTTAGTTCTCCCGCTTGTACCTTAAAAATATTATCATCCGTACAATTCCATCTTATCTGTTAGATTTGACCCTTTGGGACGTTTTTTTAACCATCTTGGGTGGTGATGGCTACTAGTGTGTATGTAGAAGTTGCTGTCTTTTGGTTTGAAATCGTTTTTAGTATGTAGATTATTCCCTTCTTTGTATATTACTAAATCCAAAAAATCAACTTCTTGTGTATTGATATTAAAAATGAATTTGATATTTAACCAATTTTCATTTAGTTTCCAACAGTGACCTATCTCCTCTCCATACAAAGAAGATGTCTATAAATCTTATCCAACTTATGATGTTTGAACTATACACATTATCATCTTTCCATATTTCAATCTTCTCCCACCATCCCATAAACAGGTTTGCATATGAAGGGGCAAAGCGTGTACCCATCGCTGTACCTCATTTTTTATTGTAAAATTTCCCATTGAACCAGAAAATATAATAGTTCATGCCCAAATAGTATTTAAATATGTAAAAGGAAGCCGAGAGATCAGCCCATAATCGGAAGTAATAATACAACAACTTCAGTCATATCATAACTTAAATAAAACAAGAATAACTTCAGTTTTGAGATATGTGTGAATATCTTGTGGTGATTATAAGAGTTGTATTATTGTAAATTGAGGTATGATGTATATATTAAGTTGTTTTTATGACATTTTTAATGTATTAATTGAAACGTCACTTCCCACTAATTTGTAATTGGCAAGAGGTAGTATAACTATGGAGAGTTTAGCAGCCACCATCACACCTTGTAAAAGACTGTATGTTGAAACGCATTGGTGGAGATAAGCAGTGACTGACACAACGTGGAACCTTGAAGCACTTTACATCTGGACCGTGGAGGAGTTATAGCTAGGATTAACCCTTTCATGTGACACACATGCCATGTGTAGCCCCACTCTGGTACGCAGCCACTTCTTATGGTGGGGGAAAATCTTTTATGATATTTTATGAAATTTATGTGTTTTTGAATTAAATGTAAAAAACTGTTTTATGCAATTAGAGGTGCATCTTTCTAATTTCCTTTGAGGTATCTTAAGGAAAAGGATACGAGATAGGATGTCCCAGCGACATACAGTGTGCAATCATTTTACACCAAGTGGACAGACATTGAATTTGGAGATACATACCCTAATTGGGGAGCGCAATTCACATTTCTTTTCTATATATACATGTTTAAGGTTTGTGGTGACCTGGTGAATTAGCTGCACCCCTTCATTCATAGCGTGGATAATATAACTCTTGTTTGAGAATTGCAACGTTGTCAACAACCACATAACTGAACTTAAGGATGACAGGTAAACACAATTTACTGAGTTTAGTCTTTTTTTCTGAATTTCTAAATAAAAAACTTTGGCCTAGGGGTGCCATGAAAAATATGTTGATGCTCTAGTATGCTAGAGATTCAAGAAAGTTTGGGAACCACAATATTTTGTTGGCATGTGCTAACACTCGGTGGCCTCACATGAGATGGCAGGAGTGAGAAAATTCCTACCAATGTGTGCTTTTTCTCCGCTTTCCTTGTTCCTGACTACCTATCCTTTGTGTAGACAATGTATTGCCCAATTAAGCATGTACCATAAAATTCCATGAGTATGGTGTGTGTGCAAAAAATATATTTACAAACATCGGCTGCAAAATTTATGCTTTTGTTTCCTAAAAACATAATACCCAGAATATTTATAATTATATTGCATTATATACATGAAAATATTGTATAGCTACATCCCTGTATTTGGAGCAATATCAAATTAATGTTATCACTACTGGTATTGAGTATGAATCATTAATTTAAATTGCAGAAAAGATTTATGTAAAATATAATTTAAAATTATTTAAACCTAGGGAGTAAGTAGAATAAGCATTAAGTCTAAAAAATGGTAAGAAAAAATGTGGTAGGGTTGGTCAGTACAAGGTACAGGGGTTCCACTGCCTGGGGCCCCACCACCTCTTAGTGGTCAGGCTTCATATTGTGCACTTGAATTATACATTATGCTTATATTACATTATAATGCACAGGTCTATGGTATATTTTCTACAGGGCATTGCTGTTATTAATCTGATACATAACCAAGCATGCACTATCAGTATTTACTATATATATATTTATCATGGTCCCTACCACTACATTTCCCCGATGGGCCCTTCATACCCCAGTCCGACACTGCAAAGTGGAATTGCCCCATGACTATCATTTTCTACTTCTGAATAGATAAGCAGCCATGTGATAGGTTGCACTGGACAACAACTCCATTTTCCTGATTGAGAAGTTGTATTTCATAGGAGGAGATGTATCAAAGCTTGGAGAGAGCTATACAGTAGTACTAACCAATCATCTGGGGTTAAAAAAAAATACACTTTACCTCTATATACTTTATCTCTTTGCAAGCTTTGACACATCTATCCTTTAATGCAATCTAATTCTGCTTACTCCTTAGGTCTCAATAATTGGAAACTATATTGCACATAAATCTTTTTCCTAATTTCAATTTAAGATTCAGACTCAATGGCCCTCATTCCGAGTTGTTCACTCGCTAGCTGCTTTTAGCATCAGTGCACACACTAGGCCGCCGCCCTCTGGGAGTGTATCTTAGCTTAGCAGAATAGCGAACGAAAGAGTAGCAGAATTGTGATTAAATAATTCTTAGCAGTTTCTGAGTAGCTCGAGACTTACTCCTACACTGCGATCAGCTCAGCCCATTTCGTTCCTGGTTTGACGTCACAAACACGCCCTGCGTTCGGCCAGTCACTCCCCCGTTTCTCCAGACACTCCCACGTTTTATCCTGGCACGCCTGTTTTTTTCCGCACACTCCCAGAAAACGGTCAGTTTCTACCCAGAAACACCCACTTCCTGTCAATCACACTCCGATCACTTCAACAATGAAAATTATTCGTTCGGACGTGAGTAAATCTACTAAGTTTTGTGCTAAAATACTTAGTGCATGTGCACTACGTACCATGCGCATGTGCATTTTTGCCTTAATTGCTCCGTTGCAAAAACGGCAACGAGCGAACAACTCGGAATGACCCCCAATACCAGTAGTTATAGCATTAATTTGATATTTCTTCAAATACAGCGATGTTTCTCTACAATTTAGAGAAACATTGCATGTATGAAATAGTATTATGCATGCACAACTATTGTTATAGTTTATGCTGTTATAAGAAAATGATTATTCTATAAATAAAATAAATAAAATAACTAATTTAAAGTATTTTGCAAATTAGTGAAGGAATTTGCTAAAGTATAAAGATATAGGTGAACAGAATGTAAGAAAGCTACTTTTATGTCTTAAAGACACAGTAAATATGTGCAGTGTTCAGTTTTTTCTCATTAGTTTTAAGATTTTTCTTTTTGTTTATATTTTTGTTTTTAGTTTATCTAGCTACAGTAAAGAGACCGTGAAAGTATTGTCAGAATAGGTCTGAAATACCAACGCAAAGGAAATTTATTACACCATATTTTCTACATTTTAGACGTTTACCATGTATTGCAAATTAATATTTTATATAAATGCATAACTGTACAGTATCAAACTCAGTATACATGACAAGATGAGGACTGTACTACTGCAAGATCTGCAGCTATGCCATTGGTTCGTAGCTAGTATGTGTTTTGTGGGTTTACATTAAAAACATACAGAAAAGTGATGAAAATACAGTATGTTAATGTTTCCTCTGTATTTCAGGAGACCGAGTAAATATGCAACAGATATTAAATATGTCATAATAGCAATCTTTTTTTATATTTTATTACTTATAATTTATACAATTTGAATGTTGTTTAATAAGGTCATAACATTCTAGTTGTGGTATCTTATAATACTTTTCTAACGTTGGTTTACAATCTGCTCTTTGTTCTGAAGTTCAAAGTGACAAACTCTTTGCACACAAGTCACCTGGAGATTTGCAGACTTGAGTCCAACAAGCACTGAATGCATTAGATTCTGCTCCAGACTGGTAATTGAGGGGTATGTTCCTGGACTATAGATATGCCAGAGTTGATATTATTCAATGTAATAGATGGAAAGGAAAGCAGCGAAACAACTCATTTGTATGTTATTACTTTTCCTTTTTTGCAGAAAAAAACTCCCAAAAACAAATTGAAAACTGTTTGCAACACTCATTTAAGTTCTATGAACGTCCAACAATATCTTTTAGGGCTGTTACAATGCTGGCATTATACTGTCCCTTGTCAGCTTTCAATTACTTCATGCACCTAGCTGATCACCAACTTATTTCCTGGCTTAGGTAAATAGGAGTTTTTGGTGCACTTCCCAAAAGTCATTTCAGAGAAGATAAATTAAATAATGATTGCAATTTAATACAGTGATAGTGCTAAAATATTTCCTTCAAGTTTCAAGTTTGACCACAAGTTTCCAATAATACACTTATTTAACTTGCTAGTTCAAACCTGAGGTTTTATTAAATTCTACAGCTGTAGTCAATATTTATGTATTCGTCAACCTCGTTGGACATTTTAAATATTATGGAGACTCGAGTGTGTTATAAGAACATAGAGAGAACACTTGCATTTCATTTTAGGTGGGAAATCTCATTTGAAGTTATAGCTACACAGCTACACTGAAACATATGGCATTAATGTTTCAAGGAATATATAATTTCATAACCTTTAAAAAAATAAAATTATATATATATATATATATATATATATATATATATATATAAAAAACGTCCCACAATATAAATATAATTATAAATATAATTATTTTAACAGTAAGAGTACACTTTAAGTAAATAAACAAGTTTAAGGATTTAAAATATAGACTGACACCCATAAATGCCCTCTTTCTGTCAATCACCTTGCGATCGGCTGTGCGAATGGATCCTTAGTTACATCCATTGCACAGCAAACATCCTCTTTGTACCCGTATGATGCGCCTGCACATTTTGGTGCATACGCATGCGCAGTTTTGCAGAGTTTTAACCTGATCGCAGCACAGCAAAAAGTTGCTAGCGAGCGATCAACTCGGAATGACCCCCCATGTTCATAGTCAGATGGAGAAACTGCACCTGCCATAGGACCGGTGCAAGTTTCAATGGTGTGACCGATGGTGAGTTATAAGGACCCACAACTCAGCGTGCATGGACAATAAAAATGGGTGTCTCAGTTCTTGCACATTTGGATGCATGGATGTACGAGGGAAAGAGTTTTTAGTGGCATTTGCATACAGTTGCAACCATTAATAGACACTGCTGCTTGCGCAAATCAGGACTTCAGAGTCCAGTTTATTAATTACACCTTTCTGTTACTGGGTTAGACCCCTCTTGGCCTCCAGACCACAATTTATTGCAGCATTGATTTAACAAGGTGCTGGTATACCACCGGAGCTGCTCGGTATATGCCTTGTCTCTAGGTGCTTGTTGGCCTAAACTCCACCTCCTGGTGATGTCAGCTGTCAGTCAGTGACATGGACTAGGTGCTGCCCTGCAAGGGGGAGTAGCTATGTGGTGGATACTTTGGTGTCCTGTCTGCAGCTGCAGCTGTGACATCAGGGCTACATCTGGTGAGTGTTGACCATTACACTGGGACAAAAGAGTGGGAGGAGAGAGGTCTCACATTACCCTGACATCAGGGGCCTTTATGATCATTGCCACAAGTCTGCATTTACTTACCTGGGGTGCCCACTTTGGGAGCAGCTCCTGGGTACCTTCGGTGTCTAAAGGGGTGCGTGACTGTGAGTCAGGAGTCACACGTTGTTATCTATAAGAGGGGCAGCCAAACTGAGAATCACCTCCTACTTACAGAAGATGGGAGCCCCTTGTAAAATAAAGGAGCCCATGTAAGAAGCTCACATAAATAAGAGAAGGAGAAGTCCTCCTAGGATAAACAACTTGTGAGTTTAAAGTAACATAAGAGGGAAGGGATACCTGTTTAGCTATCCTGCAGCTGAACCAAGTGACTGTAGCTTTAGTGAGAAAGAGCTCCTGCAGCATGTTCGAGACCTCTGCAGAGCGTAAGAGAGTGGAGTGCTGCCAACTACACTAGAATGCCACCTAAATGAAAGATAGACACCACAGTGGGAGACCATGGTAGTATCCAGAGCCCAGCGATAGGGGGATCCCCACCTTCAGGTGTATTCTAGAAGAATGACCCCAGGTGCGCCAGTCCTGTTAGAGGACTGAAGTGGGTGGGTGATGCATGTGGCATAATTAGCAGCCCCTATTTAGGATGGAGTCATCCTATTAGTAGAAGCACCCAAAGAAGTGTCTTCATAGCGAAGGTGAGTCCCTGCATGGGCAGCGAGGCTGTAGAGAATGCAAAGGTCTCCATCACGAAGGGGATGGTGCACCCAGAAAGTGAGTCCCTGTTGGGAGGGGATGTGATGCAGGAACCTTGTGTGACTGCTGTATGGCTTATTGTGTGACAGACTGCAACCTGTGTTGCTGTGGCACTACTGATCCCAGAATGTTCTGGTATGTACCACTGCCTGTTTTACAACATACAAGACTGTAACAAAGGGGCTTTTGCAGAGTTGAATGCAGATGGCAGAAAATCGCAAACGGGCTATTTTTGGCCATCTGCGCATGTCCAGTGGCTGCAGTGCATGTGCGCAAGCATTCATATTGCAATCAAATACCGTAAGAATGCAATTGCTATTTGATTGACATTCAGCAGTTGTGCAGGGGTGGTGATGGGGCGTTTTGGGGGAGTGGATCAGGAAAGGCAGGTGTGTGGAAATATGATGAATGGAAATACGACGGCCATGCTCCTACATACCTGTATGCAGCAAGACTGCTTATACAGGTGTCACCCTTTATTTTCTGAATCTCGCAATGCAGGGCGACAACATACATGCTGGGTGGCCTTGCCCTGTGCTTGGTGGCCCCCAGCAGCAGTTTTTGTTAATTTAGCAAAATCTGCTATCAATTCTGAATAACCCCCTAAGTACTGTGCTATAGAGAGTGAGAGTAACCTACTGTGGTATGATATACTGTAACACAATACAATACAATACAATAATTGTTCTCGATAAGTTGGTGAAGTGTAAGGTAACCTATACTACTACTATATAACCATAATGCTTTGTGCAGAAGGAGCTTTATTTAATAAAGTTTGCATCTTCTGTTAAATAAATGTATTTATTCTTGTTTCGCCACCAGATGGCCTTATGCTGAATTATTTAAATGCACTGTACAATTTAGCTATTTTATACCCTATAGCAGTGTTTTTCAACCACTGTGCCGTGGCACACTAGTGTGCCCTGAGCAGTCTCCAGGTGTGCCGCCATAGAAGTAGAGCCAGGCCCGTCAGTGTTTTGCCGCTACTGAGGCCCTGGAACGATCAATACTGATGGGTTTATTGGTTTCAGAGACAGTTCTAATTTTGGACACGGGTAATGTTGGGCTCTTCTGGCTTTCTCAGATGTATCTCAGGCGTTACCTATGGAGAAGCTGCGACATGACATCCTAGGACACGCAACTGCACCATGCTTCACCATTATATTTGAATGTGCCTTGGCAATATTTAAATCTTGTCCAGTGTGCCGTGAGTTGTAAAAGGTTAAAAATCTCTGCCCTATAGTATTGCTACTGGGCTGGCTGCAGGATGCCGTGTCCCCAAGACTCTGCACCCTTTGTGATGGCACTGCTCGCACACCCCTAGTTACGGTTCTGTGGACATTAACATATTATTTTTAATAAAGAGATACATATATTTATGATAGCAATAATCTATTATGTTTTACCTGTTACATGGCACGCTTGTTTTAGAAAAAGGAAATTGTATGGTTATCATTTAAATTTCTTTCATTTTATATATATATATATATATATATATATATATACAGTATATATAAGTAAATAAATATAAATAATATCTTAATAAATACAGTACAGTGCATAATACTGTAGCTTTCATATTGAAATAACCATACCTGAACTGTAAAACGTATACAAATAAGTAAAATATATCATTTTAGTTACTATAAAACAATGTGTGAACAATTCAAAGGCGAAACCAAAACTTATGTAGCCCTATAGACAAAAAGGGACCACCAAAATCCCTTAAAAGATACAGCAAATAAGTCTTGTTTCAACAAAAATAATGTCCAAATATGACCTTTTTATAGGTGTAGTTCTTATAGCCAGTGAAGTACTTGTTTACTCGTGTCCATTTGTAACCAAGCGACACTTCCGGTTGCGGCATGCACGTGGCCGGTACTTCCGGTATAATTCCATTTCCGCCAACTATGGCTGGATGTGTGCATGCCGCTTGGTTACAAGTAGATAAAGGTAACTAGTCAGAGATGCTCTCTAACCTTGAAAAAGACTTGCTTAAAAGTCAAAACATAGGGGGTCATTTCGAGTTGTTCGCTCGGTAAAAATCTTCGCATCGCAGCGATTTTCCGCTTAATGCGCATGCGCAATGTCCGCACTGCGACTGCGCCAAGTAAATTTGCTATGCACTTAGGAATTTTACTCACGGCATTTTCATCGTTCTGGCGATCGTAATGTGATTGACAGGAAATGGGTGTTACTGGGCGGAAACAGGCCGTTTTATGGGCGTGTGGGAAAAAACGCTACCGTTTCCCGAAAAAACGCAGGAGTGGCTGGAGAAACGGGGGAGTGTCTGGGCGAACGCTGGGTGTGTTTGTGACGTCAAACCAGGAACGACAAGCAGTGAAATGATCGCAGATGCCGAGTAAGTCTGAAGCAACTCAGAAACTGCTACGAGGTGTGTAATCGCAATATTGCGAATACATCGTTCGCAATTTTAAGATGCTAAGATTCACTCCCAGTAGGCGGCGGCTTAGCATGAGCAAATCTGCTAAAATTCACTTGCGAGCGAACAACTCGGAATGACCCCCATAGTTAGTCTAGGATCACCACCAAGGGTGTAGCTACCATAGGTGCAGGCACTGCAGCTGCTATAGGGCCCAGAACTGAGATGGGTCCACCTTCCCTGTCAAAGTTACACATGTTATATACATTTTTCACCATTGTGTGGCACATAGAGGCCTTTACAAATGTTTGCCTTGTGGCCTACAATATATCTTGTTATGCCCCTGTACCTGCTCATTTTAATGTGGTATATAAATGAACAGAAGGGCATTATAATGTTACATTATATGAACTGGGGCACTGTAATGTGGCACAATATGAAATGGAGGCACTATAGTGTGGCATAATATGAACTGGGCACTGCAATATGACATCATATAAACTGGGTACACTGTCATAATGTAAATGAGGTACTCTTGCATAATGTGTACTGACAGCCCTACAATATGACATAACGCGAACTAGGGCACTGTTATGGTTTATAAAATAAACTAGGGCACTATTATGGGGCATAAAATTAACAACCGCTTTAGAGAGGTGTCTCTCTATAAGCATTGGGACAGGGGCCCCTTCAAATATTGCTATGGGGCCCACAAAATTCTGGCTACGCCCCTGAGCACCACTCTGACTAATCAGCTGGAACCATTCTGGATAAGGGCATATGGGCATTCCCTGGGCAGCATCCAACGGCCGTGTCTTGCCATCCAGGTATACCCATTTTTCCATGTAGTGTCCTAATCCACTATTTTTGTACACTGTGGTCTTTGTTTTTAATTTTTATGACTATTTAGTCTTTTTGTATTAAATTTTAAAACATTCAAAAGCCTTTTTTTAGTCCTTTATCATCACAAAGAAAAAGACATCCCACGTGGGATAGCTGTTATTAAAACTAACATAAGCAGACAGCAGAAGCAGCCTTGAGTACTTGGTGAGTGGAGGAGGGACAGAACGTGAAGGAGATCACAGCAGCAGCTGCGTGGACACACAGCAAGGAGAGATCTGCTCTCTGGTCTGCACAACAAGTGATTCGTGAGTGTTTGAAAAAAGGGCAGAGCTAATGCTTGAGTGGTGGGGCTTAATCACGGGCCACATCAGGCGGCTCCATTGCATGAAAAAAAAATTGGTCTGTCAAGGGGGGAGGGGGGGGGGGTGTTCTGGGTACTCATAAGCCACCATCAGCATGAGCTACTTCATCGTCATGCACATGCTAAACCTATGTCATTTTGTATTTATACACAAGCAATTACAGTCTGAATTTTCCTTGCTTTTTGCCTAACTCCATTTCCTCTCTTTTCTAACACCTCCTTCAACTTCAATTACTGTAAGTACACAAACTTTATGCTTGAAACCAAGTTACTGCCACTGAACACTTCCAACACTGTACTTTCACCTGCATTTCTGCAATTATACTGCTCTGTTTATCATATATCTACCACTTCTATTTCCAAATTTAGATTCCTATGTACCTCATCCACACTACAGTATGGGCAGCCTGTCACTAATGCCCTCCAAGTCAACACTCCTTGTCTGCCCTAGTCTCTAATCTGTCAACTGCTCCCACCTCCTCTCCTAGTCTCCTACATCTCCTCTCTCCCCTCCTCTGTCTCCCACTGCTTCTCTTCCACTATACTTGCCTACCCTCCCATATCGACTGGGAGGCTCCCAAGAATTGGGTGGTGCTCCTGGGCCCCTGGAAAGGTAGCCAAGTCTCCCGGATTTGGGCTCACCTCAGCAGCCCCCCTTGCAGCCGTCCTTGACAGTGTGCGTTCCAGGAAGGCCAATGACATCATTCATACTGAAATGCGTCTTCTTACTCCCTACCCCGACTATTCAATGCTGATAATCATGGCATTGAATGGTGGGGGGCCCACCCATAATGAGGCAACGCCCCCTGTAATGCCGGCCCGGCTGCCACCTCCCACATGGGGCTGCCGGAAAGTCAGCAAGCCTGCCTTCCACTTCTCCCGTGTAACTCACTGTCTTTCACCTCTGCCCTGCCTACGGCCCACTCCTCCACAACTCAACCTTGCTTCCTCGCTCTTCTCCCTGCAACCACACTACGCCTCCCTCAGTACCACACTCTACTCCCTCTGTGCTCAACTCCTGCAGTGTCCCTTCCCAGCTCAGGAGTCTGCACCATCACTACCCCCTCTGTATTACTGCCTTCTAAATTCATCTCACCTCATCGCTACAGCAACCATGGTAATCTCATTCACATTACTTCCTAAGACTGTCTCATTCTCTCCTGCGCCCTCTGGAATGCCTATCTGTAATAAATTGGACCCCACCCATGACCTTTTCATATCCAATTCCCTGCATATCCTAGCCATCACTGAAACCTGAATTACTCCCTCTGAAACAGTTTCTTGCCATGGTGGTGGTGTTGGGGTCCTACTACCCTCTAGCTACTCATAACCATCCCTTACATTCTCTACATTTGAGGTCCATGCTATATGTTTCTTCCAACCTGTTCATCTTTGATTAGCTGTCATTTACCACCCCCCTTGCATTCCCTCCAAATTCCTCGACAACTTTTCTTCCTGGCTCACTCACTTCCTCTCTTCTGACATACCCTTCATTATCTTAGGTGATTTCAACATCCTAATTGATATCCCCACTAAATTGCCTGCCTCTATACTCCTTAACCTCACATTTTCACTTGGTCTCTCCCAGTGGACATCCTTCCCCTCCATTGTGAATGGGAGCTCACTGGATCTGGTCTTCACTCACCACTGTGATATTTCTGATATCTCCAACTTCCTGTTCCCCCTCTCTGATCATCATCTGCTCTCTTTTAACTTATCTCTCTCTGCTTCTCCATCTCTACCTCCTAAGGCTACCTGTTAGACTTACTCCTCTCTCATATTCTCTCTCTCTCCTGCACTGAATAAGTTGACTTCCTTTACAATGCATTCCTTACCTCTGCTCTTGGCTCTGTCACCCCTTCTACCACTAATCACCCTTGCAGATCGACACCTTAACCATGGCACTTCAAATGCACCAGATATCTGCAAAAATGCTCACGTACTGCTGAGTGACAGTGGAGGAAATCACACTCTAACACAGACTTCCTCCATTACAAATTTATACTCTCATCTTACAGTGCTGCCCTTTCCCTCTCTAAACAATCATAATTCAAGAACCTCATCTCCTCCTAGTCCTCAAACCCCTGGTGCCTCTTTGCCACTGTCAATTCACTCCTCTGCCCACTGCTACCTAAACTTCCCTTTTCACTCTCTGCTCTTCACTTTGCCACTTACTTCACATACAAAATTGACTCCATACATCAGGACGTATCATCCCACCAGAACCTGAGCAACCCCCCTCCTCCATTTCCTGACACCCCTTCTCCTTTCCTCCTACCAACTCTGGCATCTTTCTTTCTGTATCTGGAGAGGAAGGCATGGTCCTCATCTGTTCCTCAACCTCCTCCACCTCCCCACTTGACCTTATCCACTCTCACCTCCTCCGCTACCTCTCTTCTTCTGCATGTTCCTATCTTGCCCATCTACTGTATTAAATCTCTCCCTCTCAACAGGCACTGTCCCCTCTGTCTTCAAGCATGCATTTGTCTCCCCTGTTCTTAAAAAACCTACCCTTGATCCAACCACTCTCTCCAACTACTGACTCATCTTTCTCTCTCTTTTTGCCTCCAAACTCCTTGAGCATATTGTCTACAACTGCCTAACTATCTTTCTTTCCTCACACTTACTGCTAAACCCATTCCAATCTGCTTTCCATCCTCTCCACTCCACTGAAACTGCTATCACGAGAGTCTGCAGTGACCTTCTTGCTTCTAAATCCAAGGGCCACTACTCTCTCCTTATTCTCCTTGACCTCTCTGCTGCATTTAACACTGTGAGACACCTTCTC
This sequence comes from Pseudophryne corroboree, assembly GCF_028390025.1. Lineage (NCBI taxonomy): Eukaryota > Metazoa > Chordata > Amphibia > Anura > Myobatrachidae > Pseudophryne > Pseudophryne corroboree. The sequence goes on from NC_086447.1 coordinate 440,538,945, forward strand.
CTCTTGCAAATCCTTTACTCCCTTTGTCTGCATGATACTGCCCTCTCCTGGCTGTCCTCCTACCTTTTCTAACCAGTCCTTCTCTGTCTCCTCTTGTGACTCCACCTTTCCCCCCACTTCCTCTACCAGTAGGTGACCTCCATGGTTCTGTTCTTGGATCTTTCCTTTCCTCTCTCTACACATCTTCATTAGGCGAGCTTATTAGCTCATTTGACACCCAATATCATCTCTATGCTGATGGTACTCAAATCTACTTTTCCTCCGCTGACCTCTCCACTGCTCTCCACACTCATATCTCCAACTGTCTCTCTGCTATCTCTTCCTGAAATGTCCAAGTGCTTTCTTAAACTTAACATGTATAACACTGATTTTATAATCCTTCCTCCCTCGCGCATAATCTCACCTACCACAATTTCATTATTCATTGATAGCACTACTATCTCCTCTAGCCCCCAAGTGTGCTGTCTTGGAGTAATCCTTGACTCCTCCCTCTGCTTCAAACCACACATTCAGCACCTCTCACAAACCTGCTGTTTTCATAAAAAAACACATCTCCAGGATCAGACCCTTTCTCAACCAGGATGCTACTAAGACAGGATGCTTCTAAGACAGGATGCTACTCATCCAACTCACTGGTCATCTCCAGATTGGACTACTGTAATCTCCTATCTGGCCTCCTTGTGTAATGCCTTTCTCAACTCCAATGTATCCTCAGTGCTGCTGCCCATCTCACCTTCCTCACCAAACATATTACATCCCCCCTCACTTGTAGGATCTGCACTGGCTACGCTTCCCATTCAGAATCCAATTCAAGATTCTCACACTCACCTATACAGCCTTAAAACACTCTTCTCCCTCTAACATCTCTGACCTTATCTCTCCCACCTATCCTCTTCGCACTGCTAATGCACACTGCTTCTCCTGCCAACTGATTACCTCCTCCCAATCCTACCTACATTTTGCACATTCTGCTATCTATCTCTGGAATTTTCTTCCTTTCTTCCTCTACCCATCCGACTCTATACCTCTTTACAAAACCCAGCCAACTCTCCTCCTAACCCTCTTAGCCCATCACCTTTTAGATTGTAAGCTTGCAACAGCAAGGCCTTCTCCCCTCATGTGCCTTTCCTTTGTTTATTTCCACTATCTTGTACTTTATACTCCCTTTGATGGCACTTAAACCCTAGTTTTCTGTACTTGTCCTATATTGTCTTGACTGTAAGTGCTGTTTTCTTGTTTTGCTGATTTGTTTATGTACTCTGTAATGGGTGCTGTGGATCCTTGTGGCACCACATTAATAAAGGATAAAAATAATAGCAAAATAACCATAATAATAAGAACTAACCGGAGAGGAGTGTAAAATTGGAGGCTGAAGTACAGTTGGAGGCTGCAGAAAAGAAAGAGTGTAGAAGCAAATTTTGAAACTCTTTTCTCTATATGTGCAAGCACTATACTTGCCGACTTTGCTGCCCCTTTCTCTGTTGTGACATAACCGTGTCATTGTGACTCCACTCCCTGCCATACAGTGCAGAGAAAGCATTTCATAGTGGGGGCGGGACTATGATAACGGGATTCACCTTGGCTCTGTAAGTGGACAGCAGTGAGGGGGGGTTGTGAGCAGCTGGCAGGGGTGCAAGCAAGCTGGATGGGGGTGCTGGAGACTCACTCACCTTACCAGGGGGCCAGGAGTACCACATGATTTTCAGGAGCTTCCCAGCCATTACGGCTGAGTTGGCAAGCATGGCATGTACCCACCTAACAGAGAACCCACCCACTCAAAGCTAGTGATATAATGGCATTGATAAATATTTTGGCTATAAGAAGTATTCACTCTCTGCTATATATATATATATATATATATATATTATTTTTTTTTCATTTTAGCATGGAATTAAAAATGTATTTGTTTTGGAATCTTACCACTGAGCTATAAAAATACACTGAAATATCAAATAAAAAAGAACTCTACAGCTTTCTTAAATATTAAAAAACTAAATAAACACTGCGCTGTCAGGAAGCTAACTAACCTTGTTACAGATCTGACACAATCATATCCCCAACACAGTTCTCACACTCATGCACACACTTAAAACTCCTACCACCTAATAGGGGATCAGTATGAAATACCTACAATCAAAATCCTGACAGTCAAAATCCCGACAACAATTGACCGATGGTCAAAATCCTGGCAAGGTCAAAAGACAGACATTTAAAGTACCAACAAGGTCAAAATACTGACATTTAAAATGTCGACAGGTCAAAAAGTCAACACGGGGTTTTCATTGTTTTTTGGTGTGTATGTCAACATAGGTTGACATGGACACTGTATAAGTGTACCGCGTCCCCTTGCATGGCTCGCGTGGGCACAGTGCCTCTCTGTGCTTGGCACACTATTATATTCCCCCTGGTGGGCTCTAGTTCTCACCCAGTCTTTTTGCTAATACAGTAACATTCATTTATCTGCCTTTATACTCAACTTAATACATATAGTTATGCTAGTATCAGCAAGAGAAAATTTGGGCTATAAGACAAAAACCTAGACTTGGTGACTCTTGTTAAGTTTGTGACATAGAGATATTCTTAAACCCTAGCTGAGTAATTTTAAATTATTTAGCGTACTATAATTTGCAAGTCTGAGTCTCACTAAAGCTGGGTACACAATATCTGATAGTGTTTGCTGATCCTATAAATGATCAGATCCAACGAAGCTATAATCAGGTTGGTGCGCACCCATACACACCGACCAATCTCTTGAACAGTGTGTACTTTCTTCGGATCTCCTTTAATGGGATCAGGAGGTCAGGAATAAGATAACGAGTGCAGCACACCAGATCCTGACCTCCCAATCTGACCATTGCCGGAGCATTTGAAGCTGTTTACCAGTTAATGCTCTTTCATACGTATTATCCAATTATTGGCTGATCGGACTGATAATTGTATAGCGTATAACTGGCATTAGCAATAGTGATAAATAAAAAATCGTATATCTGTGTGTCTGTGCTTATGTTGCATTCCCTTCCTTAAGTATAGTAAGTTAGGAGAGTTACTGTGTAAACACGGAGGCCAATTACTGTATTGAGTATTATCCCCCCCAAAAAACAAAACAGCAAGAAAAGAAAAATATATACAAACATGCAGAGCCAGACTAATGGGGGCCCATGGAGCATGTAACCCCAGGCCCCCTTTACTTAGCCCCTCAAGGTTGGAGTTGCTCTGACCCAACATATGGCACCATAAGTAGCTCTCTGAGTTTCAGCAGCAACACGGGTGTGTGGGTTAGGGAAGACACAAGAGTATGGGCTTGAGATATACCAGGGGAATGATGCTTAAATGTGGGGGAAGAGTGGGTGTAAGTTTAAGACATGGGAAGTGGGGTGGTGAGGCTTAGAGACATGGGGAGAAAGGCTGAGAGAAATTGGAGGGTAAGGATGAGGAACATAGGGGATAAGGCAGAGAGACATGGAGGGATGAGTCTGAGAGTCACATGGGGGAGAGATAGAGAGACAAAGGGGGGAAATGAGGCTGAGAGACACAGGGTAGATGAGACTCTGGCTCCCTCCAGTACCTAGGCCCTTGTTGGATCTTTATGGCCATGCATGAGTGCAGGTAGGACCTGTGCTGCAGCTGCCTCATGGAGATATGGGGGAGCAGGTGCACACACACACTGAGGGCACTTCCACGGGGCGGTGTTGAAAAGAGGGGAGGATACTACATCTTATGTTCTCTGGACCCCTATGGCTTAATCTGGTCCAGCAAATACAGTAGGGTATGATTCAGAGTTGTGCAGAAGTCTGTTTTGTTGACAAATCTTAACACTAGTCATACTGAGTCATATTCATCACAACCACATCTCCACTTGTGGTTGAGTGGGCATAACTGAGCAAACACTGGCTGTTCTGATGGCATGTCACAGCAGAATTACTATTCAGATGTGAATGTATGCAGAGATTTTAGATGGATCTCTTGAACTAAGCATAGGACTAGTGTAAGTGCATGTGGATCGTGTCAACATGTAGTTAAATGGTTAAATACTACAAGCTGTCTTTTAACTACTATGCATGACTCATCAACCCCAATAACATCACATGTTTGAGTCGACAGTCTTAAAGGTCAGGCTTATTAGACTGCAGGTGCATGTTGTTTACTTGGCTCTGTGAAAGGGTCTGCATGTTCCCAAGCCTGTTACTGTGTTATTGGAGCATCACAGTACTGTACACCTGTGGCTCTCAAACTATGTGCTGTGGTACCCTGTGGTGCCTTGGTACACTTGCAGGAATGCCTTGAATTGGTGGCCCAGGACCAATTCAAATTATGAATGGTCAATGTGATAGGCAAAACCTGTGCTGGTGGCTGTCAATCCTAAAATATAAAGAGAAATTGAAACAAATCTTAATCTTCACCACACAATTGAACCTTAGGATGACATATAAACACAAGTTTCTTAATTTTATATTTCTTTCTAAATTTCTCAATAAGAAACTTTTGGCCCAGGAGTGTCCTGAAAATAATTCTGATACTTTAGAGCGCCATGATTCAAAAATGTTTGGGAACCACTGCCTTATAATATTGACTGCAGTTTATCTTCTATCACCTGTATCCTGTTCTCTTCAATAAAACGTACTTGGAGTCAACGTTCGGACAAACCTACTTGCTCACATCTGCTATAGATCATAATGTCAGCTACTTTCACAAGGAGATATGTAGGAGAGGTGCAGACTGCAACTCTAGACAAAGATCTGCATCTATTTCTGAGCATACAACTGAGTGGCAATCTTGTGTGCTGCTGTGAGTGAGCCTCACAATATGCCAAAGTTCTACTACTGAGTTGTACTTAGGGGGTAATTCAGACCTGATCATAGATGTGCGAAAAAAAATCTTAGACATGCGGGGGGATGCCCAGCACAGGGCAAGTCCATCCTGCATGCCAGATCCAGCCTTCCAAAAGACATGCAAAAGCATTGCACGGCCGCAATGCTTTTGCATGTTTCAAGTAGCCCTCTGCCTATGCAGCCTAGTTGCAAAGGCAGACGGCTACCCGCCATGTTTCTGGTCACAGCAACTACAGTACATGTGACGTCACACAGCCACCGCGGCCCACCCCACAAATGGTCCAGACACACCTGTGTTGCTTGGACTGCGCCCCTCCAACGCCAAATCAACACCCCTTTAATTCTCCCTCCTGCCCCATGAATGCCTCTGCCTGTCAATCAGGCAGAGGTGATCACACAAGTGAGATGCCTTCACACCTCACTGTGGGGGTCATTCCAAGTTGATCTTAGCCCTGCAAAATTTTGCAGGGCTACAATCATAACAAAAGACATGCGGGGGACGCCCAGCACAGGGCTATCCCGCCCCGCATGTCAGTGCCGGCTTCCCCCCTTCCCCACAGAAGTGCAAAAGCATCGCACAGCGGTGATGCTTTTGCACTTTAGGAGTAGCTCCCGGCCAGCGCAGCTTTAGTGTGCTGGCCGGGAGCTACTCGTCGCTCCCCAACCTGCAGCGGCTGCGTGTGACGTCAGCTACACTGCGGTGCCCGCGCATGCGCAGATCTCACCTGATCACTGCGCTGCGATAAACTGCAGAATGCGATTGGATCAGAATGACCCACTGTGTGCGCACGCGCAGTGCAGCTGCTGCACGTGTGCCTAAAAGCCTGTCCACACTGGCCGATATATCAGCCGTTCTCTTGAACGGCCGATATATCGTGGGACCATCGGCCAGTGTGTACGGCCGATACATCTGTGAACTCCGTCATTCACAGACGTATCGCGTTGGCCCCGCAGCACAGCCAACGGCCAATATATCTACCGATATATTGGCGCGTCGCTGTGTGTGTACGGGGCGGTCGGCCGAAATGTAGTGCTCTGATTTCAACAGATTGACCACCCGTGTATCCTGGTTAAGCGAATGAAGGGCTCCATCCACAAGTCCCACATGCCTAGCGGAATCGCTCCATTTTAGCTCCTCCTTCAATCTCTCCAGCTGCTTCTGCAAAAGCCTGATGAACTGACTTCACGTGTGGCAAGTTCAAAGGGTTGGAGAACCTTGCACAACGTGGAAATCATTCTCCACTGCGCTTAAGTCAGGTGCATTCCCCCTCTTTGCCTATATTGTAGGCAGATGTATAGGCTTGAATGGCCTTTTGCTGCTCCTCCATCCTCTGAAGCATATAGAGGGTTGAATTCCACCTCGTTACCACCTCTTGCTTCAGCTGATGGCAGGGCATGTTCATGAGTGTTTGCTGGCACTCCAGTCTTGCCGAAAGTGGCCCGCAATTCTTTGGGCCACCGACAGCATCTCCTGCACGCACCTGTCATTTAAAAAAACATTATGCACCACCAAATTAATTGTATGTTCAAAACATGGGACGTGCTGGAATTTGCCCACATGTAATGCACGCACAATAATGGTGGCATTGTCCGATATCACAAATCCCCAGGAGAGTCCAATTGTGGTAAGCCAATCTGCGATGATGTTCCTCAGTTTCCGTAAGAGGTTGTCAGCTGTGTGCCTCTTATGGAAGCCGTGATGCAAAGCGTAGCCTGCCTAGGAACGAGTTGGCGTTTGCGAGATGCTGCTACTGGTGCCGCCGCTGCTGTTGTTGCTGCGGGAGGCAATACATCTACCCAGTGGGCTGTCACAGTCATATAGTCCTTAGTCTGCCCTGCTCCACTTGTCCACATGTCCATGGTTAAGTGGACAGTGGGTACAACTGCATTTTTTAGGACACTGGTGACTCTTTTTCTGACGTCTGTTTACATTCTCGGTATCGCCTGTGAACCGACGGTGGATACCGAATGCATGTTTAACACCAACATAGTTGTCGAGGCCTGAGTTATACGCTTTGCAACAGGATGACTGCTGTGATATTTCATCTTCCTTGCAAAAGACTGCTGGACAGTCAATTGCTTACTGGAAGTAGTACAAGTGGTCTTCCGACTTCCCCTCTGGGATGACGATCGACTCCCAGCAGCAACAACAGCAGTGCCAGCAGCAGTAGGCGTTCCACTCAAGGATGCATCGGAGGAATCCCAGTTAGGAGAGGACTTGTCAAACTTGCCAGTGACATGGCCTGCAGGACTATTGGCGTTCCTGTCTAAGGAGGAAATTGACATTGAAGGAGTTGTGGTGTGTTTTGCATAGAGATGAGCGGGTTCGGTTTCTTTGAATCCGAACCCGCACGAACTTCACTTTTTTTTTCACGGGTCCGAGCGACTCGGATCTTCCCGCCTTGCTCGGTTAACCCGAGCGCGCCCGAACGTCATCATGACGCTGTCGGATTCTCGCGAGACTCGGATTCTATATAAGGAGCCGCGCGTCGCCGCCATTTTCACACGTGCATTGAGATTGATAGGGAGAGGACGTGGCTGGCGTCCTCTCCATTTAGATTAGATTTAGAAGAGAGAGAGAGAGAGAGATTGCTGTGATACTGTAGATTAGAAGAGAGTGCAGAGTGCAGACAGAGTTTAGTGACTGACGACCACAGTGACCAGTGACCACCAGAGACAGTGCAGTTGTTTGTTTTATTTAATATATCCGTTCTCTGCCTGAAAAAAACGATACACAGTCACACAGTGACTCAGTCTGTGTGCACTGCTCAGCCCAGTGTGCTGCACATCAATGTATTGTATATAAAGCTTATAATTGTGGGGGAGACTGGGGAGCACTGCAGGTTGTTATAGCAGGAGCCAGGAGTACATGATAAATAATATTATATTAAAATTAAACAGTGCACACTTTTGCTGCAGGAGTGCCACTGCCAGTGTGACTAGTGGTGACCAGTGCCTGACCACCAGTATATTAGTAGTATTGTATACTATCTCTTTATCAACCAGTCTATATTAGCAGCAGACACAGTACAGTGCGGTAGTTCACGGCTGTGGCTACCTCTGTGTCGGCACTCGGCAGGCAGTCCGTCCATCCATAATTGTATTATATACCACCTAACCGTGGGTTTTTTTTTCTTTCTTTATACCGTCGTCATAGTCATACTAGTTGTTACGAGTATACTACTATCTCTTTATCAACCAGTGTACAGTGCGGTAGTTCACGGCTGTGGCTACCTCTGTGTCGGAACTCGGCAGGCAGTCCGTCCATCCATAATTGTATTATAATATATACCACCTAACCGTGGTTTTTTTTTCGTTCTTTATACCGTCGTCATACTAGTTGTTACGAGTATACTACTATCTCTTTATCAACCAGTGTACAGTGCGGTAGTTCACGGCTGTGGCTACCTCTGTGTCGGAACTCGGCAGGCAGTCCGTCCATCCATAATTGTATTATAATATATACCACCTAACCGTGGTTTTTTTTTCGTTCTTTATACCGTCGTCATACTAGTTGTTACGAGTATACTACTATCTCTTTATCAACCAGTGTACAGTGCGGTAGTTCACGGCTGTGGCTACCTCTGTGTCGGCACTCGGCAGGCAGTCCGTCCAACCATAATTGTATTATATACCACCTAACCGTGGTTTTTTTTCATTCTTTATACCGTCGTCATACTAGTTGTTACGAGTATACTACTATCTCTTTATCAACCAGTGTACAGTGCGGTAGTTCACGGCTGTGGCTACCTCTGTGTCGGCACTCGGCAGGCAGTCCGTCCAACCATAATTGTATTATATACCACCTAACCGTGGTTTTTTTTTCATTCTTTATACCGTCGTCATACTAGTTGTTACGAGTATACTACTATCTCTTTATCAACCAGTGTACAGTGCGGTAGTTCACGGCTGTGGCTACCTCTGTGTCGGCACTCGGCAGCCCGTCCATAATTGTATATACCAGTGACCTAACCGTGGTTTTTTTTTCTTTCTTTATACATACATACTAGTTACGAGTATACTATCTCTTTATCAACCAGTCTATATATTAGCAGCAGACACAGTACAGTGCGGTAGTTCACGGCTGTGGCTACCTCTGTGTCGGCACTCGGCAGCCCGTCCATAATTGTATATACCACCTAACCGTGGTTTTTTTTTCTTTCTTTATACATACATACTAGTTACGAGTATACTATCTCTTTATCAACCAGTCTATATATTAGCAGCAGACACAGTACAGTGCGGTAGTTCACGGCTGTGGCTACCTCTGTGTCGGCACTCCGCAGCCCGTCCATAATTGTATATACCAGTGACCTAACCGTGTTTTTTTTTTCTTTCTTTATACATACATACTAGTTACGAGTATACTATCTCTTTATCAACCAGTCTATATATTAGCAGCAGACACAGTACAGTGCGGTAGTTCACGGCTGTGGCTACCTCTGTGTCGGCACTCGGCAGCCCGTCCATAATTGTATATACCAGTGACCTAACCGTGGTTTTTTTTTCTTTCTTTATACATACATACTAGTTACGAGTATACTATCTCTTTATCAACCAGTCTATATATTAGCAGCAGACACAGTACAGTGCGGTAGTTCACGGCTGTGGCTACCTCTGTGTCGGCACTCGGCAGCCCGTCCATAATTGTATATACCAGTGACCTAACCGTGGTTTTTTTTTCTTTCTTTATACATACATACTAGTTACGAGTATACTATCTCTTTATCAACCAGTCTATATATTAGCAGCAGACACAGTACAGTGCGGTAGTTCACGGCTGTGGCTACCTCTGTGTCGGCACTCGGCAGCCCGTCCATAATTGTATACTAGTATCCAATCCATCCATCTGCATTGTTTACCTGAGGTGCCTTTTAGTTGTGCCTATTAAAATATGGAGAACAAAAATGTTGAGGTTCCAAAATTAGGGAAAGATCAAGATCCACTTCCACCTCGTGCTGAAGCTGCTGCCACTAGTCATGGCCGAGACGATGAAATGCCAGCAACGTCGTCTGCCAAGGCCGATGCCCAATGGCATAGTACAGAGCATGTCAAAACCAAAACACCAAATATCAGTAAAAAAAGGACTCCAAAACCTAAAATAAAATTGTCGGAGGAGAAGCGTAAACTTGCCAATATGCCATTTACCACACGGAGTGGCAAGGAACGGCTGAGGCCCTGGCCTATGTTCATGGCTAGTGGTTCAGCTTCACATGAGGATGGAAGCACTCAGCCTCTCGCTAGAAAACTGAAAAGACTCAAGCTGGCAAAAGCACCGCAAAGAACTGTGCGTTCTTTGAAATCCCAAATCCACAAGGAGAGTCCAATTGTGTCGGTTGCGATGCCTGACCTTCCCAACACTGGACGTGAAGAGCATGCGCCTTCCACCATTTGCACGCCCCCTGCAAGTGCTGGAAGGAGCACCCGCAGTCCAGTTCCTGATAGTCAGATTGAAGATGTCAGTGTTGAAGTACACCAGGATGAGGAGGATATGGGTGTTGCTGGCGCTGGGGAGGAAATTGACCAGGAGGATTCTGATGGTGAGGTGGTTTGTTTAAGTCAGGCACCCGGGGAGACACCTGTTGTCCGTGGGAGGAATATGGCCGTTGACATGCCTGGTGAAAATACCAAAAAAATCAGCTCTTCAGTGTGGAGGTATTTCAACAGAAAAGCGGACAACAGGTGTCAAGCCGTGTGTTCCCTTTGTCAAGCTGTAATAAGTAGGGGTAAGGACGTTAACCACCTCGGAACATCCTCCCTTATACGTCACCTGCAGCGCATTCATAATAAGTCAGTGACAAGTTCAAAAACTTTGGGTGACAGCGGAAGCAGTCCACTGACCAGTAAATCCCTTCCTCTTGTAACCAAGCTCACGCAAACCACCCCACCAACTCCCTCAGTGTCAATTTCCTCCTTCCCCAGGAATGCCAATAGTCCTGCAGGCCATGTCACTGGCAAGTCTGACGAGTCCTCTCCTGCCTGGGATTCCTCCGATGCATCCTTGCGTGTAACGCCTACTGCTGCTGGCGCTGCTGTTGTTGCCGCTGGGAGTCGATGGTCATCCCAGAGGGGAAGTCGTAAGCCCACTTGTACTACTTCCAGTAAGCAATTGACTGTTCAACAGTCCTTTGCGAGGAAGATGAAATATCACAGCAGTCATCCTACTGCAAAGCGGATAACTGAGTCCTTGACAACTATGTTGGTGTTAGACGTGCGTCCGGTATCCGCCGTTAGTTCACAGGGAACTAGACAATTTATTGAGGCAGTGTGCCCCCGTTACCAAATACCATCTAGGTTCCACTTCTCTAGGCAGGCGATACCGAGAATGTACACGGACGTCAGAAAAAGACTCACCAGTCTCCTAAAAAATGCAGTTGTACCCAATGTCCACTTAACCACGGACATGTGGACAAGTGGAGCAGGGCAGGGTCAGGACTATATGACTGTGACAGCCCACTGGGTAGATGTATGGACTCCCGCCGCAAGAACAGCAGCGGCGGCACCAGTAGCAGCATCTCGCAAACGCCAACTCTTTCCTAGGCAGGCTACGCTTTGTATCACCGCTTTCCAGAATACGCACACAGCTGAAAACCTCTTACGGCAACTGAGGAAGATCATCGCGGAATGGCTTACCCCAATTGGACTCTCCTGTGGATTTGTGGCATCGGACAACGCCAGCAATATTGTGTGTGCATTAAATATGGGCAAATTCCAGCACGTCCCATGTTTTGCACATACCTTGAATTTGGTGGTGCAGAATTTTTTTAAAAACGACAGGGGCGTGCAAGAGATGCTGTCGGTGGCCAGAAAAATTGCGGGACACTTTCGGCGTACAGGCACCACGTACAGAAGACTGGAGCACCACCAAAAACTACTGAACCTGCCCTGCCATCATCTGAAGCAAGAAGTGGTAACGAGGTGGAATTCAACCCTCTATATGCTTCAGAGGTTGGAGGAGCAGCAAAAGGCCATTCAAGCCTATACAATTGAGCACGATATAGGAGGTGGAATGCACCTGTCTCAAGTGCAGTGGAGAATGATTTCAACGTTGTGCAAGGTTCTGATGCCCTTTGAACTTGCCACACGTGAAGTCAGTTCAGACACTGCCAGCCTGAGTCAGGTCATTCCCCTCATCAGGCTTTTGCAGAAGAAGCTGGAGGCATTGAAGAAGGAGCTAAAAGGGAGCGATTCCGCTAGGCATGTGGGACTTGTGGATGCAGCCCTTAATTCGCTTAACAAGGATTCACGGGTGGTCAATCTGTTGAAATCAGAGCACTACATTTTGGCCACCGTGCTCGATCCTAGATTTAAAGCCTACCTTGGATCTCTCTTTCCGGCAGACACAGGTCTGCTGGGGTTGAAAGACCTGCTGGTGACAAAATTGTCAAGTCAAGCGGAACGCGACCTGTCAACATCTCCTCCTTCACATTCTCCCGCAACTGGGGGTGCGAGGAAAAGGCTCAGAATTCCGAGCCCACCCGCTGGCGGTGATGCAGGGCAGTCTGGAGCGACTGCTGATGCTGACATCTGGTCCGGACTGAAGGACCTGACAACGATTACGGACATGTCGTCTACTGTCACTGCATATGATTCTCTCAACATTGATAGAATGGTGGAGGATTATATGAGTGACCGCATCCAAGTAGGCACGTCACACAGTCCGTACTTATACTGGCAGGAAAAAGAGGCAATTTGGAGGCCCTTGCACAAACTGGCTTTATTCTACCTAAGTTGCCCTCCCACAAGTGTGTACTCCGAAAGAGTGTTTAGTGCCGCCGCTCACCTTGTCAGCAATCGGCGTACGAGGTTACATCCAGAAAATGTGGAGAAGATGATGTTCATTAAAATGAATTATAATCAATTCCTCCGCGGAGACATTGACCAGCAGCAATTGCCTCCACAAAGTACACAGGGAGCTGAGATGGTGGATTCCAGTGGGGACGAATTGATAATCTGTGAGGAGGGGGATGTACACGGTGATATATCGGAGGGTGAAGATGAGGTGGACATCTTGCCTCTGTAGAGCCAGTTTGTGCAAGGAGAGATTAATTGCTTCTTTTTTGGGGGGGGTCCAAACCAACCCGTCATATCAGTCACAGTCGTGTGGCAGACCCTGTCACTGAAATGATGGGTTGGTTAAAGTGTGCATGTCCTGTTTTGTTTATACAACATAAGGGTGGGTGGGAGGGCCCAAGGATAATTCCATCTTGCACCTCTTTTTTCTTTTCTTTTTCTTTGCATCATGTGCTGATTGGGGAGGGTTTTTTGGAAGGGACATCCTGCGTGACACTGCAGTGCCACTCCTAAATGGGCCCGGTGTTTGTGTCGGCCACTAGGGTCGCTAATCTTACTCACACAGTCAGCTACCTCATTGCGCCTCTTTTTTTCTTTGCGTCATGTGCTGTTTGGGGAGGGTTTTTTGGAAGGGACATCCTGCGTGACACTGCAGTGCCACTCCTAGATGGGCCCGGTGTTTGTGTCGGCCACTAGGGTCGCTAATCTTACTCACACAGCTACCTCATTGCGCCTCTTTTTTTCTTTGCGTCATGTGCTGTTTGGGGAGGGTTTTTTGGAAGGGACATCCTGCGTGACACTGCAGTGCCACTCCTAGATGGGCCCGGTGTTTGTGTCGGCCACTAGGGTCGCTAATCTTACTCACACAGTCAGCTACCTCATTGCGCCTCTTTTTTTCTTTGCGTCATGTGCTGTTTGGGGAGGGTTTTTTGGAAGGGCCATCCTGCGTGACACTGCAGTGCCACTCCTAGATGGGCCCGGTGTTTGTGTCGGCCACTAGGGTCGCTAATCTTACTCACACAGTCAGCTACCTCATTGCGCCTCTTTTTTTCTTTGCGTCATGTGCTGTTTGGGGAGGGTTTTTTGGAAGGGCCATCCTGCGTGACACTGCAGTGCCACTCCTAGATGGGCCCGGTGTTTGTGTCGGCCACTAGGGTCGCTAATCTTACTCACACAGCTACCTCATTGCGCCTCTTTTTTTCTTTGCGTCATGTGCTGTTTGGGGAGGGTTTTTTGGAAGGGACATCCTGCGTGACACTGCAGTGCCACTCCTAGATGGGCCCGGTGTTTGTGTCGGCCACTAGGGTCGCTTATCTTACTCACACAGCGACCTCGGTGCAAATTTTAGGACTAAAAATAATATTGTGAGGTGTGAGGTATTCAGAATAGACTGAAAATGAGTGTAAATTATGGTTTTTGAGGTTAATAATACTTTGGGATCAAAATGACCCCCAAATTCTATGATTTAAGCTGTTTTTTAGTGTTTTTGGAAAAAAACACCCGAATCCAAAACACACCCGAATCCGACAAAAATAATTCGGTGAGGTTTTGCCAAAACGCGTTCGAACCCAAAACACGGCCGCGGAACCGAACCCAAAACCAAAACACAAAACCCGAAAAATTTCAGGCGCTCATCTCTAGACTTTTGCAGGAGCTTGGATACAAGAGGAAGAAGGGATTTAGTTGTCAGTGGACTGCTTCCGCTGTCACCCAAAGTTTTTGAACTTGTCAATGACTTCTGATGAATGGATCCAGGTGACGTATAAGGGAGGATGTTCCTAGGTGGTCAACTTCCTTACCCCTACTTATTACAGCTTGACAAAGGCAACACACGGCTTGATACCTGTTGTCCGCATTTCAGTTTAAATAATTCCACACCGAAGAGGTGATTTTTTTTGTAATTTGACCAGGCATATCAATGGCCTTAATCATCCCATGGACAACAGGTGTCTCCCCGGGTGCCTGACTTAAACAAACCACCTCATCATCAGAATCCTCCTCGTCAATTTCCTCCTCAGCGCCAGCAACACCCATATCCTCATCCTGGTTTACTTCAACAGTGACATCTTCAATTTGAATATCAGGAACTGGACTGTGGGTGCTCCATCCAGCACTTGCAGGGGGCGTGCAAATGGTGGAAGGAGCCACCTCTTCCCGTCCAGTGTTGGGAAGGTCAGGCATCACACCCGCCGACATTTTTGGACTCTCCTTGGGGATTTGTGATTTAGAACGCACAATTCTTTGCTCTGCTTTTACCAGCTTAACTTTTTTCATTTTTCTAGCGGGAGGATGAGTGCTTCCATCGTCATGTGAAGCTGAATCACTAGTCATGAGGAACATAAGAGAGGGCTTTAGCCATTCCTTGCCACTCCATGTCGTAAATGGCATATTGGCAAGTTTACGCTTTTCCGCAGATGATTTTAATTTACATTTTTGGGTCATTTTACTGAACTTTTGCTTTTTGGATTTTACATGCTCTCTACTATGACATTGGGCATCGGCCTTGGCAGACGACGTTGATGGCATTTCATCATCTCTGCCATGACTAGTGGAAGCAGCTTCAGCACTAGGTGGAAGTGGCTCTTGATCTTTCCCTATTTTACCCTCCACATTTTTGTTCTCCATTTTTTAATGTGTGGAATTATATGCCAGTAATATATCTGGAATTAGACAGCAGTAATGTCTGGAATTGGATACCACTGATGACCTATGCACAGTGACAGGACACTACCACAGCACCCTACAGCAGCAAGATGCAGCACAAGACACTGGACTAGTATATTAGTAATGTACTGTAGTATTACTGAGCACCACAATGCAGCACAAGACAATGAGCAGTGATACTGAGCACTGATGATGATAATACTGAGAACTGACACTGAGCAGCAAGATGCAGCACAAGACACTGGACTATTAGTAATGTACTGTAGTATACTGAGCACCACAATGCAGCACAAGACAATGAGCAGTGATACTGAGCACTGATGAGGATACTACTGAGAACTGACACTGAGCAGGAGAGACACACTACTAGTATTACTGAGCAGCAATAAGTAAGCACTGATACTGAGCACTGATATTGAGATTTCCACTGAGAGAACGTAGCCACGTCCTCTCCGCTCTCTCTACAATGCATGAGTGAAAATGGCGGCGACGTGCAGCTCTTTGTATAGAATCCGAATCTTGCGAGAATCCGACAGCGGGATGATGAAATTTTCCCTCATTCGGGTTTTCCGAGTCAGGCGGGAGCAACCGAGCCTGCCTCGGACCCGTGTAAACCATGTGGAGTTCGGAGGGGGTTCGGTTCTCGGAGAACCGAACCCGCTCATCTCTAGTATTAACCAATAACCCTTACAGTAGCTTTGTTTTCCATCAGACCAGATGGACACTGTTTATTCCAATCATTTACAAGGAGATACTGACTTAGTTGCTATCCTATGCAGGTCTTAGCCACTGGACAATTAGTGGACAAAAATGGTAGGAGATGACGACATCAGCATAACAATGTAGCAATAGTAAACAGTAACAGATGCAGAGGCAATCAATGTCTGTGCATACAGCAGGCAGGAGTGGTCAAAGATCAGCCTGAGGTCGGGGTTTAGAGATTCCAAATACATGAGAGACTACATGAGACTATGCAAGATTGGGGCAGGCTGAGACGAGTCCAATAGAGCAAACTGGGATCAGGGATGAAGAAACCATACTCTGGGGGTAGTAAATTGTGGGCAGTAAATTTGAAAAACCCAGCGGTGCATTGTTTTTCCCGTAGCCACAGGAAAAAAAATTATTTTATGAAAAATTACCAGGACTTGCTGTGGCACCCTGGCAGCAAACAACCCCCCCTTATCCCCCATGAGGACTAATTAAGCAATTGGAAGCAGTGAGTATGTGAGTTTGTGTGTTTGAAAGTGTGTATGAGTGCCTGAGAGTGTAATTATAATGGGGATGTTAGAGACCTGCCTGATGAGGTTCACCTTGGCATGGTGGGTGCGCAATGCGCATACATTTTTGGCTTAGAAACTTATTTGTTCTCCATGTTAAATTGCAGTGTTATTGTCACTTTGAGTGTGGATAGTTGGGTTGACAATAACTAGGTCGACAGTCATTAGGTTGACCACTATTGTTCGACACTGACTAGGTCAACACCTGAAATAGGTTGACATGGTCATTAGGTCTACATGAAAAAAGGTCGACATGAGGGTTTTTAAAAAAAAATGGTGTTGTTTTCTTCGTAAAGTGATGAGGAACCCCAATTAGTGCACCGCATCCCCTCGCATCGGCACAGGTTACTATTCCCAATCATAATCCACGTGGATCATAAAGTATGGAAAAAAAACTCATCTCCACCTTTTCATGTGTCAACCTTTGCCATGTCGACCTAGGGGCCATGTTGACCTAATGAGTGTCGACCTATTGCATGTTGAGCAATAGTGGTGTTGACCTTGGTGTTGTCGACCTAAAGATCGGATACAATAATTTTCTGCTTATCAGTGTTCTTAGGGCTTAGAATGTGCACTTTCATTTTCCTTTTTTCTGCATGGCACTAAAAATCATCAGCACAGTAGCACCTCTTATTATGTTTAAAATTAGGGATTACAGTCCAGCCACACTTCTACCCCCCCCCCCCCCCCACCCCCATTTAAAAAAAATACCTAGAAAGATTAAAAATGCATACATTTATGCATATAAAGCAAAATGATTCTGGTCATGGCTAATTAAGCTTACCCAGTTTACTGTGAAGACTAATAATAATAATACTAAAACTAACAATGATTTTATTTATATAGAGACTTTTTGCCGCAGGGATTAAAGTCACTTTACAAACATCAAAGACGTAGCACACATTGCAGAAATGAGAGGAAAAAATAACAGCAATCAAAGACTATAAAGAGCAAAATGAACATGCAGGGATAGTATATCCCACCCATAAAAGGTACCAGGTTAGGCAGCCACCACGGGTACCAGGTGTACTTAATGTATAGGCACACTGGGCAGATGACTAGGGCCCTATGATTCTAGGGTCCTTCAAGCAGTGGTGGACTGGGCAATATGGCATCTGCCTTCTAGGCTGGTGCCTCCGGTAGGCTGGTGCCTCCGGAGCTTCTTGGGAGGCAGGTATAGAATGCTACCTGACCACTCTGATTGGGAATTACACCCAATAAGAGCAGCCAGGCAACATTCTTTACCTGCCTTCAAGGGGCAGCAAGACACAGAATAACTGTCAGCTTGCTGACTGGTGGATGGCTGGAGCTATCATCAAAGTGCAGCATTCTCTATTTGCGTTCAGCTTGCAGCCAGACAATGAATGGCTTTCAGCTTGCTGATTGGTGATTGGTTAGAGCTATCCAGCAATCAGAGTGCTGACAGCCATTCCCTGTATGGAAGCATATGGAGAAATGGAAAGTTATTATGTATTTTATTTATTCCCATGAATGGGTGGGTAGGAGCTGCAGTGCATTGAATTGCCCAGAGCCTTCAATGCTGTTAGGCACACTGCATGGGTTACCCTGGGTGGAATAAGAAAAGCCAAGAAGATATGACTCAAAATGTGGGCACTGTAGTGGGCTAGATGCAGGGCCCTTATATATCCATCAGATCAAGTATTTTTCATCCCACCCCTCTGTACCAGGTGAGGCAACCATCTTGGGTGCACCACAAAGGTACAATGTGAGAATAGCCATACAAAGAGTTAAGGCATATACATAACTGAAAACGTGTGTAATTTGATATGTGCTGCAAGGATATATCTGCAAATTTTCCATCATGCTCATAAACGAACCATATAGGGCAGCCTGGGGTACATTGCATAGGTTACAATAATGCTTGGTGTGTAATTGTAGAAGTATAACATACAGAGGAAAGCTGAGTACATAGGCAAAAATAGCAATGTTAAAAACAATGGTGACAGTCCTATAAAACCAGTTTTACAGTTAATCAATGAATCTAAAAATAAATAAATAAATAAAATAAATAAGACTGGACACTGTAGCATAAAAGAGTGTAATAAAATGCAAATATGATCGTACAGTACACTATATGCAGGTACACTAAAGTAAAATGAAAGAGAAAATCTTTTGTGTTATTGTTTCATTAATAATTAGTGCATGACTTAATCACAAGCAGCACATTATTAGTTCATTCCTCCACTGATTTGCTCTGATTCTAAATAAACATCCAACATTTTGACATATAAAGGAGGTAAGGGGTTCAACAGCTTATTAATTTAATATTATATAAAATGGCCGGATTAGCATGTCTTTCACCTTTAGCACTCTGCTCTCCCTTAAAGCAAAATACACTTAATAATTCAAAGTTTCTCCCAAGAACATAAACACATTCAAATGTGCAATAATGGAATACTGGGAAGTTAATAATAATAATAATAATAATAATAATAATAATATAATAACAACAATAACAACAATAATAATGATAAATAAAAAAAAAGGGAAGTGAAAGTACAGAAGCATAAGGATCCCAGTCACAAGTTACTGTGGAAATAGAAAAGTGGCCAGGCTCAAGTGTCAAAAGGTCAGATCTGGAGGAGGCAGAGACAAGCTCGATTGTTGGCTTATAGGTACTGGAATACAATAAGCTTGCAATAATACTAGAGTGCAGTTTGGTTTTCCTGAAATACAAACACACTCGAACTTAGGGGTTCTGAGTCAAGTCAAGTCCCAGTTCGGAATTACTTTGGGGTTTCTGAGTAGAACTGAGTCCTGGCTCGGGTCTGCTGTCAGTTCAGAACTGAGATTTAAAAGCCAAACTCAAGTTTTGGATTGCATGTAAACAGGTCCAAATTACATGATTTTAGCTGTTTTATTGATTTTTATTAATTTTTTTTATCAATGATTATCAATTTTTATCAATTTGAGAGGAATCCAAAACTGAACCAAAAAACTGAATTAAAACCAAAACTCTTGAGGGTAGATTTTGGCGGTGTAATGGTTAGCATTACTGCCTCTCAGCGCTGAGGTCATGGGGTCAATTCCCACCATGGCCCTAACTGTGTGGAGTTTGTATATTCTCCCCGTGCTTGCATGAGTTTCCTCCATGTACCCCTGTTTCATCCCACAATCAAAAAACATACTGGTAGGTTAATTGGCCTCTGACAACATTAACCCTTGCGTCAATGTGTATGCGGGTACATATGGTAGGGAATATAGATTGTAAGCTCCACTGGAACAGGGACTGAAGTGAATAGCCAAATATTCTCTGTATAGCACTGCAGGATATGTGTGCACTATATAAATAACTGTTAATAAATAATAAATAAATAATTTGCCAAAACACAATCATGAATTAGAACCAAAACCAAAACATGAGGGTCCATGCACATTTCTAAACAATAACTATTACAAGGAAACACCTGACATTGGAGAAGGACATTTGTTGAGCATGAGAGATTTCTGTGTAAATTTGTATGCATGAGCATTGGTGTTCGCAGGTTTGCATTTCAATGCCGGAATCACCCAATGCATAAGATTGTTTGAAGTCCTGTCCAAATGTTCATACATGTGCATTTGCTGCTGTGATGTTATCTTGTACGCAAGTCAGTAGAGGTGCATATCAGGGTGTGACTACCCTGGAAAATGTGACTCTGAGTCCAGCTGTATTATTTACATCTCATTCTCTGTGCCAGAACAGAGTATCTTACGGAGAGCATAGAATACACAAGTACACATTCTATCCCATGTAAATGTTGCCTGATTTAGACATGGGAGCAGTCCAAATGTGCAGCTGCAGTTAGAGTTTAGATTAACTTGCATTTGCAGCCCATATAAAACAGAAAGACTTTGCTATCAGCGCTAACAATAATATACTGCAAATCTGAGTGTATCTAGCAAATAAAAGCATGGGGAATATATTTTGATCAAAACATTTAAACTTGCAGCCTGTAGTCATGGGATCACAATTCTCTGCAAGTCACTACACTAGAATATACAGTATGCCTAACAATCCATTAAATTGCAGTTAAATGCACTCACTTCTCAGGTATGTGGGGCATAATTTAGAGATTACGAAAACCCCATGGGTTGCATACATCTCTGATGGTGGGTGTATGCACAGGACTCATTCTGTGCAAGTGCTGAATGGGTCATGCATCATCATACGCAGTGCACCCTGAGTCAGAGTTTGGGGCAGGGAGTGGGAAAAGCTATGTAAATGTGTGTGTTTCAGTAAAGCATGGTGATTCGCTATAACAGGGATACCATCGTGTGGCGTTCTACTGCCATAGTGTTCGACGGACTTAGCCTGTCCAGTATAAGACTGAAATCCCTATAAGCCAGACCTCTATTCTATATACTGTGTATATACACACACACACACACACACACACACACACACACACACACACACACACACACAATCTATATGCTATATTTCTTTATATATTTATGGTACATATTACTGCTGAACCATTCTTCTAACCATCTTTCTAAAGATCTACTGTAATTCTTTCTATCCCATCCATTAATGACTGAAAATTAATGTAGTTCAATTCAGACAAGTAAGCAGAAGAGCAGAAGAGTTAGTAACACAGTGCATAGACCCAAAGTCTGTCTAGAGTTGTAGTAATCCCCTGAAATCCAGCCACTTATCATTAAGTTTTAAATGGATGACCTTTGTCATACAAACTCTAGCTGGATCATCTAGGTCTGTGTGGTCCAATCTGCAATTCCCCCTGAGAATCCTAAAAGAATTTTATCTGGCACTTCCCAGTCTGTGTCACTTTCTAAGTGTTTGTAATCTATCTGAAATGTTTGTACAATGTTTGTACAAAATGCCCTTATCATTTCTGCTGCCCACATTTTTAGGCTACAAATTAATTTTGTATTGTAGAATTCATTTTAATTGCCATGTCACTGAATTATTTACACTTATTAGTCCAATTTCATCATAAAATATGTTTGACAATGAAAACAACTACGTAAAATGTAGACACATAATTGTTTACTAACAGCAATTAAGCAGTAAAGCCAATATGTATGTTCTTAGAAAATTATTGTAAATATCCTTCTGAAAACATACACCTAGAAAAAGGAAATTGTGCTGAGATCTTTGGAAATCCTGAGTTTAATACTATTCCATTATAAACTTTGTAGTTTCAACACTATTCCTGAAGTTGTGCTATAGTATTCAAAGAATAGACGTCCAGCACCAGAACTTGGCCAGCAGTCTGTATCTCTAAAAGTGTTGTAAACCCACCACTGAGAACACTCTGGAATCTATCCCTGGGCTGCCCTTAGATGTTTTTTGAACTTGTAGCTTCAGTGATTAGACCTGTTGTTTCGTACTTATATGCTATACTGCTACTTCCTATTTTTGTGATTCTTTTTTTCTGACAGTACCTCTACTTGCCAATTTGTCCTATCACTGTGGCAGAGCCTAAGCTCAACATGTGTACAACATTATTTAATTGCAATCATTAAAATGTAATTGTCAAACATTGATTTACAGAATATACCTACTAGGTCTGGGGTACTGGTTTCCCTCTAGGTAAGACTACTGGAGCCAGGATAGTGCACATGGATGAAAGCAGTGTGGGCCACCATCTTTCTTATAGCCACAAGTAGAGTAATAGGTCTTTCCTATGTATTCTCTGTTCAGCTGATTAGCTGACATCATCTTACTCTGGCAGACTGATTATTTATATTTGCTCAGCTAGCAGTTTAGTGTAATTTTTCAAAGCTGACTCTCTGACTGCTCTAGACTGGACCAGTAATCAACCTTCAGAGTTCTAAACCACACTGCTGTATGTTGCAATTGCAATCCAGTGTTTCCATTGTGTGATTGTGTGCTGCATTCCTAAATTCCAAACACTTGTATGCAGTGCTCAAATTCTAAATCACACTGCTAAAAAAATTCCTAATAATCTAAGACACCATGATTCAAAAATGTTTGTAGTGCATCAGTCCCATTTCTGTGCATTCTACTATATTCATTGCTCATCAAAGTTTAAATTCCTTCCATGCTTATCTGTAGTAAACCTGAGTTGCCTACTCAGTCCACTCAGCTGTTCAATAGTACCTTATACTGTACCTCTCCATTGCCTCTTTCCCATTTTTTCTCTAAAGTCACACACTGTATGAAGCTCACCTGGGGGTCACAGACTGTGGGGTATATGCAGCAGACTCAAACCTCCTTGATGATGTCCCTGGCAAAATCAGTGCCCACTTAAACTTCACACCTCCACAAAAAGTTGTGTCAGTCCAAAACCAATCCCTCACATTTCAATGGCATTATTGTAACCAACTTGCCCACACAAGGCACAATATTTTAAACAGTGATAACTTCCAGTAATATATGGTTAAAAAACCTGAACTTTTATCATAATAACCATAATTGGCATTTATGGAATTTAGCAATACAGTTCATTCTGTGGATATACCTAAGCATTAAAGTCTACCTAAGAAATCAAGAACAATGTAAGAATCAGTTCAGGTAGCTACTACAGTATGTACTGGGATATCAATCCAAATACTTTTCTGATTCTGCCTGCTCAACACTTCCCTCCATAGGGCAAATATACAGGCTAATTTTTTTTATCTTGTTCCACATTTTTAGTATTGCGCTAAATCAGTTAGGTGCTAGGGGGGTTATTCAATAAGGATTGCAGATTCTGCTAAAAATCAGAATCTGCAATCCTTTCTATCATGTGCTGATGGCTGCCTATTGCAGGGCAAGGCCACCCAGCATACTGAATGGCCTGCCCAGCGGCTGTGACAGCAATTTAATTGCGGTCGCAGCAAATGTGATGACCTCCTGCAGTTGCAGCTAGGCTGTGTATGCAGGAGGTTCACTGCTATTTTCTTGACCAGAGTGGCTAATTAGAGCCGCCCCAAAAACACCACGCCCTGCCCCTCTTTTGCCAGCGCCGCCCTTGAAATGCCATAACTCCGCCCCCGCAATGGCCACCGCTGTCAATCAAAGTGCGATTGCATCCTTCCAGGATATCAGTGTTTGTGTACTCATGCACTCTTTGAAAATGACTCCTAGTCCCAAGTTTGGACAGCATTACACAATTAGAAATATTCATATAATGAATATTATGACTTTGTGGGAGATGTATCAAACCTTCTAAAATAAAAAAGGGAAAGTGTTGCCAATAGCAGCCAATTAGATTATTTTTTAGGTAGTTGATTTCATAAAATGATAGATCTAACCATTTCAAAAATGTTCCACACAACAATGAAACTTAGACTCTAGTCCTTTGGTTTTCTTACAGTAGTTAAATATTATAATACTTTTAAAAAGAAAGGACATGGGGGTCTATTCATGAAGCAGTGAAAAATGTGGAGAAGTGAGCCTGTGGAGAAGAACCAATCAGCATTGAAGTAACATTTATAATTTGCAAACTAAAAAATCATACAGAGCAGCTGATTGGTTGCCATGGGCAACTTTTTTACACTGGCTCACTTTTCCACACTTTTCACTGCTTCATGAATAGACCTCATGTTCTTTTACTGCATACCTCATTCAGTTTTTGTTGGTAAACTGCTACAGTTCTGAGTAGTACTGAAGTACCAATGTTTATTTCATGATAGCTCTCTATTCTATATACTGTAACTTCTCAAAGTGGACAGTTCTGAAAATGATTCCTATCGTTTATTATAGAATTATTAAAAGCCAGTAAGTGTAATACAGTAATAAAATAAGTATGCTATTACAAGCTATTTTGTTGACTATTTTTCTAAAAGCTGATAAGCGACTATCTGGTTGATTGTTAGAGATAACAGAACATTATTTATTGCTGTTCGCAAGACTCAGTATATGGCTTTTGGACTGTTTAGGTTAAAAAAGTTTATTATAAGGCTTGAAACTTGGAAATTCCTAAAGAAGTTTTACTTGAATAACTACTGTTATGAATAAATATTGTATGGAATCATATTGCTTAAAATTAGATGGGAGTTTACAAGACAAATATGTTAATCCATGGAACAATGTACAGTATCTGTGTTATTGATGTAATACATTAGAATATAGTGGTCTATTAACTAATACCGCTTTTACACCAAATACTGCGAATTACAGCTGGGAGCCTGACATGGGTGATACCCGGCTGCGACCTGCTTCAGCCCCCTTTCCCACTACCATCTCCAACCCGGCATATTGCCGAGTTGGGGACGTTGCCGGTGACGTGGTGGGGGTGGGGTTTGGAGACTACATGATCTCCAAGCGCCGTCTGTCCATTCACTGTGAATGGGAAGCCGGTTCGATGCGACCTGGCTCCCATTTACACAGCACATATTGCTGGGTTGAACCCGTGTTCAACCCTGCAAACTACCCGAGTTGGAATACCGGGTCACTCAACCCAGATTATTCCAACTCAACCCTTTTACACCAACCAGCTCCACGGGTTATGCGCGTTCATGTACAATAACTCATGTTATATGCTGGCGGTGTAAAAGGTATAAGCCTGGGATGGAGATAAAGTAGATGGAGCTAAGGTACCAGCCATTCAGCTCCTAACTGCCAGATATTGAGCACTGTGTGTGCGTTCTCAATAATAATAATAATAATAATTTTATTTATATAGCGCTCTTTCCCCAATAGGACTCAAGGCGCTTAACAGATACATAGCATAATATAGTACAGAAAATAATGAAGTACATTTTCATAAAATACAGAAGCATGAAGATACTATAAGGGACATTATGGAAATGCTTGAGTAAGCAGAAAAGTCTTGAGTCTACTTTTGAAGGATTCTATAGTTGGGGCCTCTCGCACTGTGCGGGGAAGTGAGTTCCATAGAGTCGGAGCCCAATCTACCCATATATCCTATATTTTCCTCTCACTACACCATCCTACTTGTGGGTGGACATATGCAAATGCAGTGTGATGTGGCAGAAAATTGGTAACTTTAAAAATAAAATATTTTAGTGCGTAGGTCAGATATTGGTGCCTACAGATAATCTGCCAGATCTTTCTGGTTGGAATGAAAATCTGGTAATGGATGAGAGCAAATGACAATTGACCACTTGCTCCCAAACACTGGAAAAGAGGCAAAAACTGTCGTTTTTACAAATTGGTTAAATCACGGATGGGTTTTGTTCATTTTCCAGTGTTTGGAAGCAAATTGTCGATTATCATTTGCTCTCATCCATTACCAGATTTTCATTCCAACCAGTAGTTCTGGCAGATTATCTGACAGATAATTGTATAGTGTATGTTTAGCTTTAGTAAATAGACCCCATCATTTGTAAATAATGGATATCACTTTAGTACCTTCTCCCAATAAAACATTTCTGTTATAATAAATGATTGTGTATAATGTATTATATTAATGTTAGAGATGAGCGGGTTCGGTTCTCCGAGATCCGAAACCCCCCCCTCGAACGTCACCTATTTTACACGGTTCCGAGGCAGCCTCAGAGCTTCCCGCCTTGCTCGGTTACCCCGAACGCGCCCGAACGTCATCATCCCACTGTCGGATTCTCGCGAGATTCGTATTCTATATAAAGAGTCGCGTTTCGCCGCCATTTTCACTCGTGCATTAGAGATTGAACGGAGAGGACGTGGCTGCGTTCTCTCCCTGAAAAGCTCCGTAATCTGTGCTCAGTGTGCTGCAATTATCTGTGCTCAGTGTGCTGCAAATATCTGTGCTCAGTGTGCTGAAAATATCTACGTTCTCTGTCTGAAAACGCTCCATATCTGTGCTCAGTGTGCTGCAAATATCTGTGCTCAGTGTGCTGCATTGTGCTCTGTCTCAAGTATACTATCTCTGTGCTGCATTATTGTGAGCAGTATATAGTAGGACAGTGCAGCATTTTGGTGACCAGCAGTATACATATATAGTACAGTACAGTAGGCCATTGCTGTATCTTGCAGCTCTGTGTCAAGTATACTATCTCTGTGCTGCATTATTGTGAACAGTATATAGTAGGACAGTGCAGCATTTTGGTGACCAGCAGTATACATATATAGTACAGTACAGTAGGCCATTGCTGTATCTTGCAGCTCTGTGTCAAGTATACTATCTCTGTGCTGCATTATTGTGAGCAGTATATAGTAGGACAGTGCAGCATTTTGGTGAGCAGCAGTATACATATATAGTACAGTACAGTAGGCCATTGCTGTATCTTGCAGCTCTGTGTCAAGTATACTATCTCTGTGCTGCATTATTGTGAGCAGTATATAGTAGGACAGTCCAGCATTTTGGTGACCACCAGTACACATATATAGTACAGTACAGTAGGCCATTGCTGTATCTTGCAGCTCTGTGTCAAGTATACTATCTCTGTGCTGCATTATTGTGAGCAGTATATAGTAGGACAGTGCAGCATTTTGGTGACCAGCAGTATACATATAGTACAGTACAGTAGGCCATTGCTGTATCTTGCAGCTCTGTGTCACTTCTAGTATCCTGATCAGTGCTCAATATCTGCTGCATTGTTGTGACCAGTATGTATACTTTACTGTGCGACGTGTGTTATACACCTGGTGATTTTATACATCCTGCAATCTGTACTGAGCGATGTGTGAGATACACCTGGGGATTATACACCCTATATACCAGGGGTGGGCAATTATTTCAGCTGGGGGGCCGCTTAACACTTCCAGCGAATATTCGAGGGCCACACACAAAATACTCAAAAAGAGATCCCTTTTTACACATTACGGCAGACAGCGTGCCCTTTTTACACATTATGGCAGACAGTGTCCCCCTTTTTACACATTACGACAGACAGTGTCCCCTTTTTACAGATTATGACAGACAGCACCCCCATTTTTATAATTACGGCAGACAGCGCCCCCGCTTTTATACATTACGGCAGACAGTGCCCCCGCTTTTATACATTACGGCAGACAGCGCCCCCGCTTTTATACATTACGGCAGACAGCGCCCCCGCTTTTATACATTACGGCAGACAGCGCCCCCGCTTTTATACATTACGGCAGACAGCGCCCCCGCTTTTATACATTACGGCAGACAGCGCCCCCGCTTTTATACATTACGGCAGACAGCGCCCCCGTTTTTACACATTACGGCAGACAGCACCCCCCGTTTTTACACATTACGGCAGACAGCACCCCCGTTTTTATAATTACGGCAGACAGCGCCCCCGTTTTTATACATTACGGCAGACAGCGCCCCCGTTTTTACACATTACGGCAGACAGCGCCCCCGTTTTTACACATTACGGCAGACAGGGCCCCCGTTTTTACACATTACGGCAGACAGTCCCTACCCCCCTTTCCCCACCCTCCCCTAAACCTATATAGCAGTCCTTACCCTCCCCCCCCCCCACTCCCCTAAACCCATACAACCGTTTTTAACTCCCCTCCCCATAACTTATAGGGCAGCTTTAGCTTTATCCAGGGGGTTTACCTATTTGTCAGTGACGATCCCCACTGTCAGTGATGATCTGCGCTGCTGCTGCTTCTGATGCTGCTTCTCCCCGCTGGCCGCCGTTTCTTCTCCCCACTGGCCTCCGCTTGTGCTCCCCACTGGCCGCTTCGTTCTGCTCCGAGTCCCACTCTGCAGTGCCCGCCCAGCACCGCTCCCGTGACGCCCAGCGCCGCCCCCGTGACGCCCAGCGCATGAGATAGAGAAAATCCCGGTCAGCTGACCATGTGACGTGACCGGGATTTCCTCAGCGGCGCCGCGTCTGCGAGCAGTGCAATGACAAGCGGCCTGTCGGGCCTCTTGTCATTGCACTCTGGTGGGGCACAGCGGGCCAGGCAGGATCGGTCCGCGGGCCGCATCCGGCCCGCGGGCCGCATGTTGCCCACCCCTAGTATATATACTGTATATTTATTAAGTGGCCCAGACCAGGCATTCTCTAATGGTTAACCAAGCCTCTGTGGCCACACCCTAAATATGGGCCCTTAAAATGGCATTAACCTGGTGGGCCCTCATGCTCCAGCCTACACTGCTTTTACATGTACAGTACATACAGAATGTGTACATATGCGTTTATTTTGTCTTTTTAGCAATTCATTTATTTTTACTTCACATCTTAGACGTGGATCATTTAACTTTATTATCAACCACAGTTTGCTTTTATATACTAATGTCAATGTTTTCACAGTACATAAAGAATAAAAAACATCCTTTCCTTGTGTACAGTAAATGGCTAAATGAAAATGTCTTCCTCTTAAAACATTCCCTGGTTCTAGTGCTGAAGGAAAAATGTGCCTGCAGAATGGGAAGACCATAATATTCTCTTTGTGAACCAGCGTGAAAATCAAGTATTCCAGAGACTCCTTTTTGTAACAGATTCGTTGAACCACGTTGACACACAAGAGAGAAGTGGAAAACCTTGCAGTGGGGCTTGAAAAATGTTGTTTACACTTCTGCTAATACACATACTGTTCTTAGAAATGTAGCAAGCGCTTGCACTTGGCTAAGGATGACTTTTCATTACATTATGTAGTTGTGCATGTGCTTGTTTTAATAATATGTTTCAGCGATTCTTCAAAGTTAATGTGGTAATACATAATGTGGGTCACACAGCATATCACATCCTCCATACCAAAAAAAAATAAAAAAAGGCTAATTCTACCAAAGGTCATAGGATGGTTATGTTTACTTGATAAAAGTTTCTACCTATACTTCTCAATGCGATTGAAGTAATTATTTAACTAAATACATTTAATATACTATTTAATAATCTAGACACAGTGGCTTTTATCTACAGTAATAATTATAGATGCGCAAATTACTCAAAATTCAATCTGAAAGCTGGCCATTAATTCATGAGTTACGAGTGTTACTGGTTAGTATATTACTTCCTGCAAAAAAGGATGAATAGCCACAAACTCACTAGAAATGTACAATTTAAAAAACACACTGCTTGCTGTCCCTTATTTATTTCAGTGTTGAAGGCACAAATTACCAGATTTGATGGGCTGCAATTTTTTAAGTCACAGAAAAATGTGCCAGAAGTCACAGTGGCGACAGTGGTTTTCTTTAGCATTTTTTTTTTAATCTTTTGACCTTTTATTTTTGTGTTTTTGTTTTAAAATGACACACATGTGGTTTAAGGGCCAAATGTACTAAGCCTTAAACAGTGATAAGTGGAGAATGATAAACTACCAGCCACTCAGCTCCTAACTGTCATTTTTCAAACACATCCTGTGACATGGCAGTTAGGAGCTGATTGGCTGGTACTTTATCACTTTTCAAGTACAAGTGCATCTCCCCATAGGTGAGTTTGTTACAAAGTATATTCTATATACTAATATACTAATGTGGTATTTGATAGACTGGAAAAAAATGCACTTCAATTATTGGTAAACAGACAATACTCTTTGATACAATTGATATTGAGTATATTACAATAATAATTCCCAGGACAAATGCTTCCATAAGCCAGGAAACTGTGCTGATTAATTTGATATGTGACGCTGGTATATCTGTGTGTGACTGAGGGGTCTATTTACTAAGCCTTGGATGGAGATAAAGTGGACGGAGATAAAGTGTCAGTCAATCAGCTCCTAACTGCCATGTCACAGGTTGGGTTTGAAAAATGACA
Organism: Pseudophryne corroboree; assembly: GCF_028390025.1. Lineage (NCBI taxonomy): Eukaryota > Metazoa > Chordata > Amphibia > Anura > Myobatrachidae > Pseudophryne > Pseudophryne corroboree. Next base: position 440,569,051 of record NC_086447.1, read on the forward strand.
GTTAAGAGCTGATTGGCTGGCACTTTATCTCCGTCCACTTTATCTCCATCCAAGGCTTAGTAAATAGACCCCTCAATCTCTGACTCTGTATACAAAATGCAATAATGCAGAGGCTGCGGCTTTTTCCATTGTGCTATGTACACAGACTCAGTCTTACACAGATATACAAATGTTGCATATCAAATTAATCAGCCCAGTCTATGGGCAAGAAAAGCCTCCCAATGCTAGCGGAGTTGCACAGGACCTTGTGGCTCACTCACGGCAGACATCTCACACTGCATGGTGTATTGAGGCTAGATGTACGATTCACTTCAGCTGGTTATTTTCACTAGAGTGGCGCCAGATCTCACACTAAAGTTTTGTGAGTATACAGTATTTTTGCACTACCGTCACTACTATATAATACATAACATAGCACAACATTTGCACAAAAGAAGCATAATATTAGCAAACAGTAGCCTAATATTATGGAAAAAGAAGCATAATATTAATGAAAAAGTAACAAAGAGCGTGAAGATTAATCAACATTACTCCCTATAGAATAGACCCAAAAAGCAGCTAAAAGTAGAAAAATCATGTCATACATATAATGGGATGATATCGAGATCCCGGTGCTTGGGATGCCGGCAGTCAAAATACCAACAATGGCATCCCAAAGCTCAGTATCCCGACACTTAGCAGGTTAGTATGCTAAATCCAGTGATGAGTGGTGGGGTGAGGCTGGTGAGGCAGAGACTTTCCTGTCATACTAACGTTTGTGCCAGAGTTTTGACTGTATAAAGTATGTGAAAAATACAGAGAATATTATTATTATTATTATTATTATCCTTTATTTATATGGCGCCACAAGGGTTCTGCAGCGCCCATTTACAGAGTATATATGCACATAATCAAAACAGAGAAACAGTGACTTACAGTTGAAGACAATACAGGACAAGTACAGGGTAACTAAGCATACTGTAACTACACCAGTAAACGACATAGAGATAAGTTCCAAGGTGGCCAAAGAACTAAAGTAAGAAAAGGATAAGCCCTACCCGTGAGAGCTTAATATGTTAGAAATATGTTCTTTGTATTATTCTAATCATTTTTTATAGTCAATACTCTGGAGTAAAAAGTCTGTGGAAGATGAGGCAGTGCGTCACCTGTCTACCTTTTCCGTACTTCTCTGATCAACACTAACCAGGAGTTTATACCTCTGCACCTTTACATAATGCCTATATGAATCCTTTGGCTCATATATTATGTGTAAATCTGGCTCTGGCACAAGCCAGCACTTCCTCAGACATTTACCTCACCGCACATCCCTGGTCCTATTCCCTAACCTCCCTAACCCTCCTTTCCCACAGCCTGACCCTAACCCTCCCCCACCCTTTCCTCAGCCTAACCCAAACCCTCCATGGTGGTGCTTAACCCTAACCCCCCCTACCTGCAACCTAAATCTGATCCAATCTCCCCCACAGTCTATCTCTAACCCTTACTAGAGTGTCAGGATTCCGGCATCAGTATTCTGACTGCCGGGATCCCGTACGCTGGTATACTGACCGGATCACCAAATAATATATTGATCAATGACATACATGACAAACTACAGTGTACAGTCTGACAAATTAATTTTCCACATTTAGCCGCATTGCCAGGCTTCTCTATAGTCATCAATTATGTTTAGTCTATATGCTCTTTGCTACTTATTCACTAATATGATGCTACTTTTACCCTAGTACTATGCTACTTTATGTTAATATTATGCTAGTTTTACACTAATGTTTATGTAAACCTGAATATACATTACAAAACACAGGCAATATTATTTATTAATATTATATACAGGTTTTTGCAGGTTGTTACAAAGGCAGATGAATATAGCATTTTTTCTTTCCAGTAAGAAGACCTGTATATCTGAGATATGTTCATGGTTAATTTCTTTAACATCATCACTAGCGCTGAGAGTGAGGTGTTTTACAGGCAGATAAGAGAACTCAGATTAGAAGATGTTATTGAAAGCGATTCTGTGCCCAAGAAAACCTAGTATCCATTTGTTAGCCTGGAGGTGCCAGGAATGGTGGAAATCTAATCAGGTCCAATACTTTTCATGTTATAAAAACATGATGTAATTGTACATGCATGGGAAAAATGATGTGCCTTGTGTCAAGAATGTATCAAGTGAGCAGAGCAGCAAAGTGAATAATGTATAAAGGCTGCCCAAGTGTTGCACAATCACGAGGACTCTGAAATAGATTTAGTGTGTTAGGCTTCAGATACACTATATTCAGACTAATTCAGAATAAATACCAAATGGTTATACAGACACCAAAAGATTTAAGGCAAAACATTTTTTTCTCTTTGAAATGTATGTTGCTTTGGAAAAGGAAAGAGACATTGGGAGCTTTCATTTTGCAATGTGGGAGAGCTACATACAGATGTATCCTTCCCCATCTTGTGTGCCACATGCGTATGCACCGGACAACTATTCCTGTGGAGAATAGTTCTGTTTTACCAAGAAATGAATGGTTTGGTTTACCTTAAATGTGAGCTGCCTGAACTTCCGGTAACTGAGTAAATCCAAGCCCTGGTTTAAGTTTTCTCACCAGACTCAGACACAAAATCAATGCAAAACATCATCCTCCCTGCGTCAGATTCTCACAGGTTTTAGATTCTATATAAGGACCCCACTGCGGTTGCTTGGCACCATGTCACTCTGTTCTCAGACATGCTGCTGTGTGCTGCGCTGTACTCTGTTGGTTAAATTGGCTGTGCTGTTTCCAGATGCATAACAAGTGGCTGTGCAGTGCATAGTGTATACAAGGGACGATGCTGTGTGTGCTGCACTGTACTCTGCTGGTTAAATTGGCTGTTGTGTGTCCAGACTCATAACAAACATTTCTGTGCTGTGTCTATCTGATGTGGCAGTGCATTCACAAGCAGCACTACAGTATGTACTATCACTTGTAAGTTGCGAAAAAAGTAAAAAAAAAGTAAAAAAAGTTAAAAGGTAAAAAAATTAAAACATCAAAGCAATTGATTATTTTAATTTTGCACAACCTGTGTGCATTGTAGCCCAGTGCATTTATTATTCACATACATAATATAATAAAAGCCCATTCAATTGCCGCAGTGTGAGTTGAGCTGTGATTTTAAAAATAATATAATATATTGTTCTATTGTTTGTACTGTTCTGGTGCACTGTCCCCCTGGGCATTTATTATGCATGTGCAGAATATAATAAAGCCCTTTGAATTGTCACATTGTGAGTTGAGCTGCAAATGTAAAAATATATTGTTCTATTGTTTGTACTGTTCTGGCACACTGTACCCCAGTGCATTTATTATTCACATACATAATATAATAATAAAAGCCCTTTGATTTTCTGCAGAGTGAGGTGAGCTGCACATTTAAAAATCTATTGTTCTATTGTTTGTACTGTTCTACCCCTGTGTGTTTATTATTCACATACAAATAAAATCCTTTTGAATTGCAGCAGTGCGAATTGAGCTGCGAAGTGAAATATAAATATATTAGTCTATTGTTTGTACTCTTCTGTATACTCTGTAGTTAAAATGAATAATGATCAGTTTAGAGAGGAGCATGATGATTATACTAGCCCATCAACATCATCTAAAGCCGATGCTCAAGAGCATAGAGGGTTTAAGTCAGGGCATCATTACAAGGTTTGCATTTGACAGATGTATGCACAGATCAGTGAGATCCATGCATGCTTCATTCTGTAAAAGTGAAGAAATTGTTAAAATTAAAAATAAAATGCTGTGAGTCGCCGCATTTTAAAATGGCCCTGGGCACCAAAACCTCTTGTTACATCCCTGAGTTAAATGGATAATAACCTGGTTGCAGGATAGGAAACAGACAGTTGTAGTAAATGTACTGCATTCTACGGAGGGATATAATACCAGTGGAGTACCCCAGGGATCTTTACTTGGACCAGTGCTCTTTAATATCTTTGTTTGTAACATTGCAAACGATATTGAAGGGAAAGTATGCCTTTTTACAGCTGATACAAATATTTGCAACAGGGTAGACACATCGAGAGGGGTAAAACAAATGATTGATGACCTAGGAAGACTTGAGAAATGGTCAAGAACGTGGCAACTACAGTTTAATACAAAAAAATGCTAAATCACGCACTTGGGTCTCAAAAACCAAAAGACTAAATATAGTATCAAAGGTACTATAATGGAAACTACTGAGGAGGAAAGGGATTTGTGAGTCATTATTTTAAGTGACTTAAAGGCAGGAAAGCAATGGATCGAACAATGTAATAAGAAAGACAAGTCAGATGCTTGGTTGCTTAGGGAGAGGAATCAGTGGTAGGGAAAAAGAAGTAATAATGCCACTGTATAGATCGTTGGTATGGCCTCATCTGGAATACTCTGTCCAGTTATGGAGACCATATCTCCAGAAGGATATAAATACATTAGAGTCTGTACAAAGAAGGGCAACTAAAATGGTGCATGGCCTACATCACAAAACTTACCCAGAAACACTAAAAGATAATAACATGTATAGTTTGGAGAAGTGAAGGGAAAGGGGTAATATGATAGAAACTTTCAAATATACCAAGGGTTTTAACAAAGTACAGGAGGGAAACATTATTCAAAGGAAGAGTAGTATTAGAACATGAGGACATAAACTGAAACTGGAGGGAGGCAGGTTCAGGGGAAATTCATTGTGTAAAGTGTGTGAAACATTTAAAAAACTGCGTGCAGGCACCATCCTAAGCATAACCAGCCCTGGGCTCTTTGAGCAAGTCCTGGCGTTTAAAATACTGTGATAAAAATGGGTAGGGATCTCCCAGTATTTTAAGAAACAGCACCGGGCTCTTAGAGTCTTGGACCCTGCAGCTGTGGCATTATCCATCCAACTTATCAGCCCTGGCTGGGGTCTCCTTGGGGAGTAGGGACCCCCCAATTAAGGGGTTCCCCCCACCAGGCACCCAAGGACTAGGACTAAAGCCCAATGCTGTATAAATGTGTACCCCGGCTTTGGCATTTTCTTCTTGACTAGTGGAGCCCAGTGTCGGTTTAAATAAATACGAGGGACCCCTACATATTTTTTCAACCAAGTCCTGTCCAAGAACTCGGTGCTGGTCCTTAAAATACTGAGGGACCCCTACACATTTTTTCCCTGGTATTTTAAGCACCAGGGCCAGCTCAGAGAGCCTGTGGCTGGTTATGCTTAGAAGGGGGAACCGACACAGTTTTTTTTTTTAACTGTTTCGAACACTTTTACACAGAGAAGCATGCGCAGATCTCACTGATCCCTGCATGATTCTCCAAACACATAAGCCAAAAGCAGGTCTATTTGAAAGTTCTATTCTGTACGAATTTCATCCTTTTTCTGATTAAGTGTTCTATGAGGTGTATGTGAAAAAAACAACCGTGTTTGGTGGATGTTGTATTGATTTGTATTTGTGCAGTCGGCAATGAAACTGAATGCAGATTGTCCCAACTCTGCTGTATTTAGCATTTGGTAAATTACCGATATGCATTTTAGGCTGAAAATGCAATCTTGAATGGAATCGGGAGCATAGTAAATTTCCCTATATGTTTGTATGTTTCTTTCTATACCATCAGAAGGCCAGTGACCTTACCTGGAAAAAGCAAGAAGAACTTTGAGACTTGTGTGAAGTTGTATGCAGACTAGCTGCTGCTTGATAGGTCTGAAGAATTGAGGTAGTGCCCTATTTAGATGTATTTTTTGCTATTCATTTATGTTGACAACATTAAAGCATCATTTATTTATTTATTTAAACTAGAGATGTGCACTGGACACTTTTTGGATTTTGTGTTTTGGTTTTGGATCTGTATCTCCTTTCGTGTTTTGAATCTGGATTGATTTTGCCAAAACCACCCTTTCAGGTTTTGGTTTTGGATCTGTATTTTTTGGGAAAAAAAACAAAACAGCTAAAATCACCGCATTTTTTTCCAGTTCCTACAGTATTATTAACCTTAATAACATTAATTTCCACTCATTTCCAGTCTATCCCACCATAGACTATAATGGAGGACCGCAATCCTCCATTATAGCCGATGCGCTCCACCTACAGTAATTGACAGTCCAGGAGTGGACAGCCAATCAGGAGAGCACTATGACGTGGCGCTCCCTGATTGGCTGCCAGGTCCTCTAGTGATAGCAGTCACGGGGGGTCCCTGCATTCAGGGAAAAGGGATCTATGTGTAACCATGGATCCCCTTTAGTAGCGTGGACCGTGTTTTTTGTGGTTTGTTATTTTTAACCTTGTGGATGCCTACATGGACAGAAGAGGACCAAACTTCGCTGGATTATCGGTGAGTATATTGGGGCTTTTTTTTAAAGGTACTCCATGGATTCTACGCTGACAAGGGGGCTGATGGGCTCCGTGGGATACTAGGTAAGTGTGTGTGAGTAAGTGTGCATGTTTGTGTAAATAAACTTGTACTATCACGGTGTGTGTGTGTGTGTGTGTGCTGTGTTTTTTTGGAGTATTTCTTTTGTTATGGAACTACAGGTACCAACGGGCCCGTTAATTCCCCGCATGTTGGTACTTGTGGTTCTCCAAGTACCAGCATGTGGGGGATGCTTGCTGGGACTAGTAGTTTCACAGTAAAAGACAATATTCTTTTTTTTACACATTTTTGGCTATCAGCTCTCTATCCACCACCCATGGATGGGGGTGGGACAGCCACGAACTTCACCCCTGGCCCTTGGGAGACTGAAAGAGGAGGACCCCTTGATTTAAAGGGACCCCACTCCCCCAGGGAACCTTGGTCAGGGGTGACTAGTTGGGATGGTAATGCCACGGCCGCAGGTACCAATATGAATGTGTCCCCCAGCTGTGGCTTTATCTCTCTGAGTAGTGGAGCCCGGTGCTGGTTTTAAAAATACGGGGGACCCCTACGTCTTTTGTCCCCCATATTTTTGAACCAGGACCGGACCAAGAGCCCAGTGCTGGTTTTATAAATACTGGGGAACCCTACCTACACATTTTTTCCCCCGGTATTTGAACAACCAAGACCAGCTCAAAGAGCCTGAGGCTGGTTATGCTTAAGCGGGGGATCCCACGCAATTTTTTTTTAAAACTCACTGATCCGTGCATGACTATCAAAACACGCCAGCGAAAAAACTGTTCTATTTGAAAGTTTTATTTTTGTACGAATTCCATGCTTTCCTGGCAGTGTTTGCCTATTGCCAGCAGTGATTGAGAATATGAACTCTTAGTAAATTACCGTGTTGTACAAAATAACAGCCGCATTTGACCGATTGTCTATTGATTCGTATTTGTGTGGTCGGCAGTGTATCTCAATATGAATAGCCCCAACACTGCCGAGATTTGTGTTTAGTAAATTACCGAGATGCCACTTAGAAAAAAATAGCAAACTCGAATGGAATCAGGCCTTAGTAAATTTCCACCATAATGCAAAGAAAATAGATGCAAGATGGAATTGTCCTTGTGCCCTCCCACCCACCCTTATGTTGTATATATTAAACAGGACATGCACAGTTTAACAAACCAATCATATCAGCGACAGGGACTGTCACTTGTGGCTAAAATTATTGGTTTGTTTGGGCCCTCACAAAAATTTTTTTAGAAGGACTACCTCCGATCAGTAATGACTCTGAGGATGTTGATGATGAGGGTGTTATCTTGTACAATAAATTTCATGTCTTCGCCGCAAATGACTTAACATGGAGGATGTGCCTAGATGGCAAACGTTCCTACCTCTACTAACTTTGGCCTCACAAATGGAGCAGATGCTTTCACAAACATTGTCAGGATTGGAGTAAAAATAATCCCACACCCGAGAGGTGTTTTTTTTGTGTGTCTTCAGCCCAGGCATCGCAATGGCTTTCTTTTTCTCGCGGTCAACAACTGGCTGACTTACACAAACAACATCATCAACATCCTCAGTGTCAGATAGTAGTAGTACACACATATCCCTCCATCCTGTTCCACTTCCACACACAAATCCTCAATTTCTATTATATCCTCCTCATCATCACCATCTTTACTTGTACTGCTCCCCACATGTGCAGATAGTGCAGAGGTGAAATAGGCTTTTCTATGAGGACAGTTTGAGAAATGTCAGACTCACACATAGCTGATGTGGACACCCCTAAACGTTCCTCAAAAATGTCTGATGGTTCTGATTCTGAATGCACAGTTTGTTTTACTGCCTCTGCAGCTAACTTTCCTTTTGATGTTTTTTTTCTTTACCACTGTAAAATGAAATGATTTTACATGCCCTGACTTAAGCCATCCATGCCCCTGGGTATCAGCCTTAGTAGATGATGTTGACGGACTTGTATCGTCATGACTAGTGGCAGCACCTGCACCACTAGTATGTGCTTCCTGCTCTCCTTTAAATTGTTTGTCCTCCGTATCTATCCACAAACACAAATGAAGTGGGTTACAGCGCACACTACAATTGTACAAAAAATGTACCACCTTCAGAGTCGCACAATACAAGTATGCAGTTTAATTTCACCAACAGTGTCGCAAAAATGTGTATGAGTACGAAATAGTAATCAAACACTGCAGTTTAATTTGACCAACAGTGTCGCACAATACGTGTATGATTATGAAATAATAATATAATGCAGTCTGACCGGCAGTGTCACAGTACTTATAAAAATAACTGGGGTACAGCACAAACAAAGTATATATATATATATATATATATATATATATATATATATATACACCAAACGGCGGCACTCCGGACAGAGAATAAAATGTAAACTCTTTAGTTTTTATTCTCTGTCCGGAGTGCCGCCGTTTGGTTATAAGTGGCTGTTTGCATATACGGTATATACGGAGGGCACCTGGCAAGCTGCACAGCGGGATTTATTGAGTGCCGGATCTTGTGTATGTGTATATATATATAAATATATATACAGTATACAAAGAACCTTGCGCTCTCCTTAGCAGTTTCATTCTCCGTAATGCTTTATTATGCAACTAGACAAATAATGTGGTTTTGTTTTATGAATTATACGATGCTTGAAGCCCACTCCACGGGACCACATTTCACTTCAAGTCCTACTCTATCACATAAACTATATATACTAATAAATATATATACATATATATATTTATAATTATATTTTAGGCTTTTCAGCTTTTAATATTTTAATTTTACACTGGGGCGGAGCCCCAGAATGGAAAGACAGATAGCCCCTAGGTATACAGAGCACCCCTTGACAGATACACCAGATGACAGCACCCCTGGACTGATACTTATACATAGAGACAAACCAGACCCTGGATGTACACACAGTATACTGTTTTTTTTTACATTGGATGTATATAGACAAATGAGATCACCAATTGTTGTCAGATACACCAGACGATCGCAACCCTGGACTGATAATTATATATACGGCACACCAGCCCCTGGATGTACACACACAGTATACTGGCCTTTTATAACACTGGGGCAGGCAAGGCCCTGAATGTATATTGACAAATGTCAGATACACCAGACAACAGCATCCCTGGTCTTATACTGATATATAAGACACATCAGCTCCTGGATGTAGACATACAGTATACTGAACTTTTTATTAACACTGGGACAGGCAGAGGTCCTGGATGTATATGGACAGATAACCCCTTGTTGTCAGATACACCAGATGACAGCACCACTGGAGACACACTAGCTCCTGGATCTACACACTGGGGCAGGCAGAGCCCCTGGATGTATGCACAGATGAGATTACCCCTTGTCAGATACACCAGCACGCCTGGACTGATAATGATTGAAGATCACCCCTTGTTGTCAATGGATGTAGCACAGAGGGGTGTAGTAATGCTGACCGGTGGTCTCCTGACCACCGGTCAGCTTACCGACGCCCGGATCCCGGCGGGGAGGGGCGAGTGCAGCAAGCCCCTTGCGGGCTCGCTGCGCTCGCCACGCTGCGCTCTCCATGCTGCGAGCTTGGTGGCGACCTGCGGTCGCCACAGGTTCTATTCCCACTCTATGGGTGTCGTGGACATCCACGAGTGGAAATAGTCCCTGTTGGTCGGCATGCCGACCATCGGGTTAGTGACCCATCGGGCAGGTGGAGGAGGTCATGTGATTGTCGGTCAGCTGACCGGCGGTCACATGAATACTACCTGCACAGAGTCACACGCCCACGCCACACACCCCAGCACTGAGATGGACACGTCCATTCAGTGCACTCTCCACAGCCAGAGTAAAAATGGTGCCGATCACCAGGACCTTTATAGAATCCAAAACTCTGTGAGAACCCGACAGCGGGATGATAATGTTTTGCCTCTTTTTCTGTCTGTCCCAGTGATATGTCTGGCCCGATCTGAGGAAGTTTTTTGGAGCCAGTTTTTTGGATTGCGCCTCTTGTCCCTTCCAGAAAAATGCGCTGGGGGGGCCAATTCTCTTTCTTGCACAGGGCACCAAAAAGTCTAGTTACGGCTCTGTATAGTTGATCATAAAGATTTATGCTGTTAAATCCCTCTTATTATGAATTACACACATTCCACATTCTTCAGTTAAATAGCACACATACTAACCAAGTGGAAACAGCAATGTGGCATGGCTATAAGGAGCCCAGGAATGGTAGAAAGATTTGCTCGGAAATATATAGTCCTGGCGACTAGTGTGAAAAGCAGATTGTAAGACTGTAAACAGAATTCACCATGTAAACACAGATTGACAAGATAAATCTGTCATTAACATTATTTTTTTTCAGTTTTAGGTTTGCTATATTAGAATGATGTGTGGTAGATATATGTGCATTAGCATTATTAGTGAGTCACAAAATAAGTGATAAAATACCTGGCAGTGTACCCATGCATTTATTATGATAATATGCTATTTGGCGGCTACAAATGTGCTTGCTTAGAGTGATTGTAGTAATTGTAGTAAGTCACATAACACTTGTCTCAGATAAAGTAGTAGCAGCCTCTGGATGTTAACAGAGTGCTCCTGAAAGAACCAAGATGTCATATGGCACTTTATAGAAGATAATGCAACATTAACATTTTGAAGCCTCTAGAAATGATAGCAAAGGTCAACAGTTAATTAGGCTATTATCACTTAAAAGTGAATATAATATGCTGGGGTGAAAGTAGCACATACATACAATGGGCCTAATTCATGTTTTAAAAGAATTGCATAGTTACAAGAAAGCGGCTGTGTAATTCCGTGTAATTAAAATTCAAAAACAGGAGGAGGTGTCTGTAGGAGATAAACTCCTCTTGTTAGCATTTGTAAGATCCATGTGCTGTGTCTGAGGACGCAGCCTCAGATCACCATTGTGACCATCAGACACTATTCTTGATGGTTTCAGGTAGGCCATCTTAGCAGCATTAAAGACCCTGGGCAAAGCAAAGCACTGCGGTCCCTATACACCCATTTATTTTTACCTCTCCTGCGGTCCTGCGCCTTCTCTCCACATGCTTCCATACAGTGAATAGCTGTCAGCACTGTAATTGGTGGATAGCACCAGTCATCCACCAATCATACACTCGCTGCAGGCTGGGAGGCAGGCAGAGATTGTTGCCTGGCGATTTTGATTGTGTGTAATTCAGCATTCTCTACCTGCCTCCCAAGATGCTCAGGATGCACCCAGGTCCTTGTGGTACCCTTGTGAGTGAGACCATACATTAAGATTGCCATGGTTTCAGGCACCAGCCAGCCTGCGTATTGTCATTTGTGGTTTTGTTTGATCATTTGACTCATTATTGTACAATATCTTAAACGGTTACCATTCAATAAACAGAGTGTTATGTACAGCGGACTTTCAAGTCAAAGAACTTACTAACAGGTGTACAGGAATGATCATGATGATTATTACTATATGTATTGTTATTTATTACTAAAGAACCAACATATTACATAGCGATGTACATTTAGAGAATTATGAACCTTATTCAGATTTGCTCTCTGATGTGGCTGCATCGCAGTTTGCCAGACATCAGCAAACTGCGCACGTGCAGTGGCCGCATTGCACCTGCGCGGTCATTCACATTGCAAGTGCATCCCCGAAGGATGTGTAAGCACGATGATTGACTGGCTAGAATTGGGTGGGTGGTGATGCAGCATTGCAGAAGCGTGGCGGGCAAAACGGGAGCATGTCGGGAAAAGTTTCGGACGGCTGTGTGACATCCCACGCAGCTGCTCTGAGAAATTAAATGACAGGCGGAATATCCCCCTGCTCTGGCGCTGACATAAAGAATGAACCAGTCATTATAATTGATGCTGCTGGCAACCATTACTGTCCTTCACCATTTTTCTTACCTGATCCTCCTCCATTGCCTGGCTCTGGAGAAGGTTTTTGTTCTACATAGGCACTTCTGTGATGATCTGCCATCTCTGTCTCATCTGTGTGACTGCCACAAACTACAGAAAGCATATTTGTGACCGCCATACATTGCTGAGAGCTTTTCTGTGACTGCCATATAATAAAGAGAGCATATGGATGACCACCATATAATACAGATAGCACTGACAGCCATATAATACAAAAAACACTGACTGCCATTTAATGCAGAGAGCACTTAAAGACTAGCATATAATACAGAGAGCACTTAATGACCAGCATATAATACAGAGAGCATACTAATGATCACTATACAATACAAAGTAGTTTTGAGACTGCCACACACACCCTTAAAAATCCCTCCTAAAAAAATAATTAATTTATTCAGGATTATCATAATAGCTCCCCTCATATAAACATTCCCTTATCCACATCTCTAATTACATTTACATTCATTAAATTCATGTTAATTAGCCACAAAAAAACATTAAACCCTTTATCTTAACTCACACATACAATAAAACCCATTGCCATCTTAATCTCTTAGGGGCCAATTTATCAATTATCTGAGATATCTGCTGCAGTCACCCATGGATACATTCAGATAATAATATTTCTGTTTAACCCCTGAAAACACTGATGAAGTCCCTAGATATCTGCTGCAGTGCCACATAGATACATTCAGATGCTAATATTTGAGACATCGCTGCCAGGGACCGGACACCAGCAGGACTATGCAGAGGCGTGGACACCGCAGCCATCTTGAGAAGCTGAAAACCACTGAGACAGGTCCAGCCAGAGAGCAGAATACCATAAGGTTTAGAGTGAGTAAACAGAGACTGTTTGTGTTGTGGACTGCAAACAGGTGAGTGCTAGACCCAATTGTCCATTTATCACATACTTACTGCTCATGACCGCATGGAGAGAAGGGGTGCTACCAGGCCCTTAATAGACCTTCCCACAGAGTAGCCCCTACCTGAACACAGTTATCAGGACAGAGACATTACTTGTGAGTGGAACTTGGGAGAGAGACATTGAGTTGCTTTAAAGAGTAAAGACTCAAGGAATATTACAACAGAGAAAGTGGCATTGCTAGAGATTCAGAGAAACCTTCACGATTTACATTCTTTTTGCAACACTAAAGAACAGTGATATTTCTGCTAATAAAACCCCAGATTTAATACAATTGCCGTTACCCCCATTGCAACACTGTGGGACTGTAGGATCTCCATTCCTTGTGCAAGAAGAACAGTTACCCCACAACCCCATTGCAACACTGCGGCACTGGCGGATCTCAGATTCCAACGTAAAATTGCTGGTGAAGATTAGGACATTCTTATTAGGGACAGTTGGAAAACTAATAATTGCCATTGAAACAGTATTCTTATTCATCTTCTTCATTGTCCTCATTACTGTCTTATTTTCTTGGGATATGCTTGTATCTGTGATTAGATTGATTGAACCACTGAATTGTTGAATGTTCCAGTGTATTGTGAGCTTTAGTCAAATGTGATTTTCTGTCCTCTTTAATTCATCATAAATATTGTGATTGCCCAATTTTGCCAAATAACTAATCACCATCTTTAATCCAGAGTTCTTTGTGGCTCAATAAAGGAAACAACCTGTTGGAATTGCTGTTAGTATATTACTGTTGCATATCAATCATTCCTACCTCTCTGATCAAGGTACAATGATCAAGGTATGGGGGTGGGGACATCCTAGAGAAAGGGTCTCTCACATAGCCACAGAACACCTGTGATACCTCTTCCAGCCACTTAGACATCTGCCAGACCCCGGGGGTCTGACCCTGCAGGGATTTTTTTTTTAATGCACACCGGTGATCATTCATTTCTTATTGCCACAAGCAGCAAAAATAACCTGATAATAAATATGCCTCCTATACTTATAAACTTTCCCCAACTAAAGCTATTACTACCCCTCCTTCATCCCATCCCAGCCCCGCCCCCATATAGTTGTTGTTTTTATTGTGACCCTCTGCTCCAACCACCAGGCAGGGGACAGGACTCAGAGGCAGGGAATATGCGTTGTAGTAATGGGCTTCATGCTGCCTGCACTGTACAGCTAGGGGATGAAGTACAGAGCTTCATTCCACCCCCCCACACCTCTACCCAAGATGACAACACCCATCCCCCACCACTACGCTCAGAAGCACAGCACTCGAACACCTTCTCATGCTCACAGTCACAATACCCAACCCCCCTTCCTCTGCTCATGGCCACAGCACCCAAGAATCACCCGTCCTTTGCTTGTGAAAACACCTGTGTTCCCCCGGCTAAGTCACTAAAACAAACAATGGTGGCAGTGGCAAGCAGATGGGCCCCCTAGGGCTCACTGTGCCCTAGACGGCCACCTGCACTGACTTGTCTATGTTTCGGCCCTGCTCCCCAGCACCACTTTACACACTTTACAATCTTTCACACATCTGTAACTCCAATATTTGGGAAAAGATGATTATGTGGGATTCATGGAGCAGTGCTGATGCAAAGTAAGAGTGTGAGCGATTACAGCCAATGCCACAGTTGGATCTACACTGGTCTTGTGGAAGCATCATAATGTCAAGTGGCCACACAGTGCAGGGGGAGGGGGCTGCTTAGCACATATACTACATTCAGCATACCATGTATGTTTATATGTACTGGCTTGTTATCTTGGAGATTGCTGTGTGGCACCTGGGACTCAGCATTATGCTTCACTCTCTTTCTAAGCACGCCCCCAGACATCCATTGGCTTTTTTCACAGGAGTGTGGGGATGGGCTTGGAAGGAGAGTACTGTGACTGTATGTGTTAACAATTGGGATGCATTCACAGTGCAAAGGTGACATAATAAAAACTAAGCATTCTTCTATTTTTTGTAGCTGCACTTCAGCAAAGAAGGGCATTTCTAAGCACACTTTGCCTATCATAAAAATAAAAAAATGAATAGGCAGAAAAGTTCCACTTAAGAAAGGCAGTCTAGATATCACCACATTTTGATGATGAATTTAACATGGAAATTAAGCTAAAGTCCTGTTTTATTCGGCTATAATTCAGTCTGTGTTGTGCTCCTCAGTGATAGTCTGGTTTAGTTCAGCGACTGAATGTGACAAAGCAAGGCTTCAAAGAATTATTAGAACAGCGGAAAGAATTATTGGGGATGGTTTGTCTTCTGTTCAAGAATTGTATCTATTGCGGGTAAAGAAACGAGCCAGTAACTTTGTAATGGACCAGGGGCCTAATTCAGACCTGATCACAACTGTGCGTTTGTGCACAGCAGCCGATCAGGTCTGAACTGCGCAGGCGCCGCAGTACGCCAGCGCATGCCAGACAGCCGATGGCCATCTCAGCCCAGCGTTTGTCTCTTCCTGATTGACAGGCAGAGGCGGTCGCTGGGCGGGAGGGGGCAGGCCGCGGCAGCTGCTTGACATCACATGCAGCCGCTGCAACCCGGACAGCGATGGGTAGCTTCATACCAGAGTGCAGGAGCTGCGCAGGTAGGGAGCTACTCGGCAAGTACAAAAGCATTGCTGCCGTGCGATGCTTTTGTACTTGTGCGGGGGAGGGCCAAACATGCGGTGCAGACTAGCCCTGTGCTGGGCATCCCCCCGCATGTCTGCATAACTGAAAATTTTGCACGGCTACGATCAGGTCTGAATTAAGCCCCAGATGCGTCCTGGTTGGTCTTTGTTTCAATAGCTGCTGTCGGGTAGGCGATATCAAATGCTCCCTGTTAAAACAGTCAGACATAGAAATAGTTTTTTTTCCACAGGCCATTCGCTTGCTAAATAATTGCTGACTTAGCTGCCCCTCTTTCTTTTAAATTGGGTAGTCTTTTAGAATTGTTACTAATGTTCTGAATATGATATCGCACTTTGTATTTATCTATCTTTGTATATGTAGTATATTTGTTTGTGATTTCTGTAGGAAGGAATGTCTCATTTGTTGTGCTACAGCTGACCGGAAACAAATTCTGGGTATGCGCAAGTATACCTGGCCAATAAAATGTTATTCCATTCTATTCTAAGAGGATAAAGTGCAAGGTTAAATTAAAGAAGATTATGATATTAAAGTCATAGGGGGTTATTCTGACATTGATACAGCCGCACATGCACAACGGCTGGTACGCAACCTTACACGCGACATTATACATTGTGGCTGCATCCAGGAAGGATGCGGCCACCGTGTTACTGACAGCGGCGGCCGCTGGGGAAGGGGGCGTCATTGCCATAGGCGTGCGCACGGGGGGTGCCTGGTGTGCATAGGCACCCCCTAATGTTCGGCACCCCCCGCACGTCACGCTTGCAATCCGATCATCGCGGTCTGTGTGCTGCTGTTGTAGCAGCGCTACTACAGCAGCACACAGATAGCAACGATCGGATCACCTGTGTGCATCGCTGCCCGGCAGTTACATCCCCTCCCGTCCCGCTGCGCTGCCGCCGGGCATCGGTAGCCTCATCGTCACTCACAGAGAGTGACTGCCCCGCGATGTGACGTGCGCTCGGCCCCTCCCTCCCTTCCTCCCTGGCCGCAGCGCCCTGTGCTGTCCTCCCGTTTCCGAGTCCTGCCCGCGCTCAGTCTCTCTCCAGTCTGGGTGAGAGTCTGTGGGGGGATAATTTTTTTTCTAGACGAGGGGTTGTTACTTTATGATATATATATATATATATATATATATATACATATATATGTATATATATATATTATATTAGCTGGGCCAAGCAATCCATAGTTTACTGTGTGCACCTACAATCTATCAGTGTACTCAGTAAACTACTGATTACTTGGCTCAGCTAATCTAAATATATATATATATATATATATATAAAGCATGCAGAGGTGCGGCACTCAGACTGGAACAAATGACTCAAAGTCTGTGGATTCTTTATCAACGTTTCAATATATTACATATTGTCATCAGGATATACGAAGTACAAACAAACATACCTTTTATAAGAGACCATCACACGTGAATGGTAGCATCGGGGCCGGGACCACACACCCACCCCGTTGCCGCGCTGTTAGGTGACGTCATTAAGATGCGTCATACCCCTGTGAAAAACTTAACCCATTACCATACTTATAATAGACAAAAAGAGTTTAAATAAGCAAGTCATAACTATGTAGCAAGCATTTGGATGTAAATAAATAATTGCAACATGACAAACAGTCTGTACTCATTTCTGGTGATGCATCCCTAGACATATGATTGTAATTAGGCCATAGCACCATAATTAAGTAAAAGTTGTTAAGCTGATACATTCCATAATTAAAGACACACTATATTAGCAAACAGGAAAACCTCTTAAAGAAGAATACAATTACAACATAGCAACACTCGCCAATATAAACCTCACAGCCAACCCAAACATGAGGCTGTGCCAATGTACCCTCCCAATAATGAGATATACATTAATTTTATGGTAAGCATAATAACCGGCCACTGCACTGTTATTGTAAAGCAGCATAAGATAATTTTTCGTTTAAGCCTTTAGGGTGGATGACATTAAGCCTGTAGATCCACCTTGCCTCACACTGTAAAAGCTTTAAAGAACAATCACCACCACGTTTATTAAAAGGGATGGTATCAATCATTCTGTAGCGCAAACTGGATAAGGAGTGACGGGCCTCCGCAAAATGGCGTGTGACCGGTTGGTCGCTAGAACCAGAGATCAGGGCTGCTCGAATGGCAGCTCTGTGATTGGCCATACGTTCTTTAAATTTAGATTCTGTTTTACCAATATAACTCAATCTGCATGGGCAGATGAGCTGATATATTACAAAAGTGAAATTACAGGTAAAATAGTGTTGTATCTTATAAGTCTTACCTGAATGTGGATGGTTAAAAGTGTCACCCACCAACAGGAATTGGCATGTAGTGCACGTACATTTAAAACAACCCACCCGAGTATTACTCAAAAAAGTGGTTCTACCAACAGAAGACCTGGTAGTGTCTGTTTTTACCAGAATATCTTTTAAATTTCGGCCACGGGAATAGCACGTTAGCAACCTGTGGTTCTTCAAATTAAGTTTACTGTCACTCTGGATCACAGGCCATAATGATTTTGCAGTCCTGTTTATTACTGATGAAGAAGCATTGAATTTATTAACCTATGGAAGACATGCTTCAGTGGGGACCTTCTCCGACACTGCCTCTTCCAATAATGCCTGTCTATCCAAAGCCAAAACTTTTTGTTTACATAATTCAAGACGCTTCGTGTGATACCCTCTCTCCAAAAACTTCAAGACCACCTGATCAATTTGTAAGGAAGCCACCGCAGGGTCACTGTTAATACGAAAAACTCTTAACATTTGAGAATAGGGTAAACCATTAACTAATGAACGCGGATGGCAACTCTGCGCTTGCATTAGCGTGTTCCTATCTGTGGCTTTGGAAAAAAGGCTGGTATGAACAACACGGTTTGAAATAGAAACATGTACGTCTAAAAAATCCAACGATACCTTACTATAAGTATACGTGAATTTAATCGGGTTATCCGTGGCATTGTGTTCCTCCAACAGCAATTGTAGGTCCACAATGTCACCCCGCCAAATTAGGAACAAATCATTTATATACCTCAGTAGCAAGACAATGTGATCCTTAACATTATCCGAGAAGAAAATCAGTTTTTCAATGAAGAACATTACTATATTGGCATAGGCCGGTGCCATGGAACTACCCATGGCACAGCCTTGTACCTGTAAATAGAAGACATTATCATACAAGAAATAATTATTGTGCAAAATGAGATCAAATAGTTGCAAAATTATATCAATTTTATCAGCAGACAATGAACTTTTAGATTCCAAAAATAACCGTAAAGTATGTAGACCTAGGCTGTGTGGAATTGACGTGTATAAATTAACCACGTCAATGCCAACCAGCCAATAATCATCATCAAAAACTGGGACCGTCCGTAATTTCCTCAAAAATGTTGTTGTATCCAGGAGGAATCTATCCTCACTCTGTATTAGTGGCTGCAAGATGGAATCAAGGGATGAAGCTACCGGCTGGAAAAGGGAGCCCCGAGCTGAAACAATGGGGCGACCCGGTGGCGGATCCATACCCTAATTTTCAATTTGTCATCTTATGAGTTGTCACAGGGGGAAATCAGTTTACTATCAAAAGGGTTATCTTTTGTCCCTACTTCACGCTTTGATGGTTTTGATTGGGGGAAGGAGCAATATGAATTGGCTCGGAGTCTGAGGCTCAAGGAGCAATTTGGAGCCTCTAGTGTTAATCTGAAGGACCAGCTACCAATGCAGCTAAAAAAATTTGCCCCACGCTCCAAATATGATCCACTTTCCACAAATCCTACCATCAAGATGTTTATGAGGTTACTTAATCATAGAGATTCAAAAGAAGAAGATTCCCTGTAATGGGCACACGCGGACAAGTATACTTTCTTAAAGTCAAATATCTGTTACGATAGATGACCACAGATTCTAAAATATAACTTTTAATATTATTACTAAAACATGAGCGAAATATAGTGCATGTGAATTGTGAATGATTGTGAACAAATTAAATAAAGTGAATTAAAAAGCTTAGCCACTGTAATGATGTATTTCTTCACTGTCTCCAATGTTTTAAACAGTATTTCAGTATTAGTAACAACTTGAGTTGCCAAATGTCTTGCAATGATACATTTGTATCTGGGAGTGAACAACTCCTTCATGTAATTTAGTGATACCACCACTATTCTAATTTTGACTTCGTGTTTTCAGTGTGCGCATCACTGACTACAATACACTGTATTTAAATGGTGGGCCATGATATGATGTTGCCTCCTCTGAATAATGTATTAATGAATTTGCTGCTTGGGGGATTGATGTCCCTGTGCTACTATCCTAAATAATTAGCTATATCGCATTTGCTTAATCATAGGATATGATTAAGCAAATGCGAAACGATCGTTAGGGATCGGACGCACTTAGGGGTCTATTCATGTAGAAAACGAAAACATAATTGCTACTTATCACTATACATCGCATCTCTTCGATGCGATGTATAGCTGTGATAAGTAGCAATTCATGTATACTCACCCTTCCGACGATGCGCTGCGGTGTCTGGGGCTCCTGCGGTGAGGTCTTCTCCAGAGATCCCTCCCGGCGATGCGCTGAGTCCAGCGGCGGGTCCCTTTGCGCATGCGCAGGGTGTTGAGCGAAATATAGTGCATGTGAATTGTGAATGATTGTGAACAAATTAAATAAAGTGAATTAAAAAGCTTAGCCACTGTAATTATGTATTTCTTCACTGTCTCCAATGTTTCAGTATTAGTAACAACTTGAGTTGCCAAATGTCTTGCAATGATACATTTGTATCTGGGAGTGAACAACTCCTTCATGTAATTTAATGATACCACCACTATTCTAATTTTGACTTCGTGTTTTCAGTGTGCGCATCACTGACTACAATACACTGTATGGTGGGCCGTGATATGATGTTGCCTCCTCTGAATAATGTATTAATGAATTTGCTGCTTGGGGGATTGATGTCCCTGTGCTACTATCCTAAATAATTAGCTATATCGCATTTGCTTAATCATAGGATATGATTAAGCAAATGCGAAACGATCGTTAGGGATCGGACGCACTTAGGGGTCTATTCATGTAGAAAACGAAAACATAATTGCTACTTATCACTATACATCGCATCTCTTCGATGCGATGTATAGCTGTGATAAGTAGCAATTCATGTATACTCACCCTTCCGACGATGCGCTGCGGTGTCTGGGGCTCCTGCGGTGAGGTCTTCTCCAGAGATCCCTCCCGGCGATGCGCTGAGTCCAGCGGCGGGTCCCTTTGCGCATGCGCAGGGTGTTGACCTCCCGGCCGGCCGCAATGGTTGCTTGGAGGTCGGGGGGCGGAGCCAGCGCGAGGTGCAGAGCAGCGATCAGGGAAGCATTGAGCTTCCCTGATGTCTCCGCACTACAGTTCAGGTTACGCTGTCCTCAGATGGCGAACCTGAACTCCATGGAGTCCAGCGGCGGGTCCCTTTGCGCATGCGCAGGGTGTTGACCTCCCGGCCGGCCGCAATGGTTGCTTGGAGGTCGGGGGGCGGAGCCAGCGCGAGGTGCAGAGCAGCGATCAGGGAAGCATTGAGCTTCCCTGATGTCTCCGCACTACAGTTCAGGTTACGCTGTCCTCAGATGGCGAACCTGAACTCCATGGAGAAGCGGAAAGCAGAGCTTTCCACACCTTCATGAATTGCACTCACCATACATAGGTATGGTGATGCGATTCAGGCACAGAGCGGGGGTACCGCTGGAGATGTCAGAGACTTCTCCACGGTAACCGGCTCTGTGAATTGCGGTAAGCAGAGAAAAGCCCTGTTTAACGCAAAACAGGGCTTTTCACTGCTGCATGAATAGACCCATTACTATGTGTCCTTTTTTAAAAACCTAGCTTAGCCACTGTACAATTTATGTTGCCTAGCTTGTTTAGATAAATATCTGTGCCTCAAGAGCATTTGCTGCCGCCGCGGGTCCTCCTGTGTGCACATCGCACGGGAGACGGCCGCTATATAGTACACCCAGCCACGCGGGTGGTCTCACACGGGAGAGCCGCGGTTAGCGGCTTCCCGCTGACACACGCTGCGGGAGGGAACCGAGGGTACAGCTGCACTGGGACCTTCAAGTATAAGATATCAGTGTGCCGGCCCTGTGATATTATAGCTGCTAAACATTGAGGGGACACATTGTGATCCCAGCCACATTGTAGCTTGTTCCCGCTGATACACGCTGCGGGAGGGAGCGGATGGTATTGCTGCACTGGGATTTCTAAGTATAAGATCCCAGTGTGCCGGCCCTGTAACGTCTAATGTAATAGCAGCTAAACATTGAGGGGATATATAGTGGTCCCAGCTACAGTATGGATGAACCTGCATGCATTATACGCTATAGAAATAAAGAAAATATATGTGCTGTATACAATACTGAATAACCAACTATCCTATTATGAATTAATGCTGTTTGGTAAATGTGACATAAGGAAATATTATAATATATATGGGTGATTGCCTAATGAGCACTTTGGTTGCGATATTAAAGAAATAATTGCTCCAGTATTAAGGATAAATATCAGCTATTTGGCAAAACTCTACAACATACCACATACGTGCATAATAGATGTTAAGTAGAACCTGATAATAAACAGTGGCTGTATGGTAAATGCACGAAAAATTCCACAACATATTATGTGCAATTGATGTAGATATAGGATTTATAAATATGACTCACAGCCATACAGTAAAGAGTATTATCAATGATACATATGTGTAGAGAATGAGATCAAGCCCCAACTGTCCGAGAATTTTCTGTTAGACAGTAATAAGGGCAGCTCAAGGAGAGAATACACATAAGGTACCATATAGCTAATTATTTAGGATAGTAGCACAGGGACATCAATCCCCCAAGCAGCAAATTCATTAATACATTATTCAGAGGAGGCAACATCATATCATGGCCCACCATTTAAATACAGTGTATTGTAGTCAGTGATGCGCACACTGAAAACACGAAGTCAAAATTAGAATAGTGGTGGTATCACTAAATTACATGAAGGAGTTGTTCACTCCCAGATACAAATGTATCATTGCAAGACATTTGGCAACTCAAGTTGTTACTAATACTGAAATACTGTTTAAAACATTGGAGACAGTGAAGAAATACATCATTACAGTGGCTAAGCTTTTTAATTCACTTTATTTAATTTGTTCACAATCATTCACAATTCACATGCACTATATTTCGCTCATGTTTTAGTAATAATATTAAAAGTTATATTTTAGAATCTGTGGTCATCTATCGTAACAGATATTTGACTTTAAGAAAGTATACTTGTCCGCGTGTGCCCATTACAGGGAATCTTCTTCTTTTGAATCTCTATACTTACGCTATTCCTTGGAGCACCTCCCAATAGATAAAAGGTACATACCTAGACTATTGAACATAAGGGAAAGGACATATATTACACATATAAAAAATATTAAACGCAAATAAGCGTCTGTGCGACTCTTCCTTTACCTAGTAGAGGTTACTTAATCAGCAGGTCAGCGAGTCTATGAATGTGGAGGGGAACCCCCACCCGAATCTCACCCCAGTAGAAAGGCAAGCATCTAATAACAAAGAAGTAATAATTTGGCAAGTGGATAAAGGGGGAGCGATAGTCCTTCAAGACTATCATGATTACCATAAAAAGGCTATGCGACAGTTGAGGGATCAATCAATTTATAGAACACTGCCAGGTGATCCATCTAAATCTTGTAAGAAAGAATTACATCAGCTTCTTCTAGCTGCCCTGGACATGGGCCTCATTTCAGAAAAGATTATGGAGGTGCTGTATCCTGCATCCCCCCATTATACCCATCTTTTATACAATCCCGAAAGTGCACAAGGGGATGGATCCGCCACCGGGTCGCCCCATTGTTTCAGCTCGGGGCTCCCTTTTCCAGCCGGTAGCTTCATTCCTTGATTCCATCTTGCAACCAATAATACAGAGTGAGAAAACATTCCTCCTGAATACAACAACATTTTTGAGGAAATTACGGACGGTCCCAGTTTTTGATGATGATTATTGGCTAGTTGGCATTGACGTGGTTAATTTATACACGTCAATTCCACACAGCCTAGGTCTACATACTTTACGGTTATTTTTGGAATCTAAAAGTTCATTGTCTGCTGATAAAATTGATATAATTTTGCAACTATTTGATCTCATTTTGCACAATAATTATTTCTTGTATGATAATGTCTTCTATTTACAGGTACAAGGCTGTTCCATGGGTAGTTCCATGGCACCGGCCTATGCCAATATAGTAATGTTCTTCATTGAACAACTGATTTTCTTCTCGGATAATGTTAAGGATCACATTGTCTTGCTACTGAGGTATATAGATGATTTGTTCCTAATTTGGCGGAGTGACATTGTGGACCTACAATTGCTGTTGGAGGAACACAATGCCACGGATAACCCGATTAAATTCACGTATACTTATAGTAAGGTATCGTTGGATTTTTTAGACGTACATGTTTCTATTTCGAAACGTGTTGTTCATACCAGCCTTTTTTCCAAAGCCACAGATAGAAATACGCTATTGCAAGCGCAGAGTTGCCATCTGCGTTCATTAGTTAATGTTTTACCCTATTCTCAAATGTTAAGAGTTTTTCGTATTAACAGTGACCCTGTGGTGGCTTCCTTACAAATTGATCAGGTGGTCTTGAAGTTTTTGGAGAGAGGGTATGACGCGAGGCGTCTTGAATTATGTAAACAAAAAGTTTTGGCTTTGGATAGACAGGCATTATTGGAAGAGGCAGTGTCGGAGAAGGTCCCCACTGAAGCATATCTTCCATGGGTTAATAAATTCAATGCTTCTTCATCAGTAATAAACAGGACTGCAAAATCATTATGGCTTGTGATCCAGAGTGACAGTAAACTTAATTTGAAGAACCACAGGTTGCTAACGTGTTATTCCCGTGGCCGAAATTTAAAAGATATTCTGGTAAAAACAGACACTACCAGGTCTTCTGTTGGTAGAACCACTTTTTTGAGTAATACTCGGGTGGGTTGTTTTAAATGTACGTGCACTACATGCCAATTCCTGTTGGTGGGTGACACTTTTAACCATCCACATTCAGGTAAGACTTATAAGATACGACACTATTTTACCTGTAATTCCACGTTTGTAATATACAGTATCAGCTCATCTGCCCATGCAATTGAGTTATATTGGTAAAACGGAATCTAAATTTAAAGAACGTATGGCCAATCACAGAGCTGCCATTCGAGCAGCCCTGATCTCTGGTTCTAGCGACCAACTGGTCACACGCCATTTTGCGGAGGCCCGTCACTACTTATCCAGTTTGCTCTACAGAATGATTGATACCATCCCTTTTAATAAACGTGGTGGTGATCGTTCTTTAAAGCTTTTACAGTGTGAGGCAAGGTGGATCTACAGGCTTAATGTCATCCACCCTAAAGGCTTAAACGAAAAATTATCTTATGCTGCTTTACGATAACGGTGCAGTGGCCGGTTATTATGCTTACCATAAAATTAATGTATATCTCATTATTGGGAGGGTACATTGGCACAGCCTCATGTTTGGGTTGGCTGTGAGGTTTATATTGGCGAGTGTTGCTATGTTGTAATTGTATTCTTCTTTAAGAGGTTTTCCTATTTGCTAATATAGTGTGTCTTTAATTATGGAATGTATCAGCTTAACAACTTTTACTTAATTATGGTGCTAGGGCATAATTACAATCATATGTCTAGGGATGCATCACCATAAATGAGTACAGACTGTTTGTCATGTTGCAATTATTTATTAACATCCAAATACTTGCTACATAGTTATGACTTGCTTATTTATACTCTTTTTGTCTACTAGAAGTATGGTAATGGGTTAAGTTTTTCACAGGTGTACGGCGCATCTTAATGACGTCACCTAACAGCGCGGCAACGGGGTGGGTGTGTGGTCCCGGCCCCGGTGCTACTATTCACGTATGATGGTCTCTTATAAAAGGTATGTTTGTTTGTACTTTGTATATCCTGATGACAATATGTAATATATTGAAACGTTGATAAAGAATCCACAGACTTTGAGTCATTTGTTCCAGTCTGAGTGCCGCACCTCTGCATGCTTTGTATCCCGTTTAGTGAAGGCACCGACAGAGATTATTGGCAAGTAAGGAGTGCCGGACCAGCGCTGTATATATATATATATATATATATAGTGCACTGCTCTGAGTGGGCCGTATACACTGGTATGGAATAACGGCACTTCGAGCACTGACTGAAGATCCCCTCCGCCGCATCCGCTGGTCACAGAGCTCTCTCAAAGCGACAGCCAAGCAGGAGCGGCCCACGGCCTCCTCATCCACTGCACCGCAGTCCACAGCCTCCGCCACAGCTCAATAGGTCATTTTACCCCGCTGCCTTTTTCTCTTCCTAGTCCCTACTGTATGCTCTTGCTGTCCCTCTGCCACTCTCCCTGTCACTATGTCCATGCTGTCACTCTCCCTGAATTTTGTCTAATTCCGTGTGGCATAATGTGAATTTCGACTCATACTGTGTGCTGTAATGTGAGTTTTGGCTCATTCATTGTGCCATAATGTGAATTTCGGCTCATTCTGTGTGCTATAATGTGAATTTCGGCTCATACCGTATGCTATAATGTGAATTTCGGGTCATACCGTGTGCTATAATGTGAATTTCGGCTTATACCGTGTGCCATGATGTGAATTTTGGCTCATACTGTGTGCTATAATGTGAATTTCGGCTCATACCGTGTGCTATAATGTGAATTTCGGCTCATACCGTGTGCAATAATGTGAAAGGTGCAACAGTACTAGATAGTATAAGGGGTCCTACTATTGTGATGCATAGTGTGTATAAGGGTAATATGGGGTGGTAAACTACACTGAAGGGCACACCCGCTTTTGAGTGGCCACACCCCCTTTTCTGGAGAATTTCTGCCTTCACTTTTCCATACCCCCACTTCAAAATGTCCACTTCGACCACTGTATGTGTGTGTGTGTGTGTGTGTGTGTGTATGGGGGGAGCAGAGTGGTGACTGGAGGGGGCAATGTGTGTGGGGTGACTATGATCCAGGAAGGGGGAGGAGGCAGACTGGCCCTTTCCCACCCCATGTGGTTTGGGCCACTTTTCTTATATATATATTTTTATGCAGGTACCTGCAGCAGTGTGGTGCATTGAAGGGGCATATAGCAGCACTGTCAATGCAGTACTAACGGGAGGAGGTGATCCAGTCCCTCCTCTCACCTTTTCTTCTCCTCTCTGATGCTGTTGCCCGATGTCACAATCCAACAGAAACCAGAAGAGGGGAACCACTGCTGCTAGTGCTGAAAGGGGGACCCGCCGCTGCCTCAGGTACCTAGTGCCTCTTGTACTGAAGGGACACACACACACAGTGATGCTTGTACTAGGGGGTACGGGGACATAACGAGCTACACAGTGCCACCTGTACCCCCCCTCTCTCTACCCTTGCCCTCTCTCTCTACCCTGGTCCTCTCTCTTAACCCTCTGTCTCACCTCTCTCTTTTTCTCCCTCTTTCTCTCTGACTGCTAATATATGGTGCTAGATATGCCCGGTAGGCAGTGCAAGGCACACCACTCCAGTTGTGCAGCCCCTTATAAAATGTGCTGCGCACGCCTATGGTCATTGCGACATTGGGAAGGCGGAACGTCCCTATGATAATGTCCTGTTGCTAAGTACTTGGTTAAGTGAGGAAGTAGTCCAGGAGAGGCTAAGTAAAATGAAGATAAATAAATATCCTGGTCCAGATGGACTTCACCCAAGGGTTCTTATAGAGCTTAACTCAGAACTAGCAAGGCCATTATATTTGATCTTCTATGATTTCATTACATCAGGCATGATACCAAAGGACTGGTGTGTAGCAGAGATAGTCCCAATATTTAAAAAGGGAACTAAAACTCATCCCGGGAACAATAGACCGGTAAGTTTGACATCTATAGTGGGGAAAATACTGGAAGGTATAACAATGGATAGCATGCAGGAGTACTTGGATACCTCCAAGGTTATTAATAGGAACCAGCATGGTTTTGTGAGGGACAGGTCACGTCAACCTAACCTAATTAGCTTCTATGAGAAAGTTACCAATAATATTGATCAGGGAAAAACAGTGGATGTGGTCTGTTTAGATTTTGCTAGAGCCTTCGACACAGTGCCACATATGAGACTGATTTTCAAATTAAGAGAGCTTAGTTTAGGAACACTATTTGTACTTGGATATGTAATTGGCTTGATAATAGGGAACAGCGAGTGGTGGTTAATGGGATGTTTTCAGACTGGGCCTCAGTACTCACTGGAATACCGCAAGGGTCCGTACTTGGGCCACTATTGTTTAACATATTTATTCATGACCTACTGTAGCAGTGGGTTTGGAAAGCACAGTATCAATTTTTGCAGATGATACTAAACTTTGTAAAGTAATTACCTGTAATTCAGTAAAAGATGTTGAGTCTCTACAGAACGACTTATTTAAACTGGAAGTTTGGGCAGACAAATGGAGAATGAGGTTCAAAGGCAAATAAGGTGTTAGCATGCATAAAACAGGGAATGGAGACAAGGGATGCGAGTGCAATCCTGCCACTATATAAATCATTGGTGCGGCCACACCTTGAATATTGTGTATAGTTCTGGGTACCGTACTATAAAAAAGATATCTTGGAACTTGAAAGGGTTCAGAGGCGAGGCACCAAATTTATTAAGGAGCTAGAGGCACTGGATTATGAGGAAAGTCTTACTAGGTTAGATATGTTTACACTCGAAAAAGAGGTGGCTAAGAGGGGATATTATTAATATTTACAAATATATAAAGGGACAATACAAGGACCTTTCAGGCAATTTGTTTATTTAAAAATATCTGCACAGGACATGCAGACACCCTCTGAGATTAGAGGAAAGGAT
Source organism: Pseudophryne corroboree (assembly GCF_028390025.1). Classification (NCBI taxonomy): domain Eukaryota; kingdom Metazoa; phylum Chordata; class Amphibia; order Anura; family Myobatrachidae; genus Pseudophryne; species Pseudophryne corroboree. The sequence continues at coordinate 440,597,769 of NC_086447.1, forward strand.
ATTTCAAACCCTACAAAGGAAAGGGTTCTTCACAGTAAGGGCAGTAAGGATTTGGAATTATCTGCCAGAGAAGGTAGTAATGGTGGACTCAGTCAAAAAGTTTAAAAATGGATTACATAAATTCCTAACTGAAAGACATATCCAAGGGTATAGCATTAAATAAGCATAACTTCGTCCGGGTCATATAATAAACTATAGTTACATTCAGATTAGTGTAAGGATTACAATACAGATTGAACTCAAATGGACTTTTTGTCTTTTTTCAACCTCATCATCTATGTCACTATGTCAAATGGGGACAGGCTGGAACCGTTTTCAGGGCAGCTGCATGACGTCACACGCAGCTGCTCTGAAAAACAATTGCGGCAGACCACCTGACAGCACAGTGCCAGGGGTCAGGCTTAGTTCCTATGATAAAATAATTATTTGGTCCCTTCACCTTTTAGAGTACACTCCCAGTGCCACAAGTACATGCCCTTCAAGTGTTGCCCTGTTGTTAAATGAATAATTTATAGTGCCATTTGTGGATAGATAAATAAATAAATAAATAATTTGTGTTCCCTAATGCACACTGAGTGAGTAATAATACTACATAATAATCAGATAATACGGAGATCTTAGTTGTGTATATCTGCAGATATAGGGTTAAGCCCCCAGGCCGATCGACAAGGCTTCTCCGTCACTGGGGGTCCCTAATACTAGGTATGGGTCCGGGGTGCAGGACCCCATCATGCCGGCACAGGTCGGCTACCCCAGGTCAGCACACAGGTGAAAATTAATAAGGGTTAATAAGAAGCACAGAAGTGCTATATAAGTGAAGTGTGATTAAAATACAAAAATATATACAAAGTTATAGGGAAAATCATGAGTGTTAATAAAGTGTTAGGGTGTGCCGACCTGAAGCCACCCAGCCATACCGACACAGGGGCCACAGCACCCCACACCCACCCCATAAACACAAACACAAATTGTTTTTTCTTACACAGAATTACCCCTCCCTTTTAGCACCTGACTGATATTACATTTGATTGAGCAGCTTTCCAATATTTGTGCATAAATAAATAAATAATCCAGATTAATATTATATTGGCCATACACTTGTGAGATATCAGGTACAATCATTCGATTTCGATAACTCGCAGTGACAAATCACATGGATCGCACACCAATCGCATGTGTCACCCGACGCTATGCGCGGGATGCTGGATGAATCTCACATATCTATCCATTATGTGTGCTGCAAATAATATTTATCGCATCGCATGTGCAATCGCATGTGGTTTTTAAACACATGCAATTTATCACACGACGATGTGCTGTTTTTAACTCATTTCCTTGACACTTCCATCCTGGAAGAAGGAGGACGCATGCTGCTCTGCTCTGCTCTCTGCCTTAAAACAAGGTATGCAGGCTACCCTACTGATGACCAATGTTTTATTATACTGGCCCACTTTCCACCAATGCAATATTATGCTGACCCACTGCCCACCAATGTATTACTATGCTGGCCGCACCCTGACCACCATTATGCTAGCTGCACCCTGCCCACCATTATGCTGGCAAAATGGCTGCCAGTTTATATACCCCCCCAGATAGCTCAGCCCTCATTCGATCACCCGATTTCAGGTCGCAAGGGGTATGTGATTTATCGCAAGATCGTATGTACATCGAATGCCAAAAAAAGCACTTCAGATGCGATTTATCACGCTGGGAGCTTCAAGGGAAATCGCAGCGCAATATCGCATCGCATACAATCGCACATATGTATGGGCACCTTTATATCAAGAAATAAAAAATGGTATAGCTGGTAGATAAAATGATATATGTGCACCCAGCTGATGAATCAGATAATGAGTGCACTCTCAGTAGATAAATAAAGTAATATTCTGTGCTCCTGGTAAAGTAATGGGGTGTGGTTAATTAGGTCGACATGAGTTAGGTCGACATAAATTGGGTCAACCACGTTTGGTCAACATGCACTAGGTCGACATGTTCATTAGGTCGACATGTTCATTAGGTCGACATAGAAAATGTCGACATGAGTGGGTTTTTTTTAACTCTTTATGGTGTCGTTTTTTTCAAAAAGTGACAGGGAACCCCAATTAGTGCACCGTGTCCCCTCGCATGGCCAGTTTCGCTCACCATGCTTCAGGCAAGGTGCCTCGCTCCACTACTTCTGCGCTCAGCACAGGTTCCCGTTCCCAATTGTAGTCCACGTGGATCGTTAAGTATGAAAAAGGTAAAAGAATGAAAAAGAAAAAAAAAACTGTGAAAAACTCATGTCGACCTTTTCCATGTTGACCTAGTACATTTCGACCTAATGACCATGTCAACCTAGTGATCATGTCGACCTAATGCATATCGACCAAATGTGGTCAACCCAATGTATGTCAACCTAACTCATGTCGACCTAATGACCGCCATCCAAAGTAATGAACATGTCGCCAGTAGATGAAGAATATGATGAATGTTCTCTCAGAGAAAACAGTAATGCCATTTTGCTTAAAATCTTGTGCAGATGATAATTTTGTGTTCAAGAAACAAATAAATCCTCTGCAGGTCTCCCTTTTGTTCAAACAATTCCTATCCCTGACAACTGTGTGCGTGTTCTGTTAATACGTCTATGAGTGAGTTGTATTTGCAGAATAGATCCTCTGAGTATTTTGCACATTTAACCTCTGACAAAGTGGATTTAAGTTTTAATAAAACCAGGATTTCAGACTCAGAAAACAGGAAGATAGTGGTAAGTGCTTACTGAGAAAAAACTGACCTTTTCAATTGCAACATTTTTTTGCATTCGTTTACATACAATAGATTATGTGCTTGACTTTATAAGTGCACCTTAAAGATTTGTATATTTATGCAATATCTCAGAGAATTACATGATGTTATAAAAGAACAGAATAAGACATAAGGGATAATTTGGATTTAGAACCCATAACACAAAGAGGTTGATGTATCAAGCAGTAGAAAGGGAGGATAAGTTACTGATAGCAACCAATCAGCTTTCAGGTACTGTAGCATTTATCAAGTACTGTACATGATATAAAATGATAAGTAGATTCTGATTGGTTGCTGTGATTGGGTTACTGCTTCATACAGCAACGTCAAATTTCTAAAGTACATACTGTATTTACAAATATTAGAATATCTTCTGTGATACACCATTTAAGAAGATGATGATGCTGACGGTTTAGAGTAAGTGCAAGTTGGAGTTACCTCTCTTATAGATCGACCTAATGCCCTTTTTTTTTGTTTGGTGTCAATTTCCATCTCAGACTCTGATCACAGAAGTTTTTTAAAGCAGCAATCATTTACAAGGCAAAACTATACATAATGAGCAATTGCTGTTTTAAACAAAACATCTGAGATCGGCCAGCAACCTGCACATCCGGCAAACTTGGGGGGTAATTCAGACTGGATCGTTGCAGCGGCAGCGATCGTAGTCTGAAGCCATTTGTGGAGTGCACACGCGCAGTGGGCGCATTGCACGTGCGCTCCCAGGGAGGCCCAGTGAGATGCTAACAGCATCTCAGGGCTGTGATTGCCTCAGCCTGATTGACTCAGAGAGGCGGTCGCGGGACAGGAGGGGGCGCAGTCTGGATGATGCAGGCATGTCTGGACCGTTGTGCGGGTGGGCTGCAGCGGCTGTGTGCTAGGCTGCGCAGGCAGGGAGCTACTCAGCGGGTGCAAAAGCATTGCCCTATTACATATGCCCCCATATCTCAGCAGAGAGCCAAGGGTTCTTCCCCAAACACAGGAAACAAGATGGTTGTAATAAATGAAATGGTTTTTACACGTACTGTATAATAAGTTCACAATAAATTAAATACAGTCTCACAGTTTCTGTAAATGTCAGAGGTCTATGTACTAAGGACCCTATTCAGGTTGGATCGCAACTCTCTGTAAAAGCGCTGCGGAATATGTGTGCGCTATATAAATAACTGGTAATAAATAAATAATAACTCGCTGATGATGTCCTGCGCATGCGCCCGCATTTACTGTGGGAGCTCCACAGCAAATGGAAACACCTCTGCCTGTCTATCAGGCAGAGGTGTTTGCAGGGCGGGAGGAGGGTGGCAACACTCCACTTCCTTGGTGGAGACAGTGTGTTGCAGAGGGGGCGTTACTGGAACAAAGGCTTGGAAGGGCAAATGGGGGGCGTGGCATGGGCATGATCAGGGCGGTGACGTCACACGCAGCCGCTCCGATCACAAAGATGGCGGTAACCCTCCTGCCGTCGCAGCCGAGACCACCACTGTAATCAAACCACCACTGTACTGTCTGAATTGGGAAATTTGAAAGGTACTGTATGTGATTGTACAACACCAAATGGTAATGGGGCTAATGGGGCTGTTAGTGAAAAATATGTAAAACACTGTACTCTTCATTTAATTTCAGATGATTGGAAGTCAAGAGAGAATGTATATTTCATTATTTTAATTGTAGTCTATGCCGTTGTTTCTATAATGCTGAAATGTATTGTTTTCAATTAGGATGTGTTGTGCACAGTACTAATTTCTTCAGCATCTTTCACTAGATTGTACTCACAATTAGGATAGCTGAAGGCACTAACCGCAGAGTCATGCAATCATATAATGACATATTTATGTTCAAGTTAAAATGTTCAGTGTTTCAAGATATATTCAGCTAACACAAATGTTTCATCATGATTTATTTATGATTTATTGCAGAAACAATATTACAGAAGTCAATTGTTGTTAATTAAAACATCTTTTGAAATACTAATTAGGAAAACATAGGTTTGGTCCAGCTCTCCAGCCACTAGTAATCAAAAGTGAATTTCTAAGGGGAGGTTAGTCTAATATATCAGCAAATGAAGCACAATAAACATGATTAATGTGCACATTAGACTTTCCTTATCACAATTTTCTGGCAGTTTTTATCCGGTCTTGGTTAAAAGTACATTGAGCTGTTTCTCTCTTTTTATAAAATACAGATTACGTGGAGACAGCAGTCTGAGCAAGTCAAGTTCCATCCCCTTAGCTCATTAATTACTATTGCTGCTTTAGTGTTCATTATCATTTACTGCTGAAAGATGTAGGTTCTAATATTAATGCAATTCCTGATACACATTTATAGTATTGGAATCATATTTCTAGAAAATAATATATAGCATTCTGGTCTTTTGTTTTAATATACTGATTTTCAGTAATCTTACAATATCGCTTTATCTTATTTCACATATATCACTGAACGTTTAATGTAACACTACATGTAAAGATATGTTAGGAAATTGATTCCATTTTCTAAATGTAGCTAGCAATGTAATGTGTTTTTTTTTGTAATAGAGTAATTTTTTTTATTGAAGAGAAAGCAGTACATGCACAAAATGATAAAGCAAAGAAGACAACCCGATGCTAAGATACACAGTGGCAGAATAACAGGTGATAACATATATAGTATACAAAGTCATACCAGAAAAAAATAAAATGTAGTATGTGCACACTTATATCCTCCTCAATGCAATTTTTCCCAATTTTACAACTTACCTAAACAGGCAATAAAACCAAAGAAGAAAAAACAAAAAACGAAAAAAAAAAACACAAAAGCCAACCCGCTGACTGAAACTCTAAGTGCTCCACAATACTCTAAACCGTCTACAGCATCATGCATCAGTTATTAGTATCCCCATACAATGGAAAAATAAAATTATGGAGGAAACTCTGGTGTAGAATGTGTAGATTCAAGCCAAAAAGACCAAATTTTCGCATACCTAGTACTAGCATCATTTTGCATATAAACATAGCATTCTTTAAATACAGTATTGTTAACCAATGTTTTAAAGGAGGATAGTGAAGGTCCAGTATGCACTATCCACTTCCTGGCAATACACAATTTTGCTAATGCACACATATTATACAGATATAATTCCTCCCATTTAGAAAGGGAGTCAGAGACAGCCATGCCAAGGACAAATAACTTCGGAGTAAGCACCACCGAGGGGTTACCTGTATATTCCAGAATCGACCTGACCCCCATCCAGAATACTCGTAGGACTCTACAGTCCAACATTAAATGGCAAAAAGTTCCATTAGAGGCATTACATTTAGGGCATAACAGGGAGTAACCAACTCCGATCCTGCTCAGTCTCACAGGGGTCATATAGGTCCTGTGAAGAACATAAAACTGAATCTGCTGGAATCTGAGAGACTTTGTAGCTGTACAAGGGTATTCTCTAGCGAGATCCCACTCCTCATCATCCAAATGACCCAAGTCAGTCTCCCAACTCACACAGAGACAGGAAAGAAGATCAATGTGAAACTGAGCAAGAATAAAGGAATAAGCCAAAGAGACAGTCTTAGTACGCCCAAGGCTGAGGAGAAAGATTTTAGTAGGAAACACATTAATTGAGGACGGGGAGTCCCTAAATTGCATTTGGAGTGCATGCCTGAGTTGGAGGTACCTATAGAAAAAGGAATTAGGCTGGTTAAACTCCTCTTTAAGTTGTTGAAATGATTTCAATACACCATTACAGTACACCTGAGATTAGGATACGACAGCCCTAGGTGCCCATGCCGTCCGTCCATCAAAAGAGTTTAACTCAGGAATCCAACGGGAATGCCATAGGGGAGTATCTGGGTCCAAATCCGCAAACTTAGCTGCCAGATCTTAACAGATTAGAAAACAATAGGAGGAGAGTATGTAGACACAGTCCCACTAAGTAAAACCTGTAGAGGAGTGAGTTCAGGGTAGTAACAGTGGATAAACACATAATGCAGTAAGCAAACATCATCATCATATAACCAAGTCCGTATATGCGACATTTGAGTAGCATAATAATACAATTGAAAGTTGGGGAGTGCCAATCCCCCATCCAGTCTGGACCGAGTAAGAGTGGCCAATTGAAGTTTAGGCCATTTATTGGCCCAGATCAAAGAGGAGAGCACACTGCCCAACTTTCTAAAGAAGGAAGAAAATACATAAACCAGGTACTGTAAAAGAATATACAAAATTTTGGGCAACAGTATCATTTAGACTTTATTTTGACTTCATTTTGACCTTAGACTTATGTATAATATACTGCATTAAGGGATCCAAATTCAAAGGGACAAACTCAGAAGGGTTATTCATAACCTGAATACCCAGGTATTTAAATTGAGTTGTCCAGCACAAAGGTAGGGAAACCTTCGGGACAACGGCAGGAGGACCCACCACAGGCATAATATAAGACTTATTCCAGTTTATGCAGAGACCCGAGTAGTTACCAAAGTTATCAATAACTTGCAAAACCAAGGGCATAGAAAACACATAGTCATGCAAGAATAAAAGGAGATCATCTGCATAAAGAGCTACCTTAGCAGATCTGGTACCAGTACTCAATCCCACTATATCCGGGTGAGACCGAAGCAGACATGCAAGTGGCTCAATGGCCAATGCAAACAATGCGGGAGAAAGAGGACACCCCTGTCTGGTGCCCAGGGACAATGTAAAGGGAGGTGAGACATACCCATTTAATACACTTAGGGCAAAAACCCATGGCTCTCATAACTTCCCATAGATACGGCAACTCCACACTATCAAAGGCCTTGGTCACATCCAGGGAGACCAGGACTGAATCAGAAGGGTATACATGGGGAGACTGAAGTAAAGTATACATACGGCATAAATTAATGGAGGTAGACATGCCGAGTATAAAACGAGATTGGTCCGGATGTATAATGGTAGATATAACTGTATTAAGTCTGATAGCTAAAACCTTTGCCAGGATCTTGGCATCAGTAGGAATAAGGGAAATCGGCTGATAGGAATATGGGTATATGGGGTCTTTCCCAGGCTTAGGAAGTACAATTATGACTGCCTCTGTCATAGAAACAGGAAGTCTATTTGTTGCAAAGAACTCTGAATATAATGCAGAAAGTTTGGGGGCAAATATATCTATGTATTGTTTATATAACTCTATGGGAATACCATCGCTACCTGGAGCCTTACCATTGGGAAAAGCTCTGATAGCAGTAGCAATTTCCTCAGTAGTAATAGGAACATCCAGGAAAGCACACGCATCAACGGACAATTTAGGAAGAGGAACTGCCAGATATCGGGACAGCTCCTGATCAGAGCAACATAACCTAGACCTATATACCGCCTTATAGAATGACAAAAACACTTATCAACATCAGATGTCGTAGTAATACTAGCAGGGTCACTCAATTGCGTAACAACAGTCATCGGGCGATCATAGTAAACTAAATGAGCCAATAGGCTATCAGGCCTGTCAGAATGCATATATATGGACTTTGCTCAGAACATAAGGCTTCGAGAATTTTTATTTGCCAGGTGGGCCAGCCAAGCTGACTGGGCCATCTCCCAGTGAGTCTTAGTAATGGGAGAACCATCTCTCAGGTACTGCATCTCCAAATCCCAAAAGGCAGTCTCTAAGTCTTTCTCAGTGTGCCGTCGGGATGACTTAATGCCAGCTATACACCTAATATAAGTTCAACGTAGGAAGGCTTTAAAGGATTCCCAAATGACTGCCACATGAGCAGAGCCAAGGTTATTTTTAAAATATCCCTCCCACTGTCCCGTCAACTCAGCATTAACCCCAATCTGAGCCAGCCAAGACGGATATTATTTCCAGTAAGAATGACCCCTTTGGCATTCAACAGTGAGTTACAGCAATAAGGGGGAGTGGTCAGAGACACCCCTAGGCTCATAGTGAACATCAGTAATTCTAGGAAGAAGCGAATGTGATACTAAGGCCAGGTCAATTCTGGAAAAAGAGCCATGCGTCCTAGAAAAACAAGAAAACTGCTGTAACAACGGATTACGGGTCCTCCATGCATCCACCCAGCCTACACTGTCGACATAACTTGCAAAATTCAAGAGACCACTGCCAGTCACCGGGGAAGATGGTAACCTCCATTTATCAAGGGAAATGTCTAAAAGATTATTAAAGTCACCCAAACAGATAATGGGGGTAGTTGGAAAGGAAGCCACAAAAATAGCCGCCTTTTGTAAAACATCATACGAAACAGGGGGAGGATGTAAATAGCTAATATAAAGGTCTGTTTTGAGTATATTTTACAGACGATAAAACCAAATCTACCTTGAGGATCTGTCTGTAGGGATAGTAATTCAAATTGTACAGTCTTCTTTATCAAGACAGAGACACCCCTCGAGAAAGATGAATGTGAGGCGTGGTACGCACACCCAACCCACGGTCTTTGAAGTGATAACAGCCTGCTGCCCTCTAAGTGTGTTTCACTAAGGCAGGCGATGTCAGGGTCAAACTTCTTAATCATTTTGAGGACTAGGGAGCGCTTCATTCTATCATTGAGTCCCCGAACATTCCGTGCTAAAATTTGTAGAGCATACATGAAACCCACAGTACAAAATACAGGTTAAGGATAGCGGTACCGGAGAAAAATAAATAAATAAATAAGTATGAGGAGGAGCACATGCACATTGACCATCATAACATAGATAAAACAGACAACTGCCCCCCACCCCGTATACCTCCCAAAACAGTGGCATACCGTAAAACAAAAATATACGCTAATCTATCACAGCAAGCAGTAAAGAGACAACATATATCTGAAAACAGTGAAACAAGAACACTAACCCCACCAACGCATGGTGGCTCCCCAGATTATTATGTATAGGACCAGGGAAAAACACCAATTATGAAACAAAAGAATTCAGTCTGGAGCCATTTGTTGGTCACCCGGTGCATAGCTGTCAAGCCAAGCAGCTGCCTCCCATGGAGTGTTAAAGAACTTAGATTCCCCCTCCATCGCCACTCGAAGCCTGGAAGGAAACAGCATGGAGTAAGAGAGGTTAAGGTCTCGAAGGTGTCTCTTGATAGGCATGAATTGAGCCCTGTGTTTTTGGACAAAATCAGGGAAAGTGGATATATTCACACCATTCCTGGTCAGTGGGCCCTGAGTTTGCCCAAGATGAAGGACTGTGCCTCTGTATTTGCAAGGAATGTGCGCTGAGGGGTTCCAGGAGGCAAAGGTCTGAAAGGGATCCTGTGAGCACGTTCAACTGCAAAGTGAGGAGTGAAGGTGGCTACACCATACAATTCTTTAAGCCAGGTCTCCAGAAACTCCTCAGGATGTGAACCCTCCTCCCTCTTCGGCAGGCCAATGAATCGGGCATTGTTCCTACGCAGACGTCCCTCCATGTCCAGTAGCTTAGTTTGAATAGAGGAAAACTTGCTGAGATAAGGAGGAAACATTTTGTTTCAGAGGACCGCTCACATCCTCTAACGTGGAGACACGCGTCTCGATCTCCCCAACACGTTCACGGATACGCTATATATCCTGCCATAGTAGGAAGAGATCACACTGTACTTTCTCCATTTTGTCAGACAGACGCTTTTCACTGCCTGCAATAGCCTCAAGCACCTGTTGGATAGACGGCGGAGGTGGGGAGCTGGGGCCTGCTGCAGAGGGAGGATCAGGATGAACAGGCTGATCAGGCATGGGTAGGGAGGCAGGAGCCTGGGATGCAGATTGTCTGCCAAACTTTTGAAGCTGCTTGGCCACAGCAGAGCCTCCTTTCACCAATCAAAAGTAGAGAGACGCAGGTAAAATCCTAGGGCAATAAAATGGGTGTTCCCAGAAGAAGGCACAGTAACAGGAGATGTTAATACAGGGCAACAGCCCATCAGTCCAGCAATGGCAGGATATATTATTTACTAGCTTGTGTTTCTGGATGGAGGCAGCGATAATATCCACTAATATAGCACAGCACAGTACCTGGAAAGAGCAGTTAGGATCTCCAGACCCCAGGAAAAGCTATTACAGGGCAGCAAACTGGATGTGCAGGCAGGGAGAAGCACACTCCCACAAGATGGCCGCCGAGCACACAGGCCTCCACTTCCCACAGGCAACCAAGTGCAGGGTGCAGGGTGTAGGCAGCATGGTAACCATCCAGCACAGAGGTAGGAGAGTGCAGGCTGCGACTCTGAAGCGGGAGCCAGGCAGGCGGCGGCACGCAACCGGAAGTTCGCTACCACCACGGAGATTCCTGGAGTGCAAGGCCGGAAGCACGGAGCTCAGCTGCGCCGCCAGACAGGAGGGAAAGGGCGGCCTCCCAACACACCAGCAGTGGCACAGGAGCCTTTATGCGGCTTTCAGGCTTATTCATACATTTGGCCAAATATATGTAACCGAGATCTCTGAATTCTAGTATTGTGTGGGATTTAAATCTGGTTACTGTTATCATTCAGGGTGCTGGGGGAAACAAATGCCTTTTTTTCTTGCTTAGAAATAACCCTCCCTTTCAAGCACATGAATGATATCACTAAGCTAATTGAGCATCTGCCACTATGCATATAAGCATGTGACATGTGCAAGTGCAAATACTAATGATATTAGTTGCTGATGCTGGCATAAAATCAATGGGCAGCATTGCAGAAGTATGAACTCCCATATTAGAGCTACGGATTCTCGCATTAGCATAAGGTATTCAATAAGGGTTCCACTGCTGCCTGCCAGAGCCATAACTAGATTTTCTGGTGCCCTGTGCCAGAAAGAGAATTGGCACCCCCCCATTTTTCCAATAGGGACACAAGGCGCATGCCCTCGTGGGGAAGGGGCATGAAAAAATGTATCCCAGAGAAAAGCCATGCTGTGATACCCCTTCCCACATTATATATCTATATCTATATATATCTATATATATATATATATACAATAGGAGGTCCGGCTCTCCCTTAGATAATGTCAATGCGCCGGGTGCCTGAACGAGGAGATAACAGCAAAACAAATGGATAGGTACGGCACTCCAGACGTCTTAAAGAATTCAGTCTTACACCAGCATCGTAATAGACAACGTTTCAGTGCTTTTATTATAGCACTTTCGTCGACCTGACGAAAGTAAGACTGAATTCTTTAAGACGTCTGGAGTGCCGTACCTATCCATTTGTTTTGCTATATATATATATATATATATATATATATACAGGACAGTCGTCACTCAATTACTTAAATATATCAGCTAGCCTCCGTGCCACAGCCAAAGATTCAATGCACAACACCACAGAAAGGACGGCACTGGAGGCAATAGATACTGAAATAATGCACAGCATTATTTCAGTATCCATTGCCTCCAGTGCCGTCATTTCTGTGGTGGTGTTTTATATATATATATATATATATATATATATATGTATATATATTAAACCAGTAGAGACATGCAGCGGCACTCAGAGACTCCTCCCAATTGGTTAAAGTGCAAACAGTAATTTATTGCATCATGAAAAGAGTGACCAACGTTTCGGGCCGTGGCGCCCCTTTGTCAAGGTATCACCCCACGGCCCCGAAACGTTGGTCACTCTTTTCATGATGCAATTAATTACTGTTTGCACTTTAACCAATCGGGAGGAGTCTCTGAGTGCCGCTGCATGTCTCTACTGGTTTAATGTAAATTTTCCCCAGAGGGCACCAGAGCAAAAAGGAAACAGGGTGAGTGCCGGGTCTAGTACCCTACATATATATATATATACAGGGAACCACTGCACTTGCCATACCCAGGAACGGGTTGCACACCTGTGCTCACCACCCCCAGGTCGGGGTGCAATGGCCTGTGATCACATTGATTAAATAATATAAAAAGACAGGCAGCACTCCAAGGACTCCGGATGAGAGAATAAACAGACAACTGTATCTAAGTGTTCAACGTTTCGGTCTTAATTATTTTTTTCAAGAACATATGTTCTTGAACATATGTTCTTGAAAAGAGTCATTAAGACTGAAATGTTGAACACTTAGGGGTCTATTTACTAAGGCTCAGGTGGAGATAAAGTGGCTAGAGATAAAGTACCAGCTAATCGGCTCCTAACTGACATGTCACAGGCTGGGTTTGAAAAATGACAGTTAAGAGGTGATTGGCTGGTACTTTATCTCTGGCCACTACATCTCCCCCTGAGGCTTAGTAAATAGACCCCTGTTTATTCTCTCATCCAGAGTCCTTGGAGTGCCACCTATCTTTTTCTGTATTATGGATTCTTCATAAAATTTTGGAGGGCACCCGGGCAATTTAACTTTTGGGCAGTAGTGGAGTGCTGACTTCCAGGTTGTATATATATATATATATATATATATATATATATATATAAAATAAATATACCACTCTCGGGCATACAGTCGAGCTCTGTTATTAGTATGCCTTGGAGTGTGTTGTGATGCATAAGGCCGAGTGCATTCAACCACCCAAGGCGTGATCTATTAGAGCGTGACCACAAAACCAAGAGTGGTAAATCTATCTTATGTTGTGACAAAATAGTTCTATGTGGAGATGATTCAGAATAGGAGGAAAAAATAGTTCAGAATTAGCTGTTTGAGTTATGTGGTACATTTGACATTTTGGGAAATGTTTCTGTCAGAAATATCTGTCATACTAAGGCAGTGATGTGCTGCTTTCCTGTGTCTCTGTGAGAGCTGTTACTGTTTACAGCAGTGGAGTGATACAGCTGTGGCTTTGTGATGAGGTTCAAATTACAGTTGGAAATAGATCAGTGCTGTCAGAGTGAGGCAGTGATATGCTGCTTTCCTGTGTCTCTGTGCTGTTTACACTTGTGGAGTGATACAGCTATGGCTTTGTGATGATGTTTTGGTCACAGCAGGAAGTAGATCAGGCCTGAGGTCTGCGGTCATTGGGAAATAATTTATGGTCATGTGATCTAATGTATCCAATCATGTTGGTGAATTCTGTCTCAATACACCACACCATTGTGTGTGTGTGTGTGTGTGTGTGTGTGTGTGTGTGTGTGTGTGTGTGTGTGTGTGTGTGTATAGAACACTGCAAGAAAATGGATTTGAAATCCTCACTATACAACAATACAACATTCATGTACTTAAAACGAGATCACATTGTTATTCATTTACAATAGCATTTATTAAATAACACATTTCAATTGTGGGTAAGGGGCAATTTGGAAAGTTGTCATAAGGGAATAAACTCAAATTGGGAATAATGAGTCAGATTTATTAAGGTTGGTGAAGTGATAAATTGGAAGGTGATAAAGGACCAGCCAGTCAGCTCCTAACTGTCATTTTTCAAACCCAGCCTGTAACATGGAAGTTAGGATCTGATTGGTTGGTCCTTTATCACCTTCCACTTTATCACTTCACCAAGCTTAATAAATCTGCCCCATTGTTAAAGCACACATGGTTTAATAATGCAGTCAGGTTGCGATATTGTTAGTAAGGTGTTGATTACATTTATCAATATTGCTTAATGTACTTTATAGTGGCTATCCAAAGTAACTTTTGGGTAAAGTATATTCAACTTTAATTGTCTACTTAAGGTATTTAGTCATCCTTAGAGTTGTTAGTTCAATAATGGTCCAAGAAGGTGTAAAATGTTATAAGAGCGAGGGTTTACTGAACCACTAGTAAGAGATGACTATAGTTAGGTCAGGATATATACTTACAGGGAAGTAATTACATATATGGAAGTGATAGGTATAAAATGGGAAGGTGAAGTGTTTCTTTACAAACTGTAGTTAAGGTAGAGATATATATTTGACTGTATCACCACTTGCACTTTTTATAGAAGAGTCATATCCTAAAATAAAAATGTAATAAGCAAAAGGAAGTACTCCATCTGTGAATGTATTATTTATTCACTTTACCAATCTTTATAAACTGTAGATTATTTTAATAAATATTAGTAATACCCCTTATAAGTGGAATTTCATTTATTAATAGCTGGGCTGTGTTTCAATTTATTGGGAAGGAGGGGACCAAGGTTCATCACACCCATTGGGCCATAGGGGTTTGGTACCACTTAAAAGAAAGCCAAGGCTCAGATGGAGGCACTGCCAAGACACCTGATCTGGCAATGTTACCTTGTATGACCCTTTCACCCATCCTATAAAATGGACAACAGGTGAGAATGTGTTGCATTATTAAGTGCTGATTGCTGCTTTTCTAACAAATAGCTTGTTTGACTGTATTTGTCAGTCTTGTTCTGAGGAATTGGGTTGCACAAAGGTCACCCAGGTATTGTGTATATGACTCACCAAATGGCAGCAGAAAAACTCCACTCTCTTAATGTTAATGTTATTCACATATCTTCTTCCCAAACTAAAGTGTAATGTACACCAATGAGATCAAACTTGCTTGACTACTAACACACAATGCATATAATAGTGTCAGTCACTAATGTGATGAAACTCGCAATTTAGGTTGGTACTTTCTTGTGGGTTTCAGCTCATGGCCAGTGTTTCAGCTCATGGCCATTCGATTGGGGCCTAATTCAGATCTGATCGCAGCAGCAATTTTGTTAGCTAACGGTCAAAACTGTGTGCACTGCAGGGGGGCAAATATAACATGTGCAGAGAGAGTTAGATTTGGGTGGGTTATTTTGTTTCTGTGCAGGATAAATACTGGCAGCATTATTTTTATCTGCTATTTAGATTTCAGTTTGAACACACCCCACCCAAATCTAACTTTCTCTGCACATGTTATATCTGCCTCCCCTACAGTGCACATGGTTTTGTCCATTAGCTAACAAATTTGCTGCTGCGATCAGGTCTGAATTAGGCCCTTTGTCTTCTCAGTATGCTGTAAGCCTTTCAGTAAGAAAATATCTTTTTTCATCCATGTAAATAGTTTCATTAAACCCAGCTCACTGAAAACATAATGATAGTGTATCAGTTTTTAGTTTTGAGGTGAGATTGACACATTCCATTATATCTGGTGTAAGGAAGCCTCTATTTCTGTTAGATTATATAGTCTATTGAGTTTGTGCAGCTGTCACATTGTTTCTGTGTGCAGGGATGGGTTCTGTTTTTTTTCCTTTAATTTTTTTTTTAAGTCGAAAGGGAAATTTTCTCTTAAACAAAAACATAATGTAATTTCTTTTTGAGTCGACAATCAACTCATGGCAAATTATTTCCTTTGTTGAATTTAATTTACTGATTGGTTATGATTAAAGATGAAAACCCAATCTACAATATTATTCTCAATCAAACTATACAGATTACAGCATGCTAGCATTACCTGTATGCTAGTACTTTGCTTAATGCTAAAAAATGTTAAATTATGCACTTGGGTCTCAAAAACCCAAAGGCTAAATATATTATTGAGGGAACTATAGTGGAAACTACTAAGGAGGGAAGGAAATTAGGAGTCACTATTTCAAGTGACTTAAAGGCAGGGAAGCAATGCAACAAATCAATGAGAAAGGAAAGATTCTTGAATACATAAGGAAATGAGTTAGTAGCGGGAAAAAATAGAAGTAATAATGTGATAGATATGATATCCTGGCCTATGGGATGCCGGTGGTCATATGACTGACATCGTCATCCCGAAGTAGAGAATCCTGACAGGGGTCGGGTAAGTGTGTATACCCTCACCCCTACCCTCCTAACCCTAACCAACCCTTCCTGCAGCCTAACCCTAAACCCCCTTGTAGCCTAATCCGTTGGTGCCTCATCATAACCCCCCAACTTCCTGCTGCCTAAACCTAACCCTCTCACCATGCCAGCCTGACCTTAACCCTCCCTGTGGGTACCTAACTCTAACCCCCCTCCCCACAGCCCAACCCTTCTCCCCACAGCCTAACCCTAACCCACCTCCCACATTCTAAACCTTTCCCCCTCATGGCTTACCAATGATGAGTTCCAGCAGACCTCGATTGGGATTTCAGTGTTCATGATCCTGAAGGCAGCATTTCGATCCATGTCGGGATGCAAGTGCTGGCAATCCGAGCAGTGCCGGGATTCCAGCATTGGCATTCCAAATGCCGGGATGCCGAATGCCAATATCTGAACAACAGAGCTGTCCCTGCTGCGGAAATAGGGCAATGCCACCTGCATCTGTCGAAGTTGATAGCTGCAAGAGTCAAACGGGCAGCGATGCTGACTGGTCATACATGCATTGCCCACGCCTATATGGACAGGGGCTCCCCTGTCACTGTGCACAAACTGCTGCCATTATACAAACTGCTTCCTGTCCGGACGGTGCCTTATTACAGACAGACAACTGCAATTTCTCAGAATAACGATCCATGCTTAATTAGGCCCATAGTCTATAATATCACCGTGGAATTTATTAATCTCCAAGCCTTGATAAATCTGGATTTATGGTTCTGTTTGTATCTTGCCTTTTCATGCTTTTTTTCCACAGGTTATTAGTATAATGCTATTTTTTCTGAGATAAATTCACTTTACGTAATTTAGTGCCACTGTAAATGATGCTCTATAAATGCAAAGGTTACACATCAGCAATACCAAATTCCAATATTATTTTTATTAAGTATTTCACTTTTGTGTGAACCTGTAATACATGTTTGTACAAATGGTGCCTCGACAGCATTTTTATGGCCTGCTAAATTATTTTGGAATTGGCAATATCACTGCTTTCACAAGAGACAAGAGGTCATAACCTCTGTTCAAAAATGTCTGGGTCATAACCTCACTGTTATACTTACTATCCACTAGCTGTAACAAAATTGAGAGATTAGTTACCAGAAGATTGTGCCACACAGCAAAGTCCATTTCACTTGCTGGTTTTCTAAAGTGGTAAGATAGTAATAGCTTCCCACATTGGGATTCCAACTAGTATATTTACTTAAGGTCAATTTTTATAGATTTTAAATAATTGGAAATCGATCTAAATCAATGTTGTGTTTTGGGAGCTAAAACACACATTTACTAACAGATGTTATTATATGTTAGTAAATGTGTGTTTTAGTCACTGAAACACAACATCAATTTAGATCAATTTTCATCTATCTAAAATCAATAAAAATCAAACTTAAGTAAATATCTCCCTTACTGTCAAGAGAAACCTTTAACCTGTGAGGCACTGACTGAACTGAATGCCTAATTCAGACCTGATTGCTGCAACGGCAGCGATAGCAGCCTGAAGCCCTTTTTGTTGTGCGCCCGCATCTCACTGCTGTGATCACCTCTGCCTGATTGACAGACAGAGGCGGTCGCGTGGTGGGAGGGGGCATGCCAGCTGCATTTAAACGCCGTTGGGGGTGCGCGGTCTGGACAACTCAGACATGTCCGGACAGTTGCTGGGGCGGGTCACGCCAGCTGCGTGACATCACACACAGACACTGTGGCCCAAAACATGGCTGGTAGCCGTCTGCCACTGCAGTTAGGCTGCGTAGGCAGGAAGCAACTCGCCATGTGCTAAAGCATCGCCGCTGCATGATGCTTTCGCACTCTGCGCGCGCAGGGAAGGGGGGTTAGGACTTGAGATTCTGATCATAGATGTGCTTTTATTTTAGCACGTCTACGATCAGCTCTGAATTAGGCCCTGAATTAGAAGAGATATGGAAAGAGAGGACGACAGAGGGAGAGTGCAAAAGCAAAAGACAAATATGACGTGCATTTAAATCATACTTGCCTACCTGACCCTCTCCATGAGGGAGAAAATGCTCTGTTCCTGGACTTTCCTGGTAATGTATAATTGCCATCACCTGTAGTGAAACCTTTCTTATCAATTAACTAGCTCACCACAGGTGATGGCAATCATACATTACCAGGAAAGTCCAGGAACAGAGCATTTTCTCCCTCATGGAGAGGGGCAGGTAGGCAAGTATGATTTAAATATATATCTTGTAGTAGTTAGAAATGTGCCCTCTTCCTTGAAATACCAGAGAGGACCTTTTTGCTGGATTGTTGTTTAGTAAATAGTCACCTACGGTACTTTGATCAATAAATAAACTGTCCTGTTTACAGCAATTCATGAGAAAACAGCCATTTAATTATATTTTTTAATTGACATTGCAGCCTTTTCTCTGCTCTGAGTACCTAAAGCACAGCACCGCTTACTTTTAGACCCATAATAATTGCACCATTCAGACATCAAAGACTGAGGCTGTGCAGATGATGTAAGCCAAAATTAAACACCCATTTATCTCATGCACATGTGTGAACAGATGCCTATTACATGACATGCTAAAATAATTGTTTTTTTCCCTTAAAGGTGCAGTCATTTCATATGCCCTGAGATCTCCATAACAAAAATTGCAGCCTTTGCGCTTACTAATGCTCCATACATATTAATTGGGATATACCCTAAAATGCAAACCTCCAAGCCTTTCTCTATAATTATTGTTTTAGTAAGGAACTTTATTATGTGGGAATACGGAACTGTTCACAAATATTCTATTGGTCCAAAATATGTTCTTTTTCAGCCATGTGCCATGGTGTAAAAAAAAGAGTGTTGACAAGTCCATCTCACATTCCACAAATCTGTGTGTATATCATAAAGTAAATGTATAACATACATCCTGCCTTTGACAGTCTTATATACGATCTGCTACAGATAAAACTTACAGTCTTGATCAATGAAAAGGTGATAACAATCTCAACAAAAAGTCATGCACACCTGTAACCAATTGTTGTCTCACATAGTCAGCAGTTTGGTGTACAGGCAAATGTACTTTTTCTTTAGCAAAGCCAAAAAGTGGATGGTAGATTTATATAGATGAAAGAATTATATGACTGTCACATCCGTAGCATCGTTTTGTGAATCTAATAGGACTAAAATCGAAGAAGGTAACACTGTAGTAAATATGATTTAGCATCTTTTTGTTATCTGTCTCCATTTTCCTGCCATTATTTTCACCGATAGGACCTCATGCATCTTTAGTTTAATATAAAAATATAAAAACCATCATATTGCATCAATTACCATTTATTGCTTTACAGTAACACATACCTGACCGACAATAAAATGCCTGTTGACTTTCCTCCCTCTTTTGCTAGAGTTATATGCTTTCCATCTACATATTACTATATTAATGGTAAAAATAACTGTAAAAAGCACTTCACAGATGTGCCAAAAAGTTGAACTGGAAAAGTGGATTATTTAAATTACTCCTTTCTAATTATAGTATGTCACATACTTATATCACCAATCAGCATAGAAAATTTGTTAGGGCAAGACATTGAATCAGCTACTGTGTATGAAGCGTTAGCTTTCTTTACAGTATGTTTCTCCATCTAAAAGTGGTGCATAAACACATTCCTCTTTTCCTGCACCTATTTTTGGAAAGTACTGTATAGTTTATTGGGCGATTGCTGGGAAAGCTATCATTCTAGAAATATAAGTAGTTAATTCAAAAATATTTCTTAGCTCAGTAATATGTACAATTTGCGGACATGTGGCTAAAAGGCAGAAAATATATTATGGACGCTTAATTAAGAATGAGGAAAAAATGCAGAAAATGTGTCTGAGAGAAAATAGCTTGAAATAAAAGTAATGCAAAAGGAGATAATGAAGAATAATAATATCCAAAATGAGTTTTTGTGGAAACTATAGGTAAGAAACCAGATAGAAACAGTTGAAAAAAGCCAATGCACAGGTACAGATTGGAAACTTAAAGTGGCCATGGAAATAACTCTGAAAATGGCCTCATATATATGGGAATAAATGATCTGCAGCAGAGGAGCTTTAAGAGAAGAGAGGACCTGTGTGCAGCCTCCTCCATCCAGGACCCCTCCTCTGTGCTGGCAGTGCTGTAGAGTCTGAGCACTAGAGGGCTGCGGCCATTTTCCCAGCGATTTCTCTACTGCGAATGTGCAAAACGTCTGCTGCAACATTTTCACTGTGATTGCAACAGTGCTGCTGTTGTTGGTTCCATGGCCGGGGCACTTAAGGCAGGAGGTATCCGATGGAAGGTGAGGGATGTATATTAAATTGTGCATACCTCTCAACATGTCTCATTCCAGGTGGGACAAAATGCTCTCTACCTGGACTTAATATATGATTGGCGTCACCTGTGTTGAACTATTTAATTGATAAGAAAGGTACTTCAACACAGGTGATTGCAATCAGAAATTAAAAAGGAAGTCCAGATAGAGAGCATTTTGTCCCTCCTGGAATGGGTCATGGCGGGAGGTATAGATTGTGTATACTAAATTTAAACCAATGGTATATATTAGTTTTAACTAATAGTTTTTTAATGCCTGGGTACTGTTTATAGCTCTACCTAATTAAAAGTCAACTATTTTATAAACTTTTCTTGTAGTGAAACAAAGACAACTTAACCTTAAAATACACATAGAAAAATAAAATAATGTATCTTGTCACATGCAAGAATAGCAGCAGCCTCTGTACTACTTACACACTGGGACAGGACTCAGGAGGACTCTGTGTGTGTATCTCTAGACCCAAATGGTTTAGTTGCATAACAGTTTACACAGGACTCTGACACCCAGGCGGGGAGGTAGAGAAGCTGGGATCCCTGTGTCACTTACAGCTCTCTCCACCCTTCTATCTCTCCTCTGGTCAGAAAGCTCTGTCAGTAGCTCATGAAATATGATATTCCTATGTCCCTGCCTGCACTGCATACAGTCCTGCTCACATTATGGCTTCTGGTTCTGCTGCTGCTTAAGAGGGAAAGCTAGTGATGTAAGTGTGCTCTGGCCGGGGCCCCCTGACAAAGGGGTGCCCAGGGTGCAGTATGCCCTGCATCCCCCCTTAATCTGGCTATGGCTGAAGCGGGACTCCAGAGGGGTAAGTATTCAAGAAATGGGTGCTGCATATATGATGTGGGCCCTACTCAGGTGCCCATGTGCACACACTCTGCACCCATTATAAATAGGCCAGTGAGCTGCAAGTGGGCCCAACAAAAGTAGGTAGAGTTGAGTACCTCCTACCCTTTCTCCTATGTCATTTCCTGGTCTAATTATAATTGGTTTCTGGCTGCACTGGTAATTTCCTACTTGTTTCATTGGGGTAATTTGTGTTTGTTGTTATCATATTGCTACTGCCTACCTGTATGCAAAACTTTAGAGTACCCTAACTATGGTAATGAGTGTACCCTTCCCCCTAATGATCTCTATACTTCTCTATGGTGCAGAGGTAGCTTTGCAAGCACATATTTTAGAATATAATTGTAGTTAGTTGTAAACACTGACATTAGTAATTGAAAACATTTTTTTTTTCCAAATTAAAAGAAAATACTCACATGAAAGCACCATGCACATTGCATGACAAATCAGGTACTATTGCCAAAGGGGGTGGTGTAATAAAAATTAACTGTACTATGTGTGAAATGGCTCCATTTTATTATTTAATAAATTGTTAAAAATAGAGAAAGTGTGAAACCGTGTGTTTTATTCTTTTGTTATATTACACAGTAAGAGCTCATTTGATCTCCAATTTAGAATACATTTAATTGTTATAATGTCATTTTGTATATTTTAAATTGTATTTATAGAAACACTTTTCTTATATATTTTACTACTTTCTTGACATATAAACTGTGTTCAGGAATGACCTCATGTGATTAGTACTGTAAGTATGGTGTTCTCTTTGCCACTGTTTTCCAAATATTAGTTCACTCATCAAGTGTATATTTTATTGGATGGAATAATAATATCCCTGCAGGGTATAAATGACCTCTGAAATATTAGTTTTTTTTCTTTACTTTACTTGAAGCCCGAGATGCGTGGCTTCATCACCCAGTGGTCTGTGCAAAAACAGTGCTGGTAGAGTAGGTACTTGGACCCTCTCCAAAAGGAGAAGGGCCCCCTTACTCCCCAAACCCTAAGAGCCAAAAGACCTACTGAGGGAAAAAGGGTCTTCAGGTCCATCCTTGCCGAATCGCAGAGGGACGCCTCGAATCCCCGACCTCTGAAGCCAAAAGGCCCCTTAGGGGGCAAGGGTCTTCAGACTTCCCTCTGCCTCTGGGTCGTCCCTTTATCCCCAGGGTTCGCCGAAGCTTCCCCTTGGGGAACAAAAAAACCTCCTGCCCTTCCCAAAAGGAGAGGGCCTCGGTAACTAGGGGAGAGTGTGGCCCATAAGGGTCTCACCTAAACCCTGACAAAAACGTAACACACACAATAAACACAAAAAGGTGAAGTGTAGTGCAAAAAAAGTACAAACACACATGAAATAAATAAATAAATAAATAAACCCCAGCCAAAAGGCCGGGGAAAAAGTAAAAATTATCCTTGCCCTAGCCAAAAGGCCAGGGCAAAGGAAAGTGGGTGCAGACGGAAGGTTTGAAGTGCTCAGTGCTAAAGTGCCATACTCGTGCATGGTGGAACGAATCCCCAGTGCATTTTCAGGTACCCCTGTCCCTTCCAGTTCCGGGGGCACATAACACCTCGGGCTTCAGGCTGCTACCGAACTCCAGCCAGACCAAGCTTCATACCCACTCAATGCCAGGGTACAGGACCAACCCTCAGTATGAGAGTAGATACTAAATCAGGCCGTTCTCCGCTCCATGCAAGGGGCACAATCCCTTCAGAAGGACGGCGAATACTAAGCCCAGTTTTTCTCCACTCTCAGCCAGGGCCAGTCCCTCCCCAGCACAGTACTTCACAATTTGTTTCTCCAGTCCACACTAGGGACCTATCACGCCCCCAGTGTAAGAACAGGTACTCCACCAAGTGTTTCCCTCGAGCAGGTACTACACTTGATCTTAGCCAAAAGGACGAGAAGAAGAGAATGCATTTTCTTGTATTGTTCTACCTATACACGGTGTTAGATGCAAAGTCATTTCTGTCCCTCTGCAATTTCCCTTTATTTCTATCAATCACTTCTTTTACAATTGCATCTAGTCTAGTTAGCCCACTAGAATATGAAATATCCAGTAAATTCTGATGTAGAATTAAAAATGGAGAACCCCCTTTATCTACTAAATTTTATTTTATTTATATTTATTTTTATTCTTTTATATTAACATTAGTAAGAACATACATATAGGTCAAAGAACCATTATTAGTCCAGTAAAATATAGGAATGATCATTATAACATTGGATATATTGGTATTCAGTATGGATAAACCACATCCTTGTATCTGTGATCTCGGATCCTTAATAATGTCTGGCATTCATTCATATATTGAATAGGGATTCCGATCATGTGACATCAACCTGCTTTTTAAGAATTTACCTTTCTGAGGGGTTAATATAGCATCCAGTAAATTTAAATTCAAAGTATGGGATCCCCTAAGATAACTAACAATAACATCCTAAAACCGGGGAGAAAAGTAGACTCATTTAATATTTTCGAGCATCGCAGTATCACGCTCGATTGGATGAGGCTGAAGTTGGATGTGGCTAGCCGGATGAGTCATCTCCTCCATATGTCGTCACTTAGCTCCGGGCAAGAGTAACTCCCGTCAATCAAGGGAGAGAGACGGGAGCTGTGTGACATTGAGCTCCGGGATGGGAGCGTGCGACTGAGGACCTAAATGTGATTGGTCATTTAATTTTACTAGTGGGTATAAGAGGCAGATCTGGAAGACAAACGGTTTACCTCTGACGAAGCCTAATAGCGAAACACTGCGTTAGGTTGCTGTACTTATGTGATGAATATGTGCTTCATATTATAATAAGTACTGTATTTTTAATGAGAAGAAACCTCACGTGACACTCATATTCAGATAGCGCCAGATGAATTCTGGGTAATCCGCTCTGCAGAAGCAGAGCCAATTATAGTTTTATTACATCAGTGATTATTATATATATATATATATATATATATATATATATATATATATATGACTCAGAATTCCATGCTACAGTGTAATAACTAGGGATTACAAATTTATAAAAGTAGTTGGATATTTCTGTGCATTAGCCACATATTTTGTTAGGACTTATATACACCAATAACCCTCTCCATCAGTGTATTAGCAATGCGTGAGAATTGGGGATCACATTTATAAACTCTATTATTGTGGTCAAAAATAGATTTAATCTTTATATAAAGTGTCCCATAAATATTTTATAGGTAATTTGTACCCCGCAGGGATATTATTATTCCATCTCATAAAATATACACTTGATGAGTGAACTAATATTTGGAAAACAGTGGCAAAGAGAACACCATACTTACTAATCACATGAGGGCATTCCTGTACCCAGTTTATATGTCAAGAAAGTGGTAAAATATATAAGAAAAGTGTTTCTACAATTAAAATTGAAAATATACAAAATGACAAAATGATATAGCAATTAAATGTATTCTAAATTGGAGATCATATGAACTTTACTGTGTAATATAACGAAAGAATACAACGCACGGGTTCAAACTTTCTCTATTTTGAACACTTTATCAAATTATAAAATGGAGCCATTACACACTTAGGGGGTAATTCCAAGTTGATCGCAGCAGGAATTTTTTTAGCAGTTGGGCAAAACCATGTGCACTGCAGGGGAGGCAGATATAACATGTGCAGAAAGAGTTAGATTTGGGTGTGGTGTGTTCAATCTGCAATCTAATTTGCAGTGTAAAAATAAAGCAGCCAGTATTTACCCTGCACAGAAACAAAATAACCCACCCAAATCTAACTCTTTCTGCACATGTTATATCTGCCTCCCCTGCAGTGCACATGATTTTGCCCAACTGCTAAAAAAATTCCTGCTGCGATCAACTTGGAATTACCCCCTTAGTACATTTTTAATACACAAATTTCTTCCTTTCTCACATATCTATATATCTTTTAACTCAATTTTCGCTTTTTTATAATATAATGAACTACAGTAATAAAAGTTACATTTTAAATATATGAAAATTACATTGTGCACCACACTTTGGATATTTATTTTCTTCTCTTAGTTATTCAAATTAGGTACTATCCTGTTTTGTTTGAAAACATAGACAGCAATAGTGATTATTGGGGGTAATTCCAAGTTGATTGCAGCAGGAATTTTTTTAGCAGTTGGGCAAAACCATGTGCACTGCAGGGGAGGCAGATATAACATGTGCAGAGAGAGATAGAGTTGGGTGTGGTGAGTTCAATCTGCAATCTAAATAGCAGTGTAAAAATAAAGCAGCCAGTATTTACCCTGCACAGAAACAAAATAACCCACCCAAATCTAACTCTCTCTGCAAATGTTATATCTGCCCCCCTGCAGTGCACATGGTTTTGCCCAACTGCTAAAAAAATTCCTGCTGCGATCAACTTGGAATTACCCCATTATACAATAGTGTGCATTCTAGTGACTTCTATACAATATAAACTGCATCCTAGAGACAGGAATACAATACAGAGTATTGTTGACTGCCATACATAAAGAGAAAATCCTAGTATCTGCAAAACAATACACATTGGGCCTAATTCAGACATGTTGGCTTGCTAGGTTTTTTTTGCAGTCCTGCGTTCGTAGAGTCGCCGCCCATAGGGGAGTGTATTTTCGCTTTGTAAGTGTGCGAACGCATGTGTAGCAGAGCTGTACAAACAGATTTTGTGCAGTCTCTGAGTAGCCCAGGACTTACTCAGCCGCTGCGATCACTTCAGCCTGTCCGACCCTAGATTTGACGTCAGGAACCCTGCCTGCAAACGCATGGACACGCCTGCGTTTTTCCAACCACTCCCAGAAAACGGTCCGTTGACATCCACAAGCGGTTTCTTCCTGTTAATCTCCTTGTGAATGCCCGTGCGAATGGATTCTTCGCACAAAAACATCGCTGAGCGGCGATCCGCTTTGTACCCGTGCGACGCGCCTGTGCATTGCGGTGCATACGCATGGGGCAGTTTAGACATGATCGCAGGCTGTAAGAAAACGCAGCCTAGGGATCACGTCTGAATTAGGCCCATTGCCCAGACATTATTGCAATGGACCACATGCCCTGGACTTACACCACTTATTTTATTCCTTCTTCCACATTCTTCCTCATCTCCCTTCTTCATCTTCCTCTTCTTTCTTCATCCTCTTATTCTGATGTATTTAGCTGTGGGTAGAGGCAAGCAAGATAAAATAAAAAATTATCACTTACATTCTATGTTCTCATTTCCATTTTATTTAGGGTCTATGATGGGTCCAATGCTGCAGTGAACAATTGTTATCTCATTAAACTGTACTTCACCCAAGCCTCTGGGCCTGAGTCGGATGCAAAGCACCTGTATTTGTGGGTAGCCCGTGGAAGCCTGATTTACTTCCTTATGCTAATGCAAAAATCCATTCTGCTAACATGAGGATCAGCGGCGGCTCCAACTTACTTTAAGTGGGGGGGCTGCTGCTACCCCCAACCAAGAGAGGAGAGGACGCAGCCAGTCCCTGGGTCCAAGCACCTGGGCAATGAATCCGGCAGGTGCCGGGACCAGCACATTTGCACACTCCGTGGTGCGACTGCGTGTGTGCAAACACCCAGCATCTATGGAAATGCATTGGTTCCTGTCCATAGAAGCTAGATTGGGCTACATGAAAGGCCGGAAGTGGCTACCCACAGGAAACCAGCTCCCTGCCTATCGCAGCCCGGTCTGGCAGTCCCTGATGGAGGAGACACCTACCAGTGGGCTTGCCTTGTGTGTCTGTGACTGGAAGGTAGGACTTCAAATAAGAAGTCACTGCTGGTCACAGTGAAGTCAGTGCAGTCATGGACTGCATCTGGCTTCACTGACACTGAGAGGGGTGGTGGATTTTACCTGTGGGAGATGCAGTCCTGCAGGCCATAGGTAGAATCCGCCACTTGTGAGGTTCCATACGTCTGCAAGCAGAAACCTGTGCTGCTCACTGATTTTACTCTAACCGCCACAAACATCAGCATTAGTTTCGGCACTTGTACCAGCCACATGCTATGTGCAAGAGATCGTCAGAGACAGTCTTCCCAGCACAATGTGTGTGCCTCAGAATTGCACAGAGCTTTAGATACATGCTCACAAGTCAGGGCAGTTCTGTGCAATCAATTATCACCCTGAAATGATTAATTTCATGGAAAGACAGATTTGGCTAAGAGCCAGCCATGTTAGATTAGGACACATATATGCAAAAATGCATAGATTTGCATCTGTGGATGTGTTGTATGCTACAATTTGCCATTTTTATCCATTCACAGAGATCCGTCCGACTAACAATCAGCCCTTCTGTCTTTCCAATGTATACTTCTCAATGGCAACTTCCAATGTTCTCGCACCATGACACTACAACAAAGGAAACAAAAGCTGCCAGAGATGGTCACAAGGGGATGCTGGCAGCCAGAATCTTGATGCTGGAATCCCGACACTGGTCAGAAGACTGACACCGGGATCCCGACATTGATCACAATGCTGGCGCCAGAATCCCGACTGCCAGCATCTCGATTGTAAGTATGCTGGTGAGTTAGGGTCCAGCTGCGGGGGAGGTGTGGGGGATCGGGCAGGTATGAGGGATAGGGTTAGTTTGCAGGGAGGGAGGGTTAGGCACTAAGATGAGTGGATTAAGAGGATAGGGTCAGGCTGCAGGAAGAAAGGGTTAGGAGAGTAGGGGGTTAGGTTTAGGCTACTTACCTACTAGGTGCCATTATCCTGCACGTCGTAATGCCACAGTCAGTATTCTGGCCACCGGCATCCCAAACGCTGGGATCCCGATACCATAACGTCACAAGAACAGAATGGAGAACTCCTGTTTATTTTTAAACTACACACACACTCATATTAAAATTAAGGAAATTGATGGAGAAAATCTTTTGTATATTAGAATCAGCTTATTCAATTTGTAAAATCCATAGGAAACATTATGGGCAGAACATTATCATATTGGCAGGTCTGCGATAAAATTGCGCCATCTTTCAGGAACTGAACATTTTGTAGCCTAATTTAGAAAAACATTTTATAACTTTATTTGTAGCAAGTCATATCCTTATAAGCTTGAATAAGTCACTGTATAACAATCAATATTATAATATACAGCGGCTTGCAGAAGTATTCAACCACCTAAAAAGTTAAAAGAATTTTCTGTATTACAAATAATACACAACTTGTTCCATGCAGTATTGTTATTGTGAACTAGTAGGCTTTTAATGTATTTTTCAATCTCAGAATTTCTTAAGTGCAAAAAAAACACTGAAAATTGCTGCTTGAACCCCTTTCAACCCCTGCAGTACTTGGTAGAATCACTTTTTGCTAAAATAAGCTTTAAGGGCCCGATTCAGACCTGATTGCTGCTTGACGTTTTCGCACAGCGGGCGGTTAACGATAGATTGCGCATGCATATGCACCACAATGCGCACGCATGTCACCAAACAACAACAGGCCTCGCCAGACAGCAACAGGCTGGTGCGAAACTTTCAATTGCACAGCTTTTTGCAAGCTGATTGACAGGAAGAGGCTGTTTGTGGGTGGTAACTGACCATTTTCTGGGAGTGTCAGGGAAAACAGGCGTTCCCAAGCATTTTCAGGGAGGGTGTGTGACGTCAGCTCCGGACCCGATCAGCCTGTTCTCATCGCACTGTAAGAGTAAGTCCTGGGCTGCGCACAGACTGCACACAGTGGTAAAATCATTTGATGGTGAGTGTGGTGCGAACGGATTTGCAGCTGTCCGCTGACTGAGGGACATTTGTAGCGTGGTGTACATATGCCGTCGCACACTTGCACATTTATACACCCTTTTGGTGGGGACAGTCTGAAAGCAGGACAACAAAATTAGCAGCACAGGTCTGAATCACCACCTAAGTCTGTTGGGGTAAGTTTATACCAGTTGTGAACACTGGGGGTTATTTCGAGTTGTTCGCTCTGTATTTTTCTTCGCATCGCAGCGATTTCCCGCTAACTGCGCATGCGCAATGTTCGCAATGCGACTGCGCCAAGTAAATTTGCTATGCAGTTAGGTATTTTACTCACGGCATTACGAGGTTTTTTCTTCGTTCTGATGATCGTAGTGTGATTGACAGGAAGTGGGTGTTTCTGGGCGGAAACTGGCCGTTTTATGGGAGTGTGTGAAAAAACGCTACCGTTTGTGGGAAAAACGCGGGAGTGGCTGGAGAAACGGAGGAGTGTCTGGGCGAACGCTGGGTGTGTTTATGACGTCAAACCAGGAACTACAAGCACTGAACTGATCGCAGATGCCGAGTAAGTGTGGAGCTACTCAGAAACTGCTAAGAAGTGTCTATTCGCAATTCTGCTAATCTTTCGTTCACAATTTTGCTAAGCTAAGATTCACTCCGAGTAGGCGGCGGCTTAGCGTGTGCAAAGCTGCTAAAAGCAGCTTGCGAGCGAACAACTCGGAATGACCACCACTGTTTGGAACTAATTCTTAATTGGGGATTTGCTCCAAGTTGCTCAGGTTGCTTGGATGAGTGTAATTTTCAAATAGTGCCATACTGTAGAACCTCAATTGAGATCTGGGCTTTGACTTTGTCATTGTTGAACATTCACCTTTTTGTTGTTTAACCATGCCACTGTTGCTTTGGCCTTATGGTTGGGATCATTGTCCTGCTGGAAGATGAACTTTCTTCCAAACTTTCGTTTTCTGTCAGATTGAACAGGTTCTCTTGCTGAATTCAACAGTGCTTTAATTTTACCAACACGCCCAGTCACTAATAGGGAAAAGCATCCCCACAACATGATGCTCCCACCCAGTGGCATACATACAGAGGGTGCAGCTGCTATGGGACTCCGAATGCCTCCAGGGCCTGCAGTTCCCCCTGCAATCTGCCACAGGCTACCTCCAAGGCCCTCCACTCCTCCTTCACCCACAGTTGCAAAGCAGAATGGCCGTGGGCAATGCCAGCGCTATCCACTCAGCAAAGTCTGCAAAGCAGGGAGGCACCAGACTCAAGAGGCGCTCTCCCTGCTCTGCTACTGCACCTTGCTGATGTGCAGACTTCCCAGTGTTGTCTGTCACAGACCCTCCCTACTACCCACGGCTTTTCCCCGCTGTCCCTATCAACCTGGATGACAGACAGGCAGCAGCTTCATCCCCGCCCCCTTCCCTCCCCCTGTCACTAAAGACCAGTGGCGTGCGGTGAGGTCAGTGGCTGGTGAGGCACTGCAGCCATAATGTCCGCTGAGTCCTGCCAACGAAACCTACCACCGTGGAACCAATGCCCGCTACCGTCGCCATCCCTGATGCCCGCTACCCCCACCACTAATGGCCACTGCCCCCACCGATGGCTTACAAAATCACCCACCATCAACTTCCCAGGCCACCCGCCACTAATTTGCATCTCAGTCTAATACCATCGCTGTCAATGCCTACAGCCTGCCTGCTCATAAAACTTGTGATGAGCAGGCGGCTAATATATTGTACATTTTTATAAAATAAATATTAGTGTTTAGGACTGGGGAGGGAGTGGGTGGAGTACATGAATGCAATTTTGTTGTCCAGGGCTTCCATTAACTTAATAGCACCGTGGGTGCGGCGCTATTAATTTAATGGAAGTCCTGGACAACAAAATAACCAGCAGTGGGTGACAGGGAGACGGTGACGCCAGGTAGTTGACAGCAGTGGGTGAGAGGGAGAGGGTGACAGGGAGACTGTGACGCCAGGTAGTTGACAGCAATGAGTGAGAGGGAGAGGGTGACAGGGAGATGGTGACGACAGAGAGGGTGACAGCAGTCGCTGACAGGGAGAGGGTGACAGGGAGATGGTGACGACAGAGAGGGTGACAGCAGTCGCTGACAGGGAGAGGGTGACACCAGCGAGAAGGTGACAGGGAGAGTGTGATGCCAGGGAGACGGTGACAACAGTGGATGACAAGGAGAGGGTGACACCAGCGAGAAAGTGACAGGGAGAGTGTGATACCAGGGAGATGGTGACAGCAGCGGGTGACAGGGAGTGACGCCAGGGACACGGTGACAGCAGCGGGTGACAGGGAGTGACGCCAGGGAGAAGGTGACAGCAGTGGGTGACAGGGAGTGACGCCAGGGAAAAGGTGACAGCAGCGGGTGACAAGGAGTGATGCCAGGGAAAGGGTAACTGCAGCGGGAGACAGGGAGTGACGCCAGGGAAAGGGTAACAGCAGTAGCAGTGGGTGAGAGTATGACAGAGAGAAATAAAGGGTAATGGGGATAGGCAGTGAATTACATTATAGTGCTATTTACTTACCTGGTCCTAGGCCTAGAACTGCAGTGTGGCGCTTAAGGGCCCCATACATTAGACCGATAATGCCCGCTTTCAGTCCAATTCGGGCATTCGGCCTGATATATTGGGTGAAATCGGGCATTTTTGGTGTGCTTTCCCCCAGATCCAATGCGCGTTCCAGTGTGCATTGGATCGGATCCCCCTAGATCCGACATATCACGAGTGCTGAACTCGTTATATGTCGGTTCCCGCAGTTAATGGATGGGAAAGTAAAAGATACATCGTATGCAAAAAAAAGGCATACGATATATCTAATACTATCTTACCAACGGGGAGGATGCCGGGAGGTTGGAGAAAATCTTATATGACATGACGGACCGTCATGTCGTATAAGTGTATAAGAAACAGCATTGGCACCCCCCCCTCCTCGTATTTAAAATAGGGCCAGTGCGTGCAACAAAAATATAGGGGCATGGCTTCAAGGGGATAGGGACGTGGCCACAAAATAATACCAATGCATATTAAGCTGTACAATAGTCTCCATTATTCAAATTACGCCGCACAGTAGCGTCACTCACACACATTACACCAGGTAGAACCCCTGTCACACATTACGGCAGGTAGAGCTCACTTTTACACAGTACGGCAGGCATTGTCCCCTTTTTGCACAGTACGGCAGGCATTGTCCCCTTTTTACACAGTATAGCAGGCATTGTCCCCTTTTTACACAGTACGGCAGGCATTGTCCCCTTTTTACACAGTACGGCAGGCGTTGTCCCCTTTTTACACAGTATGGCAGGCGTTGTCCCCTTTTTACACAGTACGGCAGGCGTTGTCCCCTTTTTACACAGTATGGCAGGCATTGTCCCCTTTTTACACATTACGGCAGGCGTTGTCCCCTTTTTACACAGTATGGCAGGCGTTGTCCCCTTTTTACACAGTACGGCAGGCGTTGTCCCCTTTTTACACAGTACGGCAGGCGTTGTCCCCTTTTTACACAGTACGGCAGGCATTGTCCCCTTTTTACACAGTATGGCAGGCATTGTCCCCTTTTTACACAGTATGGCAGGCATTGTCCCCTTATTACACAGTATGGCAGGCATTGTCCCCTTTTTACGCATTAAGGCAGGCATTGTCCCCTTTTTACACAGTACGGCAGGCATTGTCCCTTTTTACACAGTACGGCAGGCATTTTCCCTTTTTACATAGTATGGCAGGCATTGTCCTCTTTTTACACAGTACGGCAGGCATTGTCCCTTTTTACACATTACTGCAGGCATTGTCCCCTTTTTACACAGTATGGCAGGCATTGTCCCCTTTTTACACATTACTGCAGGCATTGTCCCCTTTTTACACAGTACGGCAGGCATTGTCCCCTTTTTACACATTAAGGCAGGCATTGTCCCCTTTTTACACAGTATGGTCAGGCATTGTCCCCTTTTTACACATTACAGCAGGCATTGTCCCCTTTTTACACAGTATGGTCAGGCATTGTCCCCTTTTTACACATTACGGCAGGCATTGTCCCCTTTTTACACAGTATGGTCAGGCATTGTCCCCTTTTTACACATTACGGCAGGCATTGTCCCCTTTTTACACAGTATGGTCAGGCATTGTCCCATTTTTACACATTAAGGCAGACATTGTCCCCTTTTTACACATTACGACAGGCATTGTCCCCTTTTTACACAGTATGGTCAGGCATTGTCCCCTTTTTACACATTACGGCAGGCATTGTCCCCTTTTTACACAGTACGGCAGGCATTGTCCCTGAGAAGGGTGGAGGCACAGCGGCAGCAGAGCCCGCACTCACCTCATGCTCCCCTGGGCCGCGATGCTTGAAGTGGGTGTAGAGGGAGAAGGAGGCACCACCGCCCTGGAGTTCCACTGCTCCATGCTGCGTGGATGGCCTCCAAGTTGCCCAGTGCGGGGAACTGCTGACGGGTGATCCGCATTGCTGTGGCCAGCCGTAGTGCGGTCATTGCGTAGGCGCCGGCTAACAGAAAGACACTTCAAGTTCTGACGGCACCGGGCACCCCCCTCTCAGGTCTGTCACTATACAGGGGGATGGGCGGGCAGGGATGGCGGAGCATGTTCCTTGGTGCCCCCCTCCCGATTCAACCACTGGCCAATCGATTCCGACTAAAGTGACAGGGGCGTGCTTTCATATGAGCTGAAAGCACGCCCCTGTTAAAGCGGCACTTGTAGTAGGTGCCGCTTACAGGGATTTTTTCAATGGGTGTTTGCTGTCCATCGCCTGGCCCCGCCCCCCGCTTCCGTCCCTGTCACGCTGACATCGGGAGGCACCAAGAAAGGTGCCTCCAAAACACTTTTTTTTTTAAAGATAGTTTTTTTTATAAAGATAATTATGATTAAAATAATATTAAGGCTAAAGCAGATACTTATGACACAGAATATGTGTCATAAGTATCTTCTTTCTATTATTTTAATCATTATGATAGGGGAGGCACTGCCTCCCCTGCCTCCCCTGACTGCACGTCCCTGCTAAAGACACACAGAAGTCTTTAGCACCTGCCCGCTAGCTCTCCACCCCCTATCTCCTTTCTCTCCCCTCCCATCACTGGCGCATTCAGGTAGGGAGTACCACTAGACATTCCGCTCTCTGTCATTTTTGGGGCCCAGGCACTTTTATTTTGCATTTGCGGCCACACATGCTGCACTGTGCTCATAGCAGAAGCATTGCAACCACCTTCCGAAGCTCTTCTGAGCTTTCTTCCTGATTAGGCAGGAACAGGAAGTCAGGTTGTGCACATGTGTGCTGGGGGTGGTGTATTAATGTGGGCTGGGGAGGGAGGGGGATGGTATAATAATGTGTGCTGGGGGTAGTATTTTAATGAGTGCTAGGGAGGGGTGTGATATATTAATGTGTGCTGGGTAGGGGGGTATATTAATGTGTGTTGGGGAGCGGGGGTGGTATATTAATGTGTGTTGGGGAGGGGAGAGTGGTATATTAATGTCTGCTGGGGAGAGTGTATTAATGTGTGCTGGGGAGGGAGGGGGATGGTATATTAATGTGTGCTGGGGGTAGTATTTTAATGAGTGCTGGGGAGGGGGGTGATATATTAATGTGTGCTGGGGAGGAGGGTATACTGATGTGTGTTGGGGAGCGGGGGTGGTATATTAATGTGTGTTGGGGAGGGGAGCATGGTATATTAATGTGTGCTGGGAAAGGGGGTAATGGTATATTAATGTGTGCTGGGTGGGGGGGTATATTAATGTGTGTTGGGGAGCGGGGGTGGTATATTAATGTGTGTTGGGGAGGGGAGAGTGGTATATTAATGTCTGCTGGGGAGAGTGTATTAATGTGTGCTGGGGAGGGAGGGGGATGGTATATTAATGTGTGCTGGGGGTAGTATTTTAATGAGTGCTGGGGAGGGGGGTGATATATTAATGTGTGCTGGGGAGGAGGGTATACTGATGTGTGTTGGGGAGCGGGGGTGGTATATTAATGTGTGTTGGGGAGGGGAGCATGGTATATTAATGTGTGCTGGGAAAGGGGGTAGTGATATATTAATGTGTGCTGGGGAGAGTGGGAGTGTGGCTCCCCTTCTCTCTCTCTACCCAACACTGTCTTTCTCTGTCTCCATCTAAACTCTCTCTGTCTCTCACTACCTGACACTGTCTCTCCCTCTTTCTCCTCCTGACACTGCATATCTCTCTCTTGCGCACTATTACTCTCTCTCTCTCTGACACTGTCTCTCACCCTCACTATCCCTGTTACTGTAATTCATCTCTCTGTCTCTCTGTCACTGTATCTCACTTTCTCTCCGACACTGTTTCTGTCTGCCTGACACCCCCTCTATCTCTCTCTATCTCCTTGACACCCTTTATCTTCTCCTCTCTGTCGCTCACTGATGCTCTCACTCTTTCATTCCCCTCTTTCCATCCCTTCCTGACACTCACTCCCTCACTCACTCCCACTTGCTCCCCTCCCTCTTTCTTGCTCCTCCCACCTCTCTCTCTCACACACCATTTCTCTCTCCATGATGCCATCTCTCCCCTCTCATCCCATTCTTTATCTTTTTCCCTGACAACATCTCCCTCTTTCTTGCTCCTCTATCTCTTTCTCCCCCTTGATACCCTCTTTGTCTCTCTCTCATTCCCCTTGCAGTCTTTCTCCTGCTCCCCTAAGCGGCATTGTAGTGACAGGGGAAGGGAAACCTTTCAAGATTTTGCTATGGGGCCCACACAGTTCTAGTTATGCCCCTGATTCCACCCCCATACTTGTTGTTGGGATGATGTTTGCTGGGGAATTAGCAATGTTCAGATCATGCCACACATAACATTCTGAATTGGGGCCAAAAAGCTAATTTTTGTAACTGACATCAAACCTTAACCCACATTTTAGCTGGGTCACTCTGATATTTTCTGGCAACTTCCAGATGTGCTTTGGTGTAGTTTTTCTTCGGTAATTGATTCTTTCTAACTACCCTCCCATAGAGGCCTGTTGTATGAAGAGCTCTAGATAAAGTTGACTGCTGCACCTTCACTCCAGTCTCAGTCACTGTACATACAAAGTGATAGCTGGTCTTTCTGTAGCAGCCTTCATAATCTACCTTCTTGCTCTGATGCTGAGGGATGCTCTTGTCTTGGCCATAACTGGGCAGTATGGTGCAGCTTCCATTTCCCCACTGGGATATATGAGCACTTGGAGAGGGCTTTGTAGCCTTATCCTATCTTGTGCATGTTTATAACTTTATTTTTAATTTTCCTAGAATGCTCTTTAGTCTTTATTTTCACAACTTACTTTCAGATTTACGGTATCCGGATGGAAGATAGGCAGTGATAGACAGTCAATAGTCAAGAATTAGAGGTTAGGATTAAAGTGAGGGCTAGGGTTAGGGTTAAGTACTTGGGGGAGTGTTATGGTTTGGCTGCTAAAGGGGACACTTAGGCACTTGCTGAAGGGTTAGACTGAGGAAGTGGACAGTTAGGGTTAGGCATTAGGGTGAGGGTTAGGGTTAGGCATCAGGGGGAGGTTTAACATTAGGCACTAGGGGGAGAGTTAGTTTTATGGTTAGGGTTAGGATTAGGGTTAAATAACAAAAAAGTGTCCAGCTTTTCTGTGTCGACCATTTACATGTCAAACTTTTGACCATGTCGACCTTTTGACACGGTCGATCATAGTCTAATCCTACCATTGAACTGTCAACATTTTTACCCTGTCAACCTTTTTCACCATGTTCACTTATGACTCCCAACGATCTGCTTTTGACCTATTGACTATATAATCTTAATCATTTAATCTACACCCCAGATTTACAGTATGATCAATGCTATTCATTTTTATGTATAAAAGTTCACCTTTTCCAAATGATTCACAGGTAGGGGCTAATTGAAAGCCAATTGTTAGGGCAATACCAGTCATCTGTGTTAACTTGGAGATTCCACAGCACCTTGGTTGAATTCTTATGCAAGCAGCAATTTTCTGTCTTTAGTTTGAAAAAAAAAAGATACAGTACACAGACAAAAACAGAATTATAAATTTGAACATTCACTTTAAGGGTGACTGGTTCACTTTACTGTCTGAAACAATCTGTGTGACATTTGTAACACCTACAAGTCTGCTGACTTTTTTTGAGGTTGAATACTTTTGTAAACTGTAATACAGTATGTAGCAATACTTAGCTAGCATTACTAAATGTCCCTTGACCAGTTCACAAAATCATTACAATGGATACAGTGCCCCATAACCAAGAATGATACCCATGATCTTGCCCCACTATCTCACATGGTTAGAGGTGACCAGTGATATTAATGCAGTGTGTGATAGCCTCGTAATCATACTACATTAGGGTATTTATTTAAATTAGAGATTAGCGGGTTCGGTATTACTCGGATTTACCCGAATCTCATTATTGGCTATCGGACGTCATGTGTTTTGGATAGCCAATAAGAAAAATCCTGAAAATAAGAAATGGCGATAATTCTGGCGTAAAGAACCGAGTAAATCCGAACCCGCTCATCTCTAATTTAAATGAAATCTGCTGCATCTGAATGTCATTGGAAATATGTTTAGAAATATTATACAGTACATTTAAATGTAGTGCTGTTTCTTTTTAGAATGCTTTGTACAGTGCTTCCTCTTAGCATGTTAAATAGACAGCTTTGATATTTTAAATACCCCCCTCCACCAATTAGCAAAATGCTGTTTTTGGATAACATTTATAGTCATTCACCCATAATAGAACTTCCCTTTATCCATCCTTTTCAAACAAAGGTTAGTTTATAACTATCATAAGAGATTAGAGTCTCCAGCATTTGCAGTATTTCTTCTATAATGATTTAGTTAAAAGGGCTTCACTGTGATAGCTCTCCAACTTTGTTCCTTCCTGTATATCACTGTTCAGGGTCAAAAGCTGGAAAAAGGGCTAGTCCCAAAGGCCTAACATATTTCACCAGTGGAGACTCTGGCTTTTCACTTCTCCTTCT
This sequence comes from Pseudophryne corroboree, assembly GCF_028390025.1. NCBI lineage: Eukaryota > Metazoa > Chordata > Amphibia > Anura > Myobatrachidae > Pseudophryne > Pseudophryne corroboree. The sequence goes on from NC_086447.1 coordinate 440,635,904, forward strand.
CTCCTCATCACTTTATGCTTAAAGAATAACAGATGTGGAAACATTTAGAAGAGAACTAATTGAATTTCATAGAACACAATTTAGCATTGTTCAAGGAAGTACCTAAATCAACAGCACATTTTTTTTAAATGTCCGACGTCGCCTAATTAGAACACCAAACGTGTGACTAATTGGCCACACTTATACTTAAAGCTTGGCCACAGATGAGCTGCTGCCTATTCATCTTTACTGAACGTAGTGCAGTGGTTTGGCTGCAAGATAACTGTGGTTATTTGGAATGATCTGTGCCAAACTAAATGAAAAATGCTAGGCAACTGCAGGAGCACAGATCCCGTTCAAAATCAGAACCTTCCACTTTGGGCAGCACCCAAAGGATTATTATAAGATTATCAGCACATAAATTATTCCCTTCTTGGTACATTGTAATTGGGGCTGTTAATGGCATGTTCTGTATCATGTCTGGTTTATTGTCCTAAAAATGTTCAGCATCTAATTAACAAATAATCCTCTATTATCAAGAACGGCTCCAGTTTGCCCAGAATGTCCCCACCAGCAGATCTGCTTTTTGCATGCAACAGGATGTTTTCTTTTTAATGATGTGCAGTAGAGTATGTGGGAACTGACTGGATATTTTGAGCCAAGGACTGTAATACGCACACAGCTGAATTGTGAAAGTGATACTTTAAGGATTCCAACACTACTAGTTCACAGGGGCTAAAAGCAAGGCTTAAATGCAGGGATGAATCATCTTTTAAATGAAGTATTATCATCATGAAAGTATGTTACCAAAATGTCTGTTCGTAAGTGAAACGTATTCAAAGCACAATTCTAACAGCTGATGTTTAGTACTACCTATTGTCCTGCTTAAGTTTTTAAGTAGAGGGAATTAAATTATACTTTATCCAGACATTTATTTAATATATACTGGAGTGGTTTGGATCAGTGTAGACAGGTAAATAATCCTGAGTTTAAAGTTGACCACCCTGGACCATATATTGGTATTTGATAATGTCATTAGTTTATTTATATTTGTTATATTTATGATTGTATTTCTACACACATTCCAATAAAAGAGCAATATGAGAGTAAGCCTTGAGTGCACTTTATATATTTATGCAAATCGCTCATAAAAGTAGATATGATCAAAAAAGTACTATATACTGTAATATCATGTTACTTGTTGCAGTATTTTCATGTAAAGAGAATGGTTTTGGTTTATTGAAAGATAACAGGTACAGTTATACTCATTGTTACATGTACACTAGTAATGAGGTAGCTTATAACCAGCCTGTGACTGTATACTACAAATGGGTAGTGGTGCAGGGATGCCGGAACTTCTTCATATGCAGGTCTCCATGGAGCTAAATACAGTATGGGGACTTGTGTCTACACCATATCACATTATTCTCACATACAGTGACTAAAAAGATGGCCTCTTCAGATGCTCAGTAGTGCTCAGATTGGAGGACAGACCTCCTTTGGTCCTAGTGCCCAGCATGTATGCACAGTGGTGAGTTACTGAAGGATTGGACAGCTTTTTAACATTAAGTACAATGTGCACACACTGTAATTAAAAGTTCCTCACTCTAAGCTGTCTATAGCTCTAACTACTAGGTGCCAGGGGCATCACTGCCCCTGGTGACACCCGGTGCGGGAGGCTGCAAAAATGGGGGCATGACCTAGCATGAGGGGGCATGGCCTAGCAGACAGACCCCATTTTCGGCACTCCAGGGGATTAAGAAGATGCTGGCTGACCCCCGGGGAGTGCCTCTCTGCGCCACACATGCCCACTCCATCAGATTTGCAGATAATTTCTAGTAAACTGATGAGACTTTCAATATTGTAATATCTTTAGTTGCTGAAAATGATCTGCTGATCACTGAAATATCTGTAATGTATCGGTGCAGATTGGTGTATTGAAGAATCTTCAAATCTGTGAAAAAATCTCAGAATCTGCAAATTGTTTTTTTTTTGTTATTGCCACTGTTTGGGGACCTTCAGTTAGAGCTAAATGAACAGATAGATGTTAATTATAGCAAAATGGTACATATATCAAATTCATTAACTTTCTACCAATAATAGGGTTGAAATAATAACAGTAAGTAAGTAAGTAAGTAAGTAAGTAAGTAGATCGTAAGGAATACATTTAAGGATTAAATGTTAAGTATTAAAAAATAAATATTTTTTTCTAATTCCCAATACAATGTCTACTACAATTACTAAAGCCAGTTGGCTAAAGTTCTGTTGGCACTAAGGGACCAATTTATCAAAGAATATTTTTGGGGTACTGACATATATTAAGAATCCATTAATGTTTTAACATGGAAAGCGCAGCAGATATCGGAGATATCTCCTGCAATCTCCTGTTTTCTGTTGCAAAAGCAGGTTTCTAAATAGGCTGCTTAAGTACCAAATTGGAACTTGGCCCCATTTACTAATGTCATTTTCAAATGACATTAACCATTACAGCCTATGGACTATGGATTGCAATATTTACTGTGAGTGGGATCTATAGGATTCCTCCTTGGCAATGGCATCTCACACATGCTTGGTGTGTTGACCATGCATGCATAGTAGTGGAGCAGTCCCCAAAGCATAAAGTAAAGTGATCGCATTAGAGATCACTGTGCTTTTATACATTTCAGAAACAGGATCCCTTGGAGCCCATGTCTTTTTATGTGTATTTTAATACATTTCTGTGCAGTGCCGTTTCTTGCGGGCGGGCGAGCCGTGCAACCGCACGGGGCGCACGCCGCGGCACTTCCTGAGCACTTTCAAACCCCCCTTCCCTCTCCTCCTGAGTGCCCAGCTCGGGGGGCGGGGTTTCGTGGAATGACGCGTTGGCGTCGTGACGTCACGACGCAATCGCGTCATTCCGCGAAACCCCGCCCCCCGAGCTGGGCACTCGGGAAGAGGGAGAAGGGGGAGCCAAGCCGGCCAGCGCTGTGCAGACGAGGGAGAGGCGGCTGAAGAGCGGGAAGAACCGCTTCAAATGTAAGTCAGCCCCTCTCCCTCTCTCTCTCTCCCTCCCTCCCCCCCCCCCCCACCACCACCTGCCGTACTGTGTAAAATGGGGACACTTGTCTGCCAGAATGTGTAAAATGGGGACACTTGCCTGCCGGAATGTGTAAAATAGGGACACCTGTCTGCCGGAATGTGTAAAATGGGGACACTTGCCTGCCATAATGTGTAAAATGGGGACACTTGCCTACGGTGCTGTGTAAAATGGGGACACTTGCCTGCTGTAATGTGTAAAATGAGTACCATTTTTTTTTTTATCCTGTGGTGGCCGTGATGATGAGATCAGATGAGGCCACGCCCATCTTAACAAAGTCACACCCATTTAACAAGGTCACGCCCCCTTGCTGGGAGCGCGCACGCATACTTTTCCTCTTTATATCTATGGGGGGGCGCATTTTTTCTTATGTGAATGGGGGGGCGCATTTTTAAATCTCGCACTTGGAGCCAAATTGGCTAGAAACGGCCCTGTTTCTGTGATCCACACATTTTTATTGACGTAATAAGCAGTAATAAGAAATTGTGATTATCATGTCAAAAACCTGATAATTCATAAACAGGCCCCTAATACTGAACTGTTTGATATTGCAGGAAAATGCAAAACCCTTACATTACATATTTATACACAAACCTTTGTATCCTACCAGGGACGTGCAGTCAGGGGAGGCAGGGGAGGCAGTGCCTCCCCTGTCAGTTATGATTAAAATAATATAAAAGATACTTATGACACAGATTCTGTGTCATAAGTATCTGCTTTTGATTTTATATTATTTAAGTCATTTGTAGCATGAAAAAAAAATAATTCACTATGCCTGGAGGCACTGCACTTGGTGCCTCCGGCTGCCTATAAGGGATGGCCGGAAATGGGGGGTGGGGCCAAACATCGGGCAGGAAAAGCCCATTGAAAAAAGGACCATATGCGGCACCTAATAGCAGTGCCTCTGTGACAGGGGCGTGCATTAAGCCCATACGAAAGCACGCCCCTGTCACTATGGCTGGTGTGATTGGGCAGTGGGTAGGGCAACAAAGCACCTATCTCCCGGGGCTGGCTGAAGCGAGCATTAGCTGGCCGGGCGCCGCCGCTCCCCCCCCCCCCCCTCCGCGAGCTTATACCAGCCGACAATGCATACCCCCTGCTGGAGTCTACAGCCGCAGACACAGTGGGCACATCATACGGCGGGAGGGAAGTCATATAGCAGAGGTCCCCCCTCTGCTACCCTGTGCTGCTGGGTCCACCAATGTTACTGCCGCTGCACTTGTCAAACTGACAGGCAGCGGCGCGGGCAATGTGAACAGCGGCGGGTTTCAGCGCCGGGGTATGTCATGTGGTGTTTAGCAAGCTGCAGCTGCAGGGTTTCCAGAGGCAGAGCCCCGAGCAGCATTAAAGAAGACTGGGATGGGTGAGGAGACTTGCAGTCCGCCGGCTGCGGAGACTCTATTGCGGGATGTTGTAACTAGAGATGAGCGGGTTCGGTTTCTCTGAATCCGAACCCGCCCGAACTTCATGGTTTTTTTCACGGGTCCGAGCAGACTCGGATCCTCCCGCCTTGCTCGGTTAACCCGAGCGCGCCCGAACGTCATCATGACGCTGTCGGATTCTCGCGAGACTCGGATTCTATATAAGGAGCCGCGCGTCGCCGCCATTTTCACACGTGCATTGAGATTGATAGTGAGAGGACGTGGCTGGCGTCCTCTCCATTTAGATTATAAGAGAGAGAGATTTACTGGAGCTTAGGACTAGGAGGAGTACTGTAGAAGTGTAGAGAGTGCAGAGAGTTTACTAGTGAGTGACCACCAGACAGTGCAGTTTATTTAATATATCCGTTCTCTGCCTGAAAAAAGCGATACACACAGTGACTCAGTCACATACCATATCTGACTGTGCACTGCTCAGGCTCATCCCAGTGTGCTGCATCATCTATATATATTATATATCTGTCTGACTGCTCAGCTCACACAGCTTATAATTGTGGGGGAGACTGGGGAGCACTGCAGTGCCAGTTATAGGTTATAGCAGGAGCCAGGAGTACATAATATTATATAGTGAGTGACCACCAGACAGTGCAGTTTATTTAATATATCCGTTCTCTGCCTGAAAAAAGCGATACACACAGTGACTCAGTCACATACCATATCTGTGTGCACTGCTCAGGCTCAGCCCAGTGTGCTGCATCATCTATATATATTATATATCTGTCTGACTGCTCAGCTCACACAGCTTATAATTGTGGGGGAGACTGTGGAGCACTGCAGTGCCAGTTATAGGTTATAGCAGGAGCCAGGAGTACATAATATTATATTAAAATTAAACAGTGCACACTTTTGCTGCAGGAGTGCCACTGCCAGTGTGACTGACCAGTGACCTGACCACACTGACCACCAGTATAGTTAGTAGTATATTTATATTGTGATTGCCTGAAAAAGTTAAACACTCGTCGTGTGACTTCACTTGTGTGTTGTTGTTTTTTTTTATTCTATAAAAATAAAACTCATTCTGCTGACAGACAGTGTCCAGCAGGTCCGTCATTATATAATATATAATATATACCTGTCCGGCTGCAGTAGTGATATATATATATTTTTTATATCATTTATCATCCAGTCGCAGCAGACACAGTACGGTAGTTCACGGCTGTGGCTACCTCTGTGTCTGCACTCGGCAGGCAGTCCGTCCATAATTGTATACCACCTAACTGTGGTTTTTTTTTCTTCTTTATACATACATACTACTACGACATCTCTTTATCAACCAGTCTATATTAGCAGCAGACACAGTACAGTACGGTAGTTCACGGCTGTGGCTACCTCTGTGTCTGCACTCGGCAGGCAGTCCGTCCATAATTGTATACCACCTAACCTTTTTCTTTGCATCATGTGCTGATTGGGGAGGGTTTTTTGGAAGGGACATCCTGCGTGACACTGCAGTGCCACTCCTAAATGGGCCCGGTGTTTGTGTCGGCCACTAGGGTCGCTAATCTTACTCACACAGTCAGCTACCTCATTGCGCCTCTTTTTTTCTTTGCGTCATGTGCTGTTTGGGGAGGGTTTTTTGGAAGGGACATCCTGCGTGACACTGCAGTGCCACTCCTAGATGGGCCCGGTGTTTGTGTCGGCCACTAGGGTCGCTAATCTTACTCACACAGCTACCTCATTGCGCCTCTTTTTTTCTTTGCGTCATGTGCTGTTTGGGGAGGGTTTTTTGGAAGGGACATCCTGCGTGACACTGCAGTGCCACTCCTAGATGGGCCCGGTGTTTGTGTCGGCCACTAGGGTCGCTAATCTTACTCACACAGCTACCTCATTGCGCCTCTTTTTTTCTTTGCGTCATGTGCTGTTTGGGGAGGGTTTTTTGGAAGGGCCATCCTGCGTGACACTGCAGTGCCACTCCTAGATGGGCCCGGTGTTTGTGTCGGCCACTAGGGTCGCTAATCTTACTCACACAGCTACCTCATTGCGCCTCTTTTTTTCTTTGCGTCATGTGCTGTTTGGGGAGGGTTTTTTGGAAGGGACATCCTGTGTGACACTGCAGTGCCACTCCTAGATGGGCCCGGTGTTTGTGTCGGCCACTAGGGTCGCTTATCTTACTCACACAGCGACCTCGGTGCAAATTTTAGGACTAAAAATAATATTGTGAGGTGTGAGGTATTCAGAATAGACTGAAAATGAGTGTAAATTATGGTTTTTGAGGTTAATAATACTTTGGGATCAAAATGACCCCCAAATTCTATGATTTAAGCTGTTTTTTAGTGTTTTTTGAAAAAAACACCCGAATCCAAAACACACCCGAATCCGACAAAAAAAATTCGGTGAGGTTTTGCCAAAACGCGTTCGAACCCAAAACACGGCCGCGGAACCGAACCCAAAACCAAAACACAAAACCCAAAAAATTTCAGGCGCTCATCTCTAGTTGTAACTGCCATGGCCTGGAGGGACTCTGCTGAAGCTTATGCTGCATGTGACAGAGGATGAACTAAAGTACCCGGGCTTCAGGCTGAAGGTGGACTCCAGATAGCAGCAGCCAGAAGGTAATGTAGTGTAACTCTAATCCTACCCCCCACACCTAGCCTAACCCCAACTCCCCCGAAGGCCTAACCCTAACCCAACCAGCCCCGCAGCCTAACCCTCCCCGCAGCTTAACCCTCCCATTCTGCAGCCAGACCCTAACCCTCCCCTCCTGCGGCCAGACCCTAACCCTCCCCTACTGCAGCCAGACCCTAACCTTCCCCTCCCGCAGACTGACCCTAACCTCCCCCTCCCGCAGCCTGACCCTAACCTTCCCCTCCCGCAGACTGACCCTAACCTCCCCCTCCCGAAGCCTGACCCTAACCCTCCCCTCCCGCAGCCTGACCCTTACCCTCCCCTCCCGCAGTCTGACCCTAAAGGTCCATACACACTTAACGATAAAATGAGCGACATCGCTCATTTTCCCCCTCCTTGAGCGACGTCGCTCATTTTATCGTCAAGTGTGTATGCCGCCAGCGACGACCGATGCGCGGCCCCGCGGGTCGGCAACGATCGTCGCTGTCGGTAGGGCATGCATGAAGGATGTGGACTGTCGTCCACGACCTTCATGCAGGGCTGGCGGGGGCGTTACATCACTGAGCGATATGAGCGGTCATATCGCTCAGTGCGTACAGGCGGCCGCCGACCGGCCGGACCGGGAGAGGGAAACGTTAGACGATGTCGCTCACAGAGCGACATCGTCTAATGTGTATGGGCCTTAACCCTCCCCTTCCGCAGCCTGACCCTAACCTCCCCTCCCACAACCTGACCCTAACCTCCCCCTACCCTCGCGCAGCCTGACCCTAAGCTCCCCTCCTGCAGCCTGACCCTACCCACACCCTCCCGCAGCCTGACCCTACCCTCGCCCACCCGCAGCCTGACCCTACCCTCGCCCTCCCACAGCCTAACACTAACCTCCCACTCCCGCAGCCTAACCCTAACCTCCCCCTCCCACAGCCTAACCCTTCCCCTCTCCCCCTTCCCCCCAACAGCCTAACCCTCCTCAGCATACTTACGTTCAGGATTCCGGCACCGGCATTCTGACAGGTGTCAGGATTCCGGCGTTGGTCTCCTGATGGCTAGCATTCATATGTTGGGATGCCAACTACATCCCGTTGATATGATGTTTGTCCTTACTACTACCCCCAACCAGTACCTACCGCTACTATGATTATATATAGATTATTTCTGTTGAAGTGTTGGTAGGGGCAGCGGCAGTAACGGGGATTAAGTAGGCGATAGTAGGAGTCATTGTCGGTACTCAAATGACATTTTGACTGCAGTGCCTCACCAGCCACTGAACTCACCGCACGCCACTGTATCCTACATGTCAAGAAGTCAAGAGCAGAGTGACAGCAATGATTCCTTTTGGCACTAAACATATATAAAAGAATACAAGCTATAAAGTATATCAGTAAAGGTTATGGTATAATAGGTCAACTGTCGACAGGTTCAAAGGGTCAACACAGAAATGGTTGACACATGAAATGGTCGACGTGAGTTTTTATGTTTTTGGTGTCAAATTTTACCTTGCAGCACATGGAACCCTAATTAGTGTATGGTGCTCCCTCCCATGGCTTGCTTTACTCGCCATGCTTCGGGCAAGGTTACCATTCTCTATAGTAGTCCATGTGAATGGTAAAGTACATTATGAAAAAGTTTTAAAAAAAATAAAAAAACTTGTGTCAACCATATGCTGTATCGACCATTGTCATGTAGACCATTTAAACCTGTAATCCTTTTGACCCTGTTGACCACATGCATGTCGACCATTTGACAAAGCCACGCGATGAAGCTATTGTGTGCCACCCACAACAGTTAATTGATGGTCATCCTTGGGTTTGCTGTTGTGTTCTTGTGCTGCGGCGGAAGTGGTGCACCCAGTGTGAGTGTGAGGGGTGCATCTTCCGCTTCAAGTTCCCCTCTGCTCTGCCTCTGATATGGAACATTTCCCTCCAGTGTGTGTGTGTGTGTGTGTGTGATATCCATTCCCCCACCCAGCCCTACCTCCACCTACCAGCAGCCCGGGAGCGCAACAACCACCCGCACTGACCGCAGGTGCTACAGCTGTTGAGAGCAGCTCTACTGCAGTGTAATGTGTATAAGGGGCCCTACCATGGCAAAATGTGTATAAGGGACTCTACTGTGGCATAACATGTATGAACAGTTCTACTGTGGTGTAATGTGTATAAGGGTCTCCTACTGTGTGGTGCAATGTGTATAATGGGCTCTACTGTGTAGCATAACATGTATAAAGGGAACTACTATGTGGTGTAATGTGAATAACGGACACTACTGTGCAGTGTAATTTGAATTGGTACCATTCTGTGGCCTTTGACATGCATTGTCCTAATTTTGAATATGGGGGTTGCCAAAGGAAACTTTATCCTGAGCTCCACAAGGTCTAGAACTGACCCTGGGAAAATAGACAGGGCAATGAGAGGCCAGGCATCACACATATCTGTGCAGGCCTCTCTGACATAGCTTCTGCTTTGAAGCTGTCTTTGCGTGCATCCTTGCAGGGTGAGTATGTGACTGGCAGCTGTCACCGGGCATACGGGGAGGGGCAGGCTTGGACTGGCCCACCGGGGTACAGGGGTAACCACCGGTGGGCCCTTCTGCCTGGGCCCCCACCTTTTGCCCAGACGTTGCACTCTCTAATGGTTAGTCAGACCAATGAGGTGGCAGGCCACATCCCCTCTGCAGACTGGCCACACCCCTAACATGGGCCCCTACCACTGCATTCCCCCAGTGGGCTCTACATGCCCCAGTCTGACACTGAGAAGGGAGAGATTGCAGCCTCCCCGGATGATGAAAATTCTGTTCAGCCTGCACGGAACTACTGTCACTGGGGAAAGTGAAAGTGAAACTGCAGGGAGATGGTACAGCTTCTAACCTGCTGTTGATTATGCCAGATGTACTTACAGCTATGGTTGCCACCTCTCCCTGATTTCCTGGATTCTCCAGGATTTGGTGGCAACCCTCCAGGAGGCTTTTCCCTTCACCCAGATTCCTGGAATCTCCAGGAATAAGGGGACTCTGGGAGCACCAGCAGTGCTCCTTGGCAGCCGAGGAACTCAGTGAACTACAGTGACTGTCTAGCGAGATGAGACTGTGTTCAGCCCAGACTGAGCCGAAGCTGCCATGACGCAGCTATCGGCAGGTCTTCCTCAGTGTTTTCCCGGGCTGTGCCTGTGGACCGCAGACTGAGCCGAAGCTGCTGTGATGCTGCCATCGGCAGCTCTTCCTCAGCATTTTCCCAAGCTGCGGTGGTGAAGTAATGCTGGTCCGGCTCATGTGAGAAGAGCAACAAGAGCTGACAGGCATGTCACACATATATTTATAATATAATGAGCATGCATTAAACAAATAGAGGCTCAAGTTATATATAGATATATGTATATTTTTTAATCACTAACAGACACCTTTTAGTAGTGCATTTGTTTGTTTAACCAGTTGAAGCTTGATATTGATTAGGTTGTGTTCAACACTTACACTTCCATGGTTTTTCCCTCTTTCACACAATCTAGTTTTAAGGCACCCAATGCCTGTAATTTATCCAAGTGGCAACTATTATATTCTTATTTATATAGATACACTGTTTCATTTAGATTGTACGTAAAATATTTTATAAATATGGTACATCATATTATTTACATGAACATTGCTTGGTGCCATGGGGGGGTGGTGTGTGTTTGGGATTGGTGGGGTGGATCTTCAGGAATCGATGATACATGAGGTGGTAACCCTACTTACAGCTGCTTGTGCTTATGGTAATACCTGTAGTTTATTTTACATTACTGCATATGGAGAGGGGGTGTGGGAGGGTAGAAACAGATAGGGACTGTGAAGAGGGGGGGTAGGGGCACATAGGGACTGGGGAAAGAGAGGGTTAGGGTCAGATGGGGATTGGGGAGAGAGGGGGGGCATGTGGGTAGAGAGAATATAGTATTACATATAATTTAAAAAGTAATTTCTCCTTGCCCTTGTGATTAAATGTGGCTTATATGTAGCTTGGTGATGGTCAAGTGCATAAGTCAGTGCAAAAGTGTCTGTAAATCTTCCAGCTTATGTTTTCCTGTCAGGTGTCAATGTGATTGTTATTTTCCTATAGATGACAATGTAGGGGTCTGAATATTCTGTAAAAATTATTAGAATAAGAGTATGACTGACAGGTAAGGCTCTGCCTACCCTGACTGCTTGTGACTGGTGTATATTATCTAGATATGTACAATTCTCTTTTTATACTATCATACATTTTTTTTAGTTTTTAAGAAGACCACTGTATTTAATATCCACAAAGGCTATTTGAATTAAAATAAGTATCAAGTTTTAACTCCATTTTGTTGTTTGACGACTCATAATTAACTTATTTCTCTTTATTTGGGTGTCATTGATTTTGAATAATGCAAAGAATATAATTTGAGCTGTAACATAAGGGAAATAAAGCAGATAACAATTTGGGATCAATAAAATAAAATAAAGGCTAATGACATGCTGCATGGTGCAGGAATCATCCTGTTAAATCTCAGTAAATGCCTATTTAAGTTTGTTCAATAATGGCCAAGAGAATTAAAAGAACACAGATAAGGATGAGCCAAAAAATGTCTGCAGTGTGCATTTCTAAATCACTTAGTTGCCATTTAAATTTGTTGGGGCAAAATGAGGGGCATTTACGAAATGTAGTATAGAAAAAGAGTGGCCAATAGAAACCAATCTGGTTTTGCCAGCCTAAAGTAAATGTAATTTTTTGTAGCTCTGCTCAAAAATAAAAATAATGATGATTGATTGCCGTGGACAGCTATCCCTTTTCCTTTTTTCACTAGTTTTCATAAATATCTCTCATTACATAAAATAATAAAAACAATAACAAATTGATAAATGATATAATGATGATAAACTAATTATTATACCAATAAAAGATCTTTTTTTAATAACATATTTGTTTAAACCATCATTACAACATGTGTGAATTAGTTAGCTAATATTAGAATTAGCAAAACATCACAAATCTGTCCACGAAATGAATTACCGGAGAATTGGTCATTTTTAGCCATTGTCCTTATATGAAATATTTGCATCTTATAAACAACTTGGATCAATGATGTTTTGTGTGGTAGGACTTCAGAAGTGTTTTTGCAGAATTCAAAGAGTGACTGATACATCCTACCTAAATTAAAATTGTCAGACATTATCACCATTTCATTTACAGTATATCCCAAAGAACCTTTTGTATCACAGACCAAAAGTTTGACACTTTTCGGCATACTGAAGTTATCACAATTACTTGCTGAGCCAAACATTTTGCTGAGTCTGTTAGGTGTGTAATACCAATAAAAAGTACTATGAATTACTATACCTCAACTTTTCAACAGTTTATCTTATACATTACTTTTGTATGTTTGTATCTTGATATTTAACTTGGTAAAATTTTCAAGATTATTTGTATGTTGAAAATAATATTTTCTTGGAAGCTTCTCCAAGTTTAAGTCAGTGATCCATTACACTGCAGTATAAGACTCATAGTCATTGTACATTGATAAATGTGAATTTTCTCCTGTTTTTGCCATAATTCAACCAAAGTAAATGTGAAAGCTCACAGGCAGTTAGATTAACTATACATTTGCTACTATTTGCAGTGTTACTGCTTCTCTTAATATTTTTTGGGAGCCATTGTCTTCCTTGTATTTGCCAACCAGGCTTTCATATGATTGCTTTGCATTTAGCATTTACGTTAGGAAGCATCTAGGCATGGTTTGAGTTTTCATATATGTCAACTGGAGTTAATTATGATCAACATGTCAGTAGATTTCAGTTAATCAGAATCAGAAACAGCTTTACTGGCCAGGTATACTTGCGTATACTAGGAATTTGTCTTCGGTTTGCTATACAACAGCCAAGTAGTTAACAGATAAGCAGGTGTGGGGGTGGAGGGGGGCAAGAAAAGTCATACAGATAGGAATACCATTGGGATGTCAATATGTTTCAGTTTATTTAATAACATGCCTTAATTCCAAGATGTGAATTGTGGAGAGTGAGGCATCTATTGTAAAAAAAAAAAATTCTATTGTCAACAATTACATAACCTGTGATCTTGAAGGCGACTGTGTACAATAGGCTAATTGATCACCTAGATAGTAACAAGTGTAGCAATAAAAAGCTACCATTACACAACATTCATCATTAATGCCAAGACTGTACTACCATATAGTCAGTTTTCTAACAACCAAAACATAAAGTCTATGAGGATGATTTCATAAGCCAAGCCATGCTCAAAAAAGACAATATGACTCTTATAATGAAGTTGGTGCAGTTATTAATAAGACATCTGAACAAACCATTACACAAAGTTAGAATGATGTTTTATATTGGTGTGGTATGATAAGCATGTCAACATGCATCATGTCTACCTGGATGATATATCGACATGATGAACTGTCAACAAACCATCCCTGGTTGTCTAGTGTATCCTTACCTTCTTTCAGCAGCTGTGACAGCTCCAGCACCTTCTTCCAGGTCCCAGCTGCCATGTGACAGTCACTTCTGGATCAGAACTCTGATGCTCTGGTGTTCTGGTGAGTATTTATTCCCTATCCCTAACCCTAATTCCTACCACTAGACTCCTCATAGTGCCTAACCCTAACCTCCCTCCCCCCACAGCCTAAACCTAACACCCCTGAAACCTAACCCAAACCCTCCCGACTGAAGCTTAAACCTAACCATAGACATCCTGAAACTGTTGACATTGTGAACCTGTCAACCGTTTGATGATGTTGACCTGATGCCTGTTGACAGTTTGAACCATGTCAATGTTCTGATGCCAGCATTGTGGTGATGACCTTCTGAATGTCAACATGGTTATGGTGATCAGGTAATTGATAAACATATTGTAACAAGTTATCAGCCCGTCAAAATTACGGAACAACTTAACAGTAAAGTTGCCCAAGTGGAGCAACAAATGAATTGCTCTATCAGGCTACATCTAGTGGCCACCGGCGGACAACAACACTTTAATTCCACCCATAGAGGTGAGGAGTAGCGATATCCATTTATTAATAGGATATTGGGGTCATGTAAGAACATTGGAGGTCCTTTACCACAAAGTGAGTTTGTCAAAGCAACAACAGATACATAGTATTTCTGCTCTTAGACTGGCAGATAAAATTGTATTTTGGCTACTGCCATATCTATAAATGTATTTATTTATAAATGCCAAGCTGTAAAATTAGGTGGCATAAAATTCAGTATAAGGATGTCATTATGTATAGATGTAATTGTTGTGTAATGACAAAGAGATCAGATAGTGCTCTAATACTGATGGATCACCAGAATAATGTGAGTTTGGGGCAAATTTCTCCTCTCAGGAGAGGTGACAACTGAGTAATATTTTACTGCAAAGAAAGCATTGTGGATCTCCTGCACAGGAGCTTCTGGTTCACTTGGATGTATAAATAAATTAATACAATTACTTTTTTTTTAAAATAAATAAATGAATTAATTAATACAATTACGTATTATGAAGTATACTTCTCAGTAGCTTGTCTTATTATCTCATAATGTTAAAAAGTGAGCAATGTTCCAGTGGATGAGTAAATTGTTCCCATGGCTCTCAACCAATAAGCACCTCACCATAGACTTCAATGGGCTGTGAAACTTCCCTTCGAAATCAGGCAGCAGCCTCCCAGCCAAGCCTTGCAGAGTCTGCTATCGCAGCCAGTGCTTCTGTGCAATCACTCTGGGGGTCATATAGAACGAAGCGGGGCAAAGCAATGGGATATACAGTATGTCTCATTTCCAATCTGGTCCACTGGTCCCAGCCCATGGCAGACTCCTGTAACTCCCCTTTGTGGTTACCCTCACCTAGGATCTGCTCTGCGCTGCAGACCACTCATGCCATGCTGTGTAGCAGGACAGAGTAGCATCCGGTGGATAGGGACCATGCTACTGGCCAGTATTCCTCCGCCTCGCACTGCACACTGAGCTGGGGCTGCTCACTCATTAGTACATCTCTGCAGTGTCAGCTTGCTGTTTAGGTAAGTGCTTCTCCTAGTGATCTGTCCTACTGCCTCCGACACTGACCTGCATTGCTGCTCGACCTTATTCTCCTGTGTATGTGTCCTGTATTTTATCTGACTCTCACTGTATCCAACCTGCACTGTATCCAACCCACACTGTAACCCGCACTGTATCTGACCCAGACTATATCCGAACTGCACTGTAACCAGCTCGCACTGTAACTCACACTGTATCTGACCGGCACTGTATCTGACCTGCACTGTTTCCGACCCACACTGTATCTGACCTTCACTGTAACCCATAATGTATCTGACCCACACTGTATCTGACCCACTCTGAAACCAACCAGCATTGTATCTGACCCATACTGTAACCCGCACTATATCTAACAAGCTGTGTATCTGAACCACACTGTAATCCACACTGTAACTGACTCTCACTGAGGTCTCCACTGTATCGGACGCGCACTGTAACCCACACTGTATTCGACCCGCACTGTATCCAATACACACTGTAACCTTCACTGTGAACTGCACTGTATTAAACCTGCACTGTGTGTACCACACTGTAACCCACTCAATATTTAACTATGTGACCCAAAGGACATCTAAGGTAATAGTCTCTGAAATATTACCTGTGCCACGCGCTATTCCAGGGAGGCAGAGGAAGGTTAGGGAGGTAAGTGTGTGGCTCAGGGACTGGTGCAGTAAAGAGGGGTTTGTGTTCTTAGAACACTGGGCAGACTTCTCAGTCGGCACCATCTTTTTTTCGCGATGGATTGCACCTGAATGAGGAGGGGGCAGCGGTGCTGGCGGGAAAGATGGTTAGAAGGTTGGAGGAGATTTTAAACTAGGTGCCTGGGGGGAAGGATTAGAAAGAATTAGTGGGACAACTAAAGAGCAAAGTAAAATGGTATGTATAAAGTATAATGAGGGTGGAGAGGGGGAAGGAGAAAAATAGTGATGGTAATTTAAGGGAAACTCAGATTCTGAGGAAACGTTGGGGGTCATTTCGAGTTGATCGCAAGCTGCCGTTGTTCGCTGCATAGCGATCAGTGAGAAAAGCGGCTAATCTGCGCATGCGTATGCACCACAATGCGCACGCACCTTGTATGGGTACAAAGTCCTTTGTGGTTTTGCACTGGTTCTAGCGATGATTCCAATCGAACGGCCGAATGCAAGGAGATTGACAGGAAGTGGGAGTTTCTGGGTGGCAACTGACCGTTTTCAGGGAGTGTTTGGAAAAACGCAGGAGTGGCCGGGCATTTGCTGGGTGGGTATCTGACGTCATTACCGTGTGTCACTCGTCGCAGCAATCATCGCACAGAATAAGTAACTACAAGGCTGGTCTTGTTCTGCACAAAATGTGTTTGCTGCCGTGTGGCTGTACAGGCATTCACACTTCTGCAAAGCGAAAATAAACTCCCCCGTGGGCGGCGACTATGCGTTTACACATTTGCTAAAAGTAGCTAGCAAGCGATCAACTCGGAATGACTACCGTCATCCACAACAAAACTCACGGATCAGGGAATTACCAAGCTAAAGTGTATAACTACAAATGCAAGAAGCCTAACAAGTAAAATGGGGAAATTAGAAACAATTGCACTTAATGACAATTATGATATAATAGGCATTACAGAAACATGGTGGGATGATTCACACGACTGGGCGGCAAACATGGAGAGGTTCACCCTCTTCAGGAGAGATAGGACTAATAAAAAGGGAGGGGGTGTTTGTCTATATGTTAAACCTTTCTTAAAACCGTATTTAAAGGAAGTCATTTACGAGGGGACTGGAGATAACATGGAGTCATTGTGGGTTGAGATTTCGAGTGGGGGTAAAGATACAAAAAAACTTCTAATAGGTACATGCTATAAACTGCCAGATATTAGTGTGTCTGACGAATTACTACTCTGGCAGCAATCCAAAAAAGCTGCAGGTATGGGGGACGTCATTGTTGGGGACTTTAATTACCCAGACATAAACTGGAACACCGAAACAGCAAACACAACTAGGGGTAATAGGTTCCTAAACATGCTTAAAGATCACTACTTGTCCCAGATAATCAGGGAACTAACTAGGCATAGGGCTATACTAGACCTAGTACTAACTAATAATGAGGAAATAATATCAAATACTAAAGTAGGGGAGACCCTAGGAAATAGCGATCACAATAGGATCACATTCGATATCAACTTTCAAAAACAAATATATGGGTCTAACAAACTTTTAACTTTAAGAAAGCCAATTTCATATTGCTGAAACAAGCAATGAGGGACATGAATTGGGAAATTGTATTGCAAGGTAAGAATACTGCTGAAATGTGGGATGTTTTTACAACTATGCTCAATAAGTACACTCATTTGTATATTCCCAAAGTCAACAAAAACAGGAGTTGGAAATTCAAACCGATGTGTCTTAATAAGAGGGTCAATGAACAAATGGATAAAGAAAGGCACGCTTTCAAAGCATTTAAGTCTGACGGAATGGTGGAATCATTCCAGTTCTACAAGGAATGTAACAAAAAATGCAAAAAATAAATCAGAGCAGCAAAAATAGAAAACAAAAAACAAATTGCAAAGGAGAGTATAACAAACCCCAAAAAGTTCTTTAAGTACATAAACGGAAAAAGGTTAAAAAGGGAGAATATTGGGCCTTTAAAGGGCGAGTTGGATGTCTTGATTAATGATGATAGGGATAAAGCAGATTTATTTAATAAATTCTTTTCATCAGTATTCACAAATGAGGACAGGTTGACGAGAGTAGAGCATAACATAAGCTACGAAAATGACCCAATGCTAGGTACTTGGTTAAATGAGGATGTAGACCGGGAGAGACTAAGTAAAATTAAGATAAATAAATCTCCTGGGCCGGATGGACTGCACCACAGGGTTCTTATGGAACTTAATGTAGAGATATCAAGACCCCTATATTTGATTTTCAGGGAATCAATTAGATCAGGAACGATACCAGAGGACTGGCATATAGCAGAGGTAGTCCCAATATTTAAAAAGGGTATTAAAACTCCCCCAGGAAACTATAGACTGGTAAGTTTGACATCTATAGTGGGGAAATTACTAGAAGGTATATCAAGGGACAGCATACTTGAGTACTTGGATACCTCCAAGGTTATTACTAGAAATCAGCATGGTTTTGTGAAGGACAGATCCTGTCAAACTAACTTAATAAGCTTCTATGAGAAAGTGAGCGATAATATTGATCAGGGTCATGCAGTGGATGTGATTTTTTTGGACTTTGCTAAGGCCTTTGACAAAGTTCAACATAAGAGACTAATTGTCAAATTAAGGGAGTTTGGGGTAGGGGACACTATTTGTACTTGGGTGAATAATTGGCTGTTCAATAGGGAACAGCGAGTGGGGATTAATGGGATGTACTCTGAATGGGCTTCAGGGCTCAGTGGAATACCACAGGGTTCAGTAATCGGACCATTGTTGTTTAATATATTCATTAATGACCTAGGAGAGGGACTGGAAAGCACAGTATCAATTTTCACTGATGATACTAAGTTATGTAGAGTAATTAATTCAGACAAGGATGTTGAGTCTCTTCAGAATGACTTATCTAGACATGAGGCTGGACAGATAAATGGAAAATGAGGTTCAATACAGACAAATGTAAAGTTATGCACTTTGCGACTAGAACAATAAGGCAGCCTATGAACTAAATGGGGAAAATGTAGGGATAACAGTAGTTGAAAATTTTTTGGAAGTGCTCATCGACAATAAACTTGGTAGCAGTACGCAATGTTAAAATGCAGCAACAAAAGCAAATAAGGTGTTAGCATGCATTAAACGGGGAATGGAGACAAGGGATGAGAGTGTAATCCTGCCACAGTATAAATCATTGGTGCGGCCACACCTGGAATATTCTGTACAGTTCTGGGCACCTCACTTTAAAAAAGATATCTTGGAACTCGATAAGGTTCAGAGGCGAGCCACCAAACTGGTTAAGGGGATAGAGGCACTGGATTAAGAGGAAAGACTTAAAAGGTTAGATTTGTTTACACTAGAAAAGAGGCGACAGAGATGGGACATTTTTAATATTTTTAATAACATTAAGGGACAATACAAGGATTTATCAAACAATTTGTTTATCAAAAAAACGCTACATAGGACACGAGGACACCAGCTGAAGTTAGAAGAAAAAAATTCCATACACTACAGAGAAAAAGAGTTCTTCACAGTAAGAACAGTACAGATTTGGAATTCTTTGCCAGAGAAGGTAGTAATGGTGGACTCAATCAATAAGTTTAAAAATGGATTAGATAAATTCCTATCGGAAAAATATATCCAAGAATACAGCATTTAATTAAGATAAAACAAAAACAAAACAAAACATTTATTATACAGGTTGAACCCGATGGACATCTGTCTTTTTTCAACCTCAACAACTATGTAACCCGCACTGTATCCCGCAAGTACAAAATGCTGTTTTTATGGTTGGGGAAATTTGGGGGAGCTGCTGGATGAAGAAGACACCGGTTCCCAGGTTGGGATAAAGAGCTGGGACTGATTAACGGGCCTTGGATGGGTGGGGGTGTGTGTGTGAGGGGGGGCACAATGTCCAGGACACACTACACTTGCTGACTACAGGTGCCTGGAGCACTAGTGGTTGCCACACACTGGTCTCTGCACCTTCCTAGGGGAGAAGGGCTGCCTAAACAAAAAGGCTGATTGATCAGGGCTTTCATGGGCATAGAGTGCCTGTCATCAGTGGCCCGGGGTCCCCAGGAGGCACTGAGAGATTGGGCACTGAGAATAGGCAGATGCTGGGGGCACGTGAACTAATGTTGGGGTGCATCCACTTCTGCTGTTGTTATTTTACACATGGTTTATTTTTTTTTTTCATTGCTGTTTGTTGACTACTTTTGTACAGATGGGGGTGTGGTCTGCGCTCCCTCCTGTGAAAATTTGTGTTTGTATATGGGAGTTCTATCTGTGCAGCCTAGGTACCTAAGAGGAAATCTTTTCAGGTATTCCTCGGTATAGCAATAGCAAAGACAGAGAAAGAAAGGGACCTCCGAAGCTACTTGATAGTATGAAAAATTGCAGTGTCACCCTTATATGGTATTGTACAATTTATTCTGAACAATTTTAAACAATAAATAAACACTTTAAAAAGGCAATGTCTGTTAATATTGTCTTGCGACACACCTGATTGTGGATTGCTAAAAGCAAAATGTAATAAAATGCGTATCCTGGAATTATTAATAAGAAATGCTGCTGCTAAATGAGGGGACGCAGAAAGAGGGGGGTGGGGTGTTTACAATGAAATGTAATAGTTGCAAGGAAATAGTCCTAACTATTTGCATTCATATTAAACGGATACACATGTAAAAATAGAACAATATGAAGAATCTACATTTGAATATACCCATAAAAGTCTCTGTATTTTAGTCCATCTTAAAAAATGATCCCTAGGTGTGCAATCCGATGTTATGAGAGAGAGCGCTCTCTTCCCTTTAGTGGAAAATGTCCTTTTGCCGCTTTGAGTTCGGTTGTGTGCTGGGATTGCAAGGGTTTTTAAAAAACCGCTTCTGTAAGAATGGTCTTTCACTTACATGTCTTCATCCCCTTCGGGACTTGTGATCTTCTTCCTCGGGCAGTTTGTCAGTGTCTCTCTCCCGAAGCTGTGGTGTTGCTGCAGGCGCCTGCAGTGCTGGTCCTCAGTCCTCGTGGAGCTTGTAGCCGGCGTCTTCCAGGGGATCAGGATCTCCGGGTCGGGGGCGGGTGGAGGGGGCATTGACCAACGCGTTTCACTCGGCTTCAGAATGCCGTGCTTTGTCAGGGATTACTACTTTTGAGCAATGATATTCCACACACGATTCACAGTAAATTTCTGTGTTGTATTGTTCTCTATTAAAAGTACTTGGGAGTTGGCTTGATTAGTTATTGTTAATACAGTACCAATTTGCAAAACAATTTAAACAGAAATAACTGCCATGTGTTTGTGCCGCTGCTCTGTTGCTTAGTTTAGCCAGCAAGACTTTTGCCTACATTGGTGAACAATATTGTGAGCTGTGAGGTGGTGAAAATTGAAATTACTGAAAATGAATGTTATTGAGGTTAATAATACCATAGGAACAAAAAAGGCCCAAATTATGTGATTATAGCTGTTTTTATCAAGTTTTGAAAACAAATACAGATTCAAAGCCAAAACCCGTGAAGGCGGTTTTGAGAAAACCCCCCCAAAATGAATTTAACACAGATCTAAAACCAAAACATGGGGGTTGGCGCACATCTATAATTCAGAAAAAAATAATGTTGTTTTTTTTAGATTTGAGCAGTTTAATGTCTCAATGTACTCTGAAATTAAAGCATAGAACAAATAAACAATTGGAGTAAAAAAAAAAAATCAAAAAATATTTTGCTTAACCCCCTGTTAAGCAAAAGGGGCTGCTTTGCTTTATATGTTTAGTCCAGTTCATTTCAAACCAGCAAATAGATTTTAAGTTTGGAGATTGTTCTGGACATTCTAAAATTTTAAGCCTACTGCGTTGTTCTTTTCCTAAAAGATAATTCTGAAATAGCTTGGTGCTATGTTTGTGTCATTATCTTGCTATAGTACAAACCCTTGACCAACTAGTCATAGACCAGAGGGTTTCCATAGCACTGCAAAATGCTGTGCTCAGGGTGCCAGTCACCCTGTGCAAGTCATCTACCCAGGATCCAGAATAAGAGGCCAAAGCTACTGTATCACACTTTCTCCTCCATGTTTGACAGTTGGTGTCACAGGGTTTCTTTACTAAATGGCAGCTTGTAAAATATGACACTTCCCTGTATGTTTAGTACATAAACCACACACATTCAGGATCCACACTTCTGCCTACTAATCTGCATACAAAAATCTTGCTTGACAAACTAAAGATTTTGCTTGAATGGTCCATATGAACTTCTTCCAGTCTTCAGTTGACCCCAAGCAGTGCTTTATTGCCCAGGCGGTGTGGTATGTTAGGTTGACATTTATCGTGATGACATGTATCAGCTCAAGATGAGAATGTCAATGTGGTTGAAATGTCAACATGCAGCATGTTGCCATGCTTAACATGTCAACACCTGTTATTTTTGAGATGATATACTGAAGACTACTTGAGTCATCTATCAATAAGGACATCATTGTGCCAGACCAGTTTATCTGTATCAAGTTGTAAGGAATGTAACATTTATGGTTGAAGCGCCGTATCTCCTCTAGGTGTTTTGGTGACTTGTGTTCAAGTTTTAAGTGTTTAGTGACACCTTAAGTGTGGTGAGCTTTGGCAGCTTTATTGTGCACAAGACAGTTCAATTTTCCCTGTATACAATTTTCTCAGTGTCTATGGGGATAATATAGTGTTGATCGTAGATGTGATAAATTTAGCATATCTACGATCATTCACTCTGACATTCAGGGGAACGCCCAGCACAGGGCTAGTCCACTCCACATGTCAGACCCTACCCCCCTCACACAGGTACAAAAGCATCGCACCGACAGCAATGCTTTTGTACCTGATGAGTAGCTCCCTACCTGCGCAGCTTCTGCGCACTGGCAGGGAGCAACGCACCGCATTCCGGGTTGCATCAGCTGCGTGTGATATCACGCAGCCACCGCGGCCCATCCCCACAATGGTCCGGACATGACTCCGTTGTCCAAATCGCGCTGCAGCGATTCAGTCTGAATTACCTCCCATGTACTAATATAATATGGTTACTTTATTTGTTACTTATTTTTCATTAATTCATTATAACTAAAACTACTATCAATAACTATGCTGTTTTTAATCCAGAAAAAAAATATATTCCTCCGGTTAGATGATTCTGATAACAATAATATAAAGGTTAATTGATATTTATTAGTATACCTATAATTACTTTCATCCCAATACATGTAATAGTTGACCGCTTAAGAATCTTTTTGCACTGACATTTCCAAATGTTATATTAGGGCTGAAATGCAATTCGGTGTTACTTTTCTGCCACATGGTATAAAATTAGGCATTTTCAGTCTTACATAACATTGTCATATGCCAGACACATTCATACTCAGTGACAAGCTCGGTGATTCTATCCCTGGTTGGTGCGTCTAGCCTTGTAATAGCCTATATCTGATTCCTGTTATTGACCTCTTCATTAGACCTCCCTTCTGCCTCAGCCAAAATCCCGATAATCTGTGTGCCAAACTGGCTTGTACCCTGTACTTTCTCTGCCCAATAACTTGTATACTGAATTGTGGATTATTAACTGATCTTGCCTAATCCATTACCTTCTATCTGCATGTGTATTTGACTCCAGATTTTCTAGCCAAAAGAATTGTAACACAGTCCTCTGACGGGTGAGCAACATAATTTCTATTGCTCACAA
Source organism: Pseudophryne corroboree (assembly GCF_028390025.1). Classification (NCBI taxonomy): domain Eukaryota; kingdom Metazoa; phylum Chordata; class Amphibia; order Anura; family Myobatrachidae; genus Pseudophryne; species Pseudophryne corroboree. The sequence goes on from NC_086447.1 coordinate 440,659,296, forward strand.
TTTATCTGCAGTTATGTAGTATCTCTGCCATTGGGGTTCATATTGAGATATACTGTATTTTATTACACATTCTTTTGAAAGTACGCTGGCTGAGATCTCCTGCCTCCTGCAGGGCACACAACAGCCTCAAAGTGAACCTTCTACTCAGCTCTTTGGTGAGCCTCTGTGTTAATTTTTTTCCAAGCTACCTGGGAAAGACCACTTGTCTATTTCCAGGTGGATCTCAAATCTATGATGTCTCTTGCATAGCTCCTGTCATATATTTCACATAATGACATGTGTGGTGGAAGATCCAAAGTTCCAGTGCCTGGACAGGTGAGAAACTAGCTCCAGCTAGCCTGTACCTATCACAAAAAATATAGAAAAATAACATATACTGAGAATTAAATCCAGCTCGTACTGTACAAACCAAAAAAATTCATCCAGTTTTTGTAAATGCAAAATTAATAAAAAGCATTAAAATTCTAGTGAGCAGATTCAATCAGAAAAAAATACACTGTGCAGTTTCATAACATCACTTATTTTAATCAAATTAATATAAAACATGATATGTAGCATTTTATCTATTTAAAATTGTTCATTGAAACATTTGATTTAGTCTGTTTTTGGGCACAAAATTTTGCACGTTTCTCTGGCAGAATTTCCCATTCTGACAGAAATTCTGAGAACACTGGGACCTGGAAAGAGAAAAGTCTGTCCTATAGACACTCCTAAAGTGCTGGATTAATGGAAGGAGGGCCATGGAAGTCACCACAGTGCCATTTAACAAAAAAAGGACAAATTTGGTAAACAAATTAATTTCTCCAATATTAATTTTCTGCGTTCCACAAATTAGGTCATAGATGGAGCAACATTAATCACAAATATAATGTTGGCATCTACATTGTTAAGTAGAGAGAACATTATGTAAAGTTAACACTATTCTAAATAAAATGTTGATAAGGGATGCAATTTAATGTTTGATTTTCCAACATTGCAAATGGGAGTTCCACAATTTATTACTAGGTGGTGTTACTATTAGTATATGGTGGCTGACCAAATCAAATGAAAAATGCATCAATCAGCATTTGAAGCTGAATATTGAAGGTGAACATCACCATAACAAACTTGTAATGTTAGTTACAAAACATGAATAAGTTTCCTTCAGCTTTGTAAGATGTGTAATTTTTAGATACTATAAGATTTATGAGGATTCTGGCCATCTGACCAATGCTTCAATGTCCACTGATGGCAATTAAACAAAATAGCTTATCTTATAAATGGTAACTAACGTTACATGTGTATCTAAGTCAATATCATATGCTAATTAAATGTTATTATCTAAAACTTATCCTCTTTTTGAAACCTACTAGAGGTAAAACAAATCGATTGTGAAAATACAATGGACTCTAGAAAATTATAGTTTATTTTTTTTATTAAATTTTAAAATGTACAAAAGGTGGAAGCATTGGTAGGATGATGATCATTTGAGGTCAAAATATGGGGACCCTTTGGACATTTTTTGTGCTTTCAGATTTTTTGGTTTGCAAACACAGAGCAAGTAATAGATGGAGGACCTCATAAATGAAACATACACTCTTGTTGTATTTAACAGATATACCCCAGGCTGTATGTGTAAAGTATTGGCTCTGTGGTGTGAGCTGACTGCATTTCCCACTAATTGGCTTGTAGGAGGACAATTCTCTGTGGCAGACTGTGTTTTGGGGTCCATGTTGCAGCATCAGTGACCATTAGTGGAGGGCGAGGGGCTTATAAGAAGTGAGTCATCACCCAACACATCTTGAAAATTATATACTGTAGCAGGATAATATTTTGAGTTAAACTAACTAAACTGATTCAGTTCATTACATTCGTTCAGAACATTAAATGGTGAAAAGGTCAGTACAACAATGGTTGACACAAAAATGGTTGACAGAAAAATAGTTGACAATTTGTTTTGGGCCAATTATTGTATATTGTCAGGCCATTTATTGCATAATGCAGGGTATGTGACCATCATCAGTACAAACACATCCAATATGAAAGAAGTTTTATTCAATAGCAGTTGCTACTGCGCTGTGATCACATCTGGACAATTTTTGGGTCTGTGTGCATGTGCAGGGCCTGTGCTGCACGTGTGTGGCACGGGAGATGCAATTGCATCACATTGATGTGAATGCATCTGCCTGATAGGCAAAGGCATTCGCGGGGCAATCGGGGGTGGTGATGTGGCATTGCGGGGGGTGGCAACAGATGTGGAGGCAGTCCAAGTTATTCAGCTGCTGAAAAACAAAACATGGCCGCCCTGCACCTGCCTTTTAATTAAAAGTTAGCAATTGGACAAAACCATCTTGCACTGCAGGTGGGGCAGATGTAACATGTGCAGAGAGTTAGATTTTGGTGGGGTGTGTTCAAACTGAAATCTACATTGCAGTGTAAAAATAAAGCAGACAATATTTGCCCTGCACAGAAACAATGTAACCCACCAAAATCTAACTCTTTCTGCAGATGTTACATCTGCCCACCCTACAGTACAACATGGTTTTGCCTAATTGCTAACTATTTTGCTAACAAACCTGAATAACCCTCATAATCTTATGCAGGACTATTGGTATTGTAAAGGGAAAAGTTGCCATTTACCTCATTTAACAAATTTATATTAAAAAAGTGCAATACTGAGGTTTTAATCATTCATGGCATCTAGTCCTTACTTTAAAAAAAATTGAGAGCGACAATGCTTCTCTGATTTACCACACAGAATTGAGTTTATTCATATTATACTATAAAGAGAACAATTTTTCCTAGATTATATTTATCTGTGTAACATTAGTTACAAGTACACCTGTTTAATAAATATTAAACACTGTTTCTAGTCATGGTATTTAATTTAAATAAATATACCAACATGATCATATTTAGTGTGGTACTAAAGAAGAAAATGGCATTTACATAAACTATATAGAGAAGCAGAAAATTAAATTGTAACAAAGGCTGTTACTTTTAATCAGTCATGACATGTACCGTTAGTTACAGCAAGTTGGACCAGAATTTTTAATTAATTGTCAACATAAGTTTTTCAGCAAAGAAAATAAATTACACATTACATTCCTCTTATCTTGTAATAGTATATTTTATACATCTTCCATCTATTTGGAAGTTATGCAGTATTGTTCACGTAATAAACAGTAGATACTGTATGTAACATTAGTTACTTGGAAATTGCCCCGCAGGGATCCACATAGTGCCAGGACTTATGTGTACAAGCTCTCTACTGTATTGGGCACTACATGATCTGCACTTCAGGGTTATGGACATCAGAAAACAATAACATTGTAATGCTGTTGTCACAATCCGGGTATCTGGACGCCATTTCTTACCCATCAGATGCCTCCTAAGGCTGGCTCAGCGCTCCAGGACCGGATCCCATCTGTTATCCTGATGTGTACATTCCTGTATCCTCTCCTGTCACTCTGGGACGCTGTCACAGTAAACGCCATATTACACCTGGCATGGCGTCTCCCGCGGCCTCCGCCGCCGTCCCTGAACTTCTGCATGCAGAGTGTCTGAGTGGCGATTACGTCAGCCGCGGCCTCCGCTGTGTCCGCGTGGTTGGATGTGCATCTGTCAGCCTGGCGCCTCCTGTCTCCGGTGGCCGGCGCCGCCATTACTGTTTTCATTACCACATGGATTACAAACCAAACTTCCCTCCAAGTGTCTGCATGGGCGCAGCCATCTTGGATTCTGTCAGCTGATCATTTCCACCAATCTGTTCTCAGTATTGATAATCTGCATAATTGCCTAGCCAATCCCTTCCTTGCTGCAGGTATAAATACACTGTGCCTGAGCAAGGAAGGCGTCAGTGCTTTGGTTGTCAAACCTAGTTCCTGTTTGTCTCTCTCCTGTGATTGTCTTCCAGGTTCCAGCTCCTGTCTCAAGACTTCCACCATAGAGACCCGCACCAGCATTCCACCTGCGGTGTAGCCTGACTCTCCAATCCATTGTGGATTCATCTGTTTCCAGCTACAACATTACCTGCTTCCAGCTCAGCTTCCAGCAGAGTACAGCTTCCCTTAAAGGGCCGGTGTCCTTTCTACACTTTACCACTCTCCACCGGTATTATTATTTCTCCGCTCTCAAATTCTACATTTCAGTTCATATTTCATCGCTCCCAAGTTCATTTATTATTTAACTGGTTCCAGCCAGTATCCACTCCGTGCTAACAACAGTCTGGTTCCAGCCAGTATCCACAGCAGCTGTTTTACCTTCAGCAACCCAGCTTTTCCTGGAACACCAGCTGGCACAATCCTGGGTTATCTCCATTGCTACAGTCGGGCCTGGTAAGGACTTTCCATCTAGAAGATCATAAGAACTATCTCACACTACCAGTGCCCTGTGGCTCCTGCCATCCTGTAGTACCCAGGAACTGTATTTATTATTTGCTGACTTTTACGTTTTCTTTTACTGCTGCTGTGTTGCGGAGTTGTCATAATAAACATCATTGACTTTTATCCAAGTTGTCGTGGTCACGCCTTCGGGCAGTTATTATTCATGTTACTTACATGTCCAGGGGTCTGATACAACCTCCCAGGTTCCGGTACATCTCAGCCCCTACAACTGAGGCTGCCTCCCGTCAGCTCAGGCCCTCAGTTGTGACAGTAAGCACTGACCTAATGAATCCAGCCGGAGACCAGGATCAAGCGGCCAGGCCGATGCAAGAACTGGCAGCCCGACTAGAACATCAGGAGGCTGCACAGGGCCACATCATCCGCTGTCTCCAGGATCTCTCTACTCGGCTGGATGGGATTCAGACAACTCTCCGTGGATCAGGCGCATCTGGTGCGTCAACCACAGTGACTCCAGCTATAACCTTACCCATTTCTGCTCCACGTCTTCATCTTCCAACGCCAGCAAAATTTGACGGATCTCCAAGATTCTGCAGGGGATTTCTCAACCAGTGTGAGATTCAGTTTGAGCTACAACCTGGCAATTTTCCCAGTGACCGTACAAAAATTGCCTACATCATCTCTCTTCTCAGTGGCTCCGCCCTTGACTGGGCATCACCGTTATGGGAGAGGTCCGACACCCTGCTATCTTCTTACACTGCATTCGTGTCAACATTCAGGCGCATCTTCGACGAGCCAGGCCGGGTAACCTCAGCTTCATCCGAGATTCTCCGTTTACGCCAGGGGTCACGTACTGTAGGACAATATCTGATACAGTTCCAGATCCTGGCATCCGAACTGGCATGGAACGACGAGGCCCTGTATGCTGCATTCTGGCATGGCTTATCTGAGCTTATTAAAGATGAGTTAGCTACCAGAGACTTACCTTCTAAGTTAGATGAGCTAATCTCACTCTGCACGAAAGTTGATTTACGTTTCAGAGAGAGAGCAACTGAGCGTGGAAGATCATCTGCTCCAAAAACTTCTGCTCCTCCTCCTCGTCAACTGTCACCATCTAAAGATGAGCCCATGCAAATTGGCCGTTCCCGTTTAACTCCTGCTGAGCGCCGAAGACGTCTCTCTGAGTCTCTTTGTCTTTACTGTGCAGCTCCGTCTCACACCATCAATGCCTGTCCCGAACGTCCGGGAAAACTCCAAACCCTAGCTCGCCCAGGAGAGGGCCGGCTAGGAGTAATGATCTCCTCTCCATCTCCTCATGATTGTAATCTCCCAGTCTCGCTTCAAGTTGCTCAACGTTATCGGAACGTCATTGCTCTCCTTGATTCCGGAGCAGCTGGGAACTTTATTACTGAAGCCTATGTTAAACGGTGGTCCCTACCCACCGAGAGACTTCCTTCCTCCTTTTCCTTAACTGCCGTGGATGGCAGTAAAATTTTTGATACTGTTATTTCTCTAAGGACTCTACCAGTTCGCCTGAGAGTGGGAGTTCTTCATTCCGAACTTATTTCACTTTTAGTGATTCCAAGAGCCACACATCCTGTGGTCCTGGGCCTTCCATGGCTCCGTCTTCACAATCCTACAATTGATTGGACGACTACGCAAATCCTGGCATGGGGTTCCTCCTGTGCAGAGACATGTTTGTTTAAAGTATTGCCTGTCTGTTCTTCCTCCCCCAGGTCGTCTGATGTTCCACCTCCTCCATATCAAGATTTCACGGATGTGTTCAGTAAAGCTTCTGCTGATATCCTTCCTCCTCATAGAGAATGGGACTGCCCGATTGATCTCGTTCCAGGGAAGGTTCCACCTCGAGGCCGAACTTATCCGTTGTCTCTGCCTGAGACGCATTCTATGGAGGAATACATTAAAGAGAACCTAGCAAAGGGGTTCATTCGACCTTCTTCTTCCCCAGCCGGCGCAGGCTTCTTTTTTGTAAAAAAGAAAGATGGTGGTCTGCGGCCGTGCATCGACTACAGAGGTTTGAACGACATTACCATCAAGAACCGTTATCCTTTACCCCTGATTACTGAGCTCTTTGACAGAGTTAGCGGAGCTACCATCTTTACAAAGCTGGACTTGCGAGGTGCATACAATCTCATCCGGATCCGTGAGGGTGACGAGTGGAAGACCGCCTTTAACACCCGTGACGGACATTATGAGTACCTCGTCATGCCCTTCGGATTGAGCAATGCTCCAGCTGTCTTCCAGCATTTTGTCAATGAGATTTTCAGAGACATTCTATACCGTCATGTCGTGGTCTATCTAGACGATATCCTCATTTTTACCAACGATTTAGAGGAACATCGTTTTTGGGTTAAAGAGGTTCTGTCCCGTCTCCGTGTCAATCATCTCTATTGCAAATTAGAAAAATGCGTCTTTGAAGTCAAGTCCATTCCGTTTCTAGGGTACATTGTGTCCGGTTCCGGACTAGAGATGGATCCTGAGAAACTACAAGCAATTCAGAATTGGCCGGTACCCTTAACCCTCAAAGGGGTCCAGAGGTTCTTAGGGTTAGCCAATTATTACCAAAAGTTTATACGAGACTTTTCCACCATTGTGGCGCCTATTACTGCTTTCACCAAGAAGGGTGCTAACCCGTCCAAGTGGTCTGAAGAAGCCATGCAAGCTTTTCATCTTTTAAAACAGAGGTTCATCTCTGCGCCTGTCCTGAAACAGCCTGACATCGACTCTCCTTTCATCTTAGAGGTGGATGCCTCCTCCGTTGGAGTAGGAGCGGTGTTATCTCAGAGGGCTAAAGATGGCCATTTACACCCTTGCAGTTTCTTCTCCCGGAAGTTCTCCCCAGCTGAGCGCAACTATGCCATTGGCGACCAGGAGTTGCTAGCCATCAAGCTCGCTCTAGAAGAGTGGAGGTATCTGTTGGAGGGAGATTCTCATTCAATCACCATACTTACAGACCACAAGAACCTTTTATACCTGAAGGGCGCACAATGTCTCAACCCTCGTCAGGCCAGATGGGCACTTTTCTTTTCCAGGTTCGACTTTAAACTCCAGTTCTGTCCGGGCTCTCAGAATCGCAAGGCCGATGCCCTTTCCCGCTCATGGGAGCAAGAAAATGAGTCAGAGTCTTCAGACAAGCATCCTATTATAAATCCGTTGGCATTCTCCACGGTAGGGATGGACTCTACGCCCCCATCAGGGAAAAGTTTTGTGAAGCCGATGCTAAGGAAGAAGCTCATGCATTGGGCCCATGCTTCCCGTTTTGCCGGACATACAGGTATCCAAAAAACCCTGGAGTTTATCTCTAGGTCCTATTGGTGGCCAACTCTGAAAAAGGACATCTTGGAGTTTATTGCATCTTGCCCAAAGTGTGCCCAACATAAAGTATCCCGCCAGTCGCCTGCGGGGCAACTGGTTCCACTATCCGTTCCCCGTCGACCATGGACCCACTTGTCGATGGATTTCATTACAGACTTACCCATGTGCAACAAGTTCAATACCATCTGGGTGGTAGTTGACCGGTTCACCAAGATGGCACACTTCATTCCTCTCACCGGTCTTCCGTCAGCTTCCAAGTTGGCTCAAGTATTCATACAAGAGATCTTCCGACTCCACGGTCTTCCTGAAGAAATTATCTCAGATCGAGGAGTTCAATTCACAGCCAAATTCTGGCGAAGTTTATGTCAAGTCCTCCAAGTCAAGCTAAAGTTTTCCACGGCTTACCATCCTCAGACCAATGGTCAAACCGAGAGGGTGAATCAGGACTTGGAGGCCTTCCTCCGCATCTATGTGTCCTCCTCTCAAGATGACTGGGTTCAATTACTTCCCTGGGCCGAGTTCTGTCATAACAACCAGTATCATTCTTCATCTGCTTCAACACCATTCTTCACTAACTTTGGATTCCACCCTAAAGTTCCTGAGTTCCAACCGCTTCCAGCAACTTCTGTTCCCGCAGTGGATATCACCTTGCATCAGTTTGCCAATATCTGGAAGAGCGTACGATCAGCTCTGCTCAAGGCATCGTTCAGGTACAAGAAGTTTGCGGATAAGAAGCGTCGAGCAGTTCCTGCTCTCAAGGTGGGTGATCGGGTATGGTTATCCACGAAGAATTTGAGGTTAAGAGTTCCCAGTATGAAGTTTGCACCTCGCTATATCGGTCCTTTCAAGATTGAACAAGTCATCAATCCTGTTGCTTACAGACTCCAGTTGCCTCCCTTCTTAAAAATACCCAGGACATTCCATGTTTCCCTGTTGAAACCGCTGATCTTGAATCGGTTTCATTCCTCACTTCCTCCAACTCCGAAAGTCCAAACTCAACGAGGCGTTGAGTATGAAGTGGCCAAGATCCTGGACTCACGTCACCGTTACGGTCAATTACAATATCTTATTGACTGGAAGGGTTATGGTCCTGAGGAACGTTCATGGACCAATGCTTCTGATGTCCATGCTCCTGCCTTGGTCCGGAGATTCCATTCCAAGTTTCCTCAAAAGCCAAAGAAGTGTCCTGGGGCCACTCCTAAAGGGGGGGGTGCTGTCACGATCCGGGTATCTGGACGCCATTTCTTACCCATCAGATGCCTCCTAAGGCAGGCTCAGCGCTCCAGGACCGGATCCCATCTGTTATCCTGATGTGTACATTCCTGTATCCTCTCCTGTCACTCTGGGACGCTGTCACAGTAAACGCCATATTACACCTGGCATGGCGTCTCCCGCGGCCTCCGCCGCCGTCCCTGAACTTCTGCATGCAGAGTGTCTGAGTGGCGATTTCGTCAGCCGCGGCCTCCGCTGTGTCCGCGTGGTTGGATGTGCATCTGTCAGCCTGGCGCCTCCTGTCTCCGGTGGCCGGCGCCGCCATTACTGTTTTCATTACCACATGGATTACAAACCAAACTTCCCTCCAAGTGTCTGCATGGGCGCAGCCATCTTGGATTCTGTCAGCTGATCATTTCCACCAATCTGTTCTCAGTATTGATAATCTGCATAATTGCCTAGCCAATCCCTTCCTTGCTGCAGGTATAAATACACTGTGCCTGAGCAAGGAAGGCGTCAGTGCTTTGGTTGTCAAACCTAGTTCCTGTTTGTCTCTCTCCTGTGATTGTCTTCCAGGTTCCAGCTCCTGTCTCAAGACTTCCACCATAGAGACCCGCACCAGCATTCCACCTGCGGTGTAGCCTGACTCTCCAATCCATTGTGGATTCATCTGTTTCCAGCTACAACATTACCTGCTTCCAGCTCAGCTTCCAGCAGAGTACAGCTTCCCTTAAAGGGCGGTGTCCTTTCTACACTTTACCACTCTCCACCGGTATTATTATTTCTCCGCTCTCAAATTCTACATTTCAGTTCATATTTCATCGCTCCCAAGTTCATTTATTATTTAACTGGTTCCAGCCAGTATCCACTCCGTGCTAACAACAGTCTGGTTCCAGCCAGTATCCACAGCAGCTGTTTTACCTTCAGCAACCCAGCTTTTCCTGGAACACCAGCTAGCACAATCCTGGGTTATCTCCATTGCTACAGTCGGGCCTGGTAAGGACTTTCCATCTAGAAGATCATAAGAACTATCTCACACTACCAGTGCCCTGTGGCTCCTGCCATCCTGTAGTACCCAGGAACTGTATTTATTATTTGCTGACTTTTACGTTTTCTTTTACTGCTGCTGTGTTGCGGAGTTGTCATAATAAACATCATTGACTTTTATCCAAGTTGTCGTGGTCACGCCTTCGGGCAGTTATTATTCATGTTACTTACATGTCCAGGGGTCTGATACAACCTCCCAGGTTCCGGTACATCTCAGCCCCTACAACTGAGGCTGCCTCCCGTCAGCTCAGGCCCTCAGTTGTGACAGCTGTCACAGTAGAGCAGCTGGAAGGACCCACCAGGATTGCACCACACACAGCACATGGTGGTGGATGGATGGTAATTACAATACTTACATTTCTGAATACTATTGAAGTTGCTGTATGATGCAGGAGTTGGAGATGCGGTCAGTTGGTGGTGGGTGTCTGCCAGAGGTAGTACGGCAATTGCTGATTAATATTTCAACTGCTGAATTTGGTTAAGAGTGTGGGGAGGGGGGTTTCATGTGGGGCCACAACAATTCTCGGTAAACGACACACATTTTGGAAGCTAAAAATCAGGACTCTTACAGGTAGTTTGGCACTGTTGTCATCTTTCCCATCCCCAGATGTAGCCCTATCATACTATAGAAGAAAAATAATTTGCAGATGTCCTATTGTCTGACAAATCAACATGGTGGAAAATGGTAAATGATTGGCATGAAGTGTTAGGAACTTCAGCTAAGAATGAAAAAGATAAAAATTCTTAAAGAAAAAGCACTTTCATATTTTATTACTTTTAACTAGTACTACTTAAGTGGAAGCCATCTGCCTGCAGCAATACAATACATAAGATACTGTATAGTTTATGCACTTAAAGTAACTACACAGTGAAACACCTGTCAGTTTCCATGAACGTTACAAAGGAGATATTATCCATGGTCTTACCAAAGGAATGATTTTCATCTCTGACATGTTTTTTCACTAACTAGCGTTAACCATAAGGATGTTTAGAACAAGATATTTTCCAGAAGGCGAGAAGCAAAAGATGTGCTTTTACAGTTCAGTTTTTACAGATCAACCTGTTCCCCCCAGTGGCCTTTATTTCCTCACATTTTATATGCTGAAACTTAGGTGACACGTTAAGTTGGAAGAAATATAAGACTATTGAATAGAAATGTGCTCTTTTTACTACACTCATCTGGTAATAAATAGCTAGCTGAGTGCTGTAAAAGTTTTGCTATCTGGTGCTGCTCCATTTTATTCTCACCTTAATCGTTCACACTAGAAGTGAAAATATGCATTCAGCAATCTGAAGAAATTATTTTAAAAAGAACAATTTATAGAATTTTTATTTAGACAAATAAAAATGTGTAAAAAAAACAATTATGTAAAAAAAACAATTATGCCAATTTATATTGAGATAAATTGACTTTTACCAATGCAAAATACTTGTCATACTGTATGTAATCCTAGCCATTTATTTTAGAAGTTTTTCATTGTCTTACATTTTTGCTTTCTCCATATTCCATAATTTCTGTGGCGTTTAAGGCTAAGCAGAGAGATGGTGTACACTGGGCAGACAATATGAATCATTAATACAAAAATAAAATAAAACTGTGTAGGCGCTGTTCACTTGCAGCATACTGTTCTCAAATCCTTCAATATTCGTGAATGGTACACCAGGAAACAATTAATCAAGAACTCAAGGTTTTCTTTTTATGTCTGTGCGGCTTGACAATTGCCGTATTACCTAAATATTATGTACTATGTGCATTGTTTTTGATGTCTGTAAAGCACCTTGAGTCCTGTTGGAGAAAGAGCGCTATATAAATACACTTGCTGGCATGCTCACTTACATGAGAACCCTGCTAGGCTAACGGCCACATGAGGCCAGGTCATTTTTTTATTTTGTAACTGGTGAGGGAGGGTTGGGGCAATATTAGTAAATTGTGGTGGAGGTGGAGGGGGGATGGTTTGAGATTGGTGCTGCTTTGTCAGTCAGGAGGCACCAACATGAAGGTGGCAGTGACATGAATGCGAGGCGACCAATAATGTTTTGGCCAGGGGCAGTCTGACCCCTCAATCAATCAAAACTCTGGAGTATATTGGAGTATGACAAGAGAGGCTCTGCCTCAACTGTCTCATCCGACCATACATCACTTGTCAACGTGTCCTTCTCTTCTTCATTCAAACATTTGTAAAATCATATTACAGGTTGAGTATCCCTTATCCAAAATGCTTGGGACCAGAGGTATTTTGGATATCGGATTTTTCCGTATTTTGGAATAATTGCATACCATAATGAGATATCATGGTTTTGGGACCTAAATCTAAGCACAGAATGCATTTATGTTACATATACACCTTATACACACAGCCTGAAGGTCATTTTAGCCAATATTTTTTATAACATTGTGCATTAAACAAAGTGTGTCTACATTCACACAATTCATTTATGTTTCATATACACCTTATATACACAGCCTGAAGGTCATTTAATACAATATTATTAATAACTTTGTGTATTAAACAAAGTTTGTGTACATTAAGCCATCAAAAAACAAAGGTTTCACGATCTCACTCTCACTCAAAAAAGTCCGTACTTCGGAATATTCCGTATTTCAGAATATTTGGATATGGGATACTCAACCTGTACCTACATTTAACACATGGCCAGTATCTGAACTAAAACACTGAATTGTTTCCCATGTTATTCCACTTATTATTTTTCTCTTGTTAGCTGTCTATATGTTAATAGCAGAAGTACCACTTTTGTGAGTGATATATTTCTATGATGATATTGTTTGAACAGGGCACATCATATGCCATATTGGGGTTGTAATTGCTTGCTTTGTTTTGGAGTTATGTGGCAAAACGTCTGCTTGCCATTTACAATGCATCACCATTGTGTTCTGGAAAATGTGACCTGCAGGGTGGTCTGGAAACTGAGACAGTCATTTGCAGCACCCCCATTAAGCAGGGATTTTTTACAATTTCAACTCCTAAGGGGGTAAAAAAGGGTAAATTGTTCCGCCCAGCAAACCTTTGCCCTGTTGAAACTGAGTTTTAATTTTAAGTTACTAAAATTTAATTAACCAAATTACAAGTACGTAAATACATTTTGAATACATGCCAGATTGATGTTACCATTTTACTAACACTGTGATTCCCCCTCACAGAACATGATGCCTATTTCCTCTAGGATACATGTAAAAATTATGTATAAGACCTATACAAATGTCATTAATTCTGTAGTTTTTATAATGCTAGATGCTAGATCCTATGAAATGCTAGATTCTATGATCCTAATGCTAGATCCTATGAAAATGAATGGACTCCTGTTCTATATAATAAAATACCCTGTTGATAAAAATTATTTCATCACATTGGCATTTGATGACAGTTGGTCTACCCTTTCACCTGTGTCCCTTCCAGACAGTTTTGGGTATAATGCCCAAGTACAGTTTCCAAACTCTGTTATTTATTTTGCATGATTGCTCTTCACATTCCACCTCATGACATAAATAAAGTGGAGACGCATTTGTTCCTGTGAAAATGTATTGTATGTGGGGAAGGACTTCCTCACTTGTTTTCTACTGTTCACTCTCATATGCAAGTAACCAATTTCCAAACTAGTTAATTCTAGCTAAAAACAACTTTAAAAAAAAAATGTTCAGAGATCAAGTTGCATACCCCCATTATTTGGTTCCCATATCCCAAAGGATATGGATAACCCTGGTTGAGAATCCTTTATCTATATTTGAAAATCAGGCGCTGTTAAAAATGATGTCATAATATTGGTTTGCTCACATGCAGAGAAACATAGAAACATAGAATTTGACGGCAGATAAGAACCACTTGGCCCATCTAGTCTGCCCCATTTTTTTCCCATTATTTTTATCTCTAACCTTATTTGATCCTTATTTCTTTGTAAGGATATCCTTATGTCTGTCCCATGTATTTTTATATTGCTCTACTGTCTTAGCCTCTACCACCTCTGATTGGGAGGCTATTCCACTTGTCCACTACCCTTTCTGTGAAGTAATTTTTCCTCAAATTTTCCCTGAACCTCCCCCCCCTCCAGTCTCAGGGCATGTCCTCGTGTCCTATTGCTTCTCTTCATTTGGTGAATGTTTTCCTCCTGGACTTTGTTAAAACCCTTGATATATTTGAAAGTTTCTATCATGTCCCCCCTTTCTCTTTTCTGCTCCAAACTATACATATTGAGATTTCTTAGACTTTCTGGGTATGTTTTGTGATGTACAGTTTCTAATGTATTAATATCCTTTTGAAGATATGGCCTCCACAATTGAACACAGTATTCTAGATGAGGCCGTACCAATGACCTATACAGTGGTATTATTACTTCTTTCTGCTGCTGATTCCTCTCCCAATGCAGCCAAGCATCTGACTAGCCTCCCTCATTGCTTTGTTACATTGCTTACCTGCCTTTAAGTCACCTGAAATAGTGGCTCCTAGATTCCTTTCCTCCTCAGTCGTTTCCAGCATAGTGCCATTAATACTATATTTAGCCTTTGGATTTTTGAGACCCAAGTGCATGATTTTGAATTTTTTGTCATTAAACTGTAATTGACATACCCTTGACCACTCCTCTAGTCTACCTAGATCCTCCATCATTTGTTTTACCCCACCTGGTGTGTCTACCCTGTTGCATACCTTTGTGTCATCTGCAAAAAGGCATACTTTCCCTTTAATGCCATTTGCAATGTTACCAATAAAGATATTAAAAAGCACTGGTCCAAGCACAGATCCCTGGGGTACTCCACTGGTAACATTTCCCTCCTGTAAATGCACTCCATTTACCACAACTGTCTGTTTTCTATCCTTCAACCAAGATATTTTCCATTCAATAATCCTAATATCCAATCCCAAACTTTCAAGTTTATTTAGCAGTCTGCGATGTGGAACAGTGTCAAAAGCCTTACTAAAGTCTAGATAAGCTATATCCATGGCTCCACCTTTATCCATCACTTTAGTCACACAGTCAAAAAAGTCAATAAGATTTGTTTGACATGATCTCCCCTGAGTGAATCCATGCTGTTTGGGATACTGTAAATTGACGGATTTGAGATAATCTACTACTCTTTCTTTTAAGAGTGTTTCCATCAATTTCCCTACTACTGATGTAAGACTCACTGGTCTGTAGTTGTTTGCCTCTTCCTTGCTTCCACTTTTGTGCAGTGGGACTACGTTTGCTCTTTTCCAGTCCTCTGGAATTACTCCTGTAGCTAATGACTCGTTGAATAATTCTGTCAATGGTGCTACCAGCACCTCTTTAAATTCTTACAGTATCCTTGGATGTATCCCATCTGGCCCCATAGATTTGTCCACTTTCAGCTTTGAGAGTTCTGTTAGGACCTTCTCTGTAAATGTACTTGTTTTCCTGAATATCCCTGCAACTTAACTGTGGCCCCTTTTTTTCTCTTTCAGTAGCAAATACTGAGCAAAAATAATTATTATGATGATCTGCTATTACATTGTCTCCCTCAACAAGACTCCCAGTCTCTGTCTTTAGTTTTATTATTCCGCCTTTTGTTTTTCTCCTTTCGCTTATATACCTAAAAAAAGTTTTGCCTTCTTTACTCACTGACTGGGCCATTTTCTCCTCAGATTGTGCCTTTGCACATCTGATTACCTTCTTAGTCTCCTTCTGTCTAACAAGATATATCTCTTTGTCTTCATTATTTTGTGTCTACTTATATTTCCTAAAAGCCATCTTTTTTGCTTTCACAATATTTGCTACTTCTTTCGCAAGCCACACTGGCTTCCTTTTTCTATTGTTTTTCCTAACACTTTTGATACAAAGGTCTGTCGCCTTTAATATTGCACATTTTAATGTTTTCCACCTCTCCTGCACTGCTTCCAAGTTCCTCCACTCTGCCAAAGAATCCCTTACACATTTTCCAATTCCTACAAAATCAGCCTTCCTAAAATCCAACACCTTTGTTTTTGTATGGGATGAGTTAGTCTCTGTCTTTATGATGAACCATACTGCTTGATGATCACTGGATCCCAGGTTTTCACCTACTTTTACGTCCGATATTCTGTCTCCATTTGTAAGTATTAAGTCTAATATTGCATCTTTCCAAGTAGGCTCCCTCTCCAATTGGTGGAGGCATGCTCCCTGAAGGGAATTTAAAATGTCCCTACTTCTAGTGGACCTAGCAACAGACACCTCCTAGTTTACATCAGGAAGATTAAAATCTCCCATGATAATTACCTCTCCTTTTAATGCCATTATAGTTATGCCCTGCAATAGGTTCTTTTCGAGTTCCTCTTCCTGATCTGGTGGACTGTATATCACGCCAATACAAGTAATCGACTTCTCCCCTGTTTCTATGGTCACCCAAAGGGCCTCAGTTTTTTCTTCAATACTTTGTATTAAGGTAGTATTTTTTTTACATACATTGCTACTCCTCCTCTGATTTTTCCAATTCTATTTTGTCCTTCCTAAATAAAGTATATCCCGGTATAGCTATGTCCCAATCATGATTTTCATTGTACCATGACTCTGTAATTGCCACAATGTCTAGATCATCTCTTATAATTATTGCAATTAGTTCTGGGATTTTATTTCCTAAGCTCCTAGCATTTTCACGCATAGCTTTTAGATTTTTGTTTGTGCTTTTTCTGTTCCTAGCTATGCTCTTCTCTATGCCTATGTTTATTTGGTTTTGATCTGAAGTATCTTCTGTTGCTGTGGAAATGCTTCCTATTCCCTTTGCCTGCAGAAACAATACCTCTGTGTTGGGGGAGCAGATTTCTTTATTCCTGTTTGGTACACTGCCTCCCTCTGTTAGTTTAAATGCATGTTAGAGCTAATGTGCACAACTTTCCCTGATCACTGAGTCCTACTAAAAGAAAACTGCCACACATTCTGATCACCCCCTCTTATCCCCTAAACAAATACAGTAATTGCACTAGTCCTCCATAAAGTAAAAAAAAAAAAACCAACACAGTGATGTGCACAGTGCATGCCGCAGCCAGTGTCTAATCAGCACATTGCAAAATTCATATAGGGGAGACACAACAGCTGCAACCCCAAAAGCTGCCAAACAATGTTGTCTGCGACTCACTGGCTGTTGGCGTGACTCCCCTATTTGAATTTTGGACTGCGCTGTAACTGCCACTGGAGAAGAGATAGTTATCTCTTTTTTGTAAGCAAACTTATTTACATCTACAGAAAACATAAATATCACATTTTATGATTTTTTTGATAATAAAGACTTAGTTAAAATAAATACAAATAGTAAAAGGAAACAGTATTTTCAAAAATATTAGCCATACATATAACACTTTATGTATCAACCCAATCTGCTTCTGGAATAATGTTTTATACATGGTCTGATCTCTAAGTTATGAAGCGTTTCTGTTATGAAATAATTTTTTTCCTTTCATTTTTGTAATAAATATGGTCTTGAGTCTTGGAAAAAAATGCTTTATTCTAAGAATAAAATATATTTCTAATGATAAAAAGAATATTTCTATAGTACATGTATTGCCATGATTATTGTTGAATAGACAACCTGTGGGAAGATTTTTTTTATGTTGGTGAGACCTCCTACCAGTTATACACTGGTGATAGCACCTATTTCTGGCAGTGACCCCTTGATATTAAATATACAGTAGGGCACAGCTTCAAACCCAGTTACTACAGCACCTGTCTTCACTGTGGAGAAATAACTATTTGCATTTAATAAATAGACACCAACTTTACTCAACATCCTGCACTTCTATCCTCCACCACTATCTGCTCATAAATGTATTTTCTATTTCTCTTGTACATAAATGTGCATATACATGATACAATTGTTGCAAAGGGGTGTGGAATTGAAGGTCGGTCACACTTAGGTCGACAGTGTCTAGGTCAACCACTATTGGTCAACAGTAACTAGGTCGACAGGGATTCTAGGTCGACAGGGTCTCTAGGTTGACATGGTCTAGGTTGGCAGGTCAAAAGGTCAACATGAGTTTTTTCATCTTTTTTGGTGTCATTTTCACTGTACAGTTACCAGGAACCCCAATTAGTACACCGTGTCCCCTCGCATGGCGAGCGGGCAATGGTTCATTGCTCCGCTACCACTGCGCT
This sequence comes from Pseudophryne corroboree, assembly GCF_028390025.1. Classification (NCBI taxonomy): domain Eukaryota; kingdom Metazoa; phylum Chordata; class Amphibia; order Anura; family Myobatrachidae; genus Pseudophryne; species Pseudophryne corroboree. The sequence continues at coordinate 440,677,304 of NC_086447.1, forward strand.
CAGCACAGGTTACCATTCCCAATCGTAGTCCATGTGGATCGTAAAGTTTGAAACAGTTCAAAAAAAGAAACAAAAAAATGTGAAAAACTCATGTCGACCTTTTGACTGTCAGCCTAGAACATGTTGACCTAGAGTTCCTGTCGACCTAGAAACCCTGTCGACCTAGTTTCTGTCAACCAATAGTGGTCGACCTAGACACTGTCGACCTAAGTTTTGTCGACCTAGAGACCGGATACCAGTGCAAAGTCCATTTTTGCTATCCTGTAAAAAACAAGTACATTTGTATTGTGTTTCATTGCCTTTATCTCATTTAAATTGTAAATTATATGGTAAATACTCACCTTCTGACTCTATTACTATTAGTGTTATGTTTCCTTTGTCTCCCTTAACATAGTACTTACTATCCAAAGTATACATACTGTACATATATGTTGGCACTATATGAATAAAAAAATTATACAATGACTAATATTAATCATACTTTATTCTCATTCATCTGGGTAAAGAAAATACTAATTTCTTATATTATTAAGGCATTGTTGTCTTATTCTGTGCCTTGTGTTCACAAATTAATTTTAATGCATGTTCCAGGCCTATCAAAGAAGCTAAATTATGCCATCATAAACACTACAGATGCTGGGTACAACTCAAGAACACAAAGACGTATGTGTTATTCATTTTTAAGGCTTACATTCTGGAAAGCATAATGCATAAAGTACGTTTTCTGTGATAGTGAACATAGAAATGTATGCTTGGGTTAAGTTATTAGCATGAGTCACAAAACACATTAATTCCATTACTCACAGAGTCTAGAAAAACTGGACTGGCAGCATTAAAGCGTGTATTTTATATTCATCTTGGAATATTATTACATTTTATATTTGCATTGTCCCTTCTGGAACAAATCTCTTAGATAATTGCGGCTTCTCTGCTTCAGAGCAATCGGTGGTTTGGGGAGAACAGCATGTTTGCTCTTTTTATGGTCTTATAATTTACAGAGAGTCTGGTTTCCTTGTATTTTTTCAGCATTAGCACTAAACAACAATGCCAATGTATACAACATTTTGCCAGCTTCTCACTTACATTTTGGCTTTTTTGATAAATTGTGGATGCTTTGTCTTCTGCCAGAATTACCATAATAACATACTATGAACCTTCAAATACATTCTTTCTTAAATGTACAAGCCATTTCCAAATTATTACCAAAAGCCACAATGCTTTATTTATATTAACGTTTGTCATACTTTCATTAGTATACAATATATATCTTTCATTTCATTTTGTACATCTGTCATCAAATTTAGCAGCAATAAATGCATCACAATAATAGAAATTCAGACAAATCCCTTACTTGGCTTTCATCTCAAACTTAAAAATAATGAACTACGGTTAATATGGTAATAATGCAAAATAATATGTAGTGTTATCTTTTTTTCCGGTTTTATTATAAATATGTGAATGAGCCTGCTTGTATCAAACTTAAAACTAGTGAGTGACTTTCCTATTTGCCCTAAGAGCAGTCTGCATTCACTAGGGCACAATCCCAATGGGCCTAATTCAGAGTTGATCGCAGCAGCAAATTCGTTAGCAGTTGGGAAAAACCATGTGCACTGCAGGGCGGGCATATATAACATGTGCAGAGAGAGTTAGATTTGGGTGGGGTGTGTTCGAACTGAAATCTAAATAGCAGTGTAAAAATAAAGCAGCCAGTATTTACCCTGCACAGAAACAAAATAACCCACCCAAAGCTAATGCTCTCTGCACATGTTATATCTGTCACACCTGCAGTGCACATGGTTTTGCCCAACTGCTAACAAATTTGCTGCTGCGATCAACTCTGAATTACCCCCAATATCGCTGTATGTCAAAAGGGCTGTAGAAGGATACCTGCTCATATTGATTCTTCTCCTGCCACTGATTATTATTATTATTATTATTAGTTATTTAAATGGCACCACAAGGGTTCGGCAGCACCTATCAAAGTACATAAACAAATGAGCAAAACAAAGACTTATAGTACAAGACAATGTAGGACAATGTAGAAACATTTCTGCATCAGTGGACATGACACTGAAATGAACATCAGGGTGTCAGAAACTAAGGTTTAGGTGCTGTTGTAGGGAGTATGCAGTAGAAGTTAGTCTACAGTAGGTAAGAGATGGAAAAGCACATGAGGGGAGAGGGCCCTGCTTGTGGGAGTTTGCATTCTAAAGGGGAGGGTGCAGACAGACAGTGGTGACACAGATGGGGAAGACAGTGAGCATGGAACACAGGGTTAGGATTAGAGACAGCTGGGTTTGATGAAGAAGTGGATCTTGAGATCCCGTTTAAAGTTTTGTAGAGAGGTGAAGAGTAGAGAGGGAGAGGTAGAAAATTCCAGAGGTTGGGAGCACCTTGGCTAAAATCTTGGAGGCAGGAATGGAAAGTAGTAATCATTAAACAGGAGAGGCGGCATGTATTTGTGAAGTGAAGAGGGAGGGTGGGAGTGTAGAGGGAGATAAGGTCAGATATGCAAATGGGGAAGTAATGGATGAGGGCTTTGTAAGTAAGTGTAAGATGTTTGAATTGTACTCAGAAGGGGAAAGGGAGCCAGAGTAGGGTTTGTAAGAGGGGAGATGGACATTATACATTTGGAGAGTAAGATTGGCAGGGCAGCAGAATTGAGGATAGATTGGCATGGAGAGAGGCATTTATCAGGGAGGCCAGTTAGGAGATTACAGTAGTCCAATCTGGAGATGACCAATGAGTGGATGATGGTCTTAGTAACATCCAGGGTGAGAAAAGGCCTGAACCTGTAAATATTTTTGAGATGGAACAGCAGGACTGAATGTGTGGTATGAAGGATGGGGAGAAATCAAGAATAACATCAAGACAGCATACTTGGGGGCTATAGGAGATGGTTGTGCCATCAATAGATAATGAAATAGTGGGAAATTAGGTATAGCTGGAGGGTAGGAAGATGATCAGCTCAGTCTTAGACATATTAAGTTTAATAACATGCTGGGACATCCAAGAACACATAGAAGAGAGACCATTGGAGATACGAGTGACAAAAGAGGAGGTGAGGTCAGGGGAGGAAAGGTAGATTTGATTATCATCAGCACAAAGATGATACTGTAAATTGAAAGAGTGAATTAGCTCACCTAAAGAGGACATATATAGAGAGAAAAGGAGAGGTCCAAGAACAGAACCTTGGGGGACACCTACTGTTAGGAGAAGTACAAAAGAAGCGAAGTCATAAGAAGGAGACAGAGAAGGAGTGGTCAGAGAGGTAGGAGGACAGCCAGGAGAGGGCAGTATCATGCAGATCAGTGGAGTGAAGGATTTGCAGGAGAGGGTGGTCCACAGTGTCAAAAGTAGCAGAGAGGTCAAGGAAATAAGCAGAAAGTAGTAGTCCTTGGATTTGGCAGCATGGAGTTCATTGCAGACTTTTGTGAGGGCAGTTTCAGGGGAGTAAACGGGATGGAAGCCAGACTGAAATGGGTTGAGCAGGAAGTGGGAGGAAAGATAAGCAGTAAGATGGTTGTAGACAATACACTTAAGGAGTTTGGAGGCAAAAGGGAGGACAAAAATGAATCAGTAGTTCAGTGGCAAATGCATGATTTCTAAAGGGGGATTTCCAAATACAATCCACAATCTACCGCTCCGCAGAACATTGGAGCAAGTGCGGGAGTTTGGGAAGTGGTAGAAGGACCTAGTACCAACCCTGGACATTAATGTACACATTGGTCTTTTATACACTGGATACCGTGTTGAATACAATATTAATATTTAACACTATAGGTGGTCTAATTTGAAAGCTGTATCAAACATATTTAACTAAGATAAATAAAATAAGTGGTCATGTAAAGGTTAAACATCCCATAATGAATAAATACACAAACATTAGAGAACCAGTAGGAGACAGAACTGTACTTTCTAAACACACATTCTTCCACCTCATGATAAGGTGCCTTTCTCTTCTTCCTGGTAGCTACTCTCTGGTCCACTGCAGTGACTGAGGGTTCAGATCCACACATACAGAAAATTGGTAGAAGCAGCAGCTACCAATGGGCACGTGCAGCAGCTCTGTCCCTAAAACTGCAGGTTGTGTCGACTGCTTTCGTAATCGTATTATATTCTATTGCTATTGTTGTCATAGTCTGAGTCACTTGCCAAGAGGAGGGGGGTTTCCAGGCAACCGGAAACCCCCCTGCGTTTGCCTATGGTAGTTGGAGAGAGTGTTAGGATCAAGGGTAGTTATTATTTTAAGAATAGGGGAAACAAGGGCAGCTTGAAGGCAAAGGGAACAGTACTTGATGAGAGGGAGAGATTGGGGAGGTGGGCAAGATAGGAACAGGCAGAAGGAGAGAGCTGCAGAGGAGGCAGGGTAGAGGATTGAATGAAGGCCATTACTTCATCTCCAGATATAAAGGGAAAATAATTCAGATTTGGTGAGATGGATGGGAAGTGGTGGTCAGGGAAAGAAAAGGGTGGGTTGTTGAGGGTCTGTTGGAATTTGCAGTCCTGGTATATGGAGTTAATTTGGATGTGAAGTAGGTAGCAAAGTCAAGGACAGAGAGTGAAGAGGGTTGTCAAGGTGGAGGTGGGCAGAGGAGAGAGTTGACAGTAGTGAAGAGATGCAGTGGTTCAAAGACTGGGTGACATGAGGTTTTTGAAGTATTACTGTTTAGAGATGGAAAGGGCAGCACTGTAGGATGAGAGCATACATTTGAATTTGAGAAAATCTGCATTAGATCATTATTTCCTCCACTGTAGTGCAGCAGTAAGTGAACATTTATATATATATATATATATATATATATATATATATATTGTAGAAGAAATTTAAGACCTTTCTCGCGCTGATGATATATAGAGCTACACTTTAGGGAAAATACCCCCTTTTAGACGGGGTATAATAGTTATGAACAGTAAAGAAAAGGTTTCCCCAGGGAGCTAGTGATATTCTTTGGTATGTCAAAGTTTTCAGTTATACAATAAAACAATCATGAGTAATAGACTTATTTATTTTATAAAATACAGTAAAAGAAGCTGTATCACAATTTGTCCAAGGTGACAATAAACGATGTTTCGTACAAATAGTTGTGTTGGTAGCAATTCATTTCAGTCACACATCGACATGATGATTAAGCTTCCTTGAAGGAATGACATAATCGCTGTCTTAACCCAACGCGTTTCGTCTTACAGACTTCATCAGGGGTTTATTATAATCTAAACAATGTAGAAAACATTTTATAAACATCTTGTTTCGTCTGTCTACAATGTGCTCATGTCAATTGCAGATATAATGTATACATACCAAGGAATCACAATATGGACAAGCAACTTAGCGTGTCTTCAAAAGGCAAATGAAAACACTTAAAAGTGATATCGGACCAGATTTCACCACATGGGATATCTGTAAAATTATAACATATGTCACACATATATTATGGCAGGATATAATGTATGAGGAGAAACAGAGGAATAGAGGACTGGTTGAGGAAAAATGGGGTTTTCTTTGATGGACCAAACACTGACCTAGTTGATTTGTACTACCATTAACATTATTATTAACACATAACCAAGATGATCATATCATCAAAACATAAACCATATTTGCAACGTATCATCTGGATGGTATAAGGGACATAATTTTACTCGTTATGGTATTTTCATATATTTCTATAATGATTCAATTAATATTTGCATAATACGATTATACATACCAATTAAATACTTATTGGATGTAACCCATTCTGTGATTTTCCACTGAGCCAAACTTGGTTTGAAAATTTCAAAAAGCAATTGTATTCAAACCTATAATGGAAAACAGTTTCCTAGTGCTATATGGGTACAGTACATATTGTAAATACTAGCCCATATTTTATTTTTCATACATACCAATTGGATTGAAACTAGCTCATAAAGCAGCTTTTCACTAAACAACATCCGAGAGTGGATTAACACAAGGCAGATAGCTGTAATAGTACCTATGATGGGACAGAATATATAAATATATATAAAATGATGCTAGTGCAAGTACACTGATAATCCTGGTTAGCATTGGCTATATCAGAATTACAATCAGATGTGGAGAACTATCTGTTTTAAGATGATGTCCATAGTTACAATGTCAGTAACTCAAATTAACTGAGGGTTTATCAGAGATTTATTTGTATCTATACTGCCTAGCTCAATGAGGCTGGTGGTAAATCTCAAACACTTTTACTATAAGAAATGATATACCGGGATAATATGTTAGTATAAATAAACTAACAATCCTGATGGACATTAGCTATCTAAGCATCATGAACAGATTTCACAGATGCAATGTCAAGCATATATATATTGTAACCATATTTTTTTTGTATCTATACTGCCTGGCTCGATGAGGTTGGTGGTAAACCTCAAACGCTTTTACTATAAGTAATTATATAACGGGATAATATAAAGGACCATGAGATATATCAGTATAAATAAACTAGCAATCCTGATGGACATTAGCTATGCCAGAATTATAAGATATATTTATTATATTGGTATTTAAGGACTATCTGTTATATGAAAAAATAGTATTATGACTTAGATTATCTGAAAAATTGATTTGGGATTTTTTATATATCCGTATTGCCCATAAAAAAAGATTTTTTAGGAGCTGGTACTAAACCTCAAACATTTTTACCATCAGATTTTTTATATATCCGTATTGCCCATAAAAAAAATATTTTTTTGGAGCTGGTACTAAACCTCAAACATTTTTACCATCAGTAATCAACTTCAATTGTTATTGTCATTAGTAATTACATATCAAGATGACATAAAGGACCATGAGATCAATATGCTTACCTCTCCACATTTAGCAACACTCCTAGCTGCTGTATGAAATGAGAACTGAATCCACTGAGTTTATAAACCCCACAGTGAGTGACATCACTTCCTGTATTTTAATTAACTCAATTTTAGATTTAAATTCATTATTTATCTTTATAGTTTCTATAAAAAATGTGAGTGTATCTTAGGCTAAATTAGGCACCCATTTCTGTGGGACTAAAACTACATAACACTGAATGTTTAAGGAGGTGCGGGACTCAATTGAAAAATTGCGTTCCATAGCCCCATTGTGGCGTGCGTTCCACCGTCACATTGGGGCTTCCTGTTAGTATGGGATGTCCTAGGAGACCGCGCCGGACGGCGCAGCTCCGTTACTCGGCGCGCCATAGCAACCAAAGTGTCTGAGGCACCGCCTGTATTGCCATGACGCGCTTCCGCCTTCCGGTGCGACATGCGCTTCAACGCTCAGGGACTTCCTGCATCCGGCGAGTCATGCGTTTCAGCGCTCACGGACTTCCTACATCCGGCGGGCATGTATTGTATTGTGTCCAGCCAAGATATTAGCGTTCCACTAGTTGCATTCGCAAACCCCTGTCACTTAGAACGCGGCGGACTGAAGTTACAAGGCACTAAAGTGTGGTATTCAGACCTATATTAGCACAAATGGTTCAACACAAATCTATTAATAACCTTTATGTTTACTGCCATTAGATCTATTTATTAGTACCTATCTCATATACGATTATTTAATACTATTATATTAAAATGCATTTGAAATACCTTTGTTCTTAATTTACATTTTATGTATAATAAATTTATTTATTATGCCAAAATCAATTATGGGTCCGTGATGCTCCTAAGTGTGATTTTTATCATTAAATTACTTATGAAATTTTTTTTATAAAATATTACTTTTTAATTTTTATTTTATTGATAATTAATCCATTAAGTGAATATATCCTTACAAATTATCTCAAAAGTGAAATATGTAGAATTCATAGTCATAAGTGCTTATGATAGCTCATGTGCTACTATACTTAACCACCTATATTATTATATCTTATGTGATAATAATTAAGTGTGGCCAATTAGTGTCCAAATCGATTTTGCATCCGTTATGTTCCTAAGTGTAGTTTTGATTATTAGTGATGGTCATTATTGACCCTATTCTATATAAAGTGCTACCCTGACATCAAATACCTTAATTGTTAATACTAATATATATCTTAAACCTGTGATGACCATCTTAGCCCAACCAAATTAATCTATTTTATCTAAATATCATTATCGGAACCCATAGGACTAAGGCACTAATATTTTAGAACACTTATGTGTATATGTATACATATGAGCATAAACAAATACATATAGAGTACCTGGCACATAATCTCATGGTCCTTCATTTACAACACCATGTATTTCACATGCATAGATTGATAGTACAATTATATACTTATAGAGTACCTGGCACATAATCTCATGGTCCTTCATTTACAATACCATGCATTTCACATACATAGATTCATAGTACAAGCAATCGCCAATAATAATAATAATTTACTGAAGGATTTGTAATGGTCCCATGTTTACAAAGTACATCCTAAATTCTTTACCAAAACATACTCCTTCAATATCAAGAGAAGTGAAAAGAAAAAGAGAAATAGAACCTTATATGATGCAGCAGCTCTGTCCCTTAAACTGCAGGTTGTGTCGACTGCTTTCGTAATCGTATTATATTCTATTGCTATTGTTGTCACAGTCTGAGTCACTTGCCAAGAGGAGGGGGGTTTCCAGGCAACCGGAAACTCCCCTGCGTTTGCCTATGGTAGTTGGAGAGAGTGTTAGGATCAAGGGTAGTTATTATTTTAAGAATAGGGGAGACAAGGGCAGCTTGAAGGCAAAGGGAACAGTACTTGATGAGAGGGAGAGATTGGGGAGGTGGGCAAGATAGGAACAGGCAGAAGGAGAGAGCTGCAGAGGAGGCAGGGTAGAGGATTGAATGAGGGCCATTACTTCATCTCCAGATATAAGGGGAAAATAATTCAGATTTGGTGAGATGGATGGGAAGTGGTGGTCAGGGAAAGAAAAGGGTGGGTTTTTGAGGGTCTGTTGGAATTTGCAGTCCTGGTATATGGAGTTAATTTGGATGTGAAGTAGGTAGTAAAGTCAAGGACAGAGAGTGAAGAGGGTTGTCAAGGTGGAGGTGGGCAGAGGAGAGAGTTGACAGTAGTGAAGAGATGCAGTGGTTCAAAGACTGGGTGGACATGAGGTTTTTGAAGTATTACTGTTTAGAGATGGAAAGGGCAGCACTGTAGGATGAGAGCATACATTTGAATTTGAGAAAATCTGCATTAGATCATTATTTCCTCCACTGTAGTGCAGCAGTAAGTGAACATATATATATATATATATATATATATATGATGAATTTGGAATGCCAGGGTTGAGGTGTTGGCCTGCTGCATTGAACAGTGGTAGCTGGCGCAACACAGTCAAGAGCAGAAGTAAGGGGGCATTGTATATTGAAGTGGCTTGTGCAGAGAGAGAGAGAGAGAGAGGGAGAGAGAGAATAGGAAAGTGAATTGAGTCAAGCAGGAAGGCAAAGGAAACAGTGTTGATGGCCTTAATTATCTACTTAGTGATTGTAGCCTTAGGAGGAAGAGATGAAGAAGCAGAGAGGTCTAAGCTAATAGAAAGAAGGTGATGGACAGAGAGGGGGAATGGGGAGATGGAGAAGTCAGAAATATCACAACGGTGAGTGAATAACCTTGCCACACAGTAATGACAGAAAAGTGGTGTTAGATGGCTATAAGTGGTGCTTGAGTTGGATATTAAAAAGGACATGCACAGTTTAACAAACCAAGCACTTTAGCAACAGGGGTTGGCACTTTTGCAGCTGAAGTACTTGTTTTTTTGGGCCCCCACAAACCCTTTGTTTGTAAGGACTACCTCCAATCACTAATGAGGAGGTTGATAGGTTGATGCTGAGAGTTATAATCTTGTAAAATAAATTTAATGAACTCACCGCAAATAATGTAACATGGAAGAGGTGCCTAGATGGCTAATGTCCCTACCTCTACTAATGTTGGCCTTACAAATGGAGCAGATGCCTTCACAAAAATTGTCAGAATTTGGTTAGAAATAATTCCAAACCCAGGAGGTGCATCATCAACATGTGCATCCTTATCCCCAGTGTCAGATAGTAGTAGTACACACATATCCCCCTCATCCTGTTCCACTTCCACACAAGCATCCTTAATTTCTATTATGTCCTCAACACCATCTTTACTTATAATGCTCCACATGTGCAGATGGTGCAGAAATGGTGGAAGAGGTGAAAGAAGCTTCTCTGAGGACAGTCTGAGAAATGTCAGACACACACATAGCTTATATGGACACCCCTAGATTCTCCTTAGGGATGTGTGATGGCTCTGAACACACAGTTTGTTCTGCTGCCTTAGTGGTTATTATTTTTTTTGACACCTCTTCTAGACTAAGTGAATAGGTCTTGCATCATCTTAAGAGGCAGAAAAAGATTCCTCACTGAATGCTGCAGAACCACGACTCATAAATAAAGGCCAAGGCCTAAGTCTTTCCTTGCAATTGCATGTGGTGAATGGCATGTTGCCAATTTTGTTTTTTTTTGCACCAAACCTTACCTTTATTAGATGTGTTTTTCTTTACCACTGTATGTTGGTATTTTGATTTTAAATGCCCTGGTTTAAACCATCTATGCACTTAAGCATCGGGTTTAGTAGATGACATTGAAGGACTAGTATCATCATCATGACTGGTGGCAGCAGCTGCAGTGATAGTACTTGGTTGTTCTTCTTTAAAGTGATTGTTACCCATTTTTCAATTTGCAGATCACTGTGGTGATTCAAATGGCTTTTACCTTTTATGTGTTTGTGGATAATAAATGCATAGGGATCCAGTGTGCCAGAACAGTACAAACAATAGAACAATATATATATATTGTACACATCACAGCTCAACTTACACAGCGGCAATTATAGGGCTTTTATATGTACATGTATAATAAATGCACAGGGGTACAGTACACCAGAACAGTACAAACAATAGAATAATATATTTATTTTTTACTTTGCAGGTCAACTCACACTGTGGTAATTAAAGGGCTTTTATGTTTATGTGAATAATAAAATGCATATGGGTACATTGCACCAGAACAGTACAAACAATATGACAATATATTTATTTTTCACTTTGCAGCTCAACTTACACTGCAGCAATTCAAACTATCTACTCTAGCCCAAGAGTATATGGTCTTAAAGTTATTCTTGACTCCTCCTCTCCTTCAAACCATATATCCAGTACCTATTGCAGTCTCAAACAACTTTCCAGGATCAGATCCTTTCTCATCCTGGATGCTACAAAGACCCTCATCCACTCACTGGTTATCTCCAGATTGGACTTCTTTAATCTAATGTTATTTGGCCTCCCTGACAACTACCTCTCTTTACTCCAAGCTATCCTCAATTTGGCAGCCCAGCTCATCTTCTACTCCAAATGTACTATGTACACCTCTACTCTCTTACAAGCCCTGCACTGGCTCTCCTTTCCCTTCAGAATCCAATTCAAGCTTTTCACACTCATTTACAAAGCCCTCACCAATTCCTCTCCCTTTTACATCTCTGACCTTATCTCCCTTTACACTTCCACCCACCCTCTTTGCTCTACAAATGCATGCCACCCCTCCTGTCTACTGATTACCTTCCCCTACTCCATCCTCCAAAATTTTGCATGTGCTGTTCCATAACTCTGGACTTTTCTGCCTCTCCCCATCAGAATCTCAACTTCCCTACAAAACTTCAAACAGGCTCTCAAGACCCACTTCTTCATCAAACCCAGCCATCTTTCATCCTAATCCCATATTCTATGCTCACTTCCTACCCCATGTTTGTCACTCCTGATTGTCTGACCCTCCCCTTTTAAGTGTTAGCTCTCACAAGCAGGGCCCTCTCCCCTTTACTTCTCCCCTTTTCCCACCTTTACTTCTCTTATTTACACAATAATTGACTCCATACTCCTTAGAACGGCAACTAACCCTTGGTTACTGTCACCCTGCTGATTCTTTCAGTGTTATGCCCCCTGATGTGGCAATGTTTATATACCATGTACTTGTCCTAAATTATCTTGTACTGTAAACCACTGTTTTCTTGTTTTGTTAATTTTTTTGCATTGTTAGGTGCTGCAGGACCCACGTGGCCCCATATGAATAAAGGATGATAATAATAATAATAATAATAATAATAATAGTAATTATTATCTAGACAATCATTAAGGTCCTAACAAATTTCCTCACTTTAACACAGTTTTTTTGTTAGAAAACTTATGGATCATATACTGAGTAGGATGCATCTCCATAAGGCAGCATCAATCTGCTTACTACCTTATGCTAATACAAATATCCACCCAACTGTGATAAATAGCCATCCATGTTTATGCCAAAGGCTTGACTGCCCACTGCTTCTTCATCTGCATCAATCATCAATAATATAGGGGCTTACCCACCCCATGCTGTGTGCAAAAGTTTTTTTCCAAAACAGGCATATCATCTCCATCTGCTTGCAACAAAGGAGCACGGGGGCTGTCTACAACCCACAAAGTCCCGTGAGATGGATTAGTTCTGTGCAATGCCCATTTCCATCAGTGGATGGAACAATATATACATGTGGTCAATCTCTGTTTGTATACATGCTACAGTAAGTCATCTGACTCAGAATCAGACACTATGGGGTATATTTACTAAGGTGCGGGTTTATAGAAGTGGAGTTGTTGCCCATAGCAACCAATCAGATTTTACTTATCATTTATCTAACACCTTCTAAAGGATAACAGCTGGAATCTTATTGGTTGCATTGGCAACATCTCCACTTATATAAACTCACATTTTAGCATTGTTTTGGTACAGTGTTTTCGCTTAATTATTTATCTATCACATTCCATAAAATGGACGGTAGATTCTGTTTGGTCGCTTTGGTTGCTAAGGGCAACTTTTTCACTTCTAAATGTGACCAAGAGAGAATATTCCTACACACAAAGCTAGCTACACATGATCATCCTCAATTGAGGAGCATATCTCTGGAAAAAGATGTTAGTATCTTACTAATGCTAGAGAGTGGTATTCTGAAGGTATGAAAGCAATACAACATATGAAAGCAATACAAGAGTCAACACAATGGTTCCTATGTACAAATAATTGATTAACATTGTATTTATTGGAATTTCTGCATAAGGAATGTGGACCATACTGATCAGCCAATCAAAACTGCTGACCACCGGACATAGAAGATTGGTGATCTGTCTGGGAATCAGGGAAATTCAGCATATTAAAAATCCCAGACTCGTTGACCCTGATCATTTTTGGTCTGAATCAGCAAATCAGGGATTTCCAACATGTTGGATTTCTCCAATTCCTCGATGCTAGTGTCAACAGAATGGGGAAATGGGGCAATCCACTGCAGATATATGGGTCAAATAAGACAGTCCTTCCAACATTATGATACACTCATGCAAGATCAATATATTACAAGAAAAGCCACTTGCTTTAGATGATGTCCATGTCATTGTCAGGTGAAAAAGAAGCACTACATAAATATAATAATGTAACCCCTACTGTCTGTAGTGGACTGGCGATCACCATGATGGGGTTAACTTGGGAATACTGGAATGGGGGTGGTGTCACACATGCAGAGAGGAATACACTATAAGACTATGCCGCATGAGCACTGAACAATCTGGAATATGTTCTTAGTGTGAGTGGGAATGAATGAACGAATGAATGAATAAATGAATGACGATATAAAAAGAACAGCCACAGGTGTTAGAGAGCAGCAGTTAATATCTGTCAATTGATCAACATTGATCTATGAGAGCCATTTCAGTCAGCCAGTGAATTCAGCTGCACCGGGACCAAGTGAGCAGATTTGGCATCATAGCAGGGTCGGCCCAAGCCTAATTTTTTTGGTAAGTGAAAATATATTTTGGTGTCCCTTAGTGGAATATATAGGGGTGTGGTTTCATGGGGAAGAGGCGTGGCCACATAATATACCAATTCACATTACACCTCACAGTAGCGTGTTACACACATTACACCGCACAGTAGCGTGTCAATCACATTACACGGTACAGTAGCGTGTTGCTCACATTACACTGCACAGTAGCGTGTTACACACATTACACCACACAGTAGCATGTTAATCACATTACACCGCACAGTAGCGTGTTGCTCGCATTTACACCACACAGTAGCGTGTTGCTCACATTACACTGCACAGTAGTGTCCGCTGTCCGCGTGAAGCAGGGCAGGGAGTACATACTGCTTGACATACAGACTAGAGAGTGTGTGGTGTGAGAGGGGACAGAATCAACTGCTGTTGCTGCTGGCTGTTATTATTACATGCCTCTGTGCAAACTGCAGGTCAGCCTCTTCAGCTCTATGAGCTGAACGTTCAGCAGCCCTCACCCCTGGCTTGGTCTGCTTGTGCAGGAGCAGTGTGCTTATCCCAGTTCCATGCTGGGAGCTGGCTTCACAGGAATCACTTTCTGGACACCACAGCCCTCCCCATGACCTTGGAGCTCCGTTCACAGCACAGCCTAATAAATCACACATAGAGGCTGCCACTGCTCCGTCTCCGTAACAGTACAGCGGGATCTTAACCTGGCCAGTGCAGAACTGCATAGAGATTATTACAGACGGACTTTGCTAGTGGTGGGGGCGGGGTCAGGTTTAATCACCCCCCTTCTCCTCTCTGTATCCGCTACTGAGAGCTGCTTGTATCCAGGATAGGCGGGCAGGCGGCTGTGGCACTGTGCAGTGAGTGATGGTGACTCACTCACTGACAGCAGCGGTGCCCTTCACTGTCCAGCGCTCAACGCGGCTGCGTAGCCCGCGTATGTGTCAGGCCGGCAATGCATCATAGTAGTCCAGCAAGCAGGGTAAAAAAAATAATGGAGCAACAACCCCTCAAAAAAGTCCAGCCAGCATTAGTATACAAAGCCTGGGCTGCAACTATGATATATCATCCAGGGTTGGTGGTATTATAGCAGGGAAATCCTCAGCAGTAGGTTGGTTAGCATGGCTCTGTGTTTCCTAATGTACTGGGGTAAAAAAAAATGTGTTGCGCTTTCTAGGAAAACCAGCTCCATGCTGACAGCACTAAGGCTAATCTCACAACAACCATTGGTGAAGGGTGTGGGTTATTGTGTGAAAAAAAATAATGTGCTGAAATATTTATAATTTATCCTTGGTGCATTACCGGTTCCAGCATGCCAAGCCACTTTCAGCTGATTGAGCATGCAAGAACTTGTAGTACTACAACCTCCCGCGTATACATGCTTACCAGGGCATGTTGGCACTTGAGGAACTGTTCATGCTGGGACCTGTACTGTGCATAAGATAAAATAGTAAAACAAATAACAAGATTGCTATGAAATGACCCACTGAGAACATTATGCTATCACATTTTATTTATTTAAAAGGTAACTCCAATCATAGGCATGCACACGCTCCGATTAAAAGATGTGTGACAAAACACACATTCCCATGGACATAGGCTACCCTGCACACCCCATACGTACACACCTACTATACTGAATGACTCTGGGGTACTAAGCCTAAAGTGGAGAGATACAAAATACCAGCCAACCAGCTCCATACTGCCATGTTACAGGAGCTAATTGGTAGGTAGTGTATCTCTCTCCAAGGCTTAGCATATCTGCTACACAATCATTTTCTAGGATGCAATAGAGAAATGATTGCTTGGGATATAGGCCTAAATGTATTAAGTGTTAACAAGAGATACAGATGAGATGGATAAAGAGTGATAAATGACCAGCCAACCAGCTCCTGTCATTTTTCAAACACATCCTGTTACATGGCAGTTAGGACGCTGATTGGCTGGTCATTTATCACTCTTTATTCGTCTCAACTGTGGGCTTAATTCAGATCTGATCATAGATGTGCAAAATTTTCACATCTACGAGCATCTTCTCAGACATGCGGGGGATGCCCAGCACTGGTTTAGTCCACCCCACATGTCTGGTTCTGCCCCCTTTCCTCCCGCACTGGTGTAAAATCATCACACGTCGGTCATGCTTTTGCACCCGGTGAGTTGCTCCCTGCCTGTGCAACTCCTGCGCTCTGGCAGGGAGCTACCCACCATGTCCTGGGTTGTAGCAGCTGTGTGTGATGTTACGCAGCTGCCGCGGACCATCCCCCCAATGGTCCAGACACGCCCGAATTGTCCGGACCACGCCCCACCAATGGCATGCCCCCTCACACCCCACGACTGCCTCTGCCTGGCAATCAGGCAGAGGCTATTGCAGCCCAGAGATGCTTTTAGCATGTCACTGGGCTCCCAGGGTGCACGTGCGCACTCCACAAAAAAATTCAGACTGCGATCGCTGCCACTGCAGCAATGCAGTGTGAATTACTCCCTGTATCTCTTGTTAAGGCTTAATACATTTGGGCCATAATTACTGAAGTGCAGGTTTTTAGAAGTGGAGATGTTGCCCATAGAAACCAGATTCTAGCTATTATCTACTGAAACGTGCTATAGATAAATGATAAGTAGAATCTGAATTGTTGCTAGGGTCATAATAACCTGCTCTTTATTAAATATACCCCTAATATCTGATTGGCTGCTATAGGCAATACCTCCACTTTTACTTTTAAGAAACTTTAATAAATCTACCCGTCTTTATCATTGCAAATGACCTTTCAATCTTAACATTTGCTAGCCAGTCACATAATTCTGTGAGTAAAGATCATCATAGTATGCCCCAAATTAGTCATTGATGTACATCTTTTACTCCTGCTGAGTTGCATTTAAAAGATATTTCTGAAGTTCTTATATAGGAATACTGTATGATTTATATTATAATTGACTGGGATATTGTTGTATTCTTAAAATCTGTATGCCAACAGATTTTAAATTATATATGTTGTTGTGAAGTAATTGTTACTATATAGCACTCCCAGTAATTTGTTAACGTGAATCACTTTCCATAAATAAATAATACTCCAAGCATACCATCTAACCACTAAGGAATCTACAAGTCACCTCAATTTAGGATACAAGAATGGAGACGTTACTCTATTATTTACATACATACTGTAGCTGTAAATCACACATCTGATTTGTGGTCTTTGTTCCTTTCACTCATTTTCCTTGTGTAAGTCACCACATTCATGTTCGCATTCCCCTTTTATATATTTTGCAAGCATTTTTCTGTCTGATAGTAGACATGACCGGCTCTGGTTCTCCGAGAACTAGACCCACCTGAACATTGCGATCTGAGCCGGTATCCGAGTCTGGCTCGGGATTTCCCGCATGACTCAGATCCCAAATTGAGGCAAAACGTCATGCTCCTGCTGTTGGATTCCCGCAAGTTTTGGATTCTATATAAGGCTCCCAGTGATCGCGCCATTTTACTCCGGCTGTGGAGCTTATATTGAACAGACATGTCCGTGCGGTTTCCATACAGAGGTGCTCCAGGGTTGCTCTGTTGTCCAGTTTGTTCATCAAGGAGTTGAGGCTGTGGAAGGTGTTCCTGTGTCCTCCTTTATGGGTGTGGTGTTACATCACGAGACTGGGGCTGCTGTGTCCTCCAGGGATACTCTCTCCGCCCATAAAGGGGCAACTGTATAATCATAAAGTGTATAATCACACACATATTGTGAGTGACACTGTAGGTGGTCCGTGCTTTGTTGTTCATAAAGGGGTCCTCTGAACTGCACCATTATTATTTCTGACTCATACACGTATTGTGTGACACTGTAGGTGAAATGAAACCACAGTGTTAGATTATTATTTCTGACTCATACATGTATTGTGTGACACTGTAGGTGAAAGTGAACCACAGTGTTATTATTTCTGACTCATACACGTATTGTGTGACACTGTAGGTGAAAGTGAACCACAGTGTTATTATTTCTGACTCATACACGTATTGTGTGACACTGTAGGTGAAAGTGAACCACAGCGTTATTATTTCTGACTCATACATGTATCGTGTGACACTGAAGGTGAGATTAAAACAGTGTTAGATTACTATTTCAGATTTATACATGTATTGTGTGACACTCTAGGTGAAAGTGAACTGCAGTGTTATTATTTCAGACACATACTGTACACATATTGTGTGACACTGTAGGTGAAATTAAAATGCAGTTTTAGATTACTTTTTCTGACTTATACATTTTGTGTGAAACTGTAGGTGAAATTAAACCACAAAAATAGAAAATAAGACAGCGCTGTTCACTTTGTATAAAAACTTTTTGTTTACTTTTATATTATGAAGAATACCGGCCAGTACCAATTTGATCTAATAATATATATATATATATATATATATATATATATATATATTATTAAGAATATGTCACACCAGGAATAATTAATCCACAATAATTCAGCTATTTAAACACATGTGTCATATGGCTCTTTCTCCCTTTAATGGGGGCTCTTATTCATGGACTCCCCAAACATTCACTATAACACAATAGTTAATAAACATAACATTTAGCAAGTCTGCCTGAGAATTATTAATTAGATGTTAGTCAAGCAGAATAGGTGTTAGGACAAATAGATATTAGTTTCTTGTAAATATAGGTGATGTCCATTAGTTATAGCAAGCTGTTTGTTAGTGCACTAAACATACGGTTAATGGTGCAGCTGTTAATTTGTAGTCAGCTGTTTGAGGTTAATCAAGCAGAGTAGATATAACAGATGAGTCTCCTCTTTTATAATGGATACCGTCCATATATTTTACCAAGTTATTTATTACTAACTAGAAGAGTAGATACAACAGATGAGTCTCCTCTTTTATAATGGTTACCATCCATACATATTGCCAGGTTAGTTGTTAGTGACTATAAGATGATTAGTAGTTCAGCTGTTAATATGGATTAAACCAAAAAGCAGTTAGTGGATGGCAATAACTAAAACCAGAGTTCCAAAGTCAACCTAGAGTACAATGCACTATGTGCCCAATATAATACCTCTCCTCAGAATGCTCAGCATGAACTGGTGGGGCACTTCAGTCAGCCGCAGCAGCAGCAATACAGTCAGGGCCGGTTCCGGGGCTTCAGGCGCCCCGGGCGGCCTTAGGGGGCGTGGCTTCATACAGGGGGCGTGGTCAGTTACGCCCCTGTACTGTTGTAGGATGTGCGGTGCGCGATGATGTCATCGCGCACCGCACAGCAAAGGTCCTCTCCACGAAGGTAAACTAGATGCTAAGAGTCTAGTTCCCTTCGTGGAGAGGACCTTTGCTGTGCGGTGCGCGATGACGTCAACGCGCACCGCACATCATTACAGTGAAGTCCTCTCCAGGAAGGGAAATTAGACGTGTAGCGTCTAGTTTCCCTTCACAGCGGGCAGCCCACAAAGGGAAACTAGACGCATAGCGTCTAGCCTTCACAACGGAAAGCGGGCCGCGGCAGCGGGGGGCACCACAGCAGCAGCGGATCTTGCTATGGTGCGGCGCCCTCTGGAAGGCGGCGCCCCGGGCAAAAGTCCTGCTTGCCCGTGGCAAGATCCGCTACTGAATACAGTATGGTACTTATCCCAACAGATCTCCACTCTCCTCAGCACAGCGTGAGCTGGTGGGGACGCTTCAGCAAGCCGCAGCAGTAGTGGCAGCAAAAACATGGTATTTGTCCACAGTGGTCTCCAGAGTCTTCAAATGTGTTTCTCCGCCTACCATCCGGCATCGGCGGTTTCCTCAATGTATGAATTGTGGTAAAAATGATACATTTCTCCCCAAAAAACTTTTATGCATACATGTTTGAAAAAAGATATAAATGTTGTAAATACTATAAAAATAGACTATCAGATAATTAATATATATGTCAAATGGAAATATAGATATTTACTTATCGATTGGGGGAGGATAAGGGTCTATAAAATCTATTTTCAATAAAATGTATTTTTAATCATATGGGTATGGAAGTACTGCTGTATAAGGATTGGATTGATACCATTCTATTTTGGTGGGTACAGGTCAGAGGTGCCATAAGTATTTTTGACCACTAGATGTCATAAGATTATTTACAAGATAGAAAAAATGTACTTTGTAAACCATTAGCTATTTATAATTAATTCTTACATATAATTATTGCTGTGGATAAATTTGAAACAAGTCAAAATACTATTCAGAATGTTTAGTAATAAATGTATATATTCGTCAGTGCATTTAAATTGAAAATGAGGTTTGGAGGAGGAAGTATGTATTGTGTTTGATAATCAAACACAGGCAAAAACTAGGCTTGGACCACGGGCGCTATTGCGCATGCGCGAACCCAGAACTCCGGTATTTAAGGCTAGATGGATGATAAAATCTGTTCATACACTGAGGAAGTTGCCGAAGCCGGAGGGTAGGCAGAGAAATGCATTTGGAGACTCTGGAGACCACTGTGGACAAATACCATGTTTTTGCTGCCACTACTGCTGCGGCTTGCTGAAGCGCCCCCACCAGCTCACGCTGTGCTGAGGAGAGTGGAGATCTGTTGGGATAAGTACCATACTGTATTGTTGCTGCTGCGGCTGACTGAAGTGTCCCACCAGTTCATGCTGATTAAGGAGAGGGATCCAGAGCAGGCCCTAAACCATATGATGCCCTAGGCAAGATTTTGGCTGGTGCCCCCTAGCACCACCGCTGGTTCCGCCTCTGACCTTGCACCTATTTCCCAGCACATCACCATCACCTTTCATCCATAGCAGTCCTTATTTTGGTGTTTGTACCACCTATATTTTAAAAAAGAACAGTTTGCACATTTGGCGCACAGCCCAAAAAGGGGTGTGTTTTTGCTGGCAAGGGGCATGGCCACACAATAGTAACCCCAATTCCAATGACGCCACACAGTACTGCAACTTTATTCACATTTGATCATGCAATAGTGTCCATAATTCATATTACATCCCACAGTAGTATAATTTTACCTTATAAATGTTACTCCTCACAGTAGAGCCCCTTATTCACATTACATCACACTGAATTGCTCCTTATTCACATTACACCACACACTATTGCTCTTTATTCACATTAGATGACACAGTAGTGCCCTTTCTATACGCAATGCCACATAGTAGAGCACCTTATACACATAATGCTACACAGTAATGCCCCTTACACCTATGAGACACATTATTAATGTCCTTATAAACATGATGCGCCTTACACATTATGACAACCTTTATTAATGCTCTTTTACACATAATGTTCGTTACACATATGCTGCACATTATTAATGCCCTTATAAACATAATGACACACATACAGTAGTACCCTGTTACACATATGCCGCACATTAATGCCCTTATACACATAATAACACACATAGTGCCCCTTACACATGTTGCACATTATTAATGCATTTTTACATGACACACATAATGCTCCTTACACATATTCTGAACACTACTGCACAACCAACCCACTCACATGCACACAGCACTTACACTGCCACTAACACTGTGACCTCTGCCTCTGCTTGGAAACAGATGTGTCCTCATAAATCTTGCCTCAATGCTAACGTCGGGCACATATTTTTTTTATGAAAATGCATCTTATTTGCATGCTATGTGGCTAGGATGCACAAGCAGCTTCTGCTGATTAAAATGATATGCAGCATGCCTATATACTGTGTGAGACTGTAGCTGTATCTGCATATGAAATGCTACACACAGAATATAGGCATGCTGCATATCATTTTAATCAGCAGAAGCTGCTGATGCCCCTAGGCATATCAAATGCCCTAGGCAATTGCCTAGTTTGCCTATGCCTATGGCCGGCTCTGGAGGGATCCATATACTGGAGAGGGCTGCACAGATTCCAACCACCATTACCACTTGTTGGAGAGGCTGCTATGCCTACAGCATTCTGAGGAGAGGTATTTTATTGGGTACATAGTGCATTGTACTCTAGGTGGACTTTGGGACTCTCTGGTTTTAGTTATTGCCATCCACTAACTGCTTTTTGGTTTAATCCATATTTAACAGCTGAACTACTAATCATCTTATAGTCACTAACAACTAACCTGGTAATATATATAGACGGTAACCATTATAAAAAAGTGACTCATCTGTTGTATCTACTCTACTAGTTAGTAATAAATAATTTGGTAAAATATATGGACGGTATCCATGATAAAAGAGGAGACTCATCTGTTATATCTACTCTGCTTGATTAACCTCAAACAGCTGACTACAAATTAACAGCTGCACCATTAACCGTATGTTTAGTGCACTAACAAACAGCTTGCTATAACTAATGGACATCACCTATATATTTTTTTTTTTATAAATCTGTTTTATTGAAGTTTTACAATACAACAAAGTAAGAAGACATCAGGTGTAAAAGGTATATCAGGCATGAAAGGCAGATGTCATGCAATCTAAAGGAGTAACAGGAACAGTAATAACAAGCAATGAAATTGTAAAATTGTATACAGTGTGGAGGCGATTAAAGCAGGTACTTGGTCTAGGAAAAAAAAGAGGCAGATGACCGATCATATTTTAAGACTCCTAGAATGAGGTCCTCCGTGGTTGCCGTGGGCAAGTCTGCCAGTACGATTCCAATTAACAATAAACCTGATATCTCAGTCAAATTTAACTAAACGAATCCTGTGGATGGGGGGGGGGGGTGTCACACATAAGGGGTAGGAAAAAAGGGAGGTGAGGGTAGGGGAAGTACAAGGTCAGATGTTCAGCTATGATGGTGGAGACTGTAATGAGATTTGTCGGAGCAGGTACCATTCAGTCGATTCAAAGACCGTGGATATGTGGGCTTGCGTGGAACGATGGAGTGAGTCAGGACATCACCTATATTTACAAGAAAATAATATCTATTTGTCCTAACACCTATTCTGCTTGACTAACATCTAATTAATAATTCTCAGGCAGACTTGCTAAATGTTATGTTTATTAACTATTGTGTTATAGTGAATGTTTGGGGAATCCATGAATAAGAGTCCCATTAAAGGGAGAAAGCCATATGACACATGTGTTTAAATAGCTGAATTATTGTGGATTAATTATTCCTGGTGTGACATATTCTTAATAATATATATATATTTTTTTATAAGATCAAATTGGTACTGGCCGGTATCATAGTGTGATATCTGTATTGTATTTTTTATGGTTATAGGTTAAATTTTATACTTGTATTCTTCATAATATAAAAGTAAACAAAAAGTTTTTATACAAAGTGAACAGCGCTGTCTTTTGGGGTTAACTGGGATCAGTTTCCCGAGACTAGCTGCTTTCACATTGTAAGGTGACAGCACCAGGTGTATATTTCTGTAATACCTTTGAAATTAAACCACATTGTAATATATATTCTGATTTATGCAAGTAATGTGTGACACTGTAGATGGTACATTTTTTATCAAATTGTGGTGTGTGCTCTACCTCACTTGGTTCGTGTTTGTTGATAGATATGGCAGATGAACAATTGAGAGGAGAGCCAGAAGCACATACTAGTGCTGCAGGTGTCGCCACCAGTCATGATGATACAAGTCCGTCAATGTCATCAACTAAGCCCAAGGGCAAAAAGGGCTTAAGTCATGGCATGTAAAATCAAAGAAGCAATTTAACTTTACAATGGTAAAGAAAAAAAACATGAAAGTGGCAAAGAAAGACTCAGGACTTGACTTTACGTGGTGGATCTGTAACTGTCAGTGAGGCATCTTCTTCTGCATCGCATGATGATGCAATAACTTTTCACTCAGAGTCTAAAAGAGGTGACAAAAAATAAAAACCACTAATGCAGTAGAACATACTGCGTTCAGAACTGTAACACAATCCTGGGGAACATTTAGGGGTACCCACGTCAGCTATGTGTGAGTTTGACATTTCTCACACTGTCCTCATAGAGAAGCCTCTTTCACCTCCTTCCACCATTTCTGCAGCATGTGCAGAAGTGGGGAGCAGTACAAGATGGTGAGGATGAGAGCATAATAGAAATTGAGGATTCATGTGTGGAAGTGGAACAGGATGAGGGGGATATGTGTGTACTACTTTCTGACACTGAGGATGTTGATGATGTTGTTTGTGTAAATCAGCCATTAGAGGCTCCAGTTCTTGCCCATGATAAAAAGAAAGCCAATGTGATACCTGGGCATACAACAAAAAAAATCCACCTCTTGAGTGTGGGATAATTTTTACACAAATAATGACAGTGTTTGTGAAGGCATATGCTCCATTTGTGAGGCCAATGTTAGTAGAGGTAGGGATGTTAGCCATCTAGGCAACTCCTACATGTTACGTCATTTGCAGCGAGTTTATGAAATTTATTTTACAGATTATAATGTAATTAACACCTTCATCATCCACATCCTCTTTAGTGATCAGAGATAGTCCTTCCCAAAAAATGTTTTGGGGGGCCCAAACAAAGCAAGCACTTCATCCACAAAAGTGGCAGTCCCTGTCACTGAAGTGCTTGGTTTGTTAAACTCTGCATGTCCTTTTTAATATCCTTATTATGTTCCTTTTATGTCCTTATTAATATTTTTAAGGGTGGGAGGGCAGGCCCAAGGAATATTCTATCTTGCACTACTTTTCATTTCAGTACTGCTGTGTGGCAATGTTTCATAGATGTGTTATAAACTGCCGCGTGTTTGTGCCATTGCTCTGGGCTTAGTAACCATTTGGCTCGCTGCAGCCTAAAATGGATGAGACAATATTGTGAGCTGTGAGGTGGTCAAAATTAACTGTAAATGACTGGAAAGGAATGTTATTGAGGTTAATAATCCAGTGGGAACAATAAAAGGCCCAAATTTAGTGTTTTTTAATGATTTTTTGACAAAAATCCAAAACCAAAACACACAAGGACGGTTTTGGCAAAACCAAACAGATCCAAAACACGAAGGAGATACAGATCCAACACCAAAACTAAAACACGGGGGTCAGTGCACATCTCTATCTGTTAGTAATATACCAAAAAAGATTTATGTTTTGATACATTTTTCACGTAGTGCACATCTGAGGCTGGGGCCACACATAGCGGCCAAATGGGTCCCGCTGAATGGGACCCGTTCGGCCGGGAGGGAGGTTCTGTGTGCACACGGATCCTGTTCTGCGGAATCCCATAGAACAGGATATGGTCAGTAAACACACGGGATTTTAATGGAACACGGCTGCACTATGTGAACACATGCATTGAAATGTATGTGTTCTCATTGAAATCCCACGGTCCTGTCATCCAGCCCAACCACAGCATGCTGTGATTGGAGCCAGCGGCAGTGGGACTGCCGCACATGTGTGGGCGCCTGCATAGGTGCTCATGTACAGTTTCCTTGCAGCCAAGCGGGTCCCGCTGAACGGGATCCGCTTGGCCGCTATGTGTGGCTGTAGCCTAAAAGTATCCTACTTACTTCTCTTGTTGGATTAAACAAACATTGATACCAACTATCAAAAATTGTTTTCAAACTAAAACAACCCTGTTTGTTTTTAGTAACCTAAATATTACTCAAATTGCATATTTTCTTTTAATGCATTTTGCTTCTGTTAATAGTTTTTAACTATATAAATCCAACAATGTTATTTTGCAAAACCATGCACTCAAGTTATTGGATGCATGCATAGTTGTCCCCTGCTTGTTGGAAAGGGGTTGGGTATGATATGCCGGCTGCCAGGATCCTGGCGGTCAGCATATTGACACCGGAATCCCGGTAGCAGAATGCCTGCAGGGGGGAAGTGGGGGTGGGGTTGGGGGCAAGCGCAACAAAGCTCCTTGCAGACTCAGTGTGCTCACCATGCAGCAGGCTCTGTGGCTCGCTGCACTCGCCACAGGTTCTATTCCCACTCTATGGGTGTCATGGACACCCACGAGTGGTAATAGACCCTGTGGGTTGGCATTCCGACTGCCAGCATTTTTTGCATTCGGGATCCTGGCGTCGGCATGCTGACCGTTGGGATCCTGAGCGTTGGTAACATAACCGCATCCCGTTGGAAAGCAGATAGGCTCTTTTTGCTCATATAAGGAAAAATGATTCTCTGCCACTTCTCCAGATCCAGCAGATCTGATCTCAACCTATTATTTATAATGTGATGTGCTTTGCTCCTGTGAATTATACTTTTTCTGGAAATTACAGTATATTTCATGATGATTTTTGTCTTAATGCTCATTTATTCTATAGATTGTAGAGTAGGCATTCACTTTGAAAAGTATTTGACAAAAAAGTGGACACACTTGTGCACATACGGAAGCACTGTTGGTCAGCAGACTTTGTGGCTAGTGGATGACTTCATTGATTACTCTGTGGTATGTTAATGGTTCCAAAGTTTAACCAATCTTTCTATGAAAAAATGACTTCCTCACAATTTACCTCAGTGCTGTTTCTTAATTGTGGAAAAATATTAATGTAACAAATTTTTTCACTATTTAAAAAAGGAAATGAGCCCCAGTTGTGTTTACCCTGTTAGTTTAGATCAGTGGTTCCCAAACTTGGTCCTCAAGTACCCCCAACAGTTCACATTTTCCAGGTCACCCGCAGGTGCACTGTGTATTATCAACTATCATATTTTAAAAATCCACAGGTGATCTGGAAAACATGGACTGATAGGGGTACTCGAGGATCGAGTTTGGGACCACTGGTTTAGATCATAGGTGTAGCTATAGTGGGTGCAGTTTACTCAAAGAGACAAGGCCATTAACCAAACTACACCAATGTACATCTCTTCGTTTCTCTAAAAATATCTCCCAACCCGACTTCGTTCTTCACAAGATCTACATCTCTCATCCATACTCATTCGCTCCCATTCACGATTGTAAAACTTTCTTTGGACTGCACCCACTCTGTGGAATGCCCTTCCACGCACAATAAGACTCTCCTCTAATCTACAATCCTTCAAGCGTTCCCTGAAAACTCAACTCTTCAGGGAAGTTTATCAAATTCTGGAACTGCCCACATAACCTTCATAAACTTTCCCATCCAAGTACATCACCACTGTACAGTCCACACATATTCATATTCATATTCATAGTCCTCACATATTTTAAATTTGTTCACTTTCCCATCCTCCTGACCCAAAGCCAATATTGCTGTGTGACAATATCATATAGTTAACTAAGAACCTTTGCAATCTGGTGGACCATTGTGCAATAGATAACACCTATCCTTGTGTATCAATGCCTATTTCCCTATAGACTGTAAGCTTGTGAGTAGGGCCCTTCTACCTCTTTTACTGTCTGTTAAAACCCAGGTTTGTTTTATCACTGTTGTTTCCAATTGCAATGTGCAACAGAATTTGTTGTGCTATATAAGAAACGGTAAATAATAAAATAATAAATAAATAAATAAATAATAATACTAAAAGGCCAGATTCTGATTTGAAAGTAAACTGTGCACCAGGACAAAACCATGTTGC
Source organism: Pseudophryne corroboree (assembly GCF_028390025.1). Taxonomy (NCBI): domain Eukaryota; kingdom Metazoa; phylum Chordata; class Amphibia; order Anura; family Myobatrachidae; genus Pseudophryne; species Pseudophryne corroboree. The sequence continues at coordinate 440,704,516 of NC_086447.1, forward strand.
ACTGCAGGTGGGGTAAATGTAATATGTGCAGAGAGATTTAGATTTGGTTGGAGTATGTCCAAAATTAAATCTAAATTGCAGTATAAAAACAAAGTGGTATAACATTTGTGAGCTACATGTAAAAGCAGCCAGTAGTTACACTGCACAGAAATGTTATCACCCCCCCTTTCATTGCAACATGGTTTGTTCCAAATACAAAGTACCTTGCTTTATTTGCTTTATTACAATCAGGCTCAAAGTTTAATCACCTGCATTAAGACATACTCCCTTTAAGTAGGAGCTGGTTTTTCTGACTCCTACTAAACCAGGCCTGGCCAACCTGTGGCTCTCCAGCTGTTGTGAAACTACACATCCTGGCATGCCCTGCCACAGTTTTAGCATTCACTAGTAGCTAAACTAGGGTAGGGCATGCTTGAGCTTGTAGTTTCACAACTGCTGAGAGCCACAGGTTGGCCAGGCCTGTACTAAACTCTATGGAGTCTATTAAATTTGGTCATGCTGCAGTTCCCGTTGAGAATACTGGAAACTGAGATCGGCAGCATTCATTTGCTTTTCTTAAATTGGTAACTTATACTTAAATAATTCAGAATTTGCATTTTTTTTTGTGAACAAGACCTTAATACATAAGTAACTATATATTTCTGTTTAAATAACACTGAAATTGACAAAATGGCTTGATTTGTACATAATCAAATAATGTTCCCTTTCTGATATGATGCATTGGAATAGCATCATCTATGTCAATCAATATAGTTGCAGTCCTAATTGCAAGCAAATCTTTTTCCAGAAAACTCATTGATTACTTCATACACTGAGTTACCGGTAAAAAAGTTAGTTATTCTTATAGTTCCATACTGTATATATAACAAAAAAAAAATCTTAGAAGATAAGAGTAATAAAAGTTATGTTTTAACTATTTCAATTATCACAGTTAACGGACTAAAAAGAGTGCTCCACGAAGCAATACCTGTACTTGTTATTTGATTCCTTGGAGCACCTCCAGTTATATAGATGCTGGTACTACATTGATGTGATTAAATACTTACAATAAGCTGGTTACTTTCATTTCTTTGGATAGCACTTAATCTTGTGTTGGATAATACCATTAGTCTGTGAGTTCCATATAGATATAGCCAGGGCAGCCATCATAGGGGGACTGTGGGACTGGTATCCCAGGCTCTTACAGAGCGGGGGCCCACCCCTGACTCCTACCACCAATACCTGTAGGGCTGCACCAGTCTGTGAATCAACAGCAAGCTGCTGTGCAAAGAGAAAGTCTTAAAACAAGCCTTCCCTGTACATCAGCTGTATATGAACCGTTCCTGTAGGTATGAAACACTCCACCTATATGTAATGTCTCAATTTATGACATCACATAGGGTAATTTTTGGGGGGAGGGAGGGGCCCTGTCTTTTTTGTCAGTCCAGGGCCCCACAATTTCTGATGGCTTCTCTGTATATAGCATACACCCTAAAAATTCATTGAATTGAATCACCTTACTGCCTTTCTTTCCTCCCACTCATCTCTTGACCCTTTCCAGTCTGGCATACGATTCTCCACTTAACTGAAACTGCCTTCACAAAAGTTTGCAGTGACCTCCATGCTGCCAAATCTAAGGGCCACTACTCTCTACTTATTCTTCTTGACCTCTCTGCTGCTTTTGACACTGTGGACCACCCTCTACTTCTCTAACTCCGTCACTCCCTTGGTCTTCGTGATACTGCTCTCTCCTGGCTGTCCTTCTATATCTCTAACCATTCCTTCTCTGTCTCCTCTCATGATTCCACCTCCCACCCCCTTCCACTAACTGTAGGTGTCCCCCAAGGTTCTGTTCTTGGTCCTCTCCTTTTTGCTCTCTATATCCTCTTTAGTTGAAATCATTAGCTCTTTTAACTTCCAATATCATAACTATGCTGATGATAATAAAATCTACCTTTCCTCCCCTGACCTCTCCCATGCTCTCCTCACTCATATCTCCAATTGTCTCTCTGCTATCTCTTCTTGGATTTCCCAGCAATTTCTTAAACTTAACATGTCTAAGACTGAGCTGATCATCTTGCCTCCCTCCAACACAACCTCACCTTCCACAATTTCATTATCTTTTGATGGCACTACTATCTCCTCTAGCCCCCGAGTGTGCTGTCTTGGAGTAATCCTTGACTGCTCTCTCTCCTTCAAATCACAATTCAGCACCTCTCACAAACCTGCCATTTTCATCTCAAAAATATTTCCAGGATCAGACCCTTTTTCACCCAGGATGCTACTAAGACTCTTATCCACTCAATGGTCATTTCCAGACTGAACTACTGTAATCTCTTCCTTACTAGCATCAATGACAACTGTCTCTCCACTCCAGTCTATCCTCAATGCTGCATCCTGGCTCATCTTCCTCACCAAACGTACTACGTCAACCTCCAGTCTCCTACACGCCCTTCACTGGCTTCCCTTCCCTTTCAGAATCCAATTCAAACTTCTCACATGCACTTACAAAGCCATTTACATCTCTGACTTTATCTCCCTCTACACTCACACCCGTCCTCCTTGCTCAACTAATGCATGACGCCTCTTCTGCCTACTGATTACTTTCTCCCACTTCTACCTTAAAGATTTCTCACTTGCTTCTCCCTTTCTCTGGAATCCTCTACCTCTCACTCTCAGACTCTCCACCTCTCTACCAAACTTCAAATGGGCTCTGAAGACCCACTTCTTTACCAAACCCAGCCTAATCTCATCCTAACACTCTGTTCCATGGTCACTGTCTACCCCATCTGTGTTACCCCTGTCTGTCTGCCCCTCCCCTTTAGAATGTAAACTCTCAATAAGCAGGGCCCTCAACCCTCATGTGCTTATCCTTCTCATACTTAAACCATTTTTGACGGCACCAAACCCAGCGGTTTCCTGCCACCCTGATACTTGTGTCAGTGTTGTCTGCTGCTGTAGCTATGTTTATTTACGCTTTACTTGTCCTATATTGTCCTAAACTGTAAGTCACTATATTCCTGTTTTGATTATTTTATGTACTCTTAATTTGGTGCTGCAGATCGCTTGTGGTACCTTTTACAGTGCATCCGGAAAGTATCCACAGTGCTTCACTTTTTCCACAGTTTGTTATGTTAAAGCCTTATTCCAAAATGGAATAAATTCCTTTTTTCCCTCAAAATTCTACACACAATACACCATAATAACAATGTGAAAAAAGTACCTTTGAGATTTTTGCAAATTAAAAATAAAAAACTAAGAAATCACATGTATATATGTATTCACAGCCTTTGCTCAATACTTTGTTGACGCACCTTTGGCCGAAATTATAGCCACATGTCTTTTTGAATATGATGCCACAAGCTTGGCACACCTATCTTTGGAAAGTTTCACTCATTCCTCTTTGCAGCACATCTCAAGCTCCATCAGGTTGGATGGGAAGGGTCAGTGCACAGCCATTTTCAGATCTCTCCAGAGATGTTCAATTGGATTCATGTCTGGGCTCTGGCCGGGCCACTCAAGGACATTCACAGAGTTGTCTTGAAGCCATTCCTTTGATATATTGGCTGTGTGCTTAGGATCATTGTCCTGCTGAAAGATGAACCGTCACCCCAGTCTGAGGTCAAGAGCGCTCTGGAGCAGGTTTTCATCAAGGATGTCTCCAAACACGGCGCCTGGCATTTGCGCCAAAGAGTTCAATCTTTATCTAATCAGACCAGAGAATTTTGTTTCTCATGGTCTAAGAGTACTTCAGGTGCATTTTGGCAAACTCCAGGAAGATTGCCATGTGTTTTTTTTTTACTAAGGAGTGGCTTTCACCTGGCCACATTACCATACAGGCCTGATTGGTGGATTGCTGCAGAGATGGTTGTCCTTTTGGAAGGATCTCCTCTCTCCACAGAGGAATGTTGTAGCTCTGAAAGAGTGCCCATTGGGTTCTTGGTCACCTCCCTGACTAGGGCCCTTCTCCGCCAATCACTCATTTTAGACAGCCGGCCAGCTCTAGGAAGAGTCTTGGTGGTTTCAAACTTCTTCCATTTATGGATGATGGAGACCACTGTGCTCATTGGGACCTTTAAAGCAGCAGATATTTTTCTGTACCCTTTCCCAGATCTGTGCCTCGAGACAATCCTGTCTCGGAGGTCTACAGTCAATTCCTTTGACTTCATGCTTAGTTTGTGCTCAGACATGCACTGTCAAGTGTGGGACCCTATATAGACAGGTGTGTGCCTTTCCAAATCATGTCCAATCCACTAAATTTACCACAGGTGGACTCCAATTAAGCTGTAGAAACATCTCAAAGATGATTATTGGAAACAAGATGCCCTTGAGCTCAATTTTGAGGCTGTGAATACTTATGTAGTTTTTTATTTTTAATAAATTTGCAAACATCTCAAAAAAACTTTTTTCACGTTGTCATTATGGGGTATTGTGTGTAGAATTTTGAGGGGAAAAAATATTTATTTCATTTTAGAATAAGGCTGTAACATAAAAAAATGTGGAAAAAGTGAAGTGCTGTGAATACTTTCTAGATGCACCGTAAATAAAGGATAATGATGATAATAATAATAATAATAATAATAATAATAATAATAATATTAATAATAATTGAATCTATGTCCTGTAAAGCATTATGTAAGGATATACCAGGGCCGAAACTAGGATTTTCGGCACCAGGGCAAGGCAGTAATTTAGCGCTCCCCCCCCCCCCTAAAAAAAAGAAGATAGAAAAAAATAAAAATAAAGAAAATGATAACAGGGCACACAGGGTGCTGCGTCCTAGAGGCCTGCTGTCTGAACGGCCACGAGATATTATCTGCCACCTTCACTACTATAGCCAAAAAGATGAGATAATTAGAAAACTCCGGAACTCTGGTGACTTAGACTTCAATGGCTCGCCCATTCAGGTTTTCCAGGATCTTTCTCGTCACACCCTACAATCTAGACGTCAATTGAAGCCCTTAACGGATGCCCTTCGTAAGAATAACATAAAATATAGATGGGGATTTCCTTTCAGCATTACAGCCACCAATGAGGGTTGGTCAGTCACGATTCGGACCCCTGAGGATGTCGCTCTCTTCTGCTCCACACTGTCAATTGATCCTGTACAGACCCCTGAGTGGCAATACGTACGCTCGAGGATTCACCCCCCTCAACCCCAAGGGTTGACCCTCCTTTTCAAACAGTGGGCTCTCCCTCAGCATCGCAAAAGTAGAACCGCTCCTCCCCGTCCTCTTCATCTTCCTCACCAGCTGCAAAGACCTGATTATCCCACAATCTGATTTGTAACTTTTTTTCAATGCATGGGATCTATCGGCCCATGGACAACTGTTTCGCCATGCAGGGACTCTGTGGGGGGGGGGGGGGGGGCGTTGTCCATTGGGTGGATTTCCCCAGTGGGATACTATGCAGTCGGAAGGCGCAATGCTTCTCAGGCCCTGTTTCTTTCTTTCTTTGATATTTGCCTTTTGCTTGAGGGGCCTGAACATTGTATTACTCATTTAGGGAGATGGCCTCACATCTCTACCATAGTATATACTGCTTTAAAATAGTTTGGGTTGTGTATTGTTATCCTGTGGTCGCTAAATAATTTTTTTTTTTATTATTTCTGTATGTCAATATGAGGTTTGTGTCAGAGGGTGGATCCGTTCCTACCTTGTTACCCAGTTTGCACCGCAATGTTTGGTCCCGGACTGATCGGTGAGATTACTGTCTCCACCGCTCGAACAACCGGGAGCGGTGTCTTGTTTCCACTATGGTTTCTTGTTCGATTGTTCTATAATGTTATGTCTTTTTGTTCTGATGTTCTTCTTCTGCCCTCTTCTTCTCTATTCTCTTTTTTCCTTCTGGTTCTCTCCTCCCTTCCTGACCTATCTGGATCCGCTTGTGCCCGACCCCTACTTAATACTGTTGGAATCTTTACGAGGTTAGATTCACTATTTCTTTTTGAAACAGGTATATGACGCTATTAAAGGTGGTTTCTATTAACGCCCGGGGACTCAACATTCCTGAGAGACGTCAAGGGCCTTGCGAGAACTAAAGGTAGAGAAAGCAGACGTTGCCTTTGTGCAAGAAACCCACTTTAAAGAGGGGGCAGCCCCTTCTCTCAGGAATATGGACTTCCCTACAGGTTATTATTCTAATAATACTGAAGGTAAAACCTTAGGTGTAGCAATATTGTTTGCCAAACATGTTGCCCTCGCTGTTGTTATATGTCATCAACTTATTCCCGGTAGGGCTCTGCTTATTAATTGCAATGTGGCCAATAGGGCTCTCACCTTTCTTAACATCTATGCTCCGAATAAGGTACAACCGGCCTTTTTAGAAAGGGTCCTTACCCTAGCCCAGCCCCATATTAACGGAATTTTGCTCTTTGGTGGGGACTTAAATTGGTCCCTAGAACCTCACTTAGACTCCTCTAACCCCCGCCTAGGTACTCTGATAAACTCCATCGCAGGGTCCGGAGAATTCTCCATAACTTCCAACTCATTGATGTATGGAGGATACAACACCCCTCTACTCGTGACTTCACTTTCTACGCACACCCGCCCAACATTTACACTAGGATTGACTACTTATTTATCCCTCATAGGTTTTTACACTTGGCTGAGGTCTCTGCTGTGGGTAACATATCCTGGGCTGATCATGCTCCAGTCTCTTTAGGGGTTCGTTTGTCCCCTCCACGCCTAAATTCTTACACGTGGAGCAGGGCCGGTGCTAGGGTGTTCGGCGCCCTCCTGCAAACTATAAAGTTGTGCCCTCCCTCCCTTAACTCATAAAGGGTCGGTGTGTGTCACAAATGAGGGGGAGTTACAGGGAGGATGAGGACAGGGACGTTGAGGGGGGAGTTACAGGGAGGGTGAGGACTGGGACGTTGAGGGGGGAGTTACAGGGAGGGTGAGGACAGGGACGTTGAGGGGGAGTTACAGAGAGGGTGAAGGCAGGGACGCGTGCGGTGGTCTTCCTAGGCAGGCAGGCGCAGTGGCGGAACTAGAGAATAGTGAGCACAGGTGCAACAATATGCATTGGGCCCCATCCCATATTTAAAATAGGGAAATGGCATCCCCCAAAATATGGTTTGTCTTACTAACAAGGGGTGTCGCCATACAATAGTACTCCCAATTCACGTTACACCACACAGTAGAGAGCCTTATACACCATATGCCACACAGTAGAGAGCCTTATACACGGTATGCCACACAGTATAGAGCCTTATACACGGTATGCCACACAGTAGATAGCCTTAATACATGGTACGCCACACAGTAGAGAGCCTTGTACATGGTACGCCATACAGTAGAGAGCCTTATACACGCTGCGCCACACAGTAGAGAGCCTTATACACGCTGCGCCACACAGTAGAGAGCCTTATACACGCTACGCCACACAGTAGAGAGCCTTATACATGGTACGTCACACAGTAGAGAGCCTTATACTAGAGATGAGCGGGTTCGTTTCCTCGGAATCCGAACCCGCCCGAACTTCAGCTTTTTTTACACGGATCCGAGTTACTCGGATCTTCCCGCCTTGCTCGGTTAACCCGAGCGCGCCCGAACGTCATCATGACGCTGTCGGATTCTCGCGAGGCTCAGATTCTATCGCGAGACTCGGATTCTATATAAGGAGCCGCGCGTCGCCGCCATTTTACACGTGCATTGAGATTGATAGTGAGAGGACGTGGCTGGCGTCCTCTCCGTTTAGAGAAGAAATAGATAGGAGAGTGAGAGTGAGACAGTGACACTTCATTTACTGGAGCTTAGGAGGAGTACTCAGACAGAGAGTGCAGAATTTTGCTGATAGTATTAGTTAGTTATACTAGTGACAGAGTGAGACAGTGACACTTCATTTACTGGAGCTTAGGAGGAGTACACAGACAGAGAGTGCAGAATTTTGCTGATAGTATTAGTTAGTTATACTAGTGACTGACCAGTGACCACCAGTGCAGTTTTATATTATTTAATATAATCCGTTCTCTGCCTGAAAAAACGATACACAGTGACTCAGTCACATACCATATCTGTGCTCAGCCCAGTGTGCTGCTGCATCATCTATGTATAATATCTGACTGTGCTCACACAGCTTAATTGTGGGGGAGACTGGGGAGCAGTTAGGTTATAGCAGGAGCCAGGAGTACATATTAAAAAATTAAACAGTGCACACTTTTTTTCTGCAGGAGTGCCACTGCCAGTGTGACTGACCAGTGACCTGACCACCAGTATATAGTATACTATATTGTATTGTGAATGTCTGCCTGTAAAAGTTAAACACACGTCGTGTGACTTGTGTGGTGTTTTTTTATTCTATAAAATAAAAAACTCATTCTGCTGACAGTGTCCAGCAGGTCCGTCATTATATAATATATACCTGTCCGGCTGCAGTAGTGATATATATATATTTTTTATATCATTATTTATCATCCAGTCGCAGCAGACACAGTACGGTAGTTCACGGCTGTAGCTACCTCTGTGTCGGCACTCGGCAGTCCATCCATAATTGTATACCACCTACCCGTGGGTTTTTTTTTCTTTCTTCTTTATACATACTACATCTCATTATCATCCAGTCTATATTAGCAGCAGACACAGTACAGTACGGTAGTCCACGGCTGTAGCTACCTCTGTGTTGGCACTCGGCAGTCCGTCCATAATTGTATACCACCTACCCGTGTTTTTTTTTTTCTTTCTTCTTTATACATACTACATCTCATTATCAACCAGTCTATATTAGCAGCAGACACAGTGCGGTAGTCCACGGCTGTAGCTACCTCTGTGTCGGCACTCGGCAGTCCGTCCATAATTGTATACCACCTACCCGTGGTTTTTTTTTCTTTCTTCTTTATACATACTACATCTCATTATCATCCAGTCTATATTAGCAGCAGACACAGTACAGTACGGTAGTCCACGGCTGTAGCTACCTCTGTGTCGGCACTCGGCAGTCCGTCCATAATTGTATACCACCTACCCGTGGTTTTTTTTTTCTTTCTTCTTTATACATACTACATCTCATTATCAACCAGTCTATATTAGCAGCAGACACAGTACGGTAGTCCACGGCTGTAGCTACCTCTGTGTCGGCACTCGGCAGTCCATCCATAATTGTATACCACCTACCCGTGGTTTTTTTTTTCTTTCTTCTTTATACATACTACATCTCATTATCATCCAGTCTATATTAGCAGCAGACACAGTACAGTACAATAGTCCATGGCTGTAGCTACCTCTGTGTCGGCACTCGGCAGTCCGTCCATAATTGTATACCACCTGCCCGTGGTTTTTTTTTCTTTCTTCTTTATACATACTACATCTCATTATCATCCAGTCTATATTAGCAGCAGACACAGTACAGTACGGTAGTCCACGGCTGTAGCTACCTCTGTGTCGGCACTCGGCAGTCCGTCCATAATTGTATACCACCTACCCGTGGTTTTTTTTTTTCTTTCTTCTTTATACATACTACATCTCATTATCAACCAGTCTATATTAGCAGCAGACACAGTACGGTAGTCCACGGCTGTAGCTACCTCTGTGTCGGCACTCGGCAGTCCATCCATAATTGTATACCACCTACCCGTGGTTTTTTTTTCTTTCTTCTTTATACATACTACATCTCATTATCATCCAGTCTATATTAGCAGCAGACACAGTACAGTACGGTAGTCCACGGCTGTAGCTACCTCTGTGTCGGCACTCGGCAGTCCGTCCATAATTGTATACCACCTACCCGTGGTTTTTTTTTTCTTTCTTCTTTATACATACTACATCTCATTATCATCCAGTCTATATTAGCAGCAGACACAGTACAGTACGGTAGTCCACGGCTGTAGCTACCTCTGTGTCGGCACTCGGCAGTCCATCCATAATTGTATACCACCTACCCGTGGTTTTTTTTTCTTTCTTCTTTATACATACTACATCTCATTATCATCCAGTCTATATTAGCAGCAGACACAGTACAGTACAATAGTCCATGGCTGTAGCTACCTCTGTGTCGGCACTCGGCAGTCCGTCCATAATTGTATACCACCTGCCCGTGGTTTTTTTTTCTTTCTTCTTTATACATACTACATCTCATTATCATCCAGTCTATATTAGCAGCAGACACAGTACAGTACGGTAGTCCACGGCTGTAGCTACCTCTGTGTCGGCACTCGGCAGTCCGTCCATAATTGTATACCACCTACCCGTGGTTTTTTTTTTTCTTTCTTCTTTATACATACTACATCTCATTATCAACCAGTCTATATTAGCAGCAGACACAGTACGGTAGTCCACGGCTGTAGCTACCTCTGTGTCGGCACTCGGCAGTCCATCCATAATTGTATACCACCTACCCGTGGTTTTTTTTCTTTCTTCTTTATACATACATACTACATCTCATTATCATCCAGTCTATATTAGCAGCAGACACAGTACAGTACAATAGTCCACGGCTGTAGCTACCTCTGTGTCGGCACTCGGCAGTCCATCCATAATTGTATACTAGTATCCATCCATCTCCATTGTTTACCTGAGGTGCCTTTTAGTTGTGCCTATTAAAATATGGAGAACAAAAATGTTGAGGTTCCAAAATTAGGGAAAGATCAAGATCCACTTCCACCTCGTGCTGAAGCTGCTGCCACTAGTCATGGCCGAGACGATGAAATGCCAGCAACGTCGTCTGCCAAGGCCGATGCCCAATGTCATAGTACAGAGCATGTCAAATCCAAAACACCAAATATCAGTAAAAAAAGGACTCCAAAACCTAAAATAAAATTGTCGGAGGAGAAGCGTAAACTTGCCAATATGCCATTTACCACACGGAGTGGCAAGGAACGGCTGAGGCCCTGGCCTATGTTCATGGCTAGTGGTTCAGCTTCACATGAGGATGGAAGCACTCAGCCTCTCGCTAGAAAACTGAAAAGACTCAAGCTGGCAAAAGCACCGCAAAGAACTGTGCGTTCTTCGAAATCCCAAATCCACAAGGAGAGTCCAATTGTGTTGGTTGCGATGCCTGACCTTCCCAACACTGGACGTGAAGAGCATGCGCCTTCCACCATTTGCACGCCCCCTGCAAGTGCTGGAAGGAGCACCCGCAGTCCAGTTCCTGATAGTCAGATTGAAGATGTCAGTGTTGAAGTACACCAGGATGAGGAGGATATGGGTGTTGCTGGCGCTGGGGAGGAAATTGACCAGGAGGATTCTGATGGTGAGGTGGTTTGTTTAAGTCAGGCACCCGGGGAGACACCTGTTGTCCGTGGGAGGAATATGGCCACTGACATGCCTGGTGAAAATACCCAAAAAATCAGCTCTTCGGTGTGGAAGTATTTCAACAGAAATGCGGACAACAGGTGTCAAGCCGTGTGTTGCCTTTGTCAAGCTGTAATAAGTAGGGGTAAGGACGTTAACCACCTCGGAACATCCTCCCTTATACGTCACCTGCAGCGCATTCATAATAAGTCAGTGACAAGTTCAAAAACTTTGGGCGACAGCGGAAGCAGTCCACTGACCAGTAAATCCCTTCCTCTTGTAACCAAGCTCACGCAAACCACCCCACCAACTCCCTCAGTGTCAATTTCCTCCTTCCCCAGGAATGCCAATAGTCCTGCAGGCCATGTCACTGGCAATTCTGACGAGTCCTCTCCTGCCTGGGATTCCTCCGATGCATCCTTGCGTGTAACGCCTACTGCTGCTGGCGCTGCTGTTGTTGCTGCTGGGAGTCGATGGTCATCCCAGAGGGGAAGTCGTAAGCCCACTTGTACTACTTCCAGTAAGCAATTGACTGTTCAACAGTCCTTTGCGAGGAAGATGAAATATCACAGCAGTCATCCTGCTGCAAAGCGGATAACTGAGGCCTTGACAACTATGTTGGTGTTAGACGTGCGTCCGGTATCCGCCGTTAGTTCACAGGGAACTAGACAATTTATTGAGGCAGTGTGCCCCCGTTACCAAATACCATCTAGGTTCCACTTCTCTAGGCAGGCGATACCGAGAATGTACACGGACGTCAGAAAAAGACTCACCAGTGTCCTAAAAAATGCAGTTGTACCCAATGTCCACTTAACCACGGACATGTGGACAAGTGGAGCAGGGCAGGGTCAGGACTATATGACTGTGACAGCCCACTGGGTAGATGTATGGACTCCCGCCGCAAGAACAGCAGCGGCGGCACCAGTAGCAGCATCTCGCAAACGCCAACTCTTTCCTAGGCAGGCTACGCTTTGTATCACCGCTTTCCAGAATACGCACACAGCTGAAAACCTCTTACGGCAACTGAGGAAGATCATCGCGGAATGGCTTACCCCAATTGGACTCTCCTGTGGATTTGTGGCATCGGACAACGCCAGCAATATTGTGTGTGCATTAAATATGGGCAAATTCCAGCACGTCCCATGTTTTGCACATACCTTGAATTTGGTGGTGCAGAATTTTTTAAAAAACGACAGGGGCGTGCAAGAGATGCTGTTGGTGGCCAGAAGAATTGCGGGACACTTTCGGCGTACAGGCACCACGTACAGAAGACTGGAGCACCACCAAAAACTACTGAACCTGCCCTGCCATCATCTGAAGCAAGAAGTGGTAACGAGGTGGAATTCAACCCTCTATATGCTTCAGAGGTTGGAGGAGCAGCAAAAGGCCATTCAAGCCTATACAATTGAGCACGATATAGGAGGTGGAATGCACCTGTCTCAAGCGCAGTGGAGAATGATTTCAACGTTGTGCAAGGTTCTGATGCCCTTTGAACTTGCCACACGTGAAGTCAGTTCAGACACTGCCAGCCTGAGTCAGGTCATTCCCCTCATCAGGCTTTTGCAGAAGAAGCTGGAGACATTGAAGGAGGAGCTAACACGGAGCGATTCCGCTAGGCATGTGGGACTTGTGGATGGAGCCCTTAATTCGCTTAACAAGGATTCACGGGTGGTCAATCTGTTGAAATCAGAGCACTACATTTTGGCCACCGTGCTCGATCCTAGATTTAAAGCCTACCTTGGATCTCTCTTTCCGGCAGACACAAGTCTGCTGGGGTTGAAAGACCTGCTGGTGAGAAAATTGTCAAGTCAAGCGGAACGCGACCTGTCAACATCTCCTCCTTCACATTCTCCCGCAACTGGGGGTGCGAGGAAAAGGCTCAGAATTCCGAGCCCACCCGCTGGCGGTGATGCAGGGCAGTCTGGAGCGACTGCTGATGCTGACATCTGGTCCGGACTGAAGGACCTGACAACGATTACGGACATGTCGTCTACTGTCACTGCATATGATTCTCTCAACATTGAAAGAATGGTGGAGGATTATATGAGTGACCGCATCCAAGTAGGCACGTCACACAGTCCGTACTTATACTGGCTGGAAAAAGAGGCAATTTGGAGGCCCTTGCACAAACTGGCTTTATTCTACCTAAGTTGCCCTCCCACAAGTGTGTACTCCGAAAGAGTGTTTAGTGCCGCCGCTCACCTTGTCAGCAATCGGCGTACGAGGTTACATCCAGAAAATGTGGAGAAGATGATGTTCATTAAAATGAATTATAATCAATTCCTCCGCGGAGACATTGACCAGCAGCAATTGCCTCCACAAAGTACACAGGGAGCTGAGATGGTGGATTCCAGTGGGGACGAATTGATAATCTGTGAGGAGGGGGATGTACACGGTGATATATCGGAGGATGATGATGAGGTGGACATCTTGCCTCTGTAGAGCCAGTTTGTGCAAGGAGAGATTAATTGCTTCTTTTTTGGGGGGGGTCCAAACCAACCCGTCATATCAGTCACAGTCGTGTGGCAGACCCTGTCACTGAAATGATTAGTTGGTTAAAGTGTGCATGTCCTGTTTATACAACATAAGGGTGGGTGGGAGGGCCCAAGGACAATTCCATCTTGCACCTCTTTTTTCTTTTATTTTTCTTTGCGTCATGTGCTGTTTGGGGAGGGTTTTTTGGAAGGGCCATCCTGCGTGACACTGCAGTGCCACTCCTAGATGGGCCCGGTGTTTGTGTCGGCCACTAGGGTCGCTTATCTTACTCACACAGTCAGCTACCTCATTGCGCCTCTTTTTTTCTTTGCGTCATGTGCTGTTTGGGGAGGGTTTTTTGGAAGGGCCATCCTGCGTGACACTGCAGTGCCACTCCGAGATGGGCCCGGTGTTTGTGTCGGCCACTAGGGTCGCTTATCTTACTCACACAGTCAGCTACCTCATTGCGCCTCTTTTTTTCTTTGCGTCATGTGCTGTTTGGGGAGGGTTTTTTGGAAGGGCCATCCTGCGTGACACTGCAGTGCCACTCCTAGATGGGCCCGGTGTTTGTGTCGGCCACTAGGGTCGCTTATCTTACTCACACAGTCAGCTACCTCATTGCGCCTCTTTTTTTCTTTGCGTCATGTGCTGTTTGGGGAGGGTTTTTTGGAAGGGCCATCCTGCGTGACACTGCAGTGCCACTCCTAGATGGGCCCGGTGTTTGTGTCGGCCACTAGGGTCGCTTATCTTACTCACACAGTCAGCTACCTCATTGCGCCTCTTTTTTTCTTTGCGTCATGTGCTGTTTGGGGAGGGTTTTTTGGAAGGGCCATCCTGCGTGACACTGCAGTGCCACTCCTAGATGGGCCCGGTGTTTGTGTCGGCCACTAGGGTCGCTTATCTTACTCACACAGCGACCTCGGTGCAAATTTTAGGACTAAAAATAATATTGTGAGGTGTGAGGTATTCAGAATAGACTGAAAATGAGTGTAAATTATGGTTTTTGAGGTTAATAATACTTTGGGATCAAAATGACCCCCAAATTCTATGATTTAAGCTGTTTTTTAGGGTTTTTTAAAAAAAACACCCGAATCCAAAACACACCCGAATCCGACAAAAAAATTCGGTGAGGTTTTGCCAAAACGCGGTCGAACCCAAAACACGGCCGCGGAACCGAACCCAAAACCAAAACACAAAACCCGAAAAATTTCCGGCGCTCATCTCTACCTTATACACAGTATGCCACACAGTAGAGAGCCTTATACACGGTACGCCACACAGTAGAGAGATGCACACGTCAACATTTACTACCGGGAATGTGAGATAAATAGATAGATAGATAGATAGATAGATAGAGACGTGGCCAGCCTCATTGTTGCCGCAATGTGTAGGAACCGGCATACGCATCATGGCAAGCAGCAGTGAATGCCGCGCTGCTGCTATTTGCAGCCTCCGTTCACTCGATAGAAGTACACGTGTGCTTCATAGACATGGGCACACTAGTGGCGCCATCCATGCTGCGATGCGTATGAATGTGGCTACATCTGTAGATATGGATATATACACACACATAGTAAAACACACACACAGCAAAACACATATACACAGACACACAAACACATACATACAGTTAAACACATAGCAAAATACATATACAGTATATACAGAAAAACAGACACATAGCTAAACACACGCACACACACACACACACACACACACACACACACACACACACCTAAACAGACATAGGAAAATACATATACAGTATATACAGAAACACACACACCCATAGCTAAACAAACACTCTTTACTTTACATGTGTTTTCTTTTTCCACACTGTGCACCTCCTGGCTCTGGCTCCAGCAAGGCTCCTCACTGCAGGGGCTGAGTTCACTGACTCACTCTTTTGTACACGCACCACACACTGCTGCCGTGACTCCCCCTCCTCCCTCTCCCGTATGTCCCAGCATGCAGTGGAGGGCCAACACAGAGACCAGGAAGCAGAGAGCTGCAGCAGTGCGGTGTAGAGGTGAAGGGTGATGTAATCACCCTCTCACTGGTGCCGGGGACCGCGTCCAGGCTTTCTCCGTTAGCACCTGTAGCTCAGTGGTGGTAGCGTGTAATGAGTCAGTGTGACTCACTACACTGCTGCCGGCTGCGGGCCCCTTCACAGCGCTGGGCGACTCCATCAGTGAGGAGGCAGGGAGAGGGGAGCCGCTGTTCATGCTGCTGGCGCCGCTGCTGATGTCTGTCAGAGTGACAGGCGCTGGCAGCCAGCATCAACAGCGCACATCAGCGCAAGGTCGCAGAGCGGGGAGAGCGCCTCTCTGACCCAGCGCCTCCCTGCTTTGCAGGACCTTGCTGAGTGGGTAGCGCCGGGCCTGACGTAGAGATTGAACAAGCTTATCATTCAGGATCCTTATTGCCAGGAGCAGATTAGGGATGCTATAACTGAATATATTGACGTTAACAACACTGCTGAGATCTCTAAAGTGGTAGTCTGGGAGGCTCACAAATGCGTCATAAGGGGAAAACTCATACAATTGAGTGCTCAAAGAAAAAAACAACACATGGCGGCATGGGTGGCCTTGATTAAAAGAATTCAAGCCTTAGAACTTCTCCATAAATCTGCCGTGTCAGATGATACCCTTCAGCCTTTATTATTGGCTCGGAAGGAACTGACCTCACTTATGTCTATTAGACTGAAATTGGAGGCGAGAAAATGCTGTAGTCATTATTTTCTATGCGGGAATAAACCTGGGAAGCTGCTGGCGCGGGCACACCAGGCTCAACGGGCAGCATATTTTATATCCAAAGTTAAATCACATACTGGAACAACACAGAATACCATGCCAGAGATTGCGGCAGCCTTCCGACGTTATTACACCGAGTTATATAATATCAGAGGCTCTACTGAATCTGGGCTTGACCTCTCCCGAAAGGCGTCTATTGCAGAGTTTCTACGTGAAATTCATTTCCCCACACTTACCCCAGAGGAAGTCGAATCACTCGAGACCCCCTACACTCTTTCGGAGCTTGAGGAAGCTATAAAAACTGCCCCTAATGGTAGGAGTCCGGGCCCTGATGGTTTCTCGTTAGCATATTATAAGACATTTGGAGATGTTTTGTTGCCACTGATGCTTAGAGCCTTTAATCAGGTTTCGGACCAATCCACCTTCTCTCCCCAGTCTATGCTTGCACACATTACAGTGATCCCTAAGGAGGGCAAGGCAGAGCCGGATTAAGGGGGGGTTCCTGGGGGTAAGTACCCCGGGCCCTCCTTTCTAAAAGGGCCCCCTGCCATCCGCCACAGGTCGGATCTTTACCGATCCGATCTGCAGCGCTCCAGGATCCCCTCAGCACTGGCAGGCATACTCGTAGCCGCCGGCGCCGCATAGAAGTCAGTACAGGACAGCTGAGTGCAGCAGGAGGCGGAGGAAGTGGCCAGCCTGCTGCGCTTATAGATGCTGCTCCTGTCCCTGCTGTAGCTCCGCCGGGCGCCCACGTGCGATGCGCCCGGCACTCGTATCTACTGCTGCCAGCCTCCCGCGGTGCTTCTTGATCTTTTTCCTGCCGCCGCCGGGCTCTTACATGGGGTGCACGGTGCACCCGGTTCCTGACGTCACTGGAGCCACTCAGTGAACTTACTGGTAGGCTTTAATATTAAATCAAAAACATCATATATGTTCTCCTCCCACCCTGCACACCCCCCTATAACTCTGCATCTTCTCCCAACCTGCACACCCCCCTCTCACCCTGCACACCCCCCTCTCACCCCGCGTTCTCTCTCACCCTGCACACCCCACTATCACCCTGCACACCCCGCTATCACCCTGCATCCTCTCCCACCCTGCACACCCCCCTCTCACCCTGCGTCATCTCCCACCCTGCACACCCCCTTCTCACCCTGCGTCATCTCCCACCCTGCACACACCCCTCTCACCATGCGTCATCTCCCACCCTGCACAACCCCCTCTCACCCTGCATCCTCTCCCACCCTGCACACACCCCTCTCACCTTGCACCCCCCCCTCTCACCCTGCATCCTCTCCCACCCTGCACACCCCTCTATCACCCTGCATCCTCTCCCACCCTGCACCCCCCCTCTCATGCTGTGTCCTCTCCCACCCCTCTATCACCCTGCGTCCTCTCCCACCCTGCACACCCCCCCTCTCACCCTGTGTCCTCTCTCACCGTGCACACCCCATCTCTCCCCCCGTGTCCTCTCTCACCCTGCACACCCCCTCTCTCCCCCTGTGTCCTCTCCCACCCTGAACCCCCCCTCTCACCCTGCGTCCTCTCCCACCCCTCTATCACCCTGCGTCCTCTCCCACCCTGCACCCCCCCTCTCACCCTGTGTCCTCTCTCACCCTGCACACCCCCTCTCTCCCCCTGCGTCCTCTCTCACCCTGAACAACCCCCTCTCACCTGGTGCCCCTCTCCCATTCTTTTCCTCTTTCCCTCTCCCCAATATGTCCTATTCACACTCTGCATCCCCCCTCTCCCACCCTGCAACCCTCTCCCACCCAGTGTCCCTATGCCCAATATGTTCCTCTCCCACCCAGTATCCCTATCCCCAATATGTTCCTCTCCCACCCAGTGTCCCTATCCCCAATATGTTCCTCTCCCACCCAGTGTCCCTATCCCCAATATGTTCCTCTCCCACCCAGTGTCCCAATCCCCCACAATATGTACCTCTCCCACCCAGTGTCCCTATCCACAATATGTCCTCCTCCCACCCTGTATCCCCCATCTCAGCCAATGCCCCCTTCCCCCTCAGTCCTTCCTCCGCCATGTGTCCTCCCTCTCATCCAGTGCCTCTTAAGGACACGCCCCTTTTTCAGAGCGCATGCCTTTGATGTGCGCAACAGTACACCCTGGAGAGGACACTATACCCCCAAAAAAATTCCATACCTTCACTTCAAACTTCCCACTTCGACCACTGTATATGTGTGTGTATTATATATATGTATGTATATATATAATTCATCTGCCTGCCTATTTATTAGGGGCCCCATTGTCTGAAGTGCCCCAGGCCCCCCATAGCCTTAATCCGGCTCTGGGGCAAGGACCCGGCCCAATGTTCCAGCTATAGGCCCATTTCCCTGTTAAATGTAGACTTAAAGCTCTTCGCCAAATGAATGGCGAATCACCTACAACTCTTTCTTCCAAACCTAGTGCACTCGGACCAAGTGGGATTTGTCCCGGGCCGTGAGGCCAAAGATAACACCACGAAGGTCCTGGACTTAATCTCTTACGCCTCAACCTGCAAATCTATTCTACTCTCCACTGATGCGGAAAAAGCGATAGAGTTGATTGGGATTTTCTGTTGAGGGTAATGGAACACTTGGGCTTGGGCCGAGTAGGTTTCCAGAGAATTTGGGCCCTGTACTCTGGGCCTGCGGCTCGTGTCCGTATAAATGGGGAGCTGTCTGACCCGTTCCAGATACGGAATGGCACTCGTCAGGGTTGTCCTTTGTCACCGCTTATTTTTGTACTATGCATGTAGGCCCTGGAGAGGGCCATTCGTCAGAACGTGAACATCACAGGGCTGCAAGTGGGAAAGAAAGAATATAAGCTCGCCTTGTTTGCTGACGATCTCCTCGCAGTGATATCTAACCCTCTGACCTCCATACACAATCTCCTTAAAGAATTTAAGCGTTTTGGCACTCTCTCCAATTTCAAAATTAACTTGCATAAGTCCACGGCATTGAATTTAACATTAGATTAGATGAGTCTTCAAGTTCTCCAATCCATTTCGCCCTTCGCATGGCATCCAACACAATTAAAATATTTAGGGGTGATCCTTCATAAAGATCTTTCTCAGATTTACCATTCAAATTTTCCCTCACTCTTATCCAAACTCCAATCTGACCTTACCAAATGGGGTGGGGAAAAATTTCATGATTAGGTAGAATAGGAGTCATTAAGATGAATATCTTACCCAGAATCCTTTACCTGCTGCAAACATTGCCCATCCCTATCCCCCGATCATAGGGGGTAATTCCAAGTTGATCGCAGCAGGATTTTTGATAGCAATTGGGCAAAACCATGTGCACTACAGGGGAGGCAGATATAACATGTGCAGAGAGAGTTAGATTTGGGTGGGGTGTGTTCAATCTGCAATCTAATTTGCAGTGTAAAAATAAAGCAGCCAGTATTTACCCTGCACAGAAATAAAATAACCCACCCAAATCTAACTCTCTCTGCACATGTTATATCTGCCTCCCCTGCAGTGCACATGGTTTTGCCCAATTGCTATCAAAAATCCTGCTGCGATCAACTTGGAATTACCCCCATGGTTTACCTCACTACAATGTAAGATTAGAGACTACATTTGGGCGGGACATAAACCACGATTTAAGCATGACATTCTTTTTAGACGAAAACACCAAGGGGGTCTCCAACTTCCCCACTTTTTCTCATCCTACCAAGCAGTACTCCTTACGAGAGTAATGGAGTGGAGTTGTGAACTCCATAGGAAACAATGGGTAGACATTGAATTGGCCTCTCTCCCCTCCCTTAGCTCGGACTCCCCTTGGCTCTCCAAAGTCCCCCGGGTGCTGCTCCCACTAGCTGGCCCTATTTTTATGTGTTGGCGCCTTTTACGTACCCTTCCTCATGTTTCTGTGCCCCCTTCTCCACTCTCACCATTGTTTGAGAATCCCGAGTTTCCCCCAGGCTGCCACTCCTTGTCATTTTGTTTATGGCGAGAAAGAGGCATCCTGAGAGTAGATCAGCTGCTGGATGCATATGGCATAATACCCTTTCCCGAATTGCAGGCTAAATGGAATCTACCAAACAAAGAAATATGGAGATATCTCCAAATTAAACATTACCTAATAACTTTTTGCTCTTCTGGGAAGGGTAAACAAGCTATGACTTTGTTTGAGCAGCTGTGTCTCTCCCAAACATATCACAGACACACTCTCTCTGTGTTTTATAAATGGATAATAGACCACAGATTTTCTTCCCAACCTAAATATGTCAAGGATTGGGAACTAGATCTTGCGGGTTTAGTAACTACAGATGATTGGGAAGATATCTATAATAATACTTTCTCCTTAACTACCAATGTTTTGGTTTTGGAGACTCACTACAAAGTACTCACAAGGTGGTATAGATGCCTGAATCTCCTTTTCAAAAATCTATCCCAGAGTACCCAACACATGTTGGCGATGTGGGATAGTGGTAGGTACCCCCCTACGTATATGGTGGGAATGCTCTCTTCTTCAACCATATTGGCACAAAGTGGTGGAGGCAGCTAACATTATTCTTGGCGAAGATCTACCCTTTTGTCCTAGTTTTTGGCTATTAAATCTTATGCGTACATCCAGACATCAACTCAAGAAATCGCTACTATGCCATATTTTAAGTGCCTCTAAGGCAGTCATTCCAATACACTGGAAATCTACAGTGATTCCTAATATGAAGGAGTGGAACGCCCGCCTAGATCACTATATGGCAATGGAGGACTTCATTGCATCTCTAGAAGTGAGAAACACATCCTTTACTGCTACTTGGAGCCCTTGGCTGGAATACAGAGAGACAATCCATTATAAATCTTCCCTTTAAAAGATAAAACCTAATTTTCTATTAAATTCAAGTAGTCCCCTGCCATTGTTACGTCAGAAGAAATTTCACATAAATAAAGATAAGGTCACAAAGACTAAAACAGATTTAATTAAGATCTTTAATTTAAGTAAGAAAATCCTCACTAAGGAGGAAGAAAAAGTATTAATGAGAGGTCTTAAATTCGCCCCCACTAGCCAATTGGAGCCTTTTGATTTCTATGTCGATCTGCAGAAATTCATACGCAAACTGACATTGAAGAGGTTCTTTGCAAAAAATGGAGATAATTTGGGGGATACAGAAGTGTCTTCTACCCCCAAATTTAAACCAAAATCTTAATTTTATCCCTCTTTTGCTAAAGGCAGCTTCCTAGACTGCTTTAATAAATTAGTCTTAGATGAAGTTGAGCAGACATTACGCAAAAAACGTAAGAAATGTAATATGACTAGAAAAGAATGGTTAGCTTTAAAAACCCTAAGAAATGATGAGAGTATCATCATAAAACCAGCCGATAAGGGGGGCGGCCTTGTCCTGATGGACAAAGCCGACTATGTAGCAGAGATAGACCGCCAACTTGGAGATGGGAATACTTATCTAAAAATAAAGTCAGATCCAACTTCAAAAATTAGTGAAGCTTTATGTAAGTGGACTACAGAAGCATTATCAAAAGGGGTCCTGACTAAAGAGGAATTCGAATTCATTAATATTACACACCCTACTATTCCCACCATCTATTGCCTACCCAAGGTCCATAAGGACCCTGTTCATCCACCGGGGAGGCCAATAGTATCTGAGACTAATAGCGTCACCTCAAATCTTTCAATGATAATTGATCACTACCTACAACCCTTGGTGAAACAAACTAAGTCATATTTGAAGGATACAGGACAACTTCTAACCATATTAGATGAGTTAGAATGGAAAGATGGGTATACACTTGTGAGTTCTGATGTCTCCACGTTATATACAATTATAGAAGAAGACAAAGGTGTAGAGGCAGTATCCTATTTCCTTGCATCTTCTGATTATTCAGCCGATTTGAAGGCTTTAATTATAGATGGAATTAGATTCATATTGAAAAATAATTATTTTATTTTTAATGGTAATTATTACCTCCAGCGAGTAGGGACTGCTATGGGCACCAGGTTCGCCCCTAGCTATGCTAATCTCTTCATGGCCTACTGGGAAGATCAAGTAGTGTGGCATGGAGATGCGCTTGGGGCGGGCCTGGTGCTGTGGCGTCGCTATATCGATGATTTATTGTTTGTGTGGGACAGAAGTCTAGACGAGTTGGATGCCTTTATAGAAAAACTCAATAATAACCAATTTAGTATTAAACTTACTAGTACTATCAGCCAGGAAGAAATTACATACCTTGACTTATGCATCTATATAAAAGAATGTACGCTTAATACTAAACTTTACCGTAAACCTATGGACTCAAATAGTTTTATTGAGAAAACTAGCCAACATCACGAACACTGGCTAGACGGGATACCGTACAGCCAATTCCTAAGAGTCAAACGTAACTGTACTGACCCGGTTATTTGCGAAACACAGACTAGGGAATTATGTGATCGATTTGTCGAGAAGGGATACAATATGGACGATTTAACTAAAGCAGAGGAAAGAGTTAAAGCTACAAATAGGGAGGACTTACTAAGTAGGAGTAAGGGTAAGAATTTGAAGGATAATGCATCTCAGTGGTCTTTTATTTCAAATTTTAATTCTCAATACAAAGAAATTGAATGGATTATGAAGAAACATTGGAAGGTATTAATAAAAGATCCGATTTTAGGTCCATTACTACCAGTAAAGCCACGCTTCATTTATAGAAGATCAAAATCCATTAAAGATAGTCTGGTTCGGAGTTCAATGGAGGCCCCTACGAGAAGTAGTATTAGAAGTCTAGGTTTTTACAGATGTGGCCTATGTGCCATGTGCAAATGCACAAAGGGGATAAGTAAGGTCAAAGAGTTTACAGTAGGGGGCATTACATACCCCATAAAAGATTTTATTACATGCCACTCAAGGAATGTCATCTACGCCTTGGAGTGCGATTGTGGTCTAATTTATATCGGAAAGACCACAAGGAACCTTAAAACAAGGCTATCTGAACACATTTATAATGTGAAAAAAGGTTTAGAAACTCATACTGTTTCAAAGCACTTTAAAATTAACCATTTATGTAAACCTTGTCACTTTAAATCCTTTTGGGGTATTCAGACAGTTAAGCCTACCCCACGCAATAAAGAAACTGAAGTCACTTTATCTAAAACAGAGATGAAGTGGATCTATAAATTAAAAACCCTAACACCTTCAGGCCTCAACGGAGACTTCGAATTGAAGTGGTTTTTATAATAACAAATGGTTTTTATATGAACTAGTTGGCAATTTTTATAAATCAATTATTAATGATATAGTAATTTTAAATATTTATTATCCCGTATTTTTAGACTGTGTATTAGAATCTTGTCGACCCTCAGTTAGCAACTATGCTGTGAAATCTACCTCATCTCTCCTTTTAAATCTAATCCAAGTTCTCTGTTTTAAATATATGTTAAACTGTTGTTATATAAGAATGTAATTTGCACTTTCTTATCTTTGAGATCCGGACTTGTAAACATAGTGATGATTACACATACTGAAAACGGGGAATGGAATGCACACTACGCTTATTGTGACACGCAGATGTCACTTCCGGGAGCGTTACTTCCGGGATCGTAGAATGAAGCGCAAACGTCACTTCCGGTGACGTGCATGTGACCGCCGGGAGGACGCCAGCAATCGCAACAGCTGTGTTCATTTGTTGTTATCAAGTGTGCTATTTAAGGCCATCTAGTTGGACTATCCCTCATGCTTCTGAAGAAGGACAACTGGTCCGAAAGCGCTCAAGCCTGGGGGACTGATTTGCACAGCGTTTACGGAAGGCACGGAGGAACTACTCTGCAGTTTTTGGGACACCTTTAGTAACCGGGACTTTTGGTGACTATATCTCCACACAGTTCGTTGTAGCTCTCTGGATGTCTTCCACTATATGCTGTTTTTTAATCTTTGTTTGTAAGTGTGTTTTGTAATAAATTTACCTCAAACCAAACACACAGACGATATTGCACTATTATCATTCTCTATTTCAAGCTCCTATGGGAACGGTATCTATGGAATAAAACCAACCAGAGGAATAAAACCAACCAGAGGAAACCCCATTTTCTACATGCAAATTTACCAGCTATAATTTGTGAGTGGGACCATTGAGAAATTCCAACCACACTTTTGACTAAATGGGATACACTATGTGTTGTATTTTTCTGTTATTTCTTCTAGCACATTGCTAATTGATTTGGAGCAGGAATCCATCTCTTTGAATTTGTTGTGTAAGCCAATTTCTTTCACCTCTTAGATTCTGGTGTGATAAGGTGGCGCCACTTGGTTTCACTAATTGTGGATGTATGGTTACGTCAGGGCTCCCTGAGTTGGAAAGAGAGAACCCCCCCCCCTTCCCTCTAAATCTTTTTTCTTGGTATACCCTTTCCCCTCCTCCTCTTTATTGGGAATAACTTTACTCCTTTTCTCTCGGCTTTCTCTTTCTTGTTCGTTATCTTTCCTCTCCCTCTTCCATTTTCTTCTTTTTTATATATATAAGAAGTTGTAATTTTAGCTATGTTTTTAGAGATACGATATGTTAGTGGAAATGCAGCATTCCCTTTATGGATCTTATTAATGTTCATGGCTTTGGGAACTCTTTGATGTTGTATCTCTGATATTACTATTTGATGTTTGTATATCAATAAAAATTAATTTGCAAAAAAAAATAAATTAATATTTTACTTCATAATAATTACAAAGTTTTGGGATTGCACGCCCTGTCTTCAGGAAGCATACGTTTGTGCAATCCCATAAACTAGTAATTAGCATGAAGTAAAATATTCATTTCTAAACAACTCTGCAGTGCAGTGCATGTTTTCTATCATTGAGAACCTCCGGAGTATATTCACAGCTGCACTGACACACAGGAGGTTAACTGCTAAGAGTACAGTGCTGGACTATATATATATATATATATATATATATATATATATAAATGAAAAAAGAATAAATAACTACAGTATATATATAATCTCTCTCCACTCGATGCTGTAGTAGATAGATTTCAGTCCTTAGCCTCCGTGCGGTAAGGCCAGTGTCTAAACAACTCTGCAGTGCAGTGCATGTTTTCTATCATTGAGAACCTCCGGAGTATATTCACAGCTGCACTGACACACAGGAGGTTAACTGCTAAGAGGACAGTGCTGGACTATATATATATATATATATATATATATATAAAAATGAAAAGAGAATAAATAACTACAGTATATATATAATCTCTCTCCACTCGATGCTGTAGTAGATAGATTTCAGTCCTTAGCCTCCGTGCGGTAAGGCCAGTGTCTGGGGCTTGCAGCGGGTGCCGGATTTCAGAGGGGCGGCAGGTGATGGTGCGTGCACAGCCGCGTCTCAGTCCACTGTAAGCAGTGGCCACCAGGTGGTGAAGATGTTGGTGGGAGGGTTTGCAGGAGGTGCTACTCGGCGGGTGGGCAGAGGGAGACACAGATACACAACTGCGGCGGGTCCATGACAGCGCAATTCGCGGCTGTGGGAGGAAATCGCAGGGGGTGAAGGAGCAGCTGTCAGGGAGCCAGGCAGAGTTCCCTGCGCCCCCCTCGACTCCCGCACCTGGGGCATGTGACCCCTTAGCCCCCCCCCCTAGTTACGGCTATGGATATACGTGTATACAGGCTGTTCTTTTCTTTACCAAGATCATTTATCCCTTTGCATCTTCATGTTTTCCCCACAAGTATTTTATGTAACATGTTCAATTTCCCTTTTTTAAATCTCATGGTAAAAAGCACACTAAATTGTGTTCTAACAAATTAGCGTGGACTCCCATCAGACAAAACCTCTACACCACAACTAGTCAAAGGGTTAAGAAACTTTCTTTTAACAAAGAAAATGTTCCATATTATTCCTTCAACAGTTCACTAAATTCTGAGAGATTAATATGTTCTATGGCAAATGTCTAATGTTGTTGAAATATTTTTAGTGGTCTGTCAAGATTGATTTAGCACTGTATGAATAATATACTGTTCAATGCTTAGAACCATAAATTAAGCATGTGATTGATTTAATTCCAGGCTGCCATTGTTTGTTTCATTAACAGACTTTAATTATTTAACTGTTCCTTGATTTTCTAATAGTTGTTCTACAGGTATTTACAAGTTCACATCCAGTTTACGGTACTGTATACTGAGCATTTTCAAATAGAATTAGAGAATAAGGAAACCAGCGAAAGTCAGGACTCTGTGCTAATAGAGTAACAGCTCTTCCTATGTGAATATCTGTTTCTACAATTACTAGATCATACAGTATATTTCCAATAAGAAAGTATTAATAATGATGGATAAACATTGTACAAAGTGATTATGCATTCTTTTAGATCTTTTTGTTCAGGTGATATATCATTTAATGTGTACCCAGCTTTAGTTCATGTGTACTGAGCTGGAGTTCCCTCATTTTAAATCCTGGAAGTTAATTATTTTAGTTTGAGGAAGAAATATTGAGATTTGACCAAATTAAGTTTACTATTATGGGGCTGAAGTCTAAATGCCCAAGACTGGGAATAGCTCATTGAGTAATTAAATAATTATCCCATTTATTTTTTTGTTCAGGTTCCGAGGACCATGGTCTGAATTTAAAAGTACACTTTTTAGAATTATCTGATTACCAGTAGACCATTCATAGAGATGTATTTTAGATTTTAATGACCAATTTATTAATGAGACTTATTACTAGCAGCATACTGAATTTAATTTAGTATTCGAGCACCTGAATGATATCACTAAGCTAATTGAGCATTTACCAATTTATTAATGAGACTTATTACTAGCAGCATACTGAATTTAATTTAGTATTGCAGTGATACTAATGAATATTCCATTGGTATTTAACATTACCTACCTCTCCAGAGCTTTCCAGCTACATCCTCCTCCTCGGCAGCATTCTCCGCTCGGTTGCAGGCATGGGGTGCTCTGTAATGCGCAATGGCTAGTCTTCGCATGTGCATTACACTTTTACTCCATTGGGAATTGGCAATTCCGGGAAGGCTTCGCTGAAGCTGGAAAGGCTTCCGCTGGACCCTCACTGCCGACAGTGGGGACCGTATCGCTCTTGCTATCTATACATGGCTTAAGTGGTGCAGGGGCAAACAACGGTAATCTTAGTTTATCACTGTTAAATAATGAAAGGAGAACATAACCCCTTAAGTGAATAATTGAATACTCTTGTTTTTGTTGTACTGCTGCAGTTATACACGAGTCACATTATTATGACCACCCCCAACATTTGACGTCGGCAACGTGTAGCCAATGAAGTACGTCACATGTCATGCACTGGCTTGGTGGGCATATAAAGTTTGCGATAGGCCATCTGTCATGCTGTTATCAGTAAAAGGGGTGATTTATCCGAGTTGCAAAATGGGATGATTATTAGCTTTCGGGCCAAGGGTGGCAGTACCGTATTTCTGAAACAGTACAGTTTGTGAACTGTTGTGTTGAAGGTGTATCGTGACTGGACGAATTACACCATTGCGAATAACCAACATGGGAACTGCTTAGCACCACGTGCCATTGATGTGAGAGGTGAACATTGGCTACAAAGGTGCGTGAGGGCCGAACAACACACTACAGTGGAGCAGCTCACTGTCAAAATGAACCTGGGACTGTCAGACGTGTGTCCAAAATGACAGTTCAGCCTTTCTAGCTGCTGTCCGTGCTGCACACAGTGGTTACTCTGGCTATTCACTGGTGGTCATAATAATGTGACTCGATCATGTATGTATGTTGCCCCCACGCAGAATAAAGTATGTGCTACTAAAAGGGATTACTAAGAGGGACATTGCCAGGAAGCTGTATGGAGGTAGAGAAGCAGAGTAGGCATGAGCCAAGTGAACCAGTGACGTGCGGTCAGGTGAGGCAGTGCCTCTCCTGTCATATTCCAGTATTATTAATATCTTCTTTGTATTATTCTAATAATTTTATAGTCAAAACTCTGGAGTACACTAGTCCATGAACCCTCTAGTTCATATATGTGTGTGTAAATCTGGGTCAGATACTAGCCAGTGCCTCCCTATCTGTAGACATTTGTGCAGTATATATATTTATACTAGCTGCAGTACCCAGCTCTGCTCGGATAGAGAGATAGATAGTAAGCTCAACCATATACAGTACAATGCTAAGGGCCAAGAGTGTTCAACCACTGAAGGCGTACGTATTTCATAGCATGACCAAACGCCCAAGAGTGGTATATCTATCTCATAAAATGGTCACTGTTGTTACGAAATAGATTCATGCCAGATGATGTAGGCTGAAACAGATACAGAATAGGAGGAAAAAATAGTCCTGTTCATGTTCTTTGAACGGATCATCATTATTTAATTATTAACAGTTTCTTATATAGAGCAGCAAATTCTGTTGCGCTTTACAACCGGACACAATGATAAGACAAAACTGGGTAATAACAAACAGTCAGATGAAGGAATCATTGCACAAGTTATCTTTGGTAAGGATTGATGTCAGGTTCTGTGAATTATGTCATACTTTTGACTTTTTTTTAGCTTTTCTGTCAGAAATGTGTATGACTGTCAGTGAGGAGGGGGTGCATTGCTGTCAATGAGGGGGGGATGTGCTGGTGTCAGTGAGGCAGGGATGTGCTACTCTCAGTGAGGCAGGTATGTGATGCTGTCAGTGAGGCGGTGCTGTGCTGCTGTCAGTGAGGCGGTGCTGTGCTGCTGTCAGTGAGGCAGGGATGTGCTGCTGTCAGTGAGATAGGGATGCGCTGCTGTCAGTGAGGCAGGGATGTGCTGCTGTCAGTGAGACAGGGATGTGCTACTCTCAGTGAGGCAGGTATGTGATGCTGTCAGTGAGGCGGTGATGTGCTGCTGTCAGTGAGGCGGTGCTGTGCTGCTGTCAGTGAGGCAGGGATGTGCTGCTGTCAGTGAGATAGGGATGCGCTGCTGTCAGTGAGGCAGGGATGTGCTGCTGTCAGTGAGACAGGGATGTGCTGCTGTCAGTGAGACAGGGATGTGCTGCTGTCAGTGAGGCAGGGATGTGCTGCTGTCAGTGAGGCAGGGATGTGCTGCTGTCAGTGAGGTGGGGATGTGCTGCTTTCAGTGAGGCAGTGATGTGCTGCTGTCAGTGAGGCAGGGATGTGC
This sequence comes from Pseudophryne corroboree, assembly GCF_028390025.1. Classification (NCBI taxonomy): domain Eukaryota; kingdom Metazoa; phylum Chordata; class Amphibia; order Anura; family Myobatrachidae; genus Pseudophryne; species Pseudophryne corroboree. The sequence continues at coordinate 440,734,017 of NC_086447.1, forward strand.
TACTGTCAGCGAGGCAGGGATGTGCTGCTGTCAGTGAGGTGGGGATGTGCTGCTGTTAGTTCGATAGGGATGTGCTGCTGTCAGTGAGACAGGGATGTGCTGCTGTTAGTGAGGCAAGGATATGCTGCTGTCAGTGAGGCAGGGATGTGCTGCTGTCAGTGAGGTGGGGATGTGCTGCTGTTAGTGCAACAGTGATGCACTGCTGTCAGCAGGGGTTAAAGTGGTCCGGAACGGGGCGGAACTGCGTTCCGGCACTTGTAATTGGAGGCGGAACGCAGTTCCGCCGCCGTCCCGCCCACTTTTTTCAAGTTGTTAGCCTATCTACAGCACAGCACTACAGCAGCACTAGTACTGTCACTGTGTACTGTCTATATAGTCACCGTTCTGCGCCGCGCCCCCCTCACTGAGTGAGCACTGAGCATTGCAGACACGGACGCGATTCACTGACCTGGCTGGCGCGGTGGCGCCCGCCCCCACATCACCGTCTTACTGGCTGCCGAAGTGCCCGACTCCGCCCCCTTCTCTCTCTGCTTACTCTGCTGCTGCGGGCGCTGATAGCAGCCGTAAGCTGTTAGGATAGTCTCATAATAAGCAGAGAGAGAAGGGGCGGAGTCGGGCAACTTCAGCAGCCAGTAATACGGTGGGGGACGTATGGAATCGGTCCCTTCGGCAGCCAGTAATGCAGGGGGAGGCGGAGTCAGGCACGTAGGTGGCCAGTAATGCAGGGGGGGCGGAGTAATACAGGGGGCGGAGTCAGGCGGCTTTATTAAAATCTGGCGTGAGCCTATCACGGCTCCCGGACCGCCAGCCAATGAGAAGCTGCCAAGTGGCAGCTTCTCATTAGCTGGTGGTCCGGGGAGCCGTGAATGGTGCCAGATTCAAAGTGCCTTGCTTCTCTTCAATGGCAGCCGGTCCGTGAGACAGTACTGTTCAATAGTCTCCCAGGCAGTGCCGTTTCTTGGCACTTTGCTGGTCCCTGTTTCCCCCCCCCTCCTCCTCCTCCCGAGTACTCCTGCTCGGGGGGCGGAGTTTTGCGGAATGACGCGAAACTCCGCCCCCCAAGCAGGAGTACTCAGTAGGAGGAGGGGGAGCTGGAAGGAGAAGGCGGCCGGCGCGAGGAAGAAGAGGTGGCCCGACCCGAAGAGCGTGAAGATCCTCTTCATATGTAAGTTGTCCCTTCCTTCCCCCCCCTCCCTCTCTCTTCCCCCCCACTTGACACTTGCCTGCCACACTGTGTAAAATGGGGACACGTGCCTGTCGCACTGTGTAAAATGGGGACACGTGCCTGTCGTACTGTGTAAAATGGGGACACGTGCCTGTCGTACTGTCTAAAATGGGGACACTTACCTGCCACACTGTGTAAAATGGGGACACTTACCTGCCACACTGTGTAAAATGGGGACACTTACCTGCCACACTGTGTAAATTGGGGACACCTGCCAGCCGTACTGTGTAAAATGGGGACACGTGCCTGTCGTACTGTGTAAAATGGGGACACGTGCCTGCCGTACTGTGTAAAATGGGGACATGTGGCTGCCATACTGCTTAAAATGGTGACACTTGCCTGCGTAATGTGTAAAATTAGGACACTTTCCTGCCGTACTGTGTAAAATGGGGACACGTGCCTGCCGTACTGTGTAAAATGAGGACACGTGCCTGCCACACTGTGTAAATTGGGGACACTTGCCTGCCGTACTGTGTAAAATGGGGACTCTTGCCTGCCATAATGTGTAAAATGAGGACACGTGCCTGCCATCATGTGTAAAATGAGAACACTTGCCTGTCGGACTGTGTAAAATGGGGACACTTGCCTGCCACACTGTGTAAATTGGGGACACTTGCCTGCCACACTGTGTAAATTGGGGACACTTGCCTGCCGTACTGTGTAAAATGGGGACTCTTGCCTGCCATAATGTGTAAAATGAGGACACTTGCCTGCCGTAATGTGTAAAATGAGGACACGTGCCTGCCACACTGTGTAAAATGAGGACACTTGCCTGCCGTACTGTGTAAAATGAGGACACTTGCCTGCCGTAATGTGTAAAATGAGGACACTTGCCTGCAGTAATGTGTAAAATGGGGACACGTGCCTGCCGTAATGTGTAAAATGGGGACACGTGCCTGCCGTAATGTGTAAAATGGGGACACGTGCCTGCCGTACTGTGTAAAATGGGGACACGTGCCTGTCGTACTGTGTAAAATGGGGACACGTGCCTGTCGTACTGTGTAAAATGGGGACACGTGCCTGCCGTACTGTGTAAAATGGGGACATGTGGCTGCCATACTGCTTAAAATGGTGACACTTGCCTGCGTAATGTGTAAAATGAGGACACTTTCCTGCCGTACTGTGTAAAATGGGGACACGTGCCTGCCGTACTGTGTAAAATGAGGACACGTGCCTGCCGTACTGTGTAAAATGGGGACACTTGCCTGCCACACTGTGTAAATTGGGGACACTTGCCTGCCGTACTGTGTAAAATGGGGACTCTTGCCTGCCATAATGTGTAAAATGAGGACACGTGCCTGCCATCATGTGTAAAATGAGGACACTTGCCTGTCGGACTGTGTAAAATGGGGACCCTTGCCTGCCACACTGTGTAAATTGGGGACACTTGCCTGCCACACTGTGTAAATTGGGGACACTTGCCTGCCGTACTGTGTAAAATGGGGACTCTTGCCTGCCATAATGTGTAAAATGAGGACACTTGCCTGCCGTAATGTGTAAAATGAGGACACGTGCCTGCCACACTGTGTAAAATGAGGACACTTGCCTGCCGTACTGTGTAAAATGAGGACACTTGCCTGCCGTAATGTGTAAAATGAGGACACTTGCCTGCCGTAATGTGTAAAATGAGGACACTTGCCTGCAGTAATGTGTAAAATGAGGACACTTGGCTGCAGTAATGTGTAAAATGGGGACACGTGCCTGCCGTAATGTGTAAAATGGGGACACGTGCCTGCCGTAATGTGTAAAATGGGGACACGTGCCTGCCGTACTGTGTAAAATGGGGACACGTGCCTGCCGTACTGTGTAAAATGGGGACACGTGCTTTCCGTACTGTGTAAAATGGGGACACGTGCCTGCCGTACTGTGTAAAATGGGGACACTTGCCTGCCGTACTGTGTAAAATGGAGACTCTTGCCTGCCGTACTGTTTAAAATGGGGACTCTTGCCTGCCGTAATGTGTAAAATGGGACTTTTTTTTTTCCTGTGGTGGCCGTGATGAGATCAGATGACTCCACGCCCATTTTAATGAGACCACACCCATTTTAATGAGGCCACACACCCTTGTCGGGAGCGCGCGCGCCTTCGGCGCGCTAAGCAGGAGAGGTGAGTTCCCCCACTTCTCCTGGACCACTTTAAGCCCTGGCTGTCAGTGAGGCAGGAATGTGTTTCATTCTGTGAGTAGTGTCTCTGTGAATGATGCTAGTGCTTACAGTTGTGGAGTGATCCAGCTGTGGCTCTGTGATGGGGTTTTGGAGACAGTTGGAAGTAGTTCAGGTGTGCGATCATTGGGGAAAAAATACAGTCATGTGATCTGCTGTATCCAGTTATGTTAGTGGTATTTCTGTCATTGTAACACACCTTTATATATAGGTGGATGCACTGTACAAATAGGAAAACCTAAAGAGATTAACTGTGAAGTCAAAACTTCCCTTTTTAAAGTAACCACTCACCTACAATCCTAGTCAGGTGTCAAATGTATTTTTACACACTGTTGTAATACAAATTAAAACAATTCATATTTTGTTAGTCTGTTTGTTCAGTCATTGCTCGTTATGCTGTATTTGGAGAAATGCAGACGTTGACAACAAGTTGTGCATAGATTGCAACAAAATACATAGGAATAGCCTCCGAAACAACAAAGCATTTAAATATATTTTATTATAATTAGTCCTTGATTTTATATTACCTTAGAAAAATAGATTTTAAGTTAGTTCAACATTAAAAATGTGTCCTTTGCTTGAACATTGGTAGACAATTGGTGATTAGTGTGACTCACAGCATCCAGTACTAACTGTGTCTGCCAGGGTATCCGGATGATAGGTCGACAGTTAAAAGGCTGACAGTTAATAGGTTGAAACCAAATAGTCGACTTACATATGGTGGCCATGGTCAAAAGGTCGACAGGTTCAATTAGTTGACGTGACAATAGTCGACACAGCATTTTTTTAACTTTTTCATACTTCACCATGCACTTGGACTCCAGTTGGGAACAGTAACTTTCCCAGAGCATAGGGAGTGAAGTGAGCTACTGTATGAGAGGGGACGCAGTAAACTAATTGAGGTTCCACGCACTGGAAGGTAAAATTTGACACCAAATAAACATGAGAAACTCGTGTCGGCCTTTTTATATGTAGACCATTGCAGTCAACCATGTGCATGTCGACCATGCTCGACCTTTTAACTGTCGACCTATTATACCATAACCACAGCTGACGAGCCACAGGTTGCTAAATCTGTTTCTAGATATTATTACAATTAGCTCTTCTTACAAGTATTTCTTTGTTACATGAAGATATGTTCTTATTTCAGAACCTCATTTATGTGTAGGCATGACCAGGAGGCTTAATCCACCTTCAGATAGTTATTCTCCAACAACACTAATAGCTCCTTCAAGTCTGTCTCAGCCAGGCTTTAGATAAGAGTGTTGAGCACATAAATTCATTAGTGAGTAATAGAGCAACCTTACTTTATCTCTGTCTTTTTCCACTGGATATTTTCCATATATTGCCAGGAGTCATATATCACACTCAGCGTCTGTGTCTCCTGAGCCAGCAAAGAGAAAGAAAAACTACTGTTAACAAGGGAATAATTACACACAGCATAAATTAATTATTAGTCACTCAGGAATGGTGGGAAAGGGCCACACAGATTGTGGTTACTCTCTTTCTCCACCTTTCAGGAAATAGATAATCAAAAGTATATCACACGACAAAGTACAAGGCGTCTTTATTGTAAAACAGTCTTTTACTTCACATATTACCTAATGTGCCATGTCTCTTATTTACTTTAACACATTAGGTACATTGTATTATGGGGGAAAACATGAAAGATGGCCCCCTGAGAGCAGATCATTCTTTGGAAGTCAGTCTTACCCCTGGCAAAGTCAATTCAATAGGGACCTTCAAATAAATTCAACCAAAGGAACAGTCCACGGATCGGTGAGCATATGATAGAAGGCTTTCATGAGGAATTTAGCTTACCACACAGAGAAAATAAACCTTGGAAACAGCATAGAATTGGCAAAATATAGACAATGTATAGGGTGAAAATATATCTAATTATATTTTCTTTATCATGTATCAAGCCACCAATGTAATATGTCAGCTGCTATAAATGATGTATAAAATATCCAACATTTTCCATACAGTGTATATAATTTTCATTAACATTGGAAACCTCCATTGGATTATACCTGATCAATTCCCATCTTCCAAACTAAAAACATGAAGGTATATTTTCTTAACCCCTGTGCGGTACTACTAAAAAAAAAAAAATCTGGTGGTACAGAGTTAGATATATAGAATAGTTTGTTATTCATTGGATACACATTGAAATTAAACTTTACCTCTAAATTTGTATACATTAATCTAGAGATTCACAAACACAGACTTCAATGCACCCTAACGGTCCATGGGGTATATTTACTAAGCTCCCGATTTTGATGGATTTTTTTTATTTTTCAAAGTGTTATCTCGGAAATTTACTAAACAGAAATCTCGGCAGTGATGAGGGCATTCATATTTTTTTTGACGGCAGAGATCACAAATACGAATGAAAACACCATCGGTCAAACACGCCTGTTTAGGTATACAACTCGGGAATTTACTAAGAATTTGTATTCACAATCACTGCCGCCAATGGCCAAACACTTCCGGGAAATGTTAGAATTCGTAAAAAAAAGCAGTTTTCAAGTAGACCTGCTTTTTTTAATCTGTATTCTGATAGGCATGCATGGATCAGTGAGATCCATGCATGCTTATCAGTGGGAAGGGGTGTGAATGGATTAAAAATAAAAATTGCGTGGGGTCCCCCCTCCTAAGCATAACCAGCCACAGGCTTTTTGAGCTGGTCCTGGCTGAAAAAATACAGGTGAAAAAATGACTGGGGTCCCCCCATATTTAATCAACCAGCACCGGGTTCTGTGTCCGGTCCTGGTTCAAAAAATATGGGGGACAGAAGACGTAGGGGTCCCCCGTATTTTTTAAACCAGCACCGGGCTCTACTAGCCAGAGAGATAATGCCACAGCCGGGGGACACTTTTATACTGGTCCCTGCGGCCATGCCATTACCCCCCCCCCCAGCTAGTCACCCCTGGCTGGGGTACCCTGGAGGAGTGGGGACCCCTTAAATCAAGGGGTCCCCCTCTCCAGCCACCCAAGGTCCAGGGTTGAAGCCCGAGGCTGTCCTCCCCATCCGTGGGTGGTGGATGGGAGGCTGATAGCCATTGTGTAAAATGAAATAATATTGTTTTTTGTAGAAGAACTACAAGTCCCAGCAAGCCTCCCCTGCAAGCTGGTACTTGGAGAACCACAAGTACCAACATGCGGGAAAATAATGGGCCCGCTGGTACCTGTAGTTCTACTACAAAAAATACCCTCAAAAATACACAATACACACACTGTGACACTATAACTTTAATTGACATACATGCACACTTACACACACACATACTAACCTATGTTGACACGAAGGACATCGGTCCCCTTGTCCAGTAGAATCCATGGGGTACCTGTAAATAAAAATTATACTTACAAACAATCTGGTGTAGATCTGTCCTCTTCTTTCACTTTGTAACGTACTTGTTGAAAATAAAAAAGCGAAGAACCCGGTCCACGCTACTAAAGGCCACGCTACTAAAGGGGTTCCATATTTACACATAGAACCCCTTTCCCCCACTGGCGGGACCCCCCTGCTCCATTGTAATCAATGATGGGAACTTTGCGGTCTGCGGTTAACCGCAAAGTTAATTGGGGTCACTCTTCGACTAAACAATCGACTAAACAAAAACCAAAATTCAACTATTAGTAAATATATCCTCTGGACTGTTAGGGAGCTTTGAAGGCTGTGTTTAGGAACGTCTGCATTAATCTGTATATATGTTCTGTATAAAAAAGTATTACTTTATAATCTATTTTTGTATGTAATGTGTTTTAACTATAACATTTACAGTATATTAGAATGAACAACTGAAAAAATAAACTTATAATATTGAAATGCAGATATACATATAATATTGCCATCTTTTTCAGTTTGATGCATTTATAACTTTTTAATAATAATAATAATAATAATAATAATAATAATAATAAATACTGACTCTGAGTTGGTCAGATCTCTGTGTACAGATGCAAATAGTGAGTTTTATCTTGTAACGCATGCACAGATATGAATCTGTCCATTTTTGTGTATAGACCCGTAAACACGAGGGAGATGTGTGCTGAGCTATCTAGCACAGACCGCTCAGCACACATCTCTCCCCTCGCTCAGCACATAGCGTGATGTGTGCTGAGCGAGGGAGGTGTGTGTGTGGGGGGGGGGGGGACACGCTCATTTCAACCAGCGGTGAAATGAGTGCTCTAACTAGATTTGGCATACACGCATGCCAAATCTAGAGTCAGCGATAGCGACACGTGGGGTCGTGCATCGCTTTTGCTATGGGCATAAACACGGAGAGATCCTTGCTTAATTTCTAAGCAATCTAGTCGGATTGCTTAGAATTTAAGCACGGATCTCTTCATGTGTACCCCTGTTATCTCTATCCTATTCTGAGTGTTGCATAGTGTTGCAGTCTTTCCTTGAATTTGGTGGAAACTGGGTGGAGATATTGTGATCTCTGTGGTATTGTCATGGGCATGTAGCTAGAGTACTGTGCTGTCCTGAGTAGTGCATACAGAGAAGGGAAGCCTGTTTCAGATAGATTGCTTGAATTAAGCATGGGACAGCTGCAGCTGTGGACGTAAAAATAGAGGGCAGAGCGGCGTTCTGTTTTAAGACGCATGGGTCATCGCATTAGCCCAATGGAAACTCACATTAGTTTATAGTAGTAAGTTGGCTTCTGAATTTCACTGAATGAGAGTCAACCTGAGTCATAGCAATATACAGTATGACAGAACAGGCTACTAGTGGCTGCTCATATAAGTTCATATATCATGTGTGTCCCCCCTTTCACTGTGACATCACCAACTTGGAGAAGGGGTAAGTTTGAAAGTAAGTTAAACTGTTTTCCTTCCCCAAGCAGCAACATGAGGCTGCTATAGCCAATCACATATGTGACCGCAGCAAACCCTGTTGTTGCGCCTCTCCTAATACATATAAACATATATACAGAGCTCATCACACTTATAAAAAACATGTGCAATATCTTGTCATTGCTATTATTCCTATAATGGTTGTTATGTTCAGTGGCTCTGCCTTCTCCCCAACATAGTATTCTGCATCTAAAGTTATTTTATTTCTTCTTTTTGGCCACATACCTTGCCTATTCGCTTTATTTTCTCATCTGCCTTTTTGTTTTCTTTAATAACAGACTGCATTACTGCCCCCCCCCCCCCCCCCCCACACACCTAAAGGTACATTAACATTAACAGTGAGACTGTAGGGATGTACTATGGGACTAATTCAGACCTGATCGCAAAAGCAGAATCTTTTTCTAATAGGCAAATCCAGGTGCACTGCAGGTGGGTCAGATGTAACTTGTGCAGAGAGAGTGATACCTCTTTTATACCTAAATCGCAGGTCACTGCCGTTAGTCTGATACGGGAGCTACCCGGCTGCGACCCGCGTCAGCCCCCTTTTCCACCGAAGTCACCAGCCTGGCATATTGCCGGGTTGGTGACGTTGCCGGTGACGCAATGGGAGCGGTGCTTGGAGATCACATGATCTCCAAGCGACGCCTGTCCATTCACTGTAAACGGGAAGCCAGGTCGTGCGATCTGGCTCCCATTTACACTGCACAGTTTGCCGGGTTGAACCTGTGTTCATCCCTGCAAATAACCCGAGTTGGAATACCGGGTCACTCAAACCAGATTATTCTAACTCTGCCCTTTTACACAGAGCAGCTATACGGATTATGCACGTTCATGTGCAATAACCTGTGTTATATGCTGGCGGTGTAAAAGTGGTATTAGATTTGGGTGGGTTATATTGTTTCAGTGCAGGGTAAATACTGGCTTCTTTATTTTTACACTGCAATTTAGATTTCAGTTTGAACACACCCCACCCAAATCTAACTCTCTCTGCACATGTTACATCTGCCCCACCTGCAGTGCACATGGTTTTGCCATTAGAGAAACATTTTGCTGTTGCGATCGGGTCTGAATTAGGCCCTATGCCAGATGTTGTGGTGTACATTGTTTAATTTTGTACTGTACCTGCCCAGAAATCACACAGATGTACAAATGCAGAATTAGATGCTATCTGAATGCTTAAAGCCTTATGACAATAGAGGTTGAATGGGGTGTGAAGGGGTGTTACCATGTAGAGACTACTACTACTTATTACTACTATGACTCCTGTAACAGCTAATTGTGCATATGCATGTTTGTACTGTAGAAGATTACAGCAGGAGACATCATTCTGGCAGATATACTAATGTGGTTCTCTTTTGTTTAAACTCACCATGCCTGCAAGTGTATCACTAGCTGAGTAGCTGCAGAAAGTAATGTAACAGTAATAATTGAACACATTCTTTTCATCTTGCTACACTTGCTATCTTGTTTAAATGTGTTTAATAATGTTTTTTTAACCTCATTTTATTCCATTCTAATGCCAATATAGTGAAATAAATTTTTCAGTGTCTTATTTGAAAATCATATACAATTCATCAGAAGTACTTTATTATCTTCCACATTTCTCTTACGTCCTAGAGGATGCTGGGGACTCCGTAAAGACCATGGGGTATAGACGGGCTCCGCAGGAGACATGGGCACTCTAAGACTTTAGATGAGTGTGAACTGGCTCCTCCCTCTATGCCCCTCCTCCAGACCTCAGTTAGATCCTGTGCCCAGAGGAGACTGGATGCACTGCAGGGGAGCTCTACTGAGTTTCTCTGAAAAGACTTTTGTTAGGTTTTTTATTTTCAGGGAGCACTGTTGGCAACAGGCTCCCTGCATCGTGGGACTGAGGGGAGAGAAGCAGACCTACTTAACTGATAGGCTCTGCTTCTTAGGCTACTGGACACCATTAGCTCCAGAGGGTCGGAACACAAGTGTCGTCCTCGCTGTTCGCCCCGGAGCCGTGCCGCCGTCCTCCTCACAGAGCTGGAAGATAGAAGCCGGGTGAGTATAAGAAGAAAGAAGACTTCACAGGCGGCAGAAGACTTCTGATCTTCACTGAGGTACCGCGCAGCGGTCACGCTGCGCGCCATTGCTCACACACACACACACACACACACACACACACACACAAGGCACAGCATGGGTGCAGGGCGCAGGGGGGGGGGGGGGCCCTGGGCAGCAATAATTACCTCACTAACACTGGCACAGGTATCAGATACGGCAGAGGCAGTATATTATAAAAACCCCACCAGTATAAATATTTGAGCGGGACCGATGCCCGCCGTCGAGGGGGCAGGGCTTGATCCTCCAGCACTAACCAGCGTCATTTTCTCCACAGCAAGCTGCAGAGAAGCTGCTCCCAGACTCTCCCCTGCTGAACCAAGTAACAGAGGGCAAAAACAAGGGGGGGGGGCACATTTATTTGAAACGAGGGGGGAGGCACATTTATTTGGCGCAAAAAGGTGTATTTATATATATATATATATATATATATATATAAAGCACTGTACAGACTGGGACTTTGTTCCAGTGTCCAGTAGCGCGGGGTGTGTGCTGGCATACTCTCTCTCTGTCTCTCCAAAGGGCCTCATTGGGGGGCTGTCCCCATATTTGTATATCCCAGTGTGTGTGGGGGTGTCAGTACGTGTGTGTTGGCATGTCTGAAGCGGAGGGCTTGTCTAGGGAGGAGGCAGAGAAGATGATTGTGGTGTCTCCGTCGGCTCCGCCGACACCTGATTGGTTGGATATGTGGAATGTTTTAAATGCAAATGTGACTTTATTACATAAAAGATTGGACAAAGCAGAGTCCAGGGAAACAGCAGGGAGTCCATCCATGGCTTTGACTGTGTGACAAGGCCCTTTGTGTTCTCATAAACGTCCCCTTTCCCAGATAGCAGACACTGATACCGACACGGATTCCGACTCCAGTGTCGACTATGATGATGCACGGTTAAACCCAAGGGTGGCCAAGAGTATTCATTATATGATTATTGCGATAAAAGACGTTTTGCATATCACTGAGGACCCCTCTGTCCCTGAACGCTTTATTTGAAAAAGCTTGGGAAGCTCCAGACAAGAAACTGCAGATTCCCAAGAGAATTATTATGGCGTATCCCTTCCCCTCACAGGACAGGTTACGGTGGGAATCCTCGCCCATGGTGGACAAGGCTTTAACGTGCTTGTCCAAAAAGGTGGCGCTACCGTCTCCAGACACGGCAGCCCTCAAGGATCCTGCTGATCGTAGACAGGAAACTACCTTAAAATCAATTTACACACATACGGGTGCCCTGCTCAGACCGGCAGTAGTATCGGCATGGGTGGGTAGCGCAATTGCAGCGTGGGCAGATAACTTTTCATCTGACATTGACACCCTAGATAAAGATAGCATTTTGTTGACTTTGGGTCACATTAAGGATGCAGCGTTATATATGAGAGAGGCTGTGAGAGATATTGGGCTGTTGGGTTCAAGAGCCAATGCCATGGCAATTTCGGCTAGAAGGTCCCTGTGGACCCGCCAATGGACAGGTGATGCCGATTCAAAGAGACATATGGAGATTTTACCTTACAAGGGTGAGGTTTTATTTGGGGAGGGCCTCGCGGACCTGGTTGCCACAGCTACCATGGGTAAGTCTTCTTTTTTGCCTTACGTTCCCCCACAGCAAAATAAAACACCTCAATATCAGATGCAGTCCTTTCGGTCGCATAAGTTCAGAAAGGGTCGGGGCTCTTCCTTCCTCGCCAGAGGTAGAGGTAGAGGGAAAAGAGCGCCGGCTACGGCTAGTTCCCAGGAACAAAAGTCCTCCCCGGCTTCTACAAAATCCACCGCATGACGCTGAGGCTCCGCTGGGGGAGTCCGCACCGGTGGGGATACATCTTCGACTCTTCAGCCAGGTCTGGGTTCAGTCGGATTTGGATCCTTGGGCGGTCGAGATTGTATCCCAAGGCTACAAACTGGAGTTCGAAGAAGTGCCTCCTCACCGATTTTTCAAATTGACCTTGCCAACTTCTCCCCCAGAGAGGGAAATAGTTTCAGCTGCCATACAAAAGCTGTGTCAACAGCAAGTGATCATCAAGGTTCCCCTAATGCAACAGGGGAAGGGGTATTATTCAACCCTATTTGTGGTCCCATTCTGAATCTAAAATCCCTGAACCTGTATTTGAAAAGGTTCAAATTCAAGAAGGAATCTCTCCGGGCAGTGATCTCCAGCCTGGAAGGGGGGTATTTTATGGTGTCGCTAGACATAAAGGATGCATACCTTCATTTCCCCATTTATCCCCCTCATCAGGCGTACCTGAGATTCGCTGTACAGGATTGTCATTAACAGTTTCAGACGTTGCCGTTTCCATAGCCCCGAGGATTTTCACCAAGGTAATGGCGGAAATGATGGTGCTCCTGCGCAAGCAAGGAGTCACAATTATCCCATACAGGACGATATCCTGATAAAGGCAAGATCAAGAGATCAGTAACTGAGAAGCGTGTCTCTCTCCCTGAGAGTACTACAACAACACGGCTGGATTCTAAATCTACCAAAGTCGCAGTTGGTTCCGACAACTCGGCTGTCATTTTTGGGCATGGTTCTGGACACGGAAAAAAAGAGGGTTTTTCTCCCCACGGAAAAAGCCCAGGAACTCCAGACCATGGTCAGGGACCTGCTAAAGCCAAAAAGAGTGTAAGATCATCACTGCACTCGAGTATTGGGAAAGATGGTGGCGGCCTACGAGGCCATTCCATTCGGCAGGTTCCACGTGAGAACTTTTCAATGGGACCTTCTGGATAAGTGGTCAGGGTCCCATCTACAAATACATCAAAGGATATGCCTGTCCCCCAGGGCCAGGGTATCTCTCCTGTGGTGGCTTCAGAGTGCTCACCTTCTAGAGGGTCGCAGGTTCGACATTCAAGACTGAGTTCTTGTGACCACGGACGCGAGCCTCCGAGGATGGGGAGCAGTCACACAAGGAAGAAATTTTCAGGGAATATGGTCAAGCCAGGAGGCTTGTCTACACATCAATGTGCTGGAATTAAGGGCCATATACAACGGCCTACAACAAGCGGAGAGTCTTCTTCGCAACCTACCCGTTCTGATTCAGTCAGACAACGTCATAGCCGTGGCGCATGTAAACCACCAAGGTGGGACACAAGGAGCAGAGCACCAATGGCAGAAGCCACTAGGATTCTTCGCTGGGCGGAAAATCATGTAAATGCTCTGTCAGTAGTCTTCATTCCGGGAGTAGATAACTGGGAAGCAGACTTCCTCAGCAGACACGATCTCCATCCAGGAGAGTGGGGACTTCATCAAGAAGTCTTTGCAGAGATAACAAGTCATTGGGGACTTCCTCAAATAGACATGATGGCGTCACGCCTCAACAAAAAGCTTTGGACGTATTGTTCCAGGTCGAGGGACCCTCAGGCAGTGGCAGTGGACGCCCTGGTGACACCGTGGGTGTTTCAGTCGGTCTATGTGTTCTCTCCACTTCCACTCATCTCAAAAATATTAAGAATCATAAGACGAACAAGAGTGCAGACAATACTCATTGTTCCAGATTGGCCTGGTATTCAGATCTTCAGGAGATGCTCACAGAAGATCCGTGGCCTCTTCCTCCCAGGGAGGACCTGTTGCAACAGGTGCCCTGTGTGTTCCAAGACTTACCGCGGTTACGTTTGACCACATAACAGTTGAACACAAAATCCTAGCTAGGAAAGGTATTCCGGGGGAAGTTATCCCTACTCTGATCAAAGCTAGGAAGGAGGTAACGGCGAAGCACTATCACCATATCTGGAGGAAATATGTTTCTTGGTGTGAAGCCAAGAATGCTCCTACGGAAGATTTTCAGCTGGGTAGTTTTCTCCATTTTCTACAGACAGGAGTGGATATAGGCCTAAAGTTAGGCTCCATTAAGGTGCAGATTTCGGCCTTATCTATATTCTTTCAGAAGGAATTGGATTCTCTCCCAGAAGTCCAGACTTTTGTAAAGGGAGTGCTGCACATCCAACCTCCTTTTGTGCCCCCAGTGGCACCGTGGGACCTTAACGTGGTGTTACAGTTCCTTAAGTCACACTAGTTTGAACCTCTTCAAACGGTTGAATTAAAATTTCTCACTTGGAAAGTGGTCATGTTGTTGGCCTTGGCATCCGCGAGGCGGGTGTCCGAATTGGCAGCCTTGTCTCACAAGAGCCCCTATCTGATTTTCCACGTGGATCGAGCAGAATTGAGAACTCGTCCTCAATTTCTACCTAAGGTGGTTTCATCGTCTCATATGAACCAACCTATTGTGGTGCCTGTGGCTACGGGTGACTTGGAGGATTCCAAAACCCTTGATGTAGTCAGGGCCTTAAAAATTTATGTAGCCAGGACGGCTCGAGTTAGGAAAACAGAGGCACTGTTTGTCCTGTATGTGGCCAACAAGGTTGGCGCTCTTGCTTCTAAGCAGACTATTGCTCGCTGGATCTGTAACACGATTCAGCAGGCTCATTCTACGGCTGGAATGCCGTTACCTAATTCGGTAAAGGCCCATTCCACTAGAAAGGTGGGCTCTTCTTGGGCGGCTGCCCGAGGCGTCTCGGCATTACAGCTTTGCCGGGCAGCTACTTGGTCGGGTTCAAACACTTTCGCAAAATTCTACAAGTTTGACACCCTGGCTAATGAGGACCTCATGTTTGCTCAATCGGTGCTGCAGAGTCATCCACACTCTCCCGCCCGGTCTGGAGCTGTGGTATAATCCCCATGGTCTTTACGGAGTCCCCAGCATCCTCTAGGACGTAAGAGAAAATAGGATTTTAAACCTACCGGTAAATCTTTTTCTCCTAGTCCGTAGAGGATGCTGGGCGCCCGTCCCAGTGCGGACTATTTCTGCAAGGCTTGTATATAGTTGTTGCTTACATAAGGGTTATGTTACAGTTGAGATCAGTCTCTGGCTGATGCTGTTTGTTCATACTGTTGACTGGTTTCGTATATTCCATGTTGTACGGTGTGGATGGTGTGGGCTGGTATGTATCTCGCCCTTAGATTAACAAAAATCCTTTCCTCGTACTGTCCGTCTCCTCTGGGCACAGTTCTTTAACTGAGGTCTGGAGGAGGGGCATAGAGGGAGGAGCCAGTTCACACCCATCTAAAGTCTTAGAGTGCCCATGTCTCCTGCGGAGCCCGTCTATACCCCCATGGTCCTTACGGAGTCCCCAGCATCCTCTACGGACTAGAAGAAAAAGATTTACCGGTAGGTTTAAAATCTTATTTTTAGTTCTCTCGGTATAAGACTGTATGAATGTCATAATTCTCCTGATGTACAGATCCATAAATTGACATTTTGGTGCCCTGTGCCAGAAAAAACATCAACATCACGTCATCATTTTTTAAATAGGCACATCAGGAATGTGTCAAAAAAGGGTGTGATCTAATGGGAAGATTACAGATGTGCACCGGAAATTTTTCGGGTTTTGTGTTTTGATTTTGGGTTCGGTTCCGTGGCCGTGTTTTGGGTTCGAACGCGTTTTGGCAAAACCTCACCGAATATTTTTTGTCGGATTCGGGTGTGTTTTGGATTCGGGTGTTTTTTTCAAAAAACCCTAAAAAACAGCTTAAATCATAGAATTTGGGGGTCATTTTGATCCCAAAGTATTATTAACCTCAATAACCATAATTTCCACTCATTTTCAGTCTATTCTGAACACCTCACAATATTATTTTTAGTCCTAAAATTTGCACCGAGGTCGCTGGATGACTAAGCTCAGCGACCCAAGTGGCCGACACAAGCACCTGGCCCATCTAGGAGTGGCACTGCAGTGTCACGCAGGATGGCCCTTCCAAAAAACACTCCCCAAACAGCACATGACGCAAAGAAAAAAAGAGGCGCAATGAGGTAGCTGTGTGAGTAAGCTAAGCGACCCTAGTGGCCGACACAAACACCTGGCCCATCTAGGAGTGGCACTGCAGTGTCAGGCCGGATGGCCCTTCCAAAAAATACTCCCCAAACAGCACATGATGCAAAGAAGAAAAAAAAGAGGCGCAATGATGTAGCTGTGTGACTAAGATAAGTGACCCTAGTGGCCGACACAAACACCTGGCCCATCTAGGAGTGGCACTGCAGTGTCACGCAGGATGGCCCTTCCAAAAAACACTCCCCAAACAGCACATGACGCAAAGAAAAATGAAAGAAAAAAGAGGTGCAAGATGGAATTGTCCTTGGGCCCTCCCACCCACCCTTATGTTGTATAAACAGGACATGCACACTTTAACCAACCCATCATTTCAGTGACAGGGTCTGCCACACGACTGTGACTGAAATGACGGGTTGGTTTGGACCCCCACCAAAAAAGAAGCAATTAATCTCTCCTTGCACAAACTGGCTCTACAGAGGCAAGATGTCCACCTCATCATCATCCTCCGATTCATCACCGTGTACATCCCCCTCCTCACAGATTATCAATTCGTCCCCACTGGAATCCACCATCACAGCTCCCTGTGTACTTTGTGGAGGCAATTGCTGCTGGTGAATGTCTCCATGGAGGAATTGATTATAATTCATTTTAATGAACATCATCTTCACCACATTTTCTGGAAGTAACCTCGTACGCCGATTGCTGACAAGGTGAGCGGCGGCACTAAACACTCTTTCGGAGTACACACTTGTGGGAGGGCAACTTAGGTAGAATAAAGCCAGTTTGTGCAAGGGCCTCCAAATTGCCTCTTTTTCCTGCCAGTATACGTACGGACTGTCAGACGTGCCTACTTGGATGCGGTCACTCATATAATCCTCCACCATTCTTTCAATGGGGAGAGAATCATATGCAGTGACAGTAGACGACATGTCCGTAATCGTTGGCAGGTCCTTCAGTCCGGACCAGATGTCAGCATCAGCAGTCGCTCCAGACTGCCCTGCATCACCGCCAGCGGGTGGGCTCGGAATTCTGAGCCTTTTCCTCGCACCCCCAGTTGCGGGAGAATGTGAAGGAGGAGATGTTGACAGGTCGCGTTCCGCTTGACTTGACAATTTTCTCACCAGCAGTTCTTTGAACCCCTGCAGACTTGTGTCTGCCGGAAAGAGAGATCCAAGGTAGGTTTTAAATCTAGGATCGAGCACGGTGGCCAAAATGTAGTGCTCTGATTTCAACAGATTGACCACCCGTGAATCCTTGTTAAGCGAATTAAGAGCTCCATCCACAAGTTCCACATGCCTAGCGGAATCGCTCTGTGTTAGCTCCTCCTTCAATGTCTCCAGCTTCTGCTGCAAAAGCCTGATGAGGGGAATGACCTGACTCAGGCTGGCAGTGTCTAAACTGACTTCACGTGTGGCAAGTTCAAAAGGTTGCAGAACCTTGCACAACGTTGAAATCATTCTCCACTGCGCTTGAGACAGGTGCATTCCACCTCTTATATCGTGCTCAGTTGTATAGGCTTGAATGGCCTTTTGCTGCTCCTCCAACCTCTGAAGCATATAGAGGGTTGAATTCCACCTCGTTACCACTTCTTGCTTCAGATGATGGCAGGGCAGGTTCAGGCGATTTTGGTGTTGCTCCAGTCTTCTGTACGTGGTGCCTGTACGCCGAAAGTGTCCCGCAATTCTTCTGGCCACCGACAGCATCTCTTGCACGCCCCTCTCGTTTTTTAAATAATTCTGCACCACCAAATTCAAGGTATGTGCAAAACATGGGACGTGCTGGAATTTGCCCATATTTAATGCACACACAATATTGCTGGCGTTGTCCGATGCCACAAATCCACAGGAGAGTCCAATTGGGGTAAGCCATTCTGCGATGATCTTCCTCAGTTGCCGTAAGAGGTTTTCAGCTGTGTGCGTATTCTGGAAAGCGGTGATACAAAGCGTAGCCTGCTTAGGAAAGAGTTGGCGTTTGCGAGATGCTGCTACTGGTGCCGCCGCTGCTGTTCTTGCGGCGGGAGTCAATACATCTACCCAGTGGGCTGTCACAGTCATATAGTCCTGAGTCTGCCCAGCTCCACTTGTCCACATGTCCGTGGTTAAGTGGACATTGGGTACAACTGCATTTTTTAGGACACTGGTGAGTCTTTTTCTGAGGTCTGTGTACATTTTCGGTATCGCCTGCCTAGAGAAATGGAACCTAGATGGTATTTGGTACCGGGGACACAGTACCTCAATCAAGTCTATAGTTGGCTCTGCAGTAATGATGGATACCGGAACCACGTTTCTCACCGTCCAGGATGCCAAGGCCTCAGTTATCCGCTTTGCAGCAGGATGACTGCTGTGATATTTCATCTTCCTCGCAAAGGACTGTTGGACAGTCAATTGCTTGGTGGAAGTAGTAAAAGTGGTCTTACGACTTCCCCTCTGGGATGACCATCGACTCCCAGCAGCAAGAACAGCAGCGCCAGCAGCAGTAGGCGTTACACGCAAGGATGCATCGGAGGAATCCCAGGCAGGAGAGGACTCGTCAGAATTGCCAGTGACATGGCCTGCAGGACTATTGGCAATCCAGGGGAAGGAGGAAATTGACACTGAGGGAGTTGGTGGGGTGGTTTGCGTGAGCTTGGTTACAAGAGGAAGGGATTTACTTGTCAGTGGACTGCTTCCGCTGTCGCCCAAAGTTTTTTAACTTGTCACTGACTTATGATGAATGCGCTGCAGGTGACGTATAAGGGAGGATGTTCCGAGGTGGTTAACGTCCTTACCCCTACTTATTACAGCTTGACAAAGGCAACACACGGCTTGACAAATGTTGTCCGCATTTCTGTTGAAATACTTCCACACCGAAGAGCTGATTTTTTTGGTATTTTCACCAGGCATGTCAATGGCCATATTCCTCCCACGGACAACAGGTGTCTCCCCGGGTGCCTGACTTAAACAAACCACCTCACCATCAGAATCCTCCTTGTCAATTTCCTCCCCAGAGCCAGCAACACCCATATCCTCCTCATCCTGGTGTACTTCAACACTGACATCTTCAATCTGACTATCAGGAACTGGACTGCGGGTGCTCCTTCCAGCACTTGCAGGGGGCATGCAAATGGTGGAAGGCGCATGCTCTTCACGTCCAGTGTTGGGAAGGTCAGGCATCGCAACCGACACAATTGGACTCTCCTTGTGGATTTGTGATTTCGATGAACGCACAGTTCTTTGCTGTGCTTTTGCCAGCTTAAGTCTTTTCATTTTTCAAGCGAGAGGCTGAGTGCTTCCATCCTCATGTGAAGCTGAACCACTAGCCATGAACATAGGCCAGGGCCTCAGCCGTTCCTTGCCACTCCGTGTGGTAAATGGCATATTGGCAAGTTTACGCTTCTCCTCCGACGATTTGAATTTAGATTTTTGAGTCCTTTTTTTACTGATCTTTTGTGTTTTGGATTTTACATGCTCTGTACTATGACATTGGGCATCGGCCTTGGCAGACGACGTTGATGGAATTTCATCGTCTCGGCCATGACTAGTGGCAGCAGCTTCAGCACGAGGTGGAAGTGGATTTTGATCTTTCCCTATTTTTGGAACCTCAACATTTTTGTTCTCCATATTTTAATAGGCACAACTAAAAGGCACCTCAGGTAAACAATGGAGATGGATGGATACTAGTATACTTATGGATGACGAGTGACTGACGACACAGAGGTAGCTACAGCCGTGGACTACCGTACTGCGTCTGCTAGTATAGAGATGATAATGATATAAAAAATATATATATATCATTACTGCAGGTATATATAATATAATGACGGACCTGCTGGACACTGTCAGCAGACTCCTGAACTACTAGTATGAAGAAGATAGAAAAAAAAACCCACCACAGGTAGGTATACAATTATGGACGAGCACTGACGACACAGAGGTAGCTACAGCCTTGGACTACCGTACTGCGTCTGCTAGTATAGAGATGATAATGATATAAAATATATATATATATATATCACTACTGCAGGTATATATAATATAATGACGGACCTGCTGGACACTGTCAGCAGACTGCTGAACTACTAATATGAAGAAGATAGGAAAAAAAACCCACCACAGGTAGGTATACAATTATGGACGAGCACTGACGACACAGAGGTAGCCACAGCCATGGACTACCGTACTGCGTCTGCTAGTATAGAGATGATAATGATATAAAAAATATATATATATCACTACTGCAGGTATATATAATATAATGACGGACCTGCTGGACACTGTCAGCAGACTCCTAAACTACTAGTATGAAGAAGATAGAAAAAAAAACCCCACCACAGGTAGGTATACAATTATGGACGAGCACTGACGACACAGAGGTAGCTACAGCCGTGGACTACCGTACTGCGTCTGCTAGTATAGAGATGATAATGATATAAAAAATATATATATATCACTACTGCAGGTATATATAATATAATGACGGACCTGCTGGACACTGTCAGCAGACTCCTAAACTACTAGTATGAAGAAGATAGAAAAAAAAAACCCACCACAGGTAGGTATACAATTATGGACGAGCACTGACGACACAGAGGTAGCTACAGCCGTGGACTACCGTACTGCGTCTGCTAGTATAGAGATGATAATGATATAAAAAATATATATATATCACTACTGCAGGTATATATAATATAATGACGGACCTGCTGGACACTGTCAGCAGACTCCTAAACTACTAGTATGAAGAAGATAGAAAAAAAAAAACCACCACAGGTAGGTATACAATTATGGACGAGCACTGACGACACAGAGGTAGCTACAGCCGTGGACTACCGTACTGCGTCTGCTAGTATAGAGATGATAATGATATAAAAAATATATATATATCACTACTGCAGGTATATATAATATAATGACGGACCTGCTGGACACTGTCAGCAGACTCCTGAACTACTAGTATGAAGAAGATAGAAAAAAAAACCCACCACAGGTAGGTATACAATTATGGACAAGCACTGACGACACAGAGGTAGCTACAGCCGTGGACTACCGTACTGCGTCTGCTAGTATAGAGATGATAATGATATAAAAAATATATATATATCACTACTGCAGGTATATATAATATAATGACAGGCCTGCTGGACACTGTCAGCAGACTCCTGAACTACTAGTATGAAGAAGATAGAAAAAAAAAACCCACCACAGGTAGGTATACAATTATGGACGAGCACTGACGACACAGAGGTAGCTACAGCCGTGGACTACCGTACTGCGTCTGCTAGTATAGAGATGATAATGATATAAAAAATATATATATATCACTACTGCAGGTATATATAATATAATGACGGACCTGCTGGACACTGTCAGCAGACTCCTGAACTACTAGTATGAAGAAGATAGAAAAAAAAACCCACCACAGGTAGGTATACAATTATGGACAAGCACTGACGACACAGAGGTAGCTACAGCCGTGGACTACCGTACTGCGTCTGCTAGTATAGAGATGATAATGATATAAAAAAAATATATATATCACTACTGCAGGTATATATAATATAATGACGGACCTGCTGGACACTGTCAGCAGACTCCTGAACTACTAGTATGAAGAAGATAGAAAAAAAAACCCCACCACAGGTAGGTATACAATTATGGACGAGCACTGACGACACAGAGGTAGCTACAGCCTTGGACTACCGTACTGCATCTGCTAGTATAGAGATGATAATGATATAAAAAATATATATATATCACTACTGCAGGTATATATAATATAATGACGGACCTGCTGGACACTGTCAGCAGACTGCTGAACTACTAGTATGAAGAAGATAGAAATAAAAAACCCCACCACAGGTAGGTATACAATTATGGACGAGCACTGACGACACAGAGGTAGCTACAGCCGTGGACTACCGTACTGCGTCTGCTAGTATAGAGATGATAATGATATAAAAAATATATATATATATCACTACTGCAGGTATATATAATATAATGACAGACCTGCTGGACACTGTCAGCAGACTGCTGAACTACTAGTATGAAGAAGATAGAAAAAAAAACCCCACCACAGGTAGGTATACAATTATGGACGAGCACTGACGACACAGAGGTAGCTACAGCCGTGGACTACCGTACTGCGTCTGCTAGTATAGAGATGATAATGATATAAAAATATATATATATCACTACTGCAGGTATATATAATATAATGACGGACCTGCTGGACACTGTCAGCAGACTCCTGAACTACTAGTATGAAGAAGATAGAAAAAAAAAACCCACCACAGGTAGGTATACAATTATGGACGAGCACTGACGACACAGAGGTAGCTACAGCCATGGACTACCGTACTGCGTCTGCTAGTATAGAGATGATAATGATATAAAAAATATATATATATATCACTACTGCAGGTATATATAATATAATGACGGACCTGCTGGACACTGTCAACAGACTCCTAAACTACTAGTATGAAGAAGATAGAAAAAAAAACCCCACCACAGGTAGGTATACAATTATGGACGAGCACTGACGACACAGAGGTAGCCACAGCCGTGGACTACCGTACTGCGTCTGCTAATATAGAGATGATAAAGATGATAGAGATGAACAAAAAAAATATAACACTACTGCAGGTAAATATTTATATAATATAATGAATGACGGACCTGCTGGACACTGTCAGCAGAATGCGTTTATAGAATAAAAAAAAAAAACACCACAGACAGGAGTGTTTAACTTTTTCAGGCAGACAATATACTGGTGGTCACTGGTCAGTCACACTGGCAGCAAGTGTGCACTGTACTCCTGCTATAACTGCACCCCAGTCTCCCCCACAATTCAGCTGTGTGAGCAGTGAGCACTCAGCACAGTCAGATAATACATATAGATGATATTATCATGCAGCACACTGAGGCTGAGCACAGATATGGTATGTGACTGTGTATCGTTTTTTTTCAGGCAGAGAACGGATTATATTAAATAATAAATAAAACTGGTGGTGGTCAGTCACTAGTAACTATCAGCAAAACTCTGCACTCTGAGTACTCCTAATGCTCCCCAAAATTACTAAGTAATCAACTCAAGTGTCTCTATCTATTCTAACGGAGAGGACGCCAGCCACGTCCTCTCCCTATCAATCTCAATGCACGTGTGAAAATGGCGGCGACGCGCGGCTCCTTATATAGAATCCGAGTCTCGCGATAGAATACGAGCCTTGCGAGAATCCGACAGCGGTATGATGACGTTCGGGCACGCTCGGGTTAGCCGAGCAAGGCGGGAAGATCCGAGTCTGCCTCGGACCCGTGTAAAAAGGCTGAAGTTCGGGGGGGTTCGAATTCCGAGGAACCGAACCCGCTCATCTCTAGGGAAGATATGTGGCTTTTAGTGACATAACCTGATTACTGTGGTTTGGTATAACCTGTATAAGACCGGGTTGTGCTGCTGCGCATATGGGCAGTTCGCTGATTGCCCATACACTTTCTGTGGGAACAGAAGACAAAGATGGGCAGGCAAATTCAAATCCCCACCTAGCTGTGACATCCAGATAACACAGCAAGTGGCCAATTGGTAAGTGGTGTCATGTGCCCGCATGGCAGGTGGCATCTGGAGGTTTATGGAGGGGAGAACACAAAGAGACACAGAATGAATACGAGGGTGGAAACACAGAGAGACACATAATGACTGGGATGGTGGCTCCACCACTCTCAAACCCCCCCCCCCCCCCCCACACACACACACACACACATGAACATCACAGCCTCCAACAGCACAAGAAGACACCACAGTCACCATCAGCAACAGGAACATACACTGCTGTAAGGATGGTCCTGGTGGAGATACTTACTTACATGTTGAGCATGCAAACAGGGTTTTGGTATTAATATGATTAAGACTGTAACTAGTCTTGAAAGGAGCAGTATGTTTTGGGAAAGCTGTTTCCCTGAGATAGACAATAGCTACAGATAAGCCCAGCACCAGATGACCTACTTCTTAATTTTCATGCAAATACAGTAACTTCACTTATACTGTATGTATTTTAAGGAAATTTGTCTTAAAACTGGTAGAGTTGCAGTCTATGGCAATATATTTTTAGCCAGTTATTAGGTGGCTGCATAATTAGCTGTTCATAGATGATCATTCACTTAATTTGAAAACAATCTATTTATATCGAAACATATAGACATAGAATATGATGGCAGATAAGAACCACTTGGCCTATCTAGTCCACCCTAAATACATGCACATGCACACACTTGCACACTAGAGTTAATTTTTTTTGTCAGTAGAAAATTATCCTGCCAGTATATATTTGGATTGTGAGAGGAAACCAGATTAGCCAGAAGAAACCCACTCAAGCATGGGGAGAATATACAAACTGCACCCAATTAGGGCCATGTTTAAAATTGAACCCATGACCTCAGTGCTTTGAGGCGGTAATGCTAACCATTACACTGTCCATACTGCAATCATCATGAGCCTTAGGAAGGTTAATAATAGTTTGGGATTAGCTCAGACACATGTATTCCCTCTAATATGGGTATTTGTACCATGAGCACCTCACCCTCAGGTTACATTACAAATCAGGGTACATCTATGTGATATTGATATTTGCCCTTAACGTAAAACTATAGGAGGCTTTTGAGACAGCCATTAGCATTCTGGTGGGTGTGGTATATTTTGTTGACATTCATCATGTTGAGAATGTCGATATAGTTGTAATATTGACATGTAGCATGTTGGCATGTTTGACATGTCAACATTGACCACGTTATCATTTAATATGTCCACATTGATGAAATGGCATAATTAGAATGACAAGAAAACCTCCTTGATGGTATAGTGGTTACTTAATTGGTCCAACATCTCCAGCTTTATCTTCTGGGTCCAGCAATAATGTCAGATGACTTATGGCAGATCCCCTCCCATAGCCTACCTCCAATACTTTCTCTCACGTAGCCTAACTATAACTCTCACCCTAGTGCCTATTCCTAACCATACCCTCCCTCAACCGAACTATAACCCTCCAGTCTGTTCAGAATGTTAACATTTCACATGTTGACACTTCACATTGCTAACATGTCAGCAATCTGTACATGCCAACATGCTCAATGTCAACACTTCAGAAATGTCAACATAATAACTCTTGACAGCATTATTACATTCCTTTTTGGTGGTGCTTGTGTCCTGCATACATGATGTGAACAATCCGTATGGTTACAGTTTCAAGTGAGTATTGGAGGAGACCTTTGGGACTTGATTTGTCATGATTTTCAAGGATCTTTTCTCCAGTGGGGTATTAATCCTTTCTGTGGCTTCCAAAATGTTACATTACGTGGTATGGAATTTTGATGGGACATTGATTTACATGCAACAAATTACACCTTAAAGTGAACATTTTCTTCCCACAATAGTGTGTAATGCAGTTATTGTACAATAGTATTGGCCCTCATTGGTTTGGCTTTCGATCAAAGGAATGATATCCATATGCAATCCATAGTCGCAGACTAATCATACACTACAAGCTTATGTTGCAATGAAATGCCCACTATAATATATTATATTGATTTTTGTTTAACTAATGCAACTAATACTGTCCCTTCCTTTGCAAAACAAAACAAAAACACAGATATAATGAAACAGAACACATTTCCTTTCATTTGGAACTTCACTGGGTTTAGAGATCAAAAGCATTAGATTTATTAGCAACTTTATTATTTTTTCCTACAGTAAATTCTAGACTACTATATTATTTTTACTTGTGGCGTCTAGATAATAGTGTCATGTGTGCCTCTGTTCTCAAACTATTCTTTTAAGTTGTTCAAGTATTTGTTTTTATGGAATGTCTTCACTGATTTGACACCACCACATAGATTGTTGTTATCAGTGTCCAAATACCAGTAACTCCCTTAAAGAAGGAAAGATAAGCCATGCAACTGCAGGGCCTAACACAGCTTTGACATTTCATCAGTTTTAGATTAGAATTTTACTGTCAAGCTACCTAGATAAACAGTGAATTGAACTTCATAACACATTCTTTTCAAATACACTAATTTTAAAATCAAAATAATTCCTTGGTCTTCCGTTACAGGCATTGAAATGATTAATTTCTGGGAATAATCTGAACATTTTCTTTTCTTACGTATTTACAGTCAATATCAAATCTAAATTAATGTTGGCAACTTGACATGCTTTTTTATTTGTTTCTAATTTACAGACTTCAAACTATTCATGATGCAAATGCATCAAAGTCATATTATTTACCTGAAACTTGGTGACCACAAATATGTTTATTGTCTATAGATCAGTTTATAGGTGATATGGGACAGACTAGGTTAACCCTAATCCTGAATATCATAGAGCAAGGGGTAATGTAATAGCCACTGATTTTTTTGAAAGTGGCGATTTTTGGTAAGCTTGAAGTCGCCAAATATAATACAAGTACAGGCAAACTCTGCAGAATTTTAACCCCATCATATTCATGCCATAATAGCTTGCACACAATAGATAGCCCAGAGGGCAGTGAGATAGCTACTATGCAGCCATCTCACTGGCTCCATCTATTTGAATATTGGAAAAAAATGTATTAAGAAAATGCATGGAATCCCACCATCTATGCATAAGCAGCACTGGTGCTTGTGCTTAGGCTTATATTGGAAAAATCAGGAAGACAAAGGGCATGGGGTGCCCCCAATTTTTCCATTACCTGCACTTAGCTTGATAGCTGCGAGGACTTCCCCCCACCATTATTCCATTAGCACTAGGCCAGTTGGCATCAGGGCTGGTTTCTCCAGGTAAGTGGGGCCCACTAAGAAAATTAGCCCTCCTCCTGGGTCCTACCAGCCTTGTGCTAATAGCACTAAGTCTCTTCTCAGTATCTCTGGTGGCGGGGAAACAGGGATAATGGTAAATATTTTATTATTATTATTATTATTATTATTATTTTTATTATTAGTATCCTTTATTTATATGGTGCCACAAGGGTTCCTCCGTGCCTAACAAAGTACATAAGCAAATGAATAAAACAAGAAAAACAGTGACTTATAGCACAAGAAAATGTAGGACAAGTACATGGTATATAAACATTTCTACATCAATGGACATAACACTGAAATAAGCAAAAACTGAGGGCTTTGTGCAGTTGTAACAAGTATGGTGTAGGACATAGTCTAAGTAATAGAAGGAAAGCACATGATGGAAGAGGGCCCTGCTTGTGAGCGCTTACATTCTAAATGAGACGGGCAGGCAGACAAGGGTGACACAGAAGGGGTAGATAGTGAGCATGGAACAGAGGCTTAGGATAAGAGACGCTTGGTTTGAAGAAGAAACAGGTCTTAGGAGCCTGTTTGCAGGTTTTTTTTTTTAGAGAGGTGGAAAGTCTTATCGAGAGAGGTAGAGAATTCCAGAGAAGGGAATGTACAAAATCTTGGAGGCAAGAATGGAGGGAAGTAATCAATTGGGAGCAGAGGTAGCATGCATTTGTTGAGCATAGAGTACTGCCAGGAATGTAAAGGGAGATAAATTCAGAGCTGTAAATGGGATAGAAATGGGTGTGGACCATATAAGTGAGTGTAAGCTTGAATTTTATTCTGAAGGGGAAGGGAACCAATGTAGGGCTTGTAAGAGCGGGGAGGTGGATGTAGTACATTTGAAGAGGAAGATGATTCGGACAGTAGCATAATGGATAGAGGCATTTTTCAGGGAAGCCAGACAGGAGGAGATTACAGTAGTCCAATCTGGAGATGACTAGTGAGTGTATGAGGGTAGCTTCAATGGTGAGAAAGGGTCGGATCTGAAAATATTTTTGAGATGGAAACAGCAGAGAGGTACTAAATGTGTGTTTTAAAGAGGAGGAAAGAGTCATTGATAACTCCAAGACAGCATACCTGAGGGCTAGAGGAGATCGTTTTTCTATTAATAGATCTTGAAATTGTGGGAAGTGAGGTTATGCAGAAGGGTGGGAAGATGATCAGCTCAGTTTTCGACATGTTAAGTTTAAGAAAGAACTGGAATATCCAAGTAGAGGTGGCAGAGAGGCAGTTGGAGATAAGAGTGAGGAGAATGGGGAGAGGTCAGGAAAGGAAAGATGAATATCAGTATCATCAGCATAGAGATGATAAGTGAAAAAAGTTAATAAGCTTACCTAAAGAGGATGTATAGAGAGAGAATTGGAGAAGTCCAAGAACAGAACCATGGGGGACACCTACTGTTAGAGGAAGTGGGGAAGAGTTGGAATCATGAGAGGAGACAGAGAAAGAACAGTCAGAGAGATAGGAGGAGAGCCATGAGAGAGAAGTATCATGCAGACCAAGGGAGTGAAGGATTTGTAGGAGGAAAGGGTGGGCCACAGTGTCAAAAGCAGTAGAGAGGTCAAGGAGAATAAACAGAGTAGTTGCCTTTGAATTTGGCAGAGTGATATGATCAAGGGTAGGTTTTTTAAAACTAGGGGAGACAAGGGAATGCTTGTATGCAGAGGGGATAGTGCCTGATGAGAGGGACAAACTAAGGAGGTGGGCAGGATGGGAACAGGCTGAAGGAGAGAGGTAGTGAAGGAGTCAGGAGGAGATAGGGACAAGTGGGGAGGTGGGGGGAATGGACTGGATGAGGGTCATGACTTCCTCTGCAAATACATAAGAAAATGAAGTCAGGGTTGGTACAGATGTGTCCACATACACTTTTTTTTGTTTATTGAGGGAAAGGGCAGCACTGTGGGATGAGACCATATATTTGAAATGGAGGATTAGGGTGATTTCTCCACTGTCACTTGGCAGTACATGAAAATTATTGCAGGTATCTGTTTGGTTTTGAATGCCAGGGTTGATGTGTTAATCTGCAAGGGTGAATAGTGATTGTCGTAGCAACAGAGTCTAGAGCAGAATTAAGGGAGGCACTGTATATGGAAGTGCCTTGTTCAGGGCAGGATAGAGAGAGAGAATAGGATAGAGAAGTCAATCAAACAGGGAGGAGAAAGAAATGGTGTCAATAGCCTCAGTGTTACACATAGTGATGAAATCCTTAGGAGGAAGAAGGGGAAAACAGAGAGGGATAAATTAAAAGAGAGCAGGTGATAGTCCTAGAGGGGGAATGGGGAGTTAGAGTACTCAGAAGTATCACAAAGGTTGGTGAAGACAAGATCAAGTGAGGGTGAGGAGGTCCACTGGGAGAGACCAAGTGATAATGTGAGGTTAAGGAGTTACTGGCATAGTTTTTGTGAGGATATCAATTGAAGTGTTAAAATCACCTAAGAAAATGGAGGGAATGTTTGAAAAGAAGACGTGAGGAAGCAGGGCAGCACAGTTGTAGAGGAATTTAGTGGGAATGCCAGGGAGATGATATATGAGGTGTATGCATGGACCTCAAATGTAGTGTTCGATTTTGCACATTTTGGATTCAATATAACTCATACCGGCAGTGGTTGGGCGTGAGTTCATACAGAACCACTGGAAGGAGAGCACATACTAGACTGCCAGGGCAGAAATGCACATATAAGTCTTTTATACTGGTGCACACAGCTCAGAGCTCCTAAGGGCAGCGTTAACCATCTTTAACTCTTTATTAGTGCACATGCACAGTCACTCTGGTGCTGCTGAGGAAGCTTTAATAGATTAAAGCAAGGAGTTACTGTTTGAAAGGCACCCACATATCCCTAGTTAACTAAATATACTGGCTGAGCTAGATGGATGTAGGCAGTTAGCAAAACATTCTTTTTTTATTTTTTTAAAGTGCAAGAAGGAATATCTACAGTATATATTATATATTGCTTGTATTTTGGCAAAGTGTGTCACACTGGTACTGTAACTTAACTGCAGCAATTTGGTGCATACTGTATCACACTGTTGGTGTTTTTTTTATCACTGCCAGGTACTTTGGGAGGACAGTATTCATTCTTAGTGCCAAGTGCACACTGGTGGGGTTTTTTTGTCACTGTAGTGCAGCCCAGAGATCCTAATACAGGGGTAGCAGTAATCCTTGGTGCAGAGCAAACACTGTTTTTTTTTGTCGCAGCCCACAGTGCAGCATTAACCCTCTATTGGTGTATGCCACTATTACTATAATTATATAAGTGCAGTGATTAGCAGCAGTGTGCAAAAATGTAATATAAACTCCCAAAAATTAAAAAAACGTGTGTGTGTTCAGGGCCAGGCCATGCCCCACAGCGCATATAAATATAAGCAATGTGAGTCCGCAGTGGTAATTGTCATTTGTGGGAAAAAAGTGTTTTATATACAACTTGTGTGTGTTCAATAAAGCTCAAAAGGTGCTGTGCCCCACTACATGAATAAATGTAAGCAGTGTGAGTCCACAGTGGGGGTCATTCCGAGTTGATCGCTCGCTAGCAGTTTTTAGCAGCCGTGCAAAAGCATTGTCGCCGCCCACTGGGGAGTGTATTTTTGCTTTGCAGAAGTGCGAACGCTTGTGCAGCAGAATGCCTGCAAAATCATTTTGTCCAAAACAAGACCAGCCCTGTAGTTACTCTTCGTGTGCGTTGATTCTAACAACAGAGTGATGGCTTTTGACGTCACGCACTTGCCCAGCGAACGCCCAGCCACACCTGCATTTTTCTAAGCACTCCCTGAAAACAATGATAGCAAGAGATTCACAATTTGAGCTGACCTTGAGAAAGACCCGTGGAGGGTCGTAACGCATGGGTGCTCTATTTGGGACTTATGCCTGGTGTGGACGACAAGGAGAGGAGACTGACACGGCTGACGTGAGAATCTTGCCATTGAGGAATCCCGGTGCTGCTGCCTGGTGATATACCATGTTTGGACTTGAATCCATTTACATCTAGATGAGCTTGTTTTTTCCATGAGCCGGTAATTAGCCTACCTTCTGCCGAGACCCAGAGTGTTAACCCATATTCTTGCTTACCACATGTGTGGTTAATTTGTTTTAAATTTGTTTTAAGTCATTGTGTGTTATAAAACTTTTTAACAGTATCACACTATTATGCACTAATTTCTCTTTCCGGTATTGATCACGTGATTGAGGTCTGAAAACCTCTCTACATACGGGAAGGTTTAAAGGAGGTGCAGGAATTCTGATAAGCGGAACACAAAAGCTGTTGATGTTTAGTAAGGCGCTGGTTGAACGGTATACCACGTATCGTATATACTCCCTGAAAACAGTCAGTTGACACCCAGAAACACCCTCTTTCTGTCAATCTCCTTGCGGACGGCTGTGCGATTGGAATCGTCGCTAGAACCAGTGCAAAACCACAATGGACTTTGTACCCATACGATGCGCGTGCACATTGCGGAGCTTACGCATGCGCAGATTAGCCATTTTTTTCACTGATCACTAAGCAGCGAACAACGGCAGCTAGCGATCAACTCGGAATGACCCCCAGTGTGAGTTGTCTTTTGTGTAAAAACACCAAAAAGCTGTTATTTCTTTTTGTACAACTTGTATGTTCAATAAAGCCAAGAAGGTGCTATGTCCCACTGTGTTAATTAATATAAGCACTGTGAGTCTGCAGTGTGGGTTGTCATTTATGAAAAAAATAATATATATATATTTTATTTGTACAAGTTGTGCTTTCAGTCAAGCTCAGTAGGTGCTGTGGCACACTATGTTTATTTATTTATTATGTTTCTTATATAGCACAGAAAATTCCATTGTGCTTATGTTATTAATATAAGCACTGTGAGTCGATATGGATCAACAGGAGCAGAAACCAAGTACTAGTGCTGTGGCTGCTGCCAGTCATGATAGTATTACAACATCTATTAAAGGTGGTCCAGCAGACAGAAAGTTTAGGAAAGGGCACCTGAAATCAATTAAAAAAAAAAGGCAGAAGTGTCACAATAAAAATTGACAAATCATCAGTGCCCATAAAAAAGTACACTAGGGCTGAAGAACACTAAGTCTGAAGACTCTCTGAGGAGAGTCAAGGGGTGTTCATGTTAGCTATGTGTGAGTCGGACATTGCTTATACTGTACTTGTAGAGATGCCTCCTTCTACCATTTCTGCACCCTCTGCAAATGTGGGGATAAGCAGTACAAGTAAAGATAGTGATGATGGCATAATAAAAATTGAGGAAGCTAATGTGGAAGTGCAACAGGAATATGGGGATTTTGTTTTAC
The DNA here is from genome assembly GCF_028390025.1 of Pseudophryne corroboree. Taxonomy (NCBI): domain Eukaryota; kingdom Metazoa; phylum Chordata; class Amphibia; order Anura; family Myobatrachidae; genus Pseudophryne; species Pseudophryne corroboree. The sequence continues at coordinate 440,766,250 of NC_086447.1, forward strand.
TATCTGACACTAATGGGAATATTGATGATGATGAGGATTATGAGGATATTGTTTGAATAAGTCAGCCACTAGTGGCAGCGGTTCTTGTCCGTGATACAAAATAAAATCATTGTGATGATTGGACATAGGACCAAAAAAAGCCACCTCTTGGGTGTGAGATTATTTTTACCCAAATCCTGACATTTATACAGCATCTTCTCCATTTGTGAGGCAGAAGTTAGTAGAGGTAGGGACATAAGCCATCTAGTTACCTCCATGTTACATCATGTGTGTCAAGTTCATGAAATGTATTTTACAATTTTTTAAAAATAATTTGTAAAATAATAACAAGCAGTCCCATATCAGATACCAGCAGTTTGGACCAGCACAGGCAATCTCCACCAACAACATCCTCATCATCAACCTCATCATTAGTGATCCGGTGTAGTCCTTCCAAAAAGTTGGTTTGTGGGGGCTCAAATAGACCAAGCACTTCAGCCACAAAAGTGGCACTCCCTGTCACTAAAGTGCTTAGTTTATTAAACTGCATGTATACTATAAAAGTCAACATTTCCAATAACAATTTCATCTTACACTGCTTTTATTTTCTGCCACTGCTGCATGGCAATGTTTCATAGAAGTGCTATAAACTGCCATATGTTTGTGTTGCTGCTCTGTAACCAGCAAGCTCGCTGTAGCCCTTGACCAATATTGGTGAAAACAATATTATAAGCTGTAAGGTGGTAAAAATTGACTGGAAATGACTGAAAATGTATTTTATTGAGGTTAACAATACTGTAGGAACAAAAAGGCCCACATTATGCGATTTTAGCTGTTTTTATCAACTTTAGAAAAAATTCAAATCTAAAACCAAAACACGTGAGGGGGGTATTGGCAAAACCAAAACCCAACAACGAAAGAAAACACTGGGGTCAGCGCACCTCTCTACCCAAAACTGAACCCAAAACACATGATGGTGGTTTTACAAAAATAAAACAAAAATAAGACAATGATTTAGAACCAAAATCAAAATACTGGGTTCTGAGCACATTTCCATTTATAATGCATCAATTATATAAGGGATGAATTTTTCTTGTAGAGCAATATTTTACTAATTTGTAAAAACATGCAGTAGACAAATATACTATTGTTCAGATGGAAACAATTGCACAGCAGAAAGGTTCCTACTGGTTTGGTGCTAACCATGTCAATTAGTGATATAATCATGTAAATGAGTGATATAATGTAGCAGTACAATTGTATCAATTGGGGAAAAATATAATTGTCCATGATTTGCAGGAGCCAGTATGATTCCAGCAAGATAGTCGCTAGATTTAAGTGCCAATTATTCTAGATGCAAAACCAAAATGGCTCTGGTTTTAGTCCTCTTTGTCACATTAGAAAACATGTACTGTATAAGGCTTTTGTGCTGACTTTAAAGCCAGTACCCTGGCAAAAGTTTGTGGCACCAATGGGCAGTCCAGGAGAGAAAATTCCCTTGCCTAAAATTATTTGAATGTGGGAAACCTTGCATATCCAGGCTTAGTGTCCATGCTGCCAGGGGACACTGTTGTCTGGATTTCCTAGGACCTGCGTCTGCTAGTTGCTGCACCATGAATCCTACCATGGGGAGTCTGTTATTATTCGGTATGGCAGTTTTGATAAAGCAACATATGGTTCTGGTATTAGTTGACTCAAGAAGTGAACTGACATCAGTGTCGAGTTTGGTTGTTTCCAAAGAGGTGATAGCAGATACAGTAAAGGTGCTATGAATCAATGGTACCACTGAAGAGTATTAGTGAACTTGGTTTCTGCTTACAGTACTTAAAAGGGCCAAAAAGTTACTGAAGTGGCTGCCATTGCCCCAAAATTACCCTATCCACTGATTCGAGATTGATTGTTACTGTCTGGACATGTCACCAACTTTCACCCTGGACGAAAGTCCAGTCTTAAAGTAACATATCCAAGCCCTAAAGTACACAGGAAGTGACATGATAACAGTTATCTGGAGATAATGGCTACAGGGCCATGACTGCAATTTGTTCTTAATTTCCCCTAGAGAGGCAGCAGAAGCAGTCTGTACAATCTTTGGCTGGGGATGCCGTCAGTGAGACTTTTTTGTCACCCAAAGGAGTTGAGGATTAGTCCGCAATTTCAAAGTTCTATTCCCTACAAGACTTTGCTAGGGGTCAGCTTAATGATGCTACATTAGTGATTACATATAAATCTGTAGTAGTGGTTAATAGTGTAGTCAAGTCTGGCAGGCTATCAGAAGGCACACCTTATCTTTTTGTTCAAGGGGATTTATTGTATAGAGCAGGGGCTGTTCAACAGAAAAGACTGATAGCTTTGATCAGCTTTTAGTACTTTTGGTACACATACCTTTAATTTTAGAGGCTTCACACACCTTTTTGGAGGACATTTGGTAGAGAACAAGACACCAGAAATAATTTTACTTAGGTTTTACTGGCTTGGTATACATGGGCAGTAAAAAGGTATTGTCAATCCTGCCCATAATCTGTGAAAACTCCACCTAAAGCTAATAATTTGTCCTCTCTTTTTCCAGTAGTTACAAGCACATTTTAAACAGATAGGTAAGGACCCTGGACAAGTGAGCTCAGGGACACCAGTATGTGTTAATCATTTTTGACTATGCTATGCACTAACCTCAAGCCACTCCATTGCACAATATTAAATCACGTACCATAGCCAAGGAATTTATTTTGCTATATACATGGTTGGGAATCCCGAAATAGTATTGATCACCCCATGCAATGTCAAAGACAAAGAAAAAGTTGAGCCAATTACTATGAGTCAAAACTTTCCAGACCTTAGTATAATTTCTGCAAGCAGATGAGCTGGTAGAGTGCAACTGTCACTGAACCTTGAAGCAGAAGACAGTAGGAAAGATGTCCTCTTCTTCTTACTGTTTTTGGTTTGGGAAGTTTTCGCAGGCTCCAGCCATTTGAGTTGCTGTTTGAAAGATAGCCCGGGGCATAATGGACTTTCTTTAAGAGAGTTGAGAGCAGTAGAAGATCCTGTCATGTTCGTGTTTATCTGTGGATCCAAAGATAGGAAAACTGGCTGATATGATGTAGGTTCTATGCATGTACAGGGAATGACAAAGTCTATGGCAAGTGAAGTCTATGGTATAGCAGGTGGTTGGTGCAATACTGGTTGCTGGTGGTCGGGTGTGCTCGAGACTCAACCAAGAGTGGAAGTCTCTGGAATGCACTTGAAATATGAATTAAAGATAATATGATGATACAGATGAGTGATTTTAGTTAGCTGTAACCAGGATGGAATCTGGATAGCATTGGTAGGTCAGGAACCTGTTAAAGCCCTTGGATGTAGGAATGATGAAATGCTGATATTGAAGCGTGAACAGTGGACTGTGACCAGGCTCTAACTGAAGTAGTACTGTGGGTCTGTAACCAGAAATGCTCTGTTGGATCTCGGACCGGATTAGGAATGGAGACTGGGCCAGATGAAGTCAGTAACAGGATCAAGCTAGAACCTAAAAGGCAGGACTGGACTTTAACTGGGTGTGTAAGTGAGTGAAAAGTATGCACGTGGTCTGGAGTAGAATGGAGTCCAATACAGCAGTTAGCTGGGAAACTGTGCTGCTTGTATAATGCACTTGCTGTTTGAAAACTGGTAACAGGTCAGGAGCACAGGATAGCTAGGCTCCATAGTAACTGAACTTTGTGCTGTTGGATGTTAACACCTTGGTAGAAGCAGAAGTAATATCAGTACTGAATCGAGGCAGGGAATTCAGAGTTTAACAACACTGTAGCAGTTTCAACATTCCTTGTAGAAGAGTGGAAGCTCAGGTGAACCACATAGATAGATGATTAGGCTTCCTGTAGACAAACACACAGTCTCTTTACAGACCGCGGCATCCTGACATTGTGAATCCAGACAGGGGGAAGGTAAACATACCTACCTTTCCCCAATGGCCCCCTAACCCTCCCTACCCGCAGCCTAAACTTAACCCTCCTTCCCCCTGCAACCTAGCACAATCCTCCCCAGTGGTGCCTAACCTTAACACCCCCCTTTTTGCAGCCTAAACCTAACCATCCACCGTGCAAAGCCAAACCCTAACACTCCCCGGTGGTGCCTAACCCTAATCCCCCATTCCCGCAGCCTAAACCTAACCCATCCTTCCCGCAGCCTATCACTACCCCCCCCCCCCCCCCCCCCCCCACAGCTTAAACCTAACCACCCCCCACCTGGCTTACCTCTCCTGCGGTCCAACAGTGGGACATTTGGAATCCCGGGTGCTGGTATGCTGGCTCCTGGATTGTGATCCCATTCGGGATTCGGGCCCTGCATTCTAAGCTGTGTCAGGATTCCGGCATTGGTATTTATTTTGACAGCCCAGATCCCGACCGATGGGATCCTTACCAGATCCCGATACAGGGAGTACATAGGCAAACAGATAGGATACAAGTAACACTCAGAGGTTGCAAATGTTCTGGAGTCTGGAAAAGAAATGTCAATAGTAACAGCAACCTGGATATTGGATACTGAATACTATATTAGAACCGGTAGTGCAGCAGTAAGGAAATACTGCACTGGTCTGGGAATTCTCTAGTTTGGAAATTAGCACAGGAGCTCTATGTTAAGACAATTGCACTGGCATTTTGAGAGTACCATCATTATAGCTCTCGATGTGTTGTGATAGGCTGAACAGGTGCTTCAGGATGGCTCAGGCTGGTCTGTAATTGGTTGGTCAGTGGTCAGCTGACCAGGACTATCATAGTGTCACCCAGGACCCAGCGTCAGCATTGACTGCACCTAGTAATGTTGGGAATCTGTTGGCAGACACAGTGTGATGTCTTGGGTATATGGAGACCAAAAGAAGGAAGTATTCCCTATGGTGGGCACACTCGGACTCTGTGATAAATAACTAAAAGTCAGATACTGTTTGTGATATCTGACCACAAATGTTAAAATATAGCTTTTATTATTTATGTTTAAAACATCTGCGGAAATATTGTGCAAGTGAAAATATATGAATACAATAAACAAATGTGAAATAAAAAAATAAAAACAAATTCAACCACTGCAGAGTTCAATTCTTCACTCTCTCAAGTGTTCAGAATGTATCCATGTTTGTTACAGTATTTAGTTTCTTAATATCCTGATAGAAAACAATACTATCAATTTGAAGTTACACTGTGGGATGACTAGATCCACTGTCTAAGATTTAGTTATATTCTTAATCAATTGTTTCTCTCCGTATTGACAGTGTGCGCACCACTGTCTCCACGGATATCTTCCATGTATAATTAGACAGTGTCATGTCCTATTTTTGGCATACCATAATGTTCTGCTGATCAAGTAAAAAATAAGATAAAAAATCAGAATGAAGCTAGGTGACCGAGCCTAGGGAAACGCGTTAAGTGTAAAGCTGCCATCAATCACATGTGTCCTGCTCTTCAAAGCATCCAGATATGGACTTTTAATCCTTGCCTTTGGAACTTTCTCTGTGGGACTATACCACTACAGCATCGATTGGAGAGACCCAACTTTCACATAATCATCACAGCTTGCTTGCTGTCAATTTCCAAGCCTCTGGAAGTCTCCATCATTATGGGTAACACCAGCTGTGCTTAACATAATTTTCCCCAGGGAACTTTACACATTGTTTCAGTCCGGGATCCTTTGTGGACTCATTCTAGCAGCTATCACAATTTCATTCTCAGTTCCATTTATGCCCTAATTTTATGTTTTTATTGGATCATCTATTTTTACATGATATATGTGTTGTTTAGTTAATAAATTGCATGTTTTTTAAAATTCATCCACGGTTATTTATTATTATTGGAGAAATACATAGTGCCAGTATATCTACTTTTGCACATAATTGTGGAGAGGTTGGACATATATTTCCTATTTTTTGGACCTGTACTTTACTTCATGCTTTTGGGCAGAGGTTTTCCAAATGATTAACAATGTGTTGAAACTGGTTTTGGCACCATTCCCTACCCTAGCCTTATTACATATATACCCTAACGAGGTCCAATGCAATCAGCGATATGTCATATCTGGCCATATCTGTATAGCACCTCATGCCGCCCTGGCACAATTTTGGAAACAACCACTACCCCTTCTAGCTTAAAGGTTTTTCACAAGGTTCACTGTGATTATATTAGGGAAACAAAGTTCATGTCCTATTCATTTTCGGCATCTTCTAATTTTCGGCACCACCTATACGCTGGATGCCATGGCACGAATATACAGGACTGCCATTAGAAATTTTGGTGCCCAGGACTGACAAAATAGGCAGCCTGCCCCCCCCCAAAAAAAGAAATAAATATTATATATATATATATATATATAATATATATAATATATAGTGTAAAAGTTAGCGCTACAACCCTATATATACAAACACAAAATATATATAAATATCAATACAGTGTCAATTAAAGCAATCAAGTAAAGAACTCCTAATTAAAGTGGTTGCCAAAAGAGTTCTCGTATTGATTAATATTTCCAAAAGTCAAAAAGAAAATGTCCACCAATAGTAGAACTCTGTGCCTTCAGTGCTTGAAACTAGAGATGAGCGGGTTCGGTTCTCCGAGATCCGAACCCCCCCGAACTTCACCAATTTTACACGGTTCCGAGGCAGCCTCGGATCTTCCCGCCTTGCTCGGTTAACCCGAACTCGGCCGAACATCATCATCCCACTGTCGGATTCTCGCGAGATTCGTATTCTATATAAAGAGCCGCGCGTCGCCGTCATTTTCACTCGTGCATTGGAGATTGAACGGAGAGGACGTGGCTATGTTCTCTCCCTGAAAAGCTCCATATCTGTGCTCAGTGTGCTGCAAATATCTGTGCTCAGTGTGCTGCAAATATTTGTGCTCAGTGTGCTGCAAATATCTATGTTCTCTGCCTGAAAAGCTCCATATCTGTGCTCAGTGTGCTGCAAATATCTGTGCTCAGTGTGCTGCATTTTGGTGACCAACAGTATAGTTGTACAGTACAGTAGGCCATTGCTGTGTCTTGCAGCTCTGTGTCACTGCAAGTATCCATTCCATATCTGTGCTGCATTTTTGTGAGCAGTATATATAGTAGTACAGTGCAGCATTTTGGTGACCAACAGTATATAGTTGTACAGTAGGCCATTGCTGTATCTCGCAGCTCTGTGTCACTGCAAGTATCCATTCCATATCTGTGCTGCATTTTTGTGAGCAGTATATATAGTAGTACAGTGCAGCATTTTGGTGACCAACAGTACATAGTTGTACAGTACAGTAGGCCATTGCTGTATCTTGCAGCTCTGTGTCAAGTATACTATCCATATCTGTGCTGCATTGTTGTTGTGAGCAGTATATAGTAGGACAGTGCAGCATTTTGGTGACCAACAGTATATAGTTGTACAGTACAGTAGTCCATTGCTGTATCTTGCAGCTCTGTGTCAAGTATACTATCCATATCTGTGCTGCATTGTTGTTGTGAGCAGTATATAGTAAGACAGTGCAACATTGTGGTGTCCACCAGTATACACATACAATACAGGTTGAGTATCCCTTATCCAAAATGCTTGGGACCAGAAGTATTTTGGATATCGGATTTTTCCGTATTTTGGAATAATTGCATACCATAATGAGATATCATGGCGATGGGACCCAAGTCTAAGCACAGAATACATTTATGTTACGTACACACCTTATACACACAGCCTGAAGGTCATTTTAGCCAATATTTTTTATAACTTTGTGCATTAAACAAAGTGTATCTACATTCACACAATTCATTTATGTTTCATATACACCTTATACACACAGCCTGAAGGTCATTTAATACAATATTTTTAAGAACTTTGTGTATTAAACAAAGTTTGTGTACATTGAGCCATCAGAAAACAAAGGTTTCACTATCTCACTCTCACTCAATAAATTCCGTATTTCGGAATATTCCGTATTTCGGAATATTTGGATATGGGATACTCAACCTGTAGTACAGTATAGTAGGCCATTGCTGTATCTTGCAGCTCAGTATCACTTCAAGTATCCATATCTGTGCTGCATTGTTGTGAGCAATATATAGTAGGACAGTGCAGCATTTTGGTGACCAGCAGTAGTAGTACAGACAGTACAGTAGACCATTGCTATTGATATATTACTGGCATATAATTCCACACATTAAAAAATGGAGAACAAAAATGTGGAAAGATCAAGATCCACTTCCACCTCGTGCTGAAGCTGCTGCCACTAGTCATGGCCGAGATGATGAAATGCTATCAACATCGCTGCCAAGGCCGATGCCCAATGTCATAGTAGAGAGCATGTAAAATCCAAAACACTAAAGTTTAGTAAAATGACCCAAAAATCAAAATTAAAAGCATCTGAGGAGAAGCGTAAACTTGCCAATATGCCATTTACGACACGGAGTGGCAAGGAACGGCTGAGGCCCTGGCCTATGTTCATAGCTAGTGGTTCAGCTTCACATGACGATGGAAGCACTCATCCTCCCACTAGAAAAATGAAAAGACTTAAGCTGGCAAAAGCACAGCAAAGAACTGTGCGTTCTTCTAAATCACAAATCCCCAAGGAGAGTCCAATTGCGTTGGTTGCGATGCCTGACCTTCCCAACACTGGACGGGAAGAGGTGGCGCCTTCCACCATTTGCACGCCCCCTGCAAGTGCTGGAAGGAGGACCCACAGTCCAGTTCCTGATAGTCAAACTGAAGATGTCACTGTTGAAGTACACCAGGATGAGGATATAGGTGTTGCTGGTACTGAGGAGAAAATTGACAAGGAGGATTCTGATGGTGAGGTGGTTTGTTTAAGTAAAGCACCCGGGGAGACACCTGTTGTCCGTGGGATGAATATGGCCTTTGACATGCCTGGTCAAATTACAAAAAAAATCACCTCTTCGGTGTGGAATTATTTTAACAGAAATGCGGACAACAGGTGTCAAGCCGTGTGTTGCCTTTGTCAAGCTATAATAAGTAGGGGTAAGGACGTTAACCACCTAGGAACATCCTCCCTTATTCGTCACCTGGAGCGCATTCATCAGAAGTCATTGACAAGTTCAAAAACTTTGGGTGACAGCGGAAGCAGTCCACTGACAACTAAATCCCTTCTTCCTCTTGTACCAAAGCTCCTGCAAACCATACCACCAACTCCCTCAGTGTCAACTTCCTCCTTAGACAGGAACGCCAATAGTCCTGCAGGCCATGTCACTGTCAAGTCTGAAGAGTCCTCTCCTAACTGGGATTCCTCCGATGGATCCTTGAGTGTAATGCCTACTGCTGCTGGCGCTGCTGTTGTTGCTGCTGGGAGTCGATTGTCATCCCAGAGGGGAAGTCGGAAGGCCACTTGTACTACTTCCAGTAAGCAATTGACTGTCCAACAGTTCTTTGTGAGGAAGATGAAATATCACAGCAGTCAACCTGCTGCAAAGCGGATAACTCAGGCCTTGGCAGCTGTGTGGTGTTAAACGTGTGTCCGGTATCCACCATTAATTCACAGGGAATTAGAGAATTTCTTGAGGTAGTGTGTCCCCGGTACCAAATACCATCTAGGTTCCACTTCTCTAGGCAGGCGATGCCGAGAATGTACACAGACGTCAGAAAGAGTCACCAGTGTCATAAAAAATGCAGTTGTACCCAATGTCCACTTAACCATGGACATGTGGACAAGTGGAGCAGGGCAGACTCAGGACTATATGACTGTGACAGCCCACTGGGTAGATGTATTGCCTCCCACAGCAAGAACAGCAGCAGCGGCACCAGGAGCAGCATCTCGCAAACGCCAACTCGTTCCTAGGCAGGCTACGCTTTGTATCACCGCTTTCCATAAGAGGCACACAGCTGACAACCTCTTACGGAAACTGAGGAACATCATCGCAGAATGGCTTACCCCAATTGGACTCTTCTGGGGATTTGTGACATCGGACAATGCCACCAATATTGTGCGTGCGTTACATGTGGGCAAATTCCAGCACGTACCATGTTTTGCACATACATTGAATTTGGTGGTGCAGAATTTTTTTTAAAATGACAGGGGCGGGCAAGAGATGCTGTTGGTGGCCCGAAGAATTGCGGGCCACTTTCGGGATTCACCCACCGCATGCCGAAGACTGGAGCACCAGCAAACACTCCTGATCCTGCCCCTCCATCAGCTGAAGCAAGAGGTGGTAACGAGGTGGAATTCAACCCTCTATATGCTTCAGAGGATGGAGGAGCAGCAAAAGGCCATTCAAGCCTATACATCTGCCTACGATATAGGCAAAGGAGGAGGAATGCACCTGACTCAAGCGCAGTGGAGAATGATTTCAACGTTGTGCAAGGTTCTGCAACCCTTTGAACTTGCGACACGTGAAGTCAGTTCAGACACTGCCAGCCTGAGTCTGGTCATTCCCCTCATCAGGCTTTTGCAGAAGCAGTTGGAGAGATTGAAGGAGGAGCTAAAATGGAGCGATTCCGCTAGGCATGTGGGACTTGTGGACGGAGCCCTTAATTTGCTTAACCAGGGTTCACGGGTGGTCAATCTGTTGAAATCAGAGCACTATATTTTGGCCACCATGCTCGATCCTAGATTTAAAGCCTACGTTGTATCTCTCTTTCCGGCAGACACAAGTCTGCAGCGGTTCAAATACCTGCTGGTGAGACACTTGTCAACTGAAGCGGAACGTGACCCATCAACAGCTCCTCCTTTACATTCTCCAGCAATTGGGGCTGCGAGGAAAAGGCTAAGAATTCCGAGCCCACCCGCTGGCAGTGATGCAGGGCAGTCAGGAGCGAATACTGACATCTGGTCCGGCCTGAAGGACCTGCCAACGATTACTGACATGTCGTCTACTGTCATTGCATATGATTTTGTCACCATTGAAAGAATGGTGGAGGATTATATGAGTGACCGCATCCAAGTAGGCACATCAGTACGTATACTGGCAGGAAAAAGAGGAAATTTGGAGGCCCTTGCACAAACTGGCTTTATTTTACCTAAGTTGCCCCCCTTCCAGTGTGTACTCCGAAAGAGTGTTTAGTGCAGCCGGTCACCTTGTCAGTGATCGGCGTACGAGGTTACTTCCACAAAATGTGGAGAAGATGATGTTCATCAAAATGAATTATAATCAATTCCTCCGTGGAGACATTCACCAGCAATTGCCTCCAGAAAGTACACAGGGACCTGAGATGGTGGATTCCAGTGGGGACAAATTAATAATCTGTGAGGAGGGGGATGTACACAGTGTAAGGGGTGAGGAATCGGAGGATGATGATGAGGTCGACATCTTGCCTCTGTAGAGCCAGTTTGAGCAAGGAGAGATTGATTGCTTCTTTTTTTGGTGGGGGCCCAACCCAACCAGTCATTTCAGCCACAGTCATGTGGCAGACCCTGTCGCAGAAATGATGGGTTTGTTAAAGTGTGCATGTCCTATTTATACAACATAAGGGTGGGTGGGAGAGCCCAAGGACAATTCCATCTTGCACCTCTTTTTTTTAAATTTATCTTTGCATCATGTAATGTTTGGGGCCAATTTTTTTAAGTGCCATCCTGTCTGACACTGCAGTGCCACTCCTAGATGGGCCACGTGTTTGTGCCGGCCACTTGGGTCGCTTAGCTTAGTCATCCAGCAACCTTGGTGCTAATTTTAGGACTAAAAATAATATTGTGAGGTGTGAGGTGTTCAGAATAGACTGAAAATGAGTGTAAATTATGGTTATTGAAGTTAATAATACTATAGGATCAAAATTACCCCCAAATTCTATGATTTATGCTGTTTTTGAGGGGTTTTTGAAAAAAAAACACCCGAATCCAAAACACACCCGAATCCGACAAAAAATGTTCAGGGAGGTTTTGCCAAAACACGTCCAAATCCAAAACACGGCTGTGGAACCGAATCCAAAACCAAAACACAAAACCCGAAAAATATCCGGTGCACATCTTTACTTGAAACCCATATTTTATAAAGGTAAGTTGATATGCGTACTAGAATTATGAAAAATCAGTGCACATAGTAGTGAGACCCCTTTCTTTTCCTCTGTTCCGCCTTCATGATGCTTCACAACCCAGCAGGTGGTATAGATATCCGGTAACAGATACATAAAAGGGGGGAGTAAATCAATAAAGTGATACAATAATCACCAAAGTGACCCATGCTTACATGCAATGCAAAAAAAAAGTGTGCTGGCTCTTAAGTCTAGAGCATTAAATTAACACCAAGTGGTTATAGAAAAATCCACTTATTGTGTCAGAATTCCACAGAACCCATAGGGAGTAAAAAAAATAGTTTTTAAACATATTTACCCTGATTATCAGAAGGTTGAAGGTGGTTTCCAGTATCTTTGTGGAAAACATCTTGATATTTTCATAAGAACACCACCTTAAAACCAAAAAGACTCCCAACCGGGAAGGATTTTGATAGAGTAGTAATTTTAAAAATTCATTCACATGGCGAGCTGGAGATGTCATGTCCAAAGCGTTTTGTCCTTTTAACACATTTTACGGGACTTCCTCAGGGTTTTTTCCTCAGGACAACCTTCAGTGATAAAGCAGTGATTAGTGCAAGGTGATAACGCACCAGTCAATCAGCTCTAATATGTAAATTGACAGTTAGGAGCTCATTAGCCAGTGCATTATCACCTTACACTTATAACTGCTTTATCATAGGGATGAGCGGGTTTGGTTCCCTGAGAACTGAACTTGCCCGAACTTGGAGATCTGACCCCGGATCCAAGTCAGGCTCTTTTTTTGCGCCTAACTCAGATCTGAAAATGAGACAAAATGTCATCATCCCACTGTCGGTTCTCGCGGGTTTTGGATTCTATATATAGTCCTGGTGATCAGTGCCATCTTCACTCCGGACTTGGAGAGTGCACGGTAAGGATGTGTTCTTTCTGTGCTGTATTCTGTGCTGTAATCGGATAGGCAGGTTAGGGAAGGGGGGCAGGAGAGAGCAGAGGGGTTGCAGCAGGAGAGTTGAGTTAACCTGGGGTGCTGCTTGTGTAAGTGTATTGTGACTGTCACTGTGTTAGGGCTCTGCATAGTAGACAGTGCACTGCATATAGCATACTGTGGCTGTGTATAGGACCAGGTGTTGTTCTCTGTCTAAGGGGCTGTGTACTGCCGTACACTACTGCTATATATCCTCTGTATGTGATTCAAAGCAAAAAATATATTTCTATTGGTGCGTCACTCTGACTACTAGTACTGCGGCTGCTGTACACTACTGCTATATATCCTGTGTGTGTGATCCAGAGAAAAAAATATATTTCTATTGGCGCATCACTCTTATTACTAGTACAGCGGCTGCTGTACACTACTGCTATATATCTTCTATGTATGATCTAGAGCAAATATATATTTCTGTTATGTATTTGAAAGGGGTGATCTTTCTGCTGTATCTGAAAGGGGTGATCTGTCCGTCCATCCAGGGGCTCTGCCCCAGTGTAAAATTAAAATAATAAAAGCTAAAACAAAAAGCCTAAAACTATAAATATAAAAAAAAAATCTATTTTTTTGTTTGTGCTGTACCCCAGTGTACTATACAATTTTTATTTTATTTTCATAAGTACTGAAGTACTGTGACACTGCCGGTCAGACCGCACTATATTATTTCCTACTCATAAATGCATTGTGCGATGCTGTCGGTGTAGTCAACCACAGTGTGTAATTATTATATATATTTCTGATTCATTTGTGTGACACTGTAACCGCCGGTGTGTGATATAAAAAATAATATATATATTTTTACTTAAATTAATATTTTGTGCTGTGTCATCCCAGTATACATCCAGGGACTGCAGCCGCTCGGTCCATCTAAGGGTGTTCTGTCAGTCCACCCAAAATAAAAGACATCTTTTTTTTTTATATTTTGTGCTGTATCCTCCCATTATATATCCAGGCATGCGCCATCCATTTCAGGGTGTGGTGTCTGTAGCTCATATTCTTATTATAACTTATTGTCCTATTTTCATAGTAATTAATTTTCATTGTAATTAATTCAAATTAATATTATTAATAATAATAATAATTATTATTATAAATTAGATCAATTGAAATTAAATGAATATAAATAATCTCTCCACACTCATATAGTGAACTTTCTGCATATCAAAGATATCGTGAAGGAAATTAAGAATTTGATTCTAAATAAATTAAATTAAATAAATTAATTGTTTGTGCCAGCTTCTCTTCCCTTCCTCTGAGTTAGTAGTCTCTGTGCCCATCCTCTGGCTTTACCAGTCTTTCTGCCCATCCTCTGTAGTGACAGCCTATGCTAATCCTTATCTGTTCTTCTGAAGCCTACACCAGCTCTTTTTCTGTCTACACTAGCCTCTCTGCCTGTTCCCTTCTGTGCCAGTCTCTCTGTCCTAGCACTATCTGTTCCATCCTCTGCCCTTGCCCTGTCTGCATGAGCCTCTCTGCCCTTGCCCTGTCTGCAGGAGCCTCTCTGCCCTTGCCCTGTCTGCAGGAGCCTCTCTGCCCTTTCCTTGTCTGCAGAAGCCTTCTCAGCCCTTGCAGTGTCTGCAGGAGCCTTCTCGGCCCTTGCCCTGTCTGTGACAGCCTCTTTCCCTCTATATATGCCTTCCACTCTGCCCTACTGTCTATGTCTGCTCCCCTATCCTTCCTCTGTGTCAGTATCTCCCCCTTTTCTCTATCTGTGCTATTTTCTCTCAATCTATTCCCCTCTTTGTGTATTTGTCTTTTTGTATGTACAGTTCTGTCTGTTCATCTGTCTCTCTTTGCCTCCCTTTCATTGTCCTTGTGTATTTCTGCATTGTCTGCCATTTTTATCTCCCCCTTTGTGTGTCTGTCTGTTTCCATGTATTTCTGTTATGATATCTACCCTCCATACCAGCTTCTACATTTGCACAATAACTAATTTTTACCACTGTGCCCCTCACAATTTTCCTCTTCCCCTACCCTTCTTCTTCCATCACTTATCTTTCTATTTTACTGGTGAAATCAGTGAAGTCATGGTGGTGACTGGTCTGTGCTGCTGGGTGATGTGTGCTGTGCTGGGATATGGGTACTGAGTTAGAGGCAGAATCAGTGATGGTGCAGCTGGTGCATTGCATCGGTGCCTGCCACAATTAAGGTGGTAGGATTATCTGCTAGGGGGCACCAACAAAAATCTTGCCTAGGGCATCAAATGTTTTAGGGCCGGCTCTGGCTGTGATTCGCAATCGCATTACTCCCAGAAGGCCCCGCCCCTTTTGCTGAAGCCACTCACCCTTTTCAGGTGCATGCAGGTTTGCCACACGGAGGAGTCCCAACTCGATAACCCTGGATGTTCGGAGGTATGATATATTGATCAATATAGTTAAGCTTAGGTCCTACTCTATCATTTAGAATTAGAAAACATGGCAATTGTCATCACATTAGAATTACATTACAAATGATATAATCTGCTCTGGTTTACCAATTATTTGTGAAAGGTATGCTAACTGATTTCCTATGTGTTTTACAGCAGATATACTTGGTGACTGTCTCACCTTTAAAAGCCAGTGTGCAGGGGAGCTTTAAACCAGTTACAGCAATATTCTCTGGTACACTTTATTGGAATGATGCTCTGTTAAACATATTATTTGGGAAATTTCCTAGCCATGCCTTTTATTATTTAATGATACATCATCTATGTCTACTTTTAACATTCACATGGCTGCTCTGTAAAGAGAAAGCCAGAACATTAGCACTTACGTAAAGCAGCACATTTTGATGTGCAGCCATCATACAAATGATATAATCTGCTCTGGTTTACCAATCATTTGTGAAATGGAACTGATGGCTAGCCGCTTGAAGCAAGTAGTGCACTGGTGGAAAGGATACAGCAGGAAGCCAGATACTTATACTAGGATTGTAATACACATTATTATCAATGGGCTGTTACTTTTCAGATGGATTCACGTAATGACAAACTCACTTGAAATCATGAACTAAACATTAATGGTTATGTAGCTAAAATGTGTTTGGCTTGTTTTAAAGAAAAACACATAAGCCAAATGATTTACCATACTCTAATTGAGCTTGTAATAGCATTATGCACATACCTTTTATGTTTTTGTTTGTTTTATATGAATTTTTTAAGATTATAAACCAGCTCCTAGCCCAAGCAAGCAAATTTCAAACAAACAGGTTATGAATAATACCCCTTTCACACCGCCAATGCCGGATCCCACCCAGGAATTGGAAACGGGTCCTCCCGGGTGGGATCCGGCATTGGACACTGCTGCCGCCTTCCCCAACCCAGCAATATGCTGGGTGGGTTTCCATAGCAGCGGGGGGTGAATCCAGCAGCAGGGGTGGAGCCAGCAGCAGGGGCGGAGGCGGTGCTGGGAGATGAGATCATCTCCGCGCCGCCTCTCCCTTTGACCTGGGAGCCTGTTTATGCTGCCATTGACCCGGTATTCAACTCGGGAATAACACTGCTTTATTCCCGAGTTGAATTGCCGGGTCAGGCGACCTGGGATTTCGGCTATGGCACATTCACCCTGCACACTGACCCGTGTCAACCCGTCAATATGCAGAATCGATACCGGGTTATTTGTGCGGTGTGAAAGCGGTATTAGTATAACGTGGCTCAAAACATACTGTATATTGTACCATATTATACTTGATAGATTTTTTTTTTTTACATTTTATGAGTTTACTTTGGCTAAAAGAACTCATACCGTACAGCAGAGTCGGACAGAATGTTGATTGCGATCTTCCGGTAGTTAGAGGAGCTCCGGCCAGTAGATTGCAGCCAACTTCATAATTAGAGCTGTTATTTGCTGCCTATGATCATTCCAGAGCATTCTCATTGACACATTGCACAGGTCATGATGTCACACGACCCACAATGTGAGGAGGCTGTGTGCCTGTTGGATCCAGTTGGATCCAGTCAGCGGCGGTGTCAAGCGGGAGCATCCACAACGTGACCAGCCACAGCGTGACTGCGGGGAGTCAGCCAGCGGGGACCCACTGAAGCCAGCCAGTGTGAGTTATTCACAGGCCAGCCAGCCATGTAGGAACTAATACAACAAATAAGACAGCGCTGACTGAGATGATTTTGTATAATTAATTTGTATTATTATTTAATATTTAAAACTACAGTAAAAACACATAAAATAAATGAATGTATCACTGCACTGATGGGCTCATAGTCACCATTCATAGGATGTTGTTCACTTGCTGCTTGGTTTAATGTCCCTGAAGGGTCCGCACATTCGAATGTCCCTTATCCTGTTTGATAAAACAGCAGGTAGCTGTGAAACGCGTCAGGTGTGAGCCTGTGTCACCTTCACCGGATATCTACCGCCGCTTGGACCCCTAAGGACTCCGCAAAATAGCGCTATTTGCACCCTATCCACTAACAAAGACCGAATACCAAGACCACCACGCAATACTAGTGAGGACTTCCCCGTTGTATTGCCACACTACTGGGACAGCTATTCCTCCAGCGTTGTTTTGTACAAATCTTTCGGCACGGGGACTGTGCTACAACCCCAGGATAAGGGACATTCGAATGTGCGGACCCTTCAGGGACATTAAACCAAGCAGCAAGTGAACAACATCCTATGAATGGTGACTATGAGCCCATCAGTGCAGTGATACATTCATTTATTTTATGTGTTTTTACTGTAGTTTTAAATATTAAATAATAATACAAATTAATTATACAAAATCATCTCAGTCAGCGCTGTCTTATTTGTTGTATTAATTCTGTTATATGATGTTATAGGTGTGACTAGCCTATTCAGACAGCTGCTAATCACATATAAATTGGAGCCACAGCTTGAGCGCCCCTTCCAATTAATTGGTTATTTTCTTTCAGCCATGTAGGAACCACTGAAGCCATCCAGCATGAGTTCTTCACGGGCCAGCCAGCAGGGATCCCCTGAAGCCAGCCAGCCTGTGTGAGTCCTTCACAGGCCAGCCAGACTGTGTGAGTTCTTCACAGGCCAGCCAGCGTGAGTTCTTCACTGGGGTCTGTTATGCACTGGGAGGGTAAGGAGGGTCTGCATATCATCTGCAAAAAGGCATACCTTCCCTTCAATACCCTCTGCAATGTCACCAACAAAGATATTAAAGAGAACTGGACCAAGTACAGATCCCTGGGGTACTCCACTGGTAACATTTCCCTCCATAGATTGCACTCCATTAACTACAACTGTCTGTTTCCTATCCTGCAACCAGGTATTGCTCATGTTTTGCAATGAGAGTGGTAAGGGGGTATTCTGCACGGGTGGGGTGTACTGAACTGGTGGCTGTTCTGCACACAATCATGACAATGTGTCAAACATGCTAATCAATATTAATGGGTTTGTTTGTTTGTTTGTTTGTTTGTTTGTGTTTGTAATGTGGACATTACTTACTATTGGTGCTGTTATTTAATGTTGTCATGACTAATGATATTTTTAAATGTGTGCACTATTATTGGTGTTGTTATTTGACACCGGTAAGTAAGTGAACAAAAAGTAGATCCAAGTCCTAATAGTCTGGCCACTCCTGCTGTACAGCAACAATACCTGATCAGCAGAGCAAAGTGGATTTGCATTTGAATTAGTAATTATCTATGTTTTAGTTGTTGTTTGCAGGAATAGACAATTGAGCCACATTTTAGTTTTACAGCAACAAGGTTCCCATTTTGGCTGTGTTTTTTTAATCGTAATGTTGTAACAAATAGGCAAAACCCAGTTTACAGTGCACTGAGATTTTATAACTAATATTATGATAATATTATAAGAACTAATATTTTGCTGTAATAAATCTATGATTCAATGTTTATATTTTATGGTAGTTCATATATATGAACCAGGTGTTATAGGCTCATGTTATTATTTAGTTCAGCGAGTGTTACTTGAGTACAGTTTAAAACGAATTAAGGGAGGACAGTAAGTTGCTATTGGAAAGAAGATATTTCCAGGCTGTGAAGAGAAGAATAGAGGATCATGTTGCGTAATAGTAAGGAGATTAAGTAATACATACTGTATAACTGAGTGCACAGGGAGTGAATAGTCATGAAAAACAGAAGAACAATTTTGAGTTGTATACATAAATGGATAGGCATCCAGCTGGAATTAATGGACGAAAGAAATGGAGGAACTGATAGACTTGTGATTTTTAGAGCTGCATTAAAAATAGACTGAAGAGTGATATCTCAAGCATCAGAGAAGACAGTAGGAAGGATGTTCTAGTAATGAATGGGGAGTCGACGGGTCATATTTTAGCAATGTTACATAGTAAGATGTATCTGCTGTTTATATATGATGTGACAATGAAAGAGAGCGGAATAAATGATCAATGGTAAACACTGCATGTGAGACAAGATGAGCTGCAGTTTTACTGACAGTAAATCTTAGTAAGGAAATTGTAAGGCTGCTATGATGTACAGTTTTATTTGGATATAGTTCAAAGTTATATTGACCTGCTTCCTAGTATCCATATAAAAATGGCCAAGGAGCAAGAAGGAATGAATAGATATAGTATCACTTGTAGAAAGGTAATATTTGATGTCAGATAAAATGCCAAGTTTACCAAGATTCAGTATTTACTGTAGAAGGAAAATAAGAGAGGACTCCATTCGGAAAACCTCAGGACATACCATCAGATAGGCTATCAGATGAGTAGAGGAAACACAGATGCCAAAGCTAAGCTGGGGAATACATTTGTGAGTTATTGTTATAGTACAAAAGCACATATATTGCAAAGAGTCACCTCAGTCTGTTCTGCAGTCTATTTTACTTGATGGTTAGTGGAACTTTGCTTACAATGTGAACCTTTTATGTTTCAGGATTTTCAGGAATAAAAATACATTTACTATTTTTTTTACCTACAATAATGCTCTTGTTCAAACTAAAGTCTTTGGGGCATACGCAAAATGATTCTGCTGATGGGGAGTAACATATACGTGTATCTCGGCATATTTATGTTATCTTAGACTCCTCTTCAACTTTTCTTTACTTTCCAGTTCCTTTCAGCAGTCTTGTCAATCACACATTATTAATCCACAAAGTCTTCTTAATTGCTGAGCTTCTTAACAAATAAGATAACTGTTCTGTTTTATCATACCCATAATTCCACAGTCCTTCAATTCATTTCTATCCTAAGCTGTTATTTTAATAGATTGTGTGGTATGCTTAGAAGAGTTTAATTCAGTAGATTTCATCTTGATGATGGAAAGCCCAAGGAAACATAGTTGTCTTAAAACTGTGTCCTTCTTGTGCTTTGTCTCCTAGATCTGCACTTAGGGCCTCTTTTAGAGTTTGCGTTATTCCAGCTAGAGGTATATCTGTATCGCAATATGGTTTGTTCAAGTGCAAATTTTCATCCTCTCTCTGGTTTTTCCCATCATTGGTTGGTTTAATGGACATTGCTATTTGTTGATACATAAAAATTTAAATATCAAGCACTCCTCCACTGGGGTATAACACAAACTGACAACTTCCAATGTGAGAAAAATCCATCAATAGTCACTGCAGTAGAATCCTTGTCAAAAAGAGAAATATTCAATGCACCTTCCAGTCCTCCAGTATGTATTTCAACACACTTGTTTCCTTAGTGTCAACAGCGCCACCAAATAAAATCATAAGGGGTACATCACATAGTGTAATACCATCAAATTTATTAGTACAACAGAGTAAAAAGACATAATCACAGGTAATAGTGCCTGCGTATCCCAGAAAACTTGAGAAAGGCACAATAATGAGCATAGGGGGGTGATAGTGCTTCGCATGAAGCAATTCACCTTCCTTGTGGTGAATAAAGTCCATTTCAAAGTCCTCTGTAGCAGCAGTTTCCTTAATGCTCATCAACACATTTCACTGTTGAAATGCACTGTGGTGCATTAAGGAAACTGCTGACACTGAGGCCTTTGGAATGGACTTTAATTACCAAACTGCACATCTAGCCAAAAAAACAATTAAGCCAGGCCAGAGTAACCTTCCCTCCCTCCCTTACCCTTCTCCTTTCAGAGACCACCCAGCGACTACCTGGTGACCCTGTCCCTAGCCACCCCCGTCACCAGGTGCAAGGTGCACCATTGTAGTGAATGATGCCACAACATTGCTGGCTCTATTGTCTCAGTTCCTGCCCCCCTGCTTCCGCAGAAACCAGCACCAAGGAGGAGCAGAGAAGGACACGTGACCAGGCTGCAAGCATACAGAAGAAAGCTTCAGCACCAGTGTTTGCGCCGCTAACTGCAGAAACAATACCTTCCCCCTCAGGAAGCCACAGCCAGGACACTTATTTACACATGTTCTACAATATTTAAATGGAGACCCGGAATGTCATCTATCCAAGTCTTTTTGCTTGCAGCCTAGTACTGGGCCTAGTGGTATGACAACAGATGGCAGTAGTGATAACCTTTTATCACTTTATAGGTTATCAACCAATTGTGCTGCAGAGACATCTGAGGTAAGCCTGAAATGTACCCCTTGTACTAGTTGTGAAGATAATTTACCCTTTTATGTAATGGAAGCAGTAGAAAGAAGTGAAATAGGAAACAGGAGCGTGCAGGGTCCAGTGACAATGTAACCCACTATGCCCCTCTAGCTCTTGTCCTAGTTACAGTCCTGTCTTAGGGGGATATTTAATAAACATAATTATGTAAAGAAAATAAAAAAAATATATAAATATCTATTTTCCAGTGGTAGTTGCAGCGGATTGGGTATGGGTGTCCGGCGGTCGGAATTCCAGCAGTCAGCATACCAAGACTGGGATCCTGGCTGCCAGAATGCCGACAAGGGGGTAAGTGCAATGTTGCCCCTTGGGGACACCCGCGAGACGGAATAGCCCTGGACACCCTGCCGGCATTCCGGCGGCCGGGATCCTGGTGCCGGTATGCTGACCACCGGGATCATAACTACATCCCGTTGAAGTGCAGTCCAAAATTCAGCTGCAGCACTGTCAATCAACTTGAACCGGAAAGAGACAAGTGTACAGCAAGTGTATTTTTATTTAAATTCCAATCGAGGGAGAGACAGGGGAACCCCCAGAGACATCAGTGAACAAAGTCACAAAATTCCTGTGGCCAGCCCCGATGCTGGGATGTTATTTGTTGTGTGAGTGCATATGCTTTCAATATGCTTGCTGTCACTCATTTACCCAATTGTTTTAATCTTATTTGTTTATTGTCAATTTTGTTGTTTACTCCATGTATATTAAGAAGGATTTACTTAGCCACCAGTGAGTCCTGCTTGCAAGGTGATTTGGTTTATATAGTCACTCCAGGCTCTGGCTACTTACTGTCTTAGGACCATAAATCAATTCTTAAAGCTTGCAGACTAGTTAAGTATTTTGTGCTACATGAACTGGCATATGTCCAAATGAGCATCAATCCCTATATCTTTATTTTCATTTTATTTATTTTTTTGGCAGGTGTTCCATGTATCGATCTTCATCAGTCTCACCATACAGAAATATAGTTTTTACATCTTAGTCTAGTTTTTTAGTTGTCTGTGATACATACATTTTGTCATGGTTTTTTGCTTTACTGCTAGAGCAAATGTTTGATTATAGAATTTACCAAATTCTTATGAGTCGTCTTTGGCAACTACTCTAGGGTTGTAAAGCTCAACTTCTACTACATTGTATTTTATTTTAAATGTCCATTTACATCCTATTACTTTACGACCTTGGGGTAATTGAGCCAATGTCCATGTTTTTATGCTAGGAATCTATTTCCCCTTATGCTGCAATTTCCCTTTTCTTGGCTTCTTCCTTTAGTGGTTGATCTATTGCCAACAGTTAGCTTATACACTTTCTTGTGTATAAGCTTTGTATATGCGTCTGAAACATGGAATCCTATGTGATCTGGTTTTGATCTTCCCAGTCAGCATCCTCTGTGATTCCTGGTATTTGAGGAAATGTCTGTGGATTTGTAATAACAGTTAGCAGGTTGATGTCACACATACTAGCACTGTCTCTTCAGGGGTTGCTGGGGTCATATTATTTTATTTTATAGGTAGGTATCTGTGATTGCTTCTTCCCACAGTTAGTTTAGCAGGCCTGCATACATTTGCATACATTTTGCAATCTCCATAAGAGTGAAGTTCTTTATTTCTGCAATTTTGTCCTTCTCTGGAGTTTAAGTTTGGAGTTTAAGTTCTTGATGTTCTCATTCCTGATTTTTTTAAATAAAATTGTCCTTCTCTGCTCGTCATCTCTTGTCTACTATCAGTTTGTAGTATTGTAGGATACACCATGATATTTTGTGCTCCGAACTGGTACAGCACATTTGGCTGAATTGATATAGCACATTTGGAGTCTTTGCTGTAATGCAATTGAAACATACAGTAATTAAGGGAAATTGATAAGTCTAAGGATGTAAGTTTTAAATGGGATTTATTATGAGGGTAAATCCTTTAAGAGAGTCAATTAAGATGTAGGGGTTATTGCTTGTATTGAGGTTAATTCATGTGAAGATTTTTGTTTAATACACTGAATGTATGAAGCCCTGAGGGGAGGTTTTTCAAGCCTTGGAGAGAGATATAATAGAGAAGTTGCTCAAAACAATCATTCAGCTTCCAACTGCTATTTACTTAGCACAATCTATGAAGTGACAGATGCTGATTGCTTGCTATTCTCCATTTTATCTCTCTCAAGCTTTGGTACATCTCCCCCTTGGAAAGAGTTAAAGTTGAATAGCTTCCCAACCCCATCAATCAGCTTCTAACTGTCATTTCATAGCCTGTGCTAGATAAATGACAGAAGCTGATTGGTGACTTTGGGCAACTTCTCCCCTTTATCTCTCTTCAAGGCTTGATACATCTCCCCCTGACTGAGGGAATGAGGGTGTTAAAAATATTATAGATATAAACGGATAAATTAATTTAAGATTATGAGTAAGTTTACGATTTAAGGGGACAATTATAATGAATGGAGTTGTCATGATAATGCTGAAAAAGTTATTAATTATAAAAGAGAGTTTAACTAGTGATGAAAGGATGATTTGTTTGGCAGCCACAGAAATACTCTCTATATTGTATGGTGGTCCCAAAAATGCTCTCTGTAGTGTATGGTGGTCACAAAAAATGTTTTCTGAATTGTATGGCAGTCACTGTAATGCTGTGTGTACTGTATGAAGGTAACTGAAGGCTCTGTTTATATTGCAATTACTGAGTTTTTGCTATGTTGTTGAATACTGGCCCTCATTCCGAGTTGATCGCTCGCTAGCTGCTTTTAGCAGCAGTGCACACGCTAGGCCGCCGCCCTCTGGGAGTGTATCTTAGCTTAGCAGAAGTGCGAACAAAAGGTTATCAGTACTGCTACTAAAAAATTTCATCCAGTTTCAGAGTGGCTCAAGACTTACTCCTAGTTTGCGATGACTGCAGTCTGTTTAGTTCCTGGTTTGACGTCACAAACACGCCCTGCGTTCGGCCAGCCACTCCCCTGTTTCTCCAGCCATTCCTGCATTTTTACCTGGCATGCCTGCGTTTTTTAGCACACTCCCTGAAAACACTGAGTTGCCGCCCAGAAAGACCCACTTCCTGCCAATCAAACAACGAACACTCGAGCGACTGAAAAGCGTCGCTCGAGCTTGTGTAAAACTACAAAGTTTTGTGTGAAAGTACTTAGCGCATGCGCACTGCGTACCATGCACATAAATGCCTTTTTTTACCTGATCGCTGCGCTGCGAAAATCGGCAGCGAGCGATTAACTCGAAATGAGGGCCACTGTTTCTTCAACATGTATGTTTTTGTGGGAGTATTAATGGAATTTCAGGGGTAACTATTGATGTATTTGGATGCAAATACAGGTTGAGTCTCCCATATCCAAAATAAAATAAAAAAACGGAATATTCAGAAATACTGACTTTTTTTGAGCGTGACTGAGATACATTTGCTTTCTCCTAAAGTACACAAACTTTGTTTAATGCACAAAATTACAGTATAACACATAGTATATAAAATTATGTTCCAGCTATGCGTAAAAGGGGTATAGGAAAAATAAATGAATTTAGTGTACTGTATGTACACTAGAAACTTTGTTTCATGTACAAAATCCATTAAAAATAATGTATAATATAACCTTTAGCCTATGCCTATAAGGTATATATGAAACAAAACTGCATCTCATGTTTAGACTTGGGTCCTATCCCTAAGATATCTCATTATCGTATGCAAATATTTTAAAATACGGAAACATCTGATATCTAAATTACTTCTGGTCCCAAGCATTATGTATATTGGAGGCTCAACCTGTAATATACTGTATTTAGATGTTGACAAATGAATTTTGAAACACTTAGGCTTGGGGTGCCTATTTTTCCATTTTTGTTCACCTTCATGTGAAAAGCTGGCTTCACCACTGGTTTCACCTCCCATAATTACCCACAATGTGCCTTGGCAGTACATCAGTTGAACTTTCAAACTTAATTCAATCTCCCCTTATGATTAGAACTGGGATGATGGTGATCAAGCAAGTCTGCCATTGTGTTTTGTTTGGGTACAACATAAAGCCAAATACTGCAGCAGAATATGCCAAATATTGTGGTCAAATGGAAATTGAGGAGCATATTTTGTGGAGCAATTTTGAATATTTCACTCATATCTAGACTCAACTATACCTATTTTTGATAACTTGCTTTCCCTCTTCCTTCTGGTCAATCTCTGGACTTTTCTGTGGATGGGATGCGGTCAAGATCCCGCCGGACAGGATCCCGGTGGTCGGAATACCGACACCGGGATCCCGACCGGCACAATCCTGACATATTCTCCCTCTGTGGGTGTCCACGACACCCATAGAGGGAGAACAAATTAGTGTGCCGAGCGTAGCGAGGCACCGTGCCCGCAGCATGCCGAGCGCAGCGAGCCTGCAATGGGCTACGTAGCGCTTGCCCCCCTGCCGGGATTGTGCCGGTCGTGATCCCGGTGTCTGTATTCCGACCACCGGGATCCCGGCCGGCGGGATCTCGTACTGATCCCCTGTGGATATCTAAACTGATGGTTGGTCTGCTCTTGGGGATTATTAACTAACAATGCATTTAGGAACAACAGAAACATCCAGCAAGTACCTTTTATCTGTCTAGTAATACCAAGTTACTTCACTACAAAATTGCATCTAAATGCTATGTTAGTGAATATTGATTAAGCATTATAATAATACATTATGTTTGTGTAAATTTTAAAATCCTGCAATTGATGTAGTGCTTTGTATAGTATGTAAACATACTCTGCACAGCATTGTAAAATATGATTTATTAAGATAAATAATAATAATAATAATAATAATACTCATATGTTAAAATCTTAAATGTACTCTTACAGTTTAACAAATTATAAAGATATGCTAAGATTCAGGATAATGTTTTTGGTCAGGTCCCAGGATATCCAGGACTCAGACCACTGCAGTGATAGGTTACTGCAAAGCTGAAGTTGCAAGGGCACTGAGAAAAGGGCAGTGGGGTTAGCAAGTACTGGGGCCCAGGTGTGCCAAAGAGGTTTATACATGCCCCATTCAGCCACTATATGGTGACACAGCATCTGTTTGCAGCTTCCTTTTATGCTTTGTCACATCCCTCTTAAGTGCCAGGGCCCAATAAAGTGCCAGGGCCCAATCTGTAAAGCGCTGCGGAATATGTATGTCCTATATAAATAACTGGTAATAATAATAAAATAATAATAATATTTCTGATGACTGCCGAGACAAGGTGAGATGTACATTGGCAGAGAGGTATATAGAGTTTTTAAGTATACCACTTATTTACAGTATTATACATTTAGTTTCCTTAGGATTGACAGGTTTTTTTTACATTTACAAGTACAGGTTGAGTATCCCTTATCCAAAATGCTTGGGACCAGAAGTATTTTGGATATCGGATTTTTCCTTATTTTGGAATAATTGCATACCGTAATGAGATATTATGGTGATGAGACCCAAGTCTAAGCACATAATGCATTTATGTTACATATTTATGTTACATATACACCTTATACACACAGCCTGAAGGTCATTTTAGCCAATATGTTTAATAACTTTGTGCATTAAACAAAGTGTGGGTACATTCACACAACTCATTTATGTTTCTTATACACCTTATACACACAGCCTGAAGGTCATTTAATACAATATTGTTAATAACTTTGCGTATTAAACAATGTTTGTGTTCATTGAGCCATCAGAAAACAAAGGGGGTAATTCCACTGCAGGGAAAACAGATATAACATGTGCAGAGAGAGTTAGATTTGGGTATGGTATGTTCAATCTCAGTGTAAAAATAAAGCAGCCAGTATTTACCCTGCACAGAAACAATATAACCCACCCAAATCTATCTCTCTCTGCACATGTTATATCTGCCTCCCCTGCAGTGCACATGGTTTTGCCCAGTTGCTATCAAAAATCCTGCTGCGATCAACTTGGAATTACCCCCAAAGGTTTCACTCTCTCACTCTCACGCAATAAATTCCGTATTTCGGAATATTCCGTATTTCGGAATATTTGGATATGGGATACTCAACCTGTAATAAGTTTATCCTTGTAGCTTGTGGCGTAATGGGATTGGAAGACAAAACACAGATAAGGCTGTTCTTTTCAGTTATCAGCTTACACCAACTGGAAAAATAAATAAACCAAAAGACCATTATATAGATACTGCATTAGAGCAATGATTTGAAGTAAGAATTATTTTAACCTGCCTTGTCAGCTTATAACTGTTTTTTTTTTTTTTAACTTGACATTTTACATTTATTAAGAAATTGTCACTATTTATTAAAAATAATTATGGTGTTATATTCAGTAGATTTTTTTTTAACTAAAAATGAAAAGGAATGTGCATTCTACATATTGTAGTTTTTTCTTCCACAAATACATGTCATTTTATTGGTCTTTCCCTTCTAAGAATAGAAATGCATGCAAGATGTATGACTAAGCCTGTAAAATATTCTCCTTCAGATCACTATTTTCACACCATCATCTCTAATATTTAGTGAATAGTCTCTTCTAATTAAATATGACCTTTGCTCTCACAATAATTTCGGTGAACATAGCGACAATATTCTGATATTTAATTAGAGCCTTTTGCAGTACTTTAATGATGATAACTAATCCATTATAAAATCTTAGGAATGATAACAGCTGCTATAAACTGTGTTCTGTTCCAATAGCATTGGCATGCAATAGAAATGAGGAACAGTTTGTAGTTTTGCATAAACATTGCCAGTTTAATTTGAAGTGATGTTATAGGATGAAACATAAATATAAATTTGAGAAAGGGAATACAAAAACTAAG
This sequence comes from Pseudophryne corroboree, assembly GCF_028390025.1. Taxonomy (NCBI): domain Eukaryota; kingdom Metazoa; phylum Chordata; class Amphibia; order Anura; family Myobatrachidae; genus Pseudophryne; species Pseudophryne corroboree. Next base: position 440,794,408 of record NC_086447.1, read on the forward strand.
TAATATAAAAAGACAATAAATTGAATCGCTGGGATATGATAAAACCTAACTTTTTGGGGATAAAACATGATTTTTGCAGTGTGCTTTGATTTTTTTTAAATATATTTTTATTGAAGCAATTGTCAATGGAAAATGAACATGTTACAATATGTGCATATTTACAGTCAGAAAGCCCAACATGAAGGAATACAAAGACTGATTAAGCATAGTTACATCACTACATAACAACTGAAATTCAAACAACTGCGCAACCTACGAACAATGCAGCCCACTGGTAAGACAATAGGAATCTTCACAATAATTCCAAAAAACTATACATAGAAATATTACCAGTGTTGCACAAACTCATTCAACCAATAAAAGGCAATGAAAAGACCTTACAAAAAATGTGTTTGTGAGTCCCCAATTCTTTCTATCTGTGTCCTTTTTCCACTTATGTATTCCATCCAAGGAAATTCTTATCTCGGAGCAAGAGAAAAGATCATAATGCAATATTGTCACACAGAAGAAGGGTTTATTTACACAGAACACTCACAATAAAATAAGAATTAAAAGCATGTAACCACACATCAGTGGATACTAGGGATATAATACTTGCATCAGGTGTCACCAGTTACCCTCCCAGGTGTAATTGGGTCAGAGAAGGCTAAAAATCCCATACAATTTCAAATCCAAAGTAAACGAGTGCCATCCTGGCCATGGGGTAGACATGCCTCTGATTTGTAGGCCCAAAATGATGAGTAGGCAAGCAAGTATAAAAGTAACAATTAAATCAGACTTGGGGCTGGATGTAATGATGCCCGAAATAGCTGGAGGTGCAAGATGCCGTCCGATCTCAGACATTTTATTAAAATGGATTGCATTGGTTTCTCTTCCTGTTAAATTGCAGTAAGCTCCAGTACCCCCTGCCAGTTATAGTCCTCAGTTTCCATGGGAGCCCTTGTTACTCTGCATTGAACTCCTGATCCTCCTGGCTCTACCTGTCTGCCACAGCTATATCCAAAAATGTGGCCTGTCTCCAATTTCTTGCAAGACCAAGTCGCAGTTGTTATTTAAAATCTGGTATGTCTGCTGATATCCTGCAAGACCAAGTTAAAGCCAATACTGCACAACTGGCCTGTATGCTAACAACCTGCGAGGCTAAGCTATAGCCATTACTGCACACCTGGACTTTCTGCTAACACCCTGCAATGCCAAGCTTTAGCCAGTCCTGCACTCCTGGACTGTCTGTTAGCAACCTGCAAGTCCAAGCCAAGGCCTTTTCCGGCACGCCAGGTCTGCCTGCTAATATCTTACAAAGTTAAACTACTACCATTCTTGCATACCTGGGTTGTTTGCTAACATCCTGCAAGGCCAAGCGGTTGTTACTCCTGTAGATAGATAGATAGATAGATAGATAGATAGATAGATAGATAGATAGATAGATAGATATTTTTATGGTCATTGTTAAATTTAGACCCAGGTCATCCACATATAGGGTACAAATCACAATCAAATTAAGATTAACAATAACAGATGGAAAAAAAATCTGAAGCATCTTCAAGATAGGAGGAGAGAAAAGATGCAATGGTTGGATGAAAACAATCATGTTCAATGCTATTTCCTTTGCAATTGCAGTTCTCAATATAGATATCATAAATTGACAGTAACTAACAGCCAATAATACTTATAGCTCACAACCAAGAATGATGTACTCCTGAAAGAAAAGTATATGTTCTATCTGAAGGGTTAAGGAGATGCCAGATGTCTATGAGCTGGAGATATGATTTGAGGGATTGGATATGTCGCCACAAGGAAGAGCTAGATGTCTAGGGGAAGGCTGCTTATCAATAAGAGAATCATCCACAGAATTTTAAATCTTTTCCTACAATAAGGGGGAAATTTGAGTGCTGTGCTAGAAGATGAGTAAGGTCTTGCAGAAATTCAGAGGTGGCAACATTGGGGGCATAAATGTTTACCAGGTTGTACTGAGCACCACACACTTCTACATCAAGAATTAGGTGGCATCCATTAGAGTCAGCCACCAAGTGAAGAAGGGTGTAATGGAGATCTTTATAAAACAAAATGGCCACTCCTCTAGCCTTACTCTGAAAATCAGCAGAAATTCACTGACCCAACCATGGCACTCAAAGAAAGGACCTGTTGCCCGACACCCAGTGTATCTCCTGGAGAAAGACAATCTGGGGATGAATGCATTTCAAATGAGTGACCACTTGTTTTATGTTTTAAATCACATGCCAAAGTCACACAATGTTGTTGTACTTGATAAATACTTCTTACAACAATTAGATAATATGAAAGCAATGAACAGAATTGAGGTCTTGCAAAAATGTATTTATAGATATTGTGACAGTTACACCAAAGATATTGTGACAGTCACACCAAAGAGAACACTTAAGGCCAATAAATATGTAACGTAGATGTGTCAAACTATGCTAACAGTTGTTTCATACAGTGCCTTTATTTATAAAGTTATCCCAGTTCTCCTTGACAGGCAGTTTAATACAGTGCCTTTATTAATAAAGGTAGCCCAGTTCTCCATGACAGGCAGTGATGGAAACATTTAGTGCTCCGTTCACTGGCTGCCCAAACTTCATGAGCAGTAACTACTGTGATTCCACAGACTGCTTTGGATCCTAACTATTTAGGGTCTGATTCTGAGGCGGACACATCTGTGACTGATTTTCCGTCCAGTTATGGCAGCCTGATTGCTATTTTATGCTAATGCAAGTATCCGTCTGTAAATACCAATAATTTATTCATATTTATTTGGCTGGCTAGGCTGATCAGTATTCTTTACTGGGTGCAAAAGATGGTGGCCATCTGCTTCCACACACTGCAAAGTAGCAGTGAAGTCAACTTACATGGAAGGAACATACCATCCGCACTTCAATCTCCACCTATGTGCTTATGCTTGGAACACAGCATGCATAGTATGTGATTGCTTTCTACAACACACGTGCAGTTTACAGATATCTAGGAGCAGGGGCGTAGGAGCCAAGGTGGGGGCAGAGGTGGCAATGCCCACCCATGATTTCTGTTGGGTGGACAATGACTGTGTTTTGCCCCCTCCCCCCCCTCCACCATGAACTTCTACACAAAAGCAAATTAGGATGACAGAAATGAAAATTGGATGAAGCGATAATAGCTTTGTTTACCAACTCGCCAATTTACTGTAGCCAACAGCTGTACTTGAACTTGTGAATTTTTTTTAAATATAGATTGTTTAACTATAACTACCAAATTTTCTTTAATATAGATTGCCGTAGTATACAGATTGATGGATTGATTTGTTTATTTAAAAACACCTGAAGTGTTTGGTTCATAAACATTTAATAAATAACCTGTGTTCATGAACAATTATTCACTTTACTTTTACCCTGAAATTCATGTGGGGCATCCAATAACAAACATAAGATACTGTATAGCAATTAAGATTTATAGCACATACCATAACCAGTGAAGCAGTGACTATAGATTTAAAAGTACTCCCAATCAAATGAGATTAGGTTGTCAATGAAATTTGAATAAAACCTAAGTTATTGACTATGAAAAATGTAAATTTTTAAGATGAACAATTGAATTTATCTATCTTGCTGACAACTATTGAACTAATTGATAGGAAATATTAATATTTATTAATGTATAAATATAATTTTATAGTAAAATAAACAATGAGACTGGGGTTGGCCAACCCCAGAAACACTGATGAAAATTAACATATGATTGGGAGCCTACTGTCACTGTAACAAGTTTCGTAAATGAGATACCACATGCAAGAAAAAGGCACTCCAGGTTCTATAGTAACATAGAAACATAGAAACATAGAATTTGACGGCAGATAAGAACCACTTGGCCCATCTAGTCTGCCCATTTTTTTTTATCCTTTAGGTAATCGCAACCCTTTTTGAACCTTAATTCTTTGTAAGGATATTCATATGCCTATCCCAAGCATGTTTAAATTGCTCTACAGTCTTAGCCTCTACCACCTCTGATGGGAGGCTATTCCACTTATCCACTACCCTTTCTGTGAAATAATTTTTCCTTAAATTTCCCCTGAACCTGCCTCCCTCCAGTTTCAGTGTATGTCCTCGAGTTCTAATACTTCTCTTCCTTTGAAGAATGTTTCCCTCCTGAACTTTGTTAAAACCTTTGGTATATTTGAAAGTTTCTATCATGTCTCCCTTTTTCCTTCTCTCCTCCATACTATACATGTTAAGATCTTTTAGCCTTTCTGGGTAAGTTTTGTGATGTAGGCCATGCACCATTTTAGTTGCCCTTCTTTGTACACTCTCTAATGTATTTTTCTCTGACGTCCTAAGTGGATGCTGGGACTCCGTAAGGACCATGGGGATTAGCGGCTCCGCAGGAGACTGGACACAACTAAAGAAAGCTTTAGACTACCTGGTGTGCACTGGCTCCTCCCACTAAGACCCTCCTCCAGACCTCAGTTAGATTCTTGTGCCCGGCTGAGCTGGATGCACACTAGGGGCTCTCCTGAGCTCCTAGAAAGAAAGTATATTTAGGTTTTTTATTTTACAGTGAGATCTGCTGGCAACAGACTCACTGCAGCGAGGGACTAAGGGGAGAAGAAGCGAACCTACCTAACAGGTGGTAGTTTGGGCTTCTTAGGCTACTGGACACCATTAGCTCCAGAGAGATCGACCGCAGGACCCGACCTTGGTGTTCGTTCCCGGAGCCGCGCCGCCGTCCCCCTTACAGAGCCAGAAGCATGAAGAGTCCAGAAAATCGGTGGCAGAAGACTTCGGTCTTCACCAAGGTAGCGCACAGCACTGCAGCTGTGCGCCATTGCTCCTTATGTACACCTCACACTCCGGTCACTGATGGATGCAGGGCGCTGGGGGGTCGCCCCGAGGGCAATATATGACACCTTGGCTGGCAAATCTACATAATATATAGTCCTAGAGGCTATATAGATGTAAAATTACCCCTGCCAGTATTCCAGAAAAAGCGGGAGAAAGTCAGTTGAAAAAGGGGCGGGGCTTCTCCCTCAGCACACTGGCGCCATTTTCTCTTCACAGTGCAGCTGGAAGATAGCTCCCCAGGCTCTCCCCTGTAGTTTTCAGGCTCAAAGGGTTAAAAAAAAGAGGGGGGGCACTAAATTTAGGCGCAATATATGTATACAAGCAGCTATTTGGGGAAAAATCACTCAGTTATAGTGTTAATCCCTGCATTATATAGCGCTCTGGTGTGTGCTGGCATACTCTCTCTCTGTCTCCCCAAAGGACTTTGTGGGGTCCTGTCCTCAGTCAGAGCATTCCCTGTGTGTGTGCGGTGTGTCGGTACGGCTGTGTCGACATGTTGGATGAGGAAGGTTACGTGGAGGCGGAGCAGAGGCCGATAAATGGGATGTCGCCCCCTGTGGGGCCGACACCAGAGTGGATGGATAGGTGGAAGGTATTAACCGACAGTGTCAACTCCTTACATAAAAGGCTGGATGACGTAACAGCTGTGGGACAGCCGGCTTCTCAGCCCGCGCCTGCCCAGGCGTCTCAAAGGCCATCAGGGGCTCAAAAAACGCCCGTTACCTCAGATGGCAGACACAGATGTCGACACGGAGTCTGACTCCAGTGGCGACGAGGTTGAGACATATACACAATCCACTAGGAACAGCCGTTACATGATCTCGGCAATGAAAAATGTGTTACGCATTTTCTGACATGAACCCAAGTACCACATAAAAGGGGTTTTATATTTGGGGAGAAAAAGCAGCCAGTGTTTTGTTCCCCCATCAGATGAATGAATGAAGTGTGTAAAGAAGCGTGGTTTCTCCCGATAAGAAACTGGTAATTTCTAAAAAGTTACTGATGGCGTACCCTTTCCCGCCAGAGGATAGGTCACGTTGGGAGATATCCCTTAGGGTGGATAAGGCGCTCACACGTTTGTCAAAAGGTGGCACTGCCGTCTTAGGATACGGCCACCTTGAAGGAACCTGCTGATAAAAAGCAGGAGGCGATCCTGAAGTCTGTATTTACACACTCAGGTTATATACTGAGACCTGCAATTGCCTCAGCATAAATAGGGCTGCTGCAGCGTGGTCTGATACCCTGTCAGATAATATTAATATGCTAAGACAGGGATAATATTTTGCTAACATTGAGCATATTTAAGACGTTGTCTTATATATAAAGGATGCACAGAGGGATATTTGCCGGCTGGCATCCAGAATTAATGCAATGTCTATTCTGCCAGGAGGGTATTAGAAACCCGGCAGTGGACAGGTGATGCTGCCTGTAAAAGGCACATGGAGATTCTGCCTTATAAGGGTGAGGAATTGTTTGTGGATTGTCTCTAGGACCTCGTATCCACAGCAACAGCTGGGAAGAAAAAAATTTACTTCAGGTTTCCTCACAGCCTAAGAAAGCACCGTATTTTACGGTACAGTCCTTTCGGCTTCAGAAAAGCAAGCGGGTCAAAGGCGCTTCCTTTCTGCACAGAGACAAGGGAAGAAGGAAAAAAGCTGCACCAGCAGCCAGTTCCCAGGATCAAAAATCTTCCCCCGCTTCCTCTGAGTCCACCGCATGACGCTGGGGCTCCACAGGGGGAGACAGGTGCGGTAGGGGCGCGTCTCGGGAACTTCAGGGACCAGTGGGCTTGCCCACAGGTGGATCTCTAGGTTCTGCAAATAGTATCACAGGGATACAGGCTGGAGTTCGAGGCGACTCCCCCTCGCCGTTACCTCACATCAGCCTTGCCGGCTGCCCTCGGAGAAAGGTAGTACTGGCGGCAATTCACAAGCTGTACTTCCAGCAGGTGAAAGCAAGGTACCCCTCCTTCAACAAGGCCGGGGTTACTATTCCAAAATGTTGTGGTACCGAAACCAGACGGTTCGGTGAGACCCATTCTAAAATTGAAAGCCTTGAACACTTATATACGAAGGTTCAAGTTCTAAATGGAATCGCTCAGGGCGATTATTGCAAGCCTGGAGAATTTCATGGTATCACTGGACATCAAGGATGATTACCTGCATGTCCCTATTTACCCTCTTCACCAGGAGTACCTCAATATTGTGGTACAGGATTGTCATTACCAATTCCAGACGTTGCCGTTGGTCTGTCCCCGGCACCGAGGTATTTACCAAGGTAATGGCCGAAATAATTATCCCGTACTTGGACAATCTCCTTATAAAGGCGAGGTCCAGGGAGCAGTTGTTTGTCGGAGTAGCACTATCTCGGGAAGTGCTACAACAGCACAGCTGGATTCTGAATATTCCAAAGTCGCAGCTGGTTCCTACGACGCGTCTACTATTCCTGGGTATGGTTCTGGACACAGAACAGGATAAAAAGGGTTTCTCCCGGAGGAGAAGTCCAAGGAGTTGTTGTCTCTAGACAGAGACCTCCTAATACGTATACAGGTGTCGGTGCATCAATGCACGTGAGCCTTGGGAAAGATGGTAGCTTCTTACGAAGAAATTCCATTCGCCAGGTCCCATGTAAGGATTTTCCAGTGGGATCTGTTGGACAAGTGGTCCGGGTCGCATCTTCAGATGCATCGGCGGATAACCCTGTCTCCAAGGGTCAGGGTGTCGCTGTTGTGGTGGCTGCAGAGTGCTCATCTTCTAGGGGGCCGCAGATTCGGCATACAGGACTGGGTCCTGGTGACCACGGATGCCAGCCTTCGAGGCTGGGGGGCAGTCACACAGGGAAGGAACTTCCAAGGCTATGGAAAAGTCAGGAGACCTCCCTACACATAAATATTCTGGAACTGAGGGCCATTTACAATTCCTAAGTCAGGCTAGACCCCTGCTTCAACACCGGCCGGTGCTGATCCAGTCAGACAACATCACGGCGGTCGCTCATGTAAACCGACAGGGCGGCACAAGAAGCAGGATGGTGATGGCAGAAGCCACAAGGATTCTCCGATGGGCGGAAAATCATGTGTTAGCACTGTCAGCAGTGTTCATTCCCGGAGTGCACAACTAAGAAACCTCCACCCGGGAGAGTGGGGACTTCATCCAGAAGTCTTCCAAATGATTGTACACCGTTGGGAAAGGCCACAGGTGGACATGATGGCGTCCCGCCTCAACTAAAAGTTACAAAGATATTGCGCCAGGTCAAGGACCCTCAGGCGATAGCTGTGGACGCTCTGGTAACACCGTGGGTGTACCAGTCGGTGTATGTGTTCCCTTCTCTGCCTCTCTTACCCAGGGTAATGAGAATAATAAGAAGGAGAGGAGTAAGAACTATACTCATTGTTCCGGGTTGGCCAAGAAGAGCTTGGTAACCAGAACTCCAAGAAATGATCTCAGAGGACCCATGGCCTCTGCCGCTCAGACAGGACCTGCTGCAGCAGGGGGCCTGTCTGTTCCAAGACGTACCGCGGCTGCGTTGACGGCATGGCGGTTAAACGCCGGATCCTGAAGGAAAAGGGAATTCCGGAGGAAGTTATCCCTATGCTATTTGAAGCTAGGAAAGAAGTGAACGCAAACTATTATCACCGCATATGGCGGAAATATGTTGCGTACTGTGAGGCCAGGAAGGCTCCAAAGGAGAAATTTCAGCTAGGTCGATTTCTGCACTTCCTACAGTCAGAGGTGACTATGGGCCTAAAATTGGGTTCCATTAAGGTCCAGATTTCGGCTCTATCGATTTTCTTCCAAAATTGAACTGGCTTCACTGCCTGAAGTTCAGACTTTTGTTAAGGGAGTGCGGCATAGTCAGCCCCCGTTTGTGCCTCCAGTGGCACCGTGGGATCTCAACGTGGTGTTGGATTTCCTGAAGTCGCATTGGGTTGAGCCACTTAAATCCGTGGAGCTATAATACCTCACGTGGAAAGTGGTCAATCTGTGGGCCTTGGCGTCGGCCAGGCGTGTATCAGAATTGGCGGCTTTGTCATACAAAAGCCCTTATCTGTATTTTATATGGATAAGGCGGAATTGAGGACTCGTTCCCAATTCCTTCCTAAGGTGGTATAATTTTTTAATGTGAACCAACCTATTGTGGTGCCTGCGGCTACTTGGGACTTGGAGGATTCCAAGTTACTGGATGTAGTCAGGGCCCTGAAAAGTATATGTTTCCAGGACAGCTGGAGTCAGGAAAACTGACTCGCTATTTCTCCTGTATGCACCCAACAAGCTGGGTGCTCCTGCTTCTAAGCAGACGATTGTTCGCTGGATCTGTAGCACGATTCAACTTGCACATTCTGCGGCTGGACTGCCGCACCCTAATTCTGTAAAAGCCCATTCCACGAGAAAAGTGGGCTGTTCTTGGGCGGCTGCCCGAGGGGTCTCGGCTTTACAACTTTGCCGAGCTGTTACTTGGTCGGGTTAAAACATTTTTGTAAGAGTCTACAAGTTTGATACCCTGGCTGAGGAGGACCTAGAGTTTGCTCATTCGGTGCTGCAGAGTCATCCGCACTCTCCCGCCCGTTTGGGAGCTTTGGTATAATCCCCATGGTCCTTACGGAGTCCCAGCATCCACTTAGGACGTCAGAGAAAATAAGATTTTACTCACCGGTAAATCTATTTCTCGTAGTCCGTAGTGGATGCTGGGCGCCCATCCCAAGTGCGGATTGTCTTCAATACTTGTTTATAGTTATTGCCTAACTAAAGGGTTATTGTTGAGCCATCTGTTGAGAGGCTCAGTTATATTTCATACTGTTAACTGGGTATAGTATCACGAGTTATACGGTGTGATTGGTGTGGCTGGTATGAGTCTTACCCGGGATTCAAAATCCTTCCTTATTGTGTCAGCTCTTCCGGGCACAGTATCCTAACTGAGGTCTGGAGGAGGGTCTTAGTGGGAGGAGCCAGTGCACACCAGGTAGTCCTAAAGCTTTCTTTAGTTGTGCCCAGTCTCCTGCGGAGCCGCTAATCCCCATGGTCCTTACGGAGTCCCAGCATCCACTACGGACTACGAGAAATAGATTTACCGGTGAGTAAAATCTTATTATATCCTTCTGGAGATATGGTCTCCAGAACTGGACACAGTATTCCAGATGAGGCCGCACCAATGACCTATACAGGGGCATTATTACTTCTCTTTTCCTGCTACTGATTCCTCTCCCTATGCAACCAAGCATCTGACTTGCATTTCTCATTGCTTTGTTGCATTGCTTTCCTGCCTTTAAGTCACTTGAAATAGTGACTCCTAAATCCCTTTCCTCCTCAGTAGTTTCCACTATAGTACCCTTGATACTATATTTAGCCTTTGGGTTTTTGAGACCCAAGTGCATGATTTTGCATTTTTTAGCATTAAACTGTAGTTGCCATGTTCTTGACCATTTTTCAAGCCTAGCTAGGTCATCAATCGTTTGTTTTACCCCTCCTGGTGTGTCTACTCTGTTGCATATCTTTGTATCATCTGCAAAAGGGCATACTTTCCCTTCAATACCATTTGCAATGTCACCAACAAAGATATTAAAGAGAACTGGTAACATTTCCCTCCATATATTGCACTCCATTTACTACAACTGTCTGTTTCCTATCCTGCAACCAGGTTCTTATCTATTTAACTATTTTATAATCCACCCCCACACTTTCAAGTTTATTTAGCAGTCTGCGATGTGGGACAGTGTCAAATGCTTTACTAAAGTCTAGATATGCTACATCTACAGCTCCCCCTTGAAATATTATTTTCATCACAGAGTCAAAAAAGTCAATAAGATTTATTTGGCATGATCTCCCACCAGTAAATCCATGCTGTTTTGGATCCTGTAAGTTGTTTGATTTAAGATATTCCACAACTCTTTCTTTTAGTAGTTTTTCCATTACTTTCCCTACTATTGATGTAAGGCTTACTGGTCTGTAGTTACTTGCTTCTTCCTTGCTTCCACTTTTGTACAATGGAACTACATTTACTCTTTTCCAGTCCTCTGGAATGGCACCTGTATTTAGTGACTGGTTAAATAATTCTGTTAATGGTGCCACCAGCACATCTTTTAGCTCTTTTAGTATCCTTGGGTGTATCCCATCTGGCCCCATTGATTTATCTACTTTTAGTTTTGAAAATTCAATTAGGACCTTCTCCTCTGTAAATGTACTTTCATCTACCTTATTTTTATGAATGTCCTTGCAACATAACTGGGGCCCCTTCCCTTCTCCTTCTGTAGTAAATACTGAGCAAAAATAATTATTTAGGTGATCTGCTATTGCCTTGTCTCCCTCCACCAAATTCTCACTCTCTGTCTTAAGTCTTATTATTCCTCCATTTGATTTTCTCCTTTCATTTATATACTTAAAAAAAGTTTTGCCCCCTTTATCTACTGACTGGGCCATTTTCTCCTCAGCTTCTGCCTTTGCACGTCTGATCACTTTCTTAGCATCCTTCCGTCTGTCAAGATACACCTCTTTGTCATTATTATTTTGAGTCTGTTTGTATTTCCTAAAAGCCATCTTTTTTGCTTTCACACTAGTTGATACTTCTTTTGTGAACCACACTGACTTCCTTTTCCTGGTGCTTTTCCTAACCCTTTTGATACAAAGGTCTGTTGCCCTTAGTATTGCACTTTTCAGTTTTTCCCATCTCTCCTGCACCCCTTCCAAGTTCCTCCAGTCCACCAATGAATCACTTAAACATCTCCCCATTTTTTGCAAAGTCTGCATTTCTAAAATCCAACACCTTTGTTTTTGCGTGACAGGAGTTGGATCCTGTCTTTATACTAAACCATACTGCTTGATGATCACTGGATCCCAGCTGCTCACCCACATATATGTCTGATATCCTGTCACCATTTGTAAGAATTAAATCTAATATTGAGTCTTTGCGAGTGGGCTCCCTCACCAATTGCTTGAGAGATGCTCCCTGTAAGAAATTTAGAAATTTGCCACTTGTAGTCTTTAGTCTTTAATTCCCCACCCCCCATGAACATTTTCATTCCCACACCCTTGTCTGTGAGAGCTGTCCAATTCCGAATCTTGCCTATAATGTATCAATCTTTCTCCTTGGGAATTATAAAAATTAGATGCCAGGTTGCATGATCAGTCCCCCGGGTAAATATCAATCCCCAGTAAATATGTGCTGTTATAGCAGCAGCATCCACATGTAGTAGTGGCACCTTACATACAGGCTGCATGAAGTAGTGGTACCTTACATACAGGCTGAGCCATACGCCTCCAAGGTAGAGGGTGGGGCTCTGAGTCAATGAGGGATTATATCAGTCCACAATCAAACTAGTTTAACCCTGAGGACATCCCTTTAGAGTGCAAGTGAGTATTTTGCAACAAAAGCAGTAACACAACGTTATCTGTCAGAGGTGTAATCATTTGTTTTAAATATTTGATTAAGATATTTTCTATATGTCTAAATGTTTTGATTTTGTTGACTAAAGTTTTATGCAAGAGTTTTATGGTGTTTCTTTGCTCTTAATTGTTAAAGATTACTATATGCTATAACTCCTAAATTAAAAAAATAAAATAAAATTAAACAAAAAAATCATAAAAGAGAAAGATTGAGGCTTTTAATATATTGGCTATTAATTGACCAAATCAAATGTACGCTTTTCTTATCAGTAAATCAGATCCACTTGTATAGGTTTAGAATGGATCTAGATGTATACTTGCTTTTTAAACTTTTATACTTTTATGGTTTGCCTTTTTTTCTCAACCTCAATAAATCTTAATATTTGCTAACAAAACTACATGATTGGGGATATATATAATTTTGTAGTACACCATATGTTATTTTATCTAAAATGTATGTGCTACTAGTCACAAACTGGTTATTATTCCAATAATACAATTTACAGAACGCTTTCAGGGTTTTATTATTACTAGGATATTTTAGAATAAAAGTTACCACTGCATAAAGAATAAAATTGGATTATACCATGACTCAAAATGCACTGCTTATAAACTTTAGGAACATGCTTAGAGAGCTACACAAATAATATCTGCACCACCAGTTTCCCTTTACATATTCAGCTTACTTTGCCAGTTCTAGTATTGTATAACCTTACATCTAGACAAATACATTGGCTGGACTTATGTTTTTATAATGGTTGTATTTGCCATGGCATTTTCCAACTAGCTAAGTCCAACTATGACTCTTTACTCTTGGAAAATGTTGATGCTTTTATGTGAGCTAAAATTAAATATTCTATACACCACAGAAGCATTTGCAATGTAAATCACATCTTGTAAACTTAAAGGAATTTTTTTATTAGCAGTCAAATTGCCAGTAAAAAATATATAACATAAAAGAGGAAATCAAATACATTGCTTTGTGGTTATTATAAGATTATTTTAGCTTTTCTTTTTGTTTTGATTTATTCATAATGAGTGAAAAGTCTTAAAGAATGTTGTTGAAATGGTTTACTGCTAAAATATGCAGTTTAGAGGAAGGTCCATCTTTATAGCATATGAATAAAATGATTAAACATTAGCCATGTGTTTATGATAGATCATGTCTAATTTAGCATGTTAGTTGGGTTGTTTTATACTGTAGCTTTTGTAATTTTCTGCTTAGCAGCACAAACACTAATGATTTTGTCACCTGTATAACATCATGAAGGTTTCCAGTTGGTATTTTAGATAAAACTACTGTCAGTTTTCGCTGGTTTGAGGGAATAACAGTGACTGGATCGCATCTGTGATGAGACATCATGGACAAGAAGCTAACAAAAGAAACACAGATGATAGAATACAACAAAAGTAGACCAAGCAGTGGTACCCTAGTATATATATTTACATTAAAGTATGGACATAGAGCATCTACTGCAATGGAACTTTACGCAATGTGATCAATTTTGTTCCCCATATGAAGTTGGGATAAATGCACAGGTCAACATTGAATATCCTCTCATTCCCTTTTATACTGCCTTTTTGTACCACCAATTGCTATTGGCATATACTTACAGCTTCTTATAATTCTATAATTTTAACATCTGCCTTGGAAGTGTATATTTTGTTGTTAATGTGCAAGATACAGACTCTTAAGTTTAAGAGAACTTTTATAATTGAGCATTTTAAACCATGCATGCATTAATTATGCCTCTCTACCCAATCAGAATCAATGTATTTTCACAAAAAAAGTATTTATCTTGCTTATTTATTTATAATGAACAAAAAAGATATTGCAATGTCGGACGGTTTGAAGATTTTCATTACACAAAACTAGATATAGGAATTTATATAACCATACTCACAGGGTATGCTCACACAACTTCTGCTAATGCTTGTTGCAAATTTTAGCACATTCACAAACAACATCTTGTTCCTCCCATAAAACAGATGCATTTGAGCTAAAATAGCTGAGTAACATAAAAAACATAAGTGTAGTTTCCAACGTCTGAGGGTTGTTAATAGTACCTAAAGTTTCAATGCTTGACAAAATGAAATGAGTTCCCCTATTATTAAAATCTATTTTACTAATCAATGGAGAATGTTACTCTGATATGTCTTTTGAAAAGATCACAATATCCTCACCCTATTTGGAAAAGTGATTGTAGTGGGTTGTCTCCAAGCATGGTCTGAAGGTGTTATTTCAGATGCAAACATAACAGCATCTTTTTAGCGTCACAGAAATTCAGCTACTGTAGTAAACGGAAGTTTTAATAGACATCCTTCCTCCACACTTTCATATTGAAACTAAGGCCTTAAATAGGCCAGAAATCTACCACCTGTGATAAAGGGTTTGAGCCACCACCTAAAACCCTGGTGGTTATCTCCTACCTTACATGTGGCAGTCCTTCACTTTGTCATGTACCATCCACATTAATCGATAGTCTTTGTCCACCCAAGTCAGAATCCTACTTTTGGTAAAAAAATAGAAGCAATCTGGGTGTTGATGTACTTCAACATAAAAAGCCTGGAGGAACAAGTACCACATCCAAAGACACGCATTAAAGTCTCTCATAGAGTGAATCAGCATCAATGAAACATGGTCATTGACAATCAAAAAATTACCCACAGACAAAGAGTAATAAAGTGTTTCTATAGTGAACTTTACAGCAAGACACTCCATGTAAACTAAAGAATAACAGGTTTCACAAGTATATAGATTCGGCTGAGACACAGGCCTCAAACTGACATAATGCAGTGGCCCTGATTCAGAAATGGATACAGTGAGTATTGCTGCTGCATATTTGGAAGCAGCAGCAATACTCAAATATGGTAATGCAGCAGGAGCAAAGACAGCTCATGTATACATTGCAGATCCAAGTGCTGCGTATGAAGACACAACTCGGATCACCAATGTGAGACATCAGCATCCGTGTAAGCCTCAGTTTACTCAGAATTACCAGCAAAACTGCTCAACCAGGACAGAAAGTCTGCATAGCAAGATGCAGACCCTAACCTCAGCTAGCCTACAAAACAAGGGCAGCACATCCCTGTTTTGGAGAATGGTCCCAGTCGCCACACCCACTCCATCCCTGAATGCTGCAGCATGTCAATCTGGCATTGTACATAATGTACCCAAGGTATACGTCTCTTTTATTTCTCATTGGCCAAACTATTTAATATTAGTTGCCAAACCTAGGCACCTGAGGACCTAGATTATTTTCACTGCCAACAGGATGTGCAAAGAACAACAACTTTCTCCAACTTTTCAACAAGTTTATTTGACAAATCTGCTTCTCTTTCCGGGTCTCTGACTTGAATTTTTCAGAATTCACATTCACTCCTATATGGATAACAGCAAAACCCTTCCATTTTGCTTGCAGTTTACTTCCATATGGGGAAAAAAATAAACCTTATCACAGTGCAAAGGCATGAGAGCAGGCATTACCACTGAACAACCAATTTTAGGAAAGTTGTGAATTTAATAAATTTTCTTTACCAAGCTGACAAAATAAATCCTGACAATGTCACAAAATCACATCATTTTGTAAAATGTTTTTCCCTTCTACCTACTTTTCTCCAAGTTTTTTGGAGGAGGTCAAGAATATCCCATGCTGTTCTTCCATAGAGAATCTCAAACACCATAAAGCCAATAGAAGCCTGGGGCACGTCTCAGACAGCAAACATCAGAGTAGGAGTTCATCCCAACATTTCTCCATCTTAATAAACCATCTTAATAATAATTACTAATAATAATAATGATTTTAAAGTCTGGTTTTACCGCTCAAGTAAACCACTCATTTATAGATGGTAAACAGGTGTATTGACAAAAGTTACTATTCAGAAGCTTTATGACCATATTAATACCATTGTCAATTTTGGGAGTCCAACATGGAAAAAAAGAATCAACTTCTTTTGCTGAAGCAACTCTTATGGAAATAGCACTCAATACCAGGTAACATAGTCTACTATCACCAGAATGTACCTATACACTTTAAGGATCAACCCCTAAGTGCTCAAAGGAATAACCAACAATAGGGCACTTTACAGCTGTTCTTTGGCAATCTAGACATACTGTACAAAAAGTAGTCAACTCAATATAAACATCTAGCCAGAAGAACCTAACTATGACCTTCTCCAAGGTCATCTCCTGGAATAAATGGTCACCCCATGTAAGTGAATAAACCAAATATAACAATTTTTTATAATGTTGTGGGGAACACCAGATGCCATATATCCTTCCCCATTTGTCTATGCTGGTCCTTTCAGTGCAGAATATGCAGAACAAATCAAGGGTATCTAAACAATTCCATTTTGAGCACAGAGACTTCACTTTTGCTGGCTTTACAATCAGAGAGCCAACACCTTGTTAATATTTTGCAATACCACATCATCATTAGCATTATGCAAATTCTCATTATTATTAGAACTAGACAGATACACATTTCCATTAATATTATTTAAACTTACATCCCCATTAGTTTTATGCAAGCCCACACAATCATTATCAGCATGTGTAGCTAGCTTTGCAACCTCCTCTCCCACCAGAACTTCTCAAGAAATCCAGACCATGTGATCTTCTTTAATTTGAGTCCTATATTCAGGGATTTTAACCCAGCCAAGGAACAAATCAGGAGAAAAGGAAAATATCTCTTTAAGGGTCTCAGGTTGACTGGTAATCATCATTCTTTTCCCAATCCTCACAAATGGTATAAAAGCCCTGCCAGTCTCAACTCAGCAACCAGGTATTGGCTACTATGGGCAAGCCTCCACCCTCAACTTGGCTGACTTCCCATTAAAAGACAAACTAATTCAGGTGAGTAATCCCTAACATCCCCAAGAATACATCCAATAGGCATTGGGTCAGTGGTTTCTCAAACTTTTTTGCATCACAGCACCCTAGAGCATCAGCATTTGTACCATGGCACCCCTAGGCCAAAAGTTTCTTATTGAGAAATTCAGAAAAAAAATATTAAATTAAGTAAATTGAATTTGTATCCTTAGGTTTAGTTAAGTGGTGAGGGACAGGATTCACTTCTGTTTGTCCTCATATTTTATTATTGGCAGCCACAAGCACTGGTTTTGTTTATTACAGTGACCATAAATAATTTGAATTGGTCCTGAACCACCAACCCAGGGCACCTCTGCAAGTCCCCTGAGGCACCCCAGGGTGCCACGGCACACAGTTTGAGTACTACTGCATTAGGTGGTGATAGCAAGATTTCTCTGGCAGAAGAAGATATTGTAAGGCAAGGGTATTGCCAGGGCCCATGTCCACTATGTCTTTAACCATTTTATGTTCAACTTGAACAAGTAACTGTATTACCAGAGAGCCTGCGACCTTGGTGGTAAACACATTGCAAAAGAACAATACATTTGTGGACAGATGGTGTCTGTATGTCCCCAACCTTTACAAGACCTTGGTCCTGGCAGCTCAGTGAGGCCTACTGACAGGCTTATTTTTTGTCGGTGTAAAACTCAGAGCAAAACCCCTTCAAGCTAAACCAGCAGTGGTGAATTTCCCATTGGGCACTAGAGGCACGTGCCTAGGGACAATACTTGTTTGGAGGCGGCACTGGGATGCTTGTGTTGGTAACGTTAGCTGAAAAAGTACCAGTAACTGCAAAATGTTTCCACTGCACTACCATATGCCATCTTGAAGGGAGTATAAATGGGTAGGACATGCACATACTGCCTCTGTAAGCTGTCCCACTTAGTAAATAGGTATACATAATGAAAAATAAAAAAAAGTTAGTTAGTACCTTTTTATTTTTCTATTAAATTGGCTATCATCAAGTGAGGGTTTATAACCAATCAATAAAAACAATAAAATTAGACAGGGGGCGGCCATTGCTGTTGTACCTAGGGGCGTCCTCACCCCTTAATCCCCCACTGTAAACCAGACTGGTTATATTTATTATTTTTTGGGCAGTACGGATGGTGTAATGGTTAGCATTACTGCCTCACAGCACTGAGGTCATGGGTTCGATTCCCACCATGGCCCTAACTGTGTGGAGTTTGTATATTCTCCCCGTACTTGCGTGGGTTTCCTCCGGGTACTCCGGTTTCCTCCCACAATCCAAAAATATACTGGTAGGTTAATTGGCTCTCAACAAAAATTAACCCTAGTGTGAATGTTTCTGTGTGTACACGTGATAGGGAATATAGATTGTAAGCTCCACTGGGGCAGGGACTGATGTGAATGGCCAAATATTCTCTGTAAAGCGCTGCGGAATATGTGTGCACTATATAAATAACTGGTAATAATAATAATAATAATAATAATAATATTTGCAGCTGCTGTCTGTCACGAACCGATCACTGACCTGTGCGGGTTCTGGGGTCCATCCATTGCCGACGCAGTTGCTCGCGGTGCTGTGCGGCCATGTGGGGACGCGGCGTGGTCAGCAGCAGAGGTGATTCAGATTCTGGGAGCCGGGAGTGTGGGGACCAAATGGCCAAAGGCACCGCTGTGTGTCTGCAGTATAGGAGGTGGCCGTGTTGGAGACCAAATGAGCACCTGAGAGCACTTGTGAAACACCTGTGGGTAAGTGTTAGCCAATCCTGTGCTTGTGCTGCCTTCAAGTAGGCTGGGATTATGTTACTCTGAGCCAGTGCTTTGTTGTAGTTACTCTGTACCCTAGCTCTGTGCTCTCTCCATGGTTTTCTGTGTGATTCCAGTGGTCCAGATATCGTCTCCACTCCCAGAGGTCTGCCTGCAGCCTTCACTGCAAAAGATCCACCAGCTCCCTGCTGTGCTATCAGTCAATCGCTCTCCCAGTGGCTACAAGTTGATTTCCAGAGACTTGTGAGAGGTTACCCTGTCTGCCTGCTTCAATCACACAGCCTTGGAAGATTCTACTAAACTCAGGTGCTTGTTTAATCAGCTCTCAGTTTAATTCATTCTTCACCATTGTAGTCTGCTGCAGTTTCACAGTGCTTTAAGTGTTATCTTCACAATTTGCAAGTATTCTATTCAGTATTGTATTTTCATTGTTGCTGCAATCAAGGACAATTCTTCACAGCCTTCCAGTTTAACCTTTAAGCTTCAGTACAAGTCTCTGCAGTTATTAATTTATGTCTGCAATATCCAGTTAACACTCCTTACAGTTTGGCACCAGTCATTGCTTCATTTGGACAATTCTTCACAAGCCTGTTTAAACTCAGTTGTATGAACATTTCTTCAGTGCATCTTTAAGACTGTTCCTGCTTATCATTATACCATTCATTGGAATACGTCAGTATATATATGGTAACTAATAATTGTCATGTAACTCCTTACTGGAGTTGTTGCCTTTAATAAAATATGAAATGGAACTTTATTCGTCCTCTCTGTTTTCACTATCCTCCAGCACCTACACCTTTAGTTGGTCCAGGGTTAACGGATTCACAAAACCACCCGGCCCTGACACTGTCTATAAGTCTCTGTGTCAAATGTAAGGTGGATTTAAACTTATCATAATCATCAGCTTCTCCATTTTACAAAGTTACTTATTAGTGGTCTGTATATAATCTAAATATAATACTTTACAGGCCCTAGGAGCTCCCTTTCATATTCAAGTTCTAACACTTGGTGAACTTTGCTAAAATAACTTAATGCAAGGGAGGTTTAAGTTAGGTTCAAATCCTCCACCTGCCACTTTATATACCAATTTTACTGAGAAGTGAGCATGAAGCCAACAGTGACAATGTCGTCATTTATGATGTCAACATGTTTGTATTGTCAACTTCTGGAAAATGTTGACATTGACGGAATGCCGGCATATGATATGTTGATCTTGTCAAAATGTTGTTATTTGCATTAGACTTAGGGTTAGAGTTAGCGATAAGTTTAGTGTTAGGGTTACCATTAGGGTTAGGGAAGACAGACATGAAAAACACGTTGTCAACATTACAATCATGTCCACTATACATCAGTGTTGACATGACATTGTCAATGTCAACATTATGAAAATGTTGACATAACTACCATGTCACACATAATCATGTCAACATGAATGTCAACATGATTAATGGCGGCATAATATATCAAACCCATTTTTGTCAGTGTGTTGTCAAAGCCACCGATCATCTGTGTCTTTCATGGATTTAAACCAGTAAGAGAAATAAATGCTAAGCAAGCATTTGTCTGGTCAAATCTGCAATAATCAATGGCTTTGATAACACACTGGTTGGTTGGTTAGTTAATCTACCTCCTAACAGTAATTTGATAGACCAAAATACTGGCAGATATTTATGCATAATGCCAATACACAGTGCTGATTACATTAACTAGCTTTTACTCCATATCTGTGCAAATATGACATAGAAATTAAAAATAAATTAGTAGAACTGATAAAAGAAAGAAAGTAATTCAGGCACATGGACAAAACATGGAAGCACTTGAGTAAATGAGAGACATTTAGCATATTTATAGTGCAGTGTGACTTATGAGTTATTTTAGCAACTTACTTTCCAGCATGTTTCAGATTATAATGCTACTGCTGGGTTGCCTTTATGGCTAGTGTAGGATAGAAAGAGTAGACTACAGTGACTATGAAACAGATGAGTGTTTGGCAGGAGATTCAGTGACCAAGTCAGCTCAATTTGCTAATGTTTCATGGTCAATGGTGTTAGCATGGAAGTAAATAGTATAGTATAATATTCATCCATTAATTCAAAATGCTAAGAACAAAAGGTAAGCCACTACATATCAATTGATGGTAAAAATTTTACCTGTGTTACAAGCAGTCTGTTTAATTAAAACAAAATTACAGTTTAACAAGAAATCCATAGAATAGAACATCATAGTTGGTTGTAGTGCAGAACATCTGGTGCTGCTTATCACATCTGTTGAGGCACACTTGATGAGTTCAGAGGAGCTAAGAGCAAATACAGTGGGCTGTTGAGCAGTGGATGAAAGTGATATGAAAGAAGTGCATAATCTGGGTGCGCCTTGTCCAGCTACTTCAGGGTTTCCTGCACATCAGGCTTTTCAGCAATTTGCTGAGAAACCAAGGTCATTGCAAACCACAAATTAATTATATTGAGTGATCATTTTCACCCCATGTTGCAGGATTTCTTCACTGCTAGAACTGAAGGCAATGGTACCATGCCATTAATGAATACAATACTGATGGCATGAATGTCTCATAGCTATCTGATCACCAGATCTGAATCTAATCAAGCATTTATGGTATAAGAGACATAGGCTGGGATGTAATGAAGTCCAAGTTCAGGGGCTGTGCGGGATGCCAGCCGAACTTGGACATTTTTTTTAAAGGGCAATCATAGAAGGCTGAACTTTGTTTCAATAAACTGATTATTCTTACGTATATGGAATGGAGAGATCTAATTAAACCTCAAAGTTTCTACTACAGGGCCTCCAACACAACGTCCTCAGCTACTGCCTCATATGCAGACAAATCGCAATCCCTGACACACTACCTAACGGGTCTATTCATGAAACAGTGAACAGTGTGGAGAAGTGAGCCAGTGGAGATGTTGCCCATGGCAACCAATCAGCTGTATAATTTTATAGCATGCAAATTATAAATGTTACTTCAATGCTGATTGGTTACCATTGGCAACTTCTCCACTACCTTGCTACTCCATACTTTTCACTGCTTCATGAATAGACCCCTCAATATTTTAAATGTAACATCTAACTACTGCTTTGACCAGTCTACACATCTAACTAATAATATGACCAGTCATACCTTCACTTAGAACAAGAGTTCAAGAAAAATAGTAACAAACCAAGGGTCAGTTAGCCAAAGATACAGTATATGAGGAACTAAGGGGTCTATTCATGAAGCAGTGAAAAGTATGGAGAAGTGAGCTAGTGGAGAAGTTGCCAATGGTAACCAATCAGCATTGAAGTAACATTTATAATTTGCATACTATACAATTGTACGGAGCAGCTGATTGGTTGCCATGGGCAACTTCTCCACAGGCTCACTTCTCCACTCTTTTCACTACTTCATGAATAGACCCCTAAGTTAGAAAGTAAAAAGTCTAATGTCATGAATTCCTACATATGAACAGGTGCTAGTTGATGTCAATCCTGAATTTAACAAAGAAGTTTAATTTACAATCTCTGATAGGAAACCTATTTTATTACTCATATAGGCCCTCATTCCGAGTTGTTCGCTTGCTAGCTGCTCTTACCAGCATTGCAAACGCTAGGCCGCCGCCCTCTGGGAGTGTATCTTAGCTTAGCAGAATAGCTAACGAAAGGTTAGCAAAACTGCTACTAAATAATTCCCTGCAGTTTCTGAGTAGCTCCAGACCTACTCCTAGACTGCGATCACCTCAGTCTGTTTAGTTCCTGGTTTGACGTCACAAACACGCCCTGCGTTCGGCCAGCCACTCCCCCGTTTCTCCAGCCACTCCTGCGTTTTTACCTGGCACGCCTGTGTTTTTTAGCACACTCCCTGAAAACGGGCAGTTTCCGCCCAGAAACACCCACTTCCTGTCAATCACACTACGATCACTCGAGCGATGAAAAAACGTCGCTCGAGCTTGTGTAGATCTACTAAGTTTTGTGATAAATAACTTAGCGCATGCGCGTTGCGTACCATGCGCATGCGCATTTTCACCTAATCGCTGCGTTGCGAAAAACGGCAACGAGCGAACAACTCGGAATGACCACCATAGTTGAAAGTATCTGTTTTAACAGGCACGGCTCCATACTGACTGGCCACAAGAGGGCAGCAAGTAGCAATAATACTTAATCATATTTTAGAAACAATTGTTTGAATAGTCTGCACAGACTTAGAAATATTGCAATTCTGTGGTAAAATTGTGTCCTAAACACTGGAATGCTTTGGTTACATTCTCTGGGCTGGTAAGGCTATTATACAGATGTATCCACATACACCGAGCTTCAATATGCCATACAACGCTAAATGCCTATCCTGAGTCAGCCACTTCAGGTGTTGTGTACAATATTTTTCTTTTCATTTTGTGTCTTGTTCCCAACATAGATGCAGTGAGTTACCACGCATAGTGTACTAGATATGCTGGGCTGTGACTTTACCACACAGAAATTCTTTATAAATATGTACAAAGTCACAGATGAAGCATGATGGCACTTGGTGTGAGAAAAAGCAGTGACTGCTGCATCATGGCCCTTCATATACTGATTCACACTCATTCACACACGGGTGTACAACAAATGTTGCAGTTAAAATTGATTAGTGTTTTCTTAT
Organism: Pseudophryne corroboree; assembly: GCF_028390025.1. Taxonomy (NCBI): domain Eukaryota; kingdom Metazoa; phylum Chordata; class Amphibia; order Anura; family Myobatrachidae; genus Pseudophryne; species Pseudophryne corroboree. The sequence goes on from NC_086447.1 coordinate 440,817,838, forward strand.
GCCTATAAGGTGCACACATCATGCTATAAAGACGCTAAGCGCAGTGAGTCACCTGGGACCTGGTGCACTAATAAGCCATAGTGTATGTGCATTTCATCAATTCACCCGCTGCAGCGTAGAGAGTGCCCCAGCCCCACTACTCCGTGCGACACTGTTTTTGTGGGTGGGATGGCAGGAACAGTCCTCAAAAAGTAGGACTGTCCCATTGAAGGTGGCACGGTTGGGAACTATGGGAGACTGAGTAAGTACTAAGGGGGTCATTCAGACCTGATCGCTCGCTAGCTGGTTTTTGCAGTCCTGCGTTCGCATGGTCGCCGCCCACCAAGGAATGTATTTTAGCTGTGCAAGTGTGCGATCGCATGTGCAGCCGAGCGGTACAAAAAAACTTTGTGCAGTTCCTGAGTTACCCAGAACTTACTCAGCCACTGCAATCACTTCAGCATGCCCGTGGCCGGAATTGACATCAGACACCCACCCTGCAAACGCTTGGACATGCCTGCATTTTTCCAACCACTCCCTGAAAACGGTCAGTTGACTCCTCTCAATCTCCTTGCGATCGGCTGAGCGAATGGCTTCTTCCTAAAACCCATCACACAGCAACGATCCGCTTTGTACCCGTGTGACACGCCTGTACATTGCGGTGCATATGCATGCGCAGTTCTGACCTGTTCGCAGGGCTGCAAAAAACGCTAGCGAGCGATCAGGTCTGAATGACCCCCTAAGTACAGCCAGCCCCAGAACTATAAAATGTGCAGCCACTATTTTTGCAAACCTGATGCAGTTGTGTTAAAGGGAACAGCTACAGTCCCAAAGAAGTAAATAAGCTAATGAGTCTCTATCTAGCAAGATGGGGGTTCACAGACCACATGCAAATTGTACAGCAGCCCTTGCAATCCTTGCTTGCTATCAATTTCTTTGAGATTCCCTACCATGAATCCTTCTTGTCTGCTAACAGGAGATGCACCTCTGTTTTGATTGACCCACAGCTATTAACAGCAACCTAGTCCAATCAGTTGAAGGGTGTGTTATTTTGGTTGGGAGAACCTATACTGTGGGTTACCTCAAAATCAGGGTAGCCATTCACAGCAGATGCTACTTACATCCAGTCCTAATACTGAAAAGAACAGGGGCAGTTTCTAGCCATCTGATGTGCTCCCTAAAAGAGTTACCAGGTATAACAAGCAGGGGTCCACAGAATTCAATGGTCATTACATATCAGCCATAGGAAATAATTTGAATTAACTCCAAAAATTAAATCCCCCCCAAAAAGGGAGAAGGCATGTTAAATAATGTACACTATTTATTTTCAATAATCGGGCCCAGCACTCCAAGGGACAGAGACTCTTCCTTGCACACATACTTGTGGTAGTTAGGAAACAAATAGGACTCAAAAGAAATAGCAGTTATCACGGAACCCAATATTCACTGCACAGCACCCATCTGCTAGGCTAAATCTGTTTACTACCATGAGTTTATGATAACACACTAAATGGAGTCCAACAATCACAATAGCTAGCCCTCTAGCTATTTTGTGTTTTTTTGTGTTGAACTTTTGTTGATGGGGAAAGATGTCTTCCCAATACCAATTACAACCAAATCCAGCACAGAAGATGCAGAGACTCTTCCAAACCTTCCTGTTGCAGTGCTGACTAAAGTGAAATGGAACCCCTATGATGTGTAACCTATGGGCCTAATTCAGCATGGAATGCTGCTGCGGCAGTGTATGCATGCGGATGCCCTGTGAAGTGTGCGCACGCACAGAAGCAACACTGCGCATGCGCACACTGTGAGATGCAAAGGCATCTCACATCTGCGAACACCTCTGGCTAACTGACAGACAGAGGCGTTCACGAGGCGGGAGGGGGCGTTGCAGCAGCGTTTAAGGGGCATCACGGCAGCGGGAGTCCGGACAACACAGGCATGTCCAGACCGTATGTGGGGTGGGCTGTGGCAGCTCTGTGACTTCACACTCAGCCGCTGAAACCTGAAACATGGTGGGTAGCCATCTGCCTTCTGGGTTGCATAGGTGGAGGGCTATGTAGGCGGAAGGCTACCCTAAACATGCAAAAGCAATTGCCAATGTATAATGCTTTTGCATGTGTGCGAGGGGGCAGGATCTAGCATGCGGGGCGGACTTGCCATGTGCTGGCCGCCCCCCCACATGTTAGTGTAATGGATTTTAGATGTGCGATTTTTCACACATCTACAATCCATGCTGAATTAGGCCCTGTGTCATGTCTCTAGGATGGATGACTGTGTATTTAGTTAAGGGTACAAAAGACCCCTTCTCCCATACACAACTACAGTATATATATATATATGTAAATATACTACTCCCAATAATTTTTAGATGACCAGAAAACAGCTGCTGACAATGGTGCTCTCAGTGCAGCCTGTAAGTAATGGATCGCAGCTGTCAATAAAGAAAAACATTAGCAAGTCAAATGTACATTGGCTGTGTGATCTGCATTACAAAAAAAACCTTAAGTAAGCATGGTATTAAATTTTATATCACATTTATTGCCATATATATAGTACTGTGCAACAGTTTTAGGCAGGTGTGGAAAGAATGCTGCAAAGTAAGAATGCTTTCAAAAATGGAAGCGTTAATAGTTATTTTTATCACTTAAAATACAAAGTGAATGAGACAAAAGAGGAATTTAAAGCAAATCAATATTTGGTGTGGCTACCCTTTACCTTCAAAACAGCATCAATTTTTCTAGATACACTTGCACAAAGTTTTTGAAGGAACTTGGCAGGGAGGTTGTGCCAAACATTGGAGAACTAACCACAGATCTTCTGTGGATGTAGGCTTGCTCAAATCCTTCTGTTTTATCATGTAATTCCAGACAGACTTGATGATGTTGAGATCAGGGCTCTGTGGGGGCCATATCATCACTTCCAGGACTGCTTGTTCTTCTTTACACTGAAGATAGTTCTTAATGACATTGGCTGTGTTTTTGGGATCATTGTCCTGCTGCGGAATAATTTTGGAACCAATCAGATGCCAATATTGATTTGAGTTATATTTTTCTTCTGTTCATTTCCTTTGCATATTGTTAATTGATAAAAGTAAACCTTTAACACTTCTATTTTTGAAAGCATTCTTACTTTGCAGCATTTTTTCCTCACCTGCCTAAAACTTTTGCACAGTACTGTATATTCACTTAACACACATAAAATACACTTAAAAATCAGCAATATTGGTTAATGAATAAATTTTTGGTATCATTGTTACTATTACAGAATAATAGATGTCTCATAATAAATTGTATCCATATCACTGTCAGTTATGGCCATAAATGTATTATATTAAAGAGCCCAATTTCCCCAAAAAGGAGATGTTGTCGAAGGTAAGTAATCTTAAAAGTGCATTTTGGTTGTTGCAGCCATCTGACTTGCTCACCTGAGGTCCTGTATGATAAATGTGGCTGTGTTCTGCTCCAATCTATAGACACCCAGCTATCAGATCCAGTTTCTTTCATGACACCCATGACTGGAAGCTGCAAAAGCTGTGTAAATTATTTTTGTGGGAGAAAGTGCTCTGTGGCTCCCTGCTAAACAGGAAATTCTATCCTATTTACACATTTTCCATTTTTGAACTTAATTTGGAATGTACAAAATGGAGTCTGGGATTTTCAGGTGGGTACATTCCTAAATACATTCATGTGCCTAGCTAATACTCAGTAAGTACCAGCATGCAGCTCTACATGTCACCATTTTCACTTGAAAAATCCATGCTTGTTGCTTAAAATTAGGTGCATTTGCCCCAAAATATTGCAAATTGTATGTATAATGCATTAGGTGCCCATGCAGTTTTGTAAATTACACTTCTTAAAAGTATAAATTCTTAGTATAATATTTTTCTAAACTGATACATTGTCTGATCACAAAGATATAAAATACCCATCTCATGAAGAGGTTAATAAATTATTCCTGATGAATTAAATGTCTTGAATAAACAAGATTCTCAAGCAAAGGCTTGTATCAAATAACGTTTTATTCTTAGATTCCTTTTAGTGATGTTAGACGCTGAACTCTACCTTCTCCCAATACCCTGGAATGAGTACAGTGCAAAAATGTTCATATTTATCTTAGATTTGTAGATTTTTTGTATCCTTAGAGAGTGAAAATAAGGACATAGAAAACCTTTTGATATATTACACCTTTTACATAGCGTTTTAAATGATTGCCAAATAATAGCTACTGTACTATGTCTTTTCAGCACAGTCTGACTTTAAGAAATAAGAATAAAGTTAGCAAATCTACTTTACAGTATCTTTTACTAAGGCACCTTGCTTACCCTTGATGCAAGGGTATAATAGCACATGGGTTTTTAAAGTCAATAGGCCTTGACAGCCATGGCTATGCTGATCTTTCTAGTTTTACAATTGCCCACATAACTAAACAATTTACTGCCAGAACTTTTGCCACATGCAAAAATGAAAATTTTAAACTATTTCACATTCTTATCCAAAATGCATAGAACAGAGCAATGTTTACAAGATGGGTAAAGGCACACTTAGGGTGGTGATCCATAACTTGCCACAATTATGTAATCTGCTGGCATATATAAACAGTCTAGTCTATGGCATGTGGAACACCCCTCATTCAGAATACATGTGATACCCCTGGCTTCAATGGAAGCCAATGGACACTGTTACACATAGCAAGATTAGGGGGGGGGGGGGGGCAGGGCATACTGTATCCTGGGCCCCCATTTGTCAGGGGGCCCCCAGCCAGAGGACACTGACATCACTAGCTTTCCCTCTTATGCAACAGCAGAACCAGCAGCCAGAATGCGAGCATGACAGAATGTAGTACAGGCAGAGACACAGTATTATCAGGTTTTATGACCTATACCAAAAAACAAAAAACAAAAGAGGCTGAAACACGCACTTAAATAAGACCTTAAATATGTGTAAGATCTCCGATGCAAAGTGAAAATTAAAATAAACCACATTAAAAGGGAGAGGTATTTTCAATCTTCCCCGACAGGTGTAATGCTGGTATTCTTTTCAAACTGGAACGTAACTTACATTGCGTTCCTTTCACGAGGGCATGTAAAGGTATCTTTCATACAGGTATCATATCCACACTTGAATATACAGTATGCAGGAGGTATCACAAAAGATTCACTTACATATCATTTCTATCACGAATACGCGTAGCAGTTTCTTTTGGTCCTCAGGTCACATACACATGGATCGATTGAAGTTTTCCAAACTGGTTATTTTAATAGTTAAAAGTTCTGCATAAAATCACAAACAATGGAAAAGAGAATCAAAGTGAGTGCTGATTACCCCCAGAACAGACTGGATATTTTAAAGGACTCGAACACGCATTCCGGCTGCAGACTCAGATACGGTGGTATAGATGGTAGCAAAGTCCTGGTCCTCCTAGGTCAGTGATAGCTAACCTTGACACTCCAGCTGTTGTTGAACTACACATCTCAGCATGCCCTGCATCAGTTTTAGCATGGCCAAATAGCAAGGCATGCTGGGATGTGTAGTACAACAACAGCTGGATTGTCAAGGTTGCCATCACTGTTCTAGGTGGCTCTCCGACATGGTCACTGGTCTCCACACGAACGGCTTCAACGCATTTCTGGGAATCCTTTCCCCTTTGTCAAGACGTACCGTTCTCGCTGACTATATGGGAATTTTATCCCTGTTCAATTCCATCGCATGGTTTTATGACCTGCCTATGGAACTTTCTGATTAGAGGAGAGATAAGAGGGTGGAGAGAGCTGTAAGTGACACAGGGATCCAAGTTTTTCCTCCCTGCCTGGGTGTCTGGGTCCCATGTAACCTGTTTTCTAATGAGGGTCTAGAGAGAAACAGTCCTGTCCCAGTGTATAAGTAGTACAGAGGCTGCTGCTATTCTTGCATGTGACAAGATACAGATATGTGTATTTTAAGGTTGTTTAAGTTGTCTTTGTTCCACTACAATAATTGTCTCACAATTAGGTGGCGCTATAAACAGGACCCAGGCATTATTAAACTATTAGTTTAAATCTAATATATGCCATTGGTTTAAATTTAATATAAATTACCCATATTTCCCAACTTAACCCATGAGGGTTAAGTTGGAGGGACAAAATGCTCTCCACCTGGACTTCCTTCTTAAGTTAGGATTGCAATCACTTGTGTTGAAATACCTGTCTTATCAATTAAAAAGTTTAACACAGGTGATGCCAATCATATATTAATAGGGAAGTCCAGGTAGAGAGCATTTTGTCCCTCCTGACTCAGTGTGTGACCTAAATTAGAAATAGAATAATAAGTGAAATCTAGCTTGTAAGTTTTGAGGAACCTTTTTTGGTGAGTTATAATGCACTAGTAAATCAAACTAGAGATGTGCGCCAACCCCAGTATTTTGGTTTTAGTGTTGGAACTGTATCTCCTCCATGTTTTGGATCTGTATTATGTTTTTCCAAAACCACCCGTGTGTTTTGGTTTTGGATCTGTAAATCAAAAAATCATAAAAACAGCTAACATCACAGAATTTGGGGGTGTTTTTGTTCCTACAGTATTATTAACCTCAATATCATTAATTTCCACTGATTTGCTGTCAACTTAGACCAGTGCCGTAACTAGGCATTTTAGCGCTGTGTGCAAGAAACGGCATTGGCACTGGCATTGGCAGCCAGTCCCCCTTTTTACACATTACAGCAGACAGCATTACCCTTTTTACACATTACGGCAGACAGTGTCCCCCTTTTTACACAGTATGGAAGACAGCATCCCCTTTTTACACATTACGGCACACAGCGTCCCCTTTTTACACATTACGGCAGACAGCGTCCCCTTTTTACACATTACGGCAGACAGCGTCCCCCTTTTTACACATTACAGCAGGCAGTCCCCCTTTTTACACAGTACGGCAGACAGCGTCCCCCTTTTTACACAATACGGCAGATAGAATAAAAAGATAGAGAGATAGATAGACAGAGCTAGATGGATAGATAGATAGATAGATAGATGATTGATTGATAGATAGATAGATAGATAGATAGATAGATAGATAGATAGATAGATAGATAGATAGACAGATACAGTAGATACCATCTCTCCCCGCTGGCTCAGGCAACTCAGGCTCCTCGGTGCAGGCTTCATGCAGCAGATCCCGGGCAGGGGAGAAGGAGGAAGAGGGAGGGAAACTGGAGCAGCAGCAGCGCTATGCAATTGGTATCGGCGCCGCTGCAGCTGTTCCTGTCCTTCCGCATTGGCTGCCCGCCGCCGCTGTGAATGCTGGAATGAGGGAAGCGCATCCCAGCATTCACAGCAGCGCCGGACAGCCAATGTGGAAGGAGAGGGACAGCTGCATCGGCGCCGCTACCAATTACATAGCGCTGCTGCGGCTCCAGTCCCCTTCCCTCCTCCTCCACTGCCTCCGGAGCTGCTCCTCTCCTCTTCTCCTCCGGCACGGCGCAAACAGCACAGGCGGCTTGTAATGAGTCAATTTGACTCATTACAAGCCGCTGACATAGAATGCTGGTCGTTGCGCCCTCAGGGCGACTGCGCTGTGTGCCAGGCACACCTGGCACATACGTAGTTACGGCTCTGACGTAGACCACTTCACAGCTCACAATATTGTTTTCATCAAGTTTAGGCCAAAAGGTTGCACTGATGTAGCTGGATGACTAAGGTAAGTGACAGCAGTGGGCAAAACAAAGATGTGGCACTTCCAACATGGCACATCTAGGAAACAGAATGGCACTGCAGTGGCTGAAAGGAAGGCAGTTTAAACAACTTTATGAACCCACAGAAACCAACAATTAGGAAAAGGAAAGGGAAAGGAACTAGAACAGAGGCCCAAGAGAACTGGAGAAGGTAGGTAGGTCTCTGCACTATTTCACAGTGGAAATATGTTTAATACAAAAATGAGTTGTATATTGGTCAAAAGCATACATATTATTTACATAGTACAAACATACCTTGCGTAAAGCTGCCCGAGGCAACCTGAGGCACTCCACCTGTTGTTGACAAACTACTCCCAGCAGGAGAGCCACAGGCTCCTTTCCATGTTAAAGATTTATTTCAGGAACTGATACTACATTAAGGGACTAATTTAGATCTGATCTCAGATGTGCTAAATTTAGCACATCTACGATCAGTTTCTCAGACATACGGGGGGACGCCCAGCACAGGGCTAGTCTGCCCCGCATGTCTGGCTCTGCCCCCCCTCATGGGTGCAAAAGCATCGCATGGCAGCAATGCTTTTGCACCTGGCGAGTAGCTCCCTGCCTGCACAGCTCCATTTCGCTGGCAGGGAACTAAATGCCGCATCCCGGGTCGCAGATGCTGTGTGCGACATCACGCAGCCACCGCGGCCTGCCCCCGCAATGGTCCTGACACGCCTGTCTTTTTGAGACCATGCCCTGCCAATGGTGTTCTAACGCCATTGGCACAACCCCTCCCGCCCTGCGACCGCTACTGCCTGTCAATCAGACAGAGGCAATTGCAGCCCTGAGATGCTTTCAGCATCTCACTGGGCTCACGGGGTGCGCACGTGCAGTGCGCTCACTCCACAAAGAAATTCAGACTGCGATTGCTGCCACTGCAGCTATCCTGTCTGAGTTACCCCCTAAGTTTGAAAATAATTTCAGCAGATGATTACAGCATCTAAAAATATATGTTGAATATATATTTTTCATTGTTTGTACTATGGTCAAAATACTCTATGTGATCATATGAAACCAAAATCTGCAAAACTGGTCTGGTGCACATATTTATCAATAACTAGATCAGGGGACCAAGGGAGGTAGAGTATGTACTGTATGTAGAAGGAAGGATTGATTAGTAATTTAATTTCATTTGTTTGATTCTAAAAATGTAAATTAATCACTGGTGATGGTCTTATATCATAGACAGTTTTTTTTATTGGTTATTGCACTAATCCCATTATTAATAATTTGCAACACATTTTTAGTAACCAAAAAAAGATACAATTTTAATTAGCAAGGATTCCTGACAAGGCTTACGAAGCCAAGAAAATGAATAGCTGCACAACAGAGCTGCAGTGCAAGTATTCCAAAATTCACTAACAAACAGCCCATAATTAAAAGGAAAGCGTGCAAGATGGAATTGTCCTTGGGACCTCCCACCTACCCATTTGTTGTATATGTTGTATCACAAATACTGAAAAGAGTCCAAGTGGTAAAAACTGGTGATAAACAGAGTAGCCTGCCTCTGAATCAGCTGACATTTGTTAGATGCTGCTGCAGTTTATGCTGCTGACGGTAATACACCTACCCAGTGGGCTGTCACAGTCATGTATCTTTAGTTTGCCCTGTCCGGCTTGTCCAAGGCCCTCATTCCGAGTTGTTCGCTCGCAAGCTGCTTTTAGCAGCTTTGCACACGCTAAGCCGCCGCCTACTGGGAGTGAATCTGAGCTTATCAAAATAGCGAACGAAAGATTCGCAATATTGCGAAAAGACTTCTCTGTGCAGTTTCTGAGTAGCTCGAGACTTACTCTGCCTGTGCGATCAGTTCAGTGCTTGTCGTTCCTGGTTTGACGTCACAAACACACCCAGCGTTCGCCCAGACACTCCTCCGTTTCTCCAGCCACTCCCGCGTTTTTCCCAGAAACGGTAGCGTTTTTTCACACACTCCCATAAAATGGCAAGTTTCCGCCCAGAAACACCCACTTCCTGTCAATCACATTACGATCACCAGAACAAAGAAAAAACCTTGTAATGCCGTGAGTAAAATACCGAACTGCATAGCAAATTTACTTGGCGCAGTCGCACTGCGGACATTGCGCATGCGCATTAGTGCGAGAAAAAAATAACGAGCGAACAATTCGGAATGACCACCCATATGTCTGTGGTTAAGTGGATATTGGGTGCAACGGCATTTCAGAGGACACTAATAAGTTTTTTTTTTTTTAAAGTCCTTGTACAAGCTGGGAATTGCTTTTCTAGTGAAGTGGAATCTACATGGGATTTGGTAGTGAGGACACAGAACCACAATTAACTGTCTAAAGCCCACTATGTTAATGTTGGATACTGGATGCTCATCTAATACCAGCATAGCTAGTTGGTGTATGGTGTCAGTAATCCACTGTGCAGCTGGGTGACTGCTGTTATACTTGCTCCCACTTGAAAAGGATTGTTTAACAGTCAACTGTTTTGTTAAACTACTTCTGGGATGAAGATCTACTCATAGCAGCAGCAGTAACAGGTGTAGCACTGAAGGATCATGACCGGATTTACGCTGCCGGGGCCGTCCAACGGGGGCGTGGGGGCTGTTGCTTGGTAACCGCTGTAGACAAAAACAACACACAACATTAAAAAGATGTGTGATAAATAGTGCACATTAAGACAGATAATTCAACACTATCTGAACAGTGAAGCTTTTTGTGTATTCATGGAAACAACAAGCGAGGTAACTCACATGTCACATAACACTTTTAGTGCCGTGTTGTACGTATGTGACCAATAAAACAAATATCATAAAAACATTATCATAAACACATTATAAGTGAATAACAATATTAAAATTACATTAGCGTCAACTCAGTGTTCTTCCATATATGTATATTTGTGGGATTCTCAATATCAGTCTCTAATATTGCTATTTATATACTGACCACTAGACCCTTAAAACTGAACATCATGTCGCTACTGCAGGTCTGGCCCTTATACCTCAAGTCCACTTATTCTCTATCCTGCTTGACTGCTGTACTGTAATAGGTTTAATCTATGACTGACTCATAATCCTAGGTAATATTCAAGAGATATATACCTTCACCAGTACAGCTGGAGCGTTCCCCTATTGCTCAACGTCCATCTATCACGGGACTGTATTGTGTCTAGATAAAAGTGCTCATACCAAGGGACTCATTGAGACCCTTAGGGCTCAAAGTATCTAATAAAAGGATCCATCATGTCTCAAGTTGTAACAGGCGCTTCGCTCTATCACCGCCCCTTATTGAAAAGGGTGCTTGGTCAATAATCCGGTACCTGAGCGTGGCTAGACTGTGCTTAGCTGCAGCAAAGTGTCTTGCCACTGGTTGTTCACTCGTACCTGTGTTTAGAGCTGCCCTTATGTCTGACCTATGCTGGGTCATTCTCACTTTAAAACTGCATTCTGTCTTTCCTACATAGTTTTGGCCACACAGACAGGTGAGTAGATACACTACAAACTTAGAATTGCAGGAAACCGCTACACTGATGTTGATTCTTTTCCCTGTGTAGGGGTGTTTGAATGAATCCTCCGGTACCAGAAAATTGCAGGTGGTGCATCCGCACCTATAGCACCCCTTTCTTTGCTTAAGGAAATGTGTGGTTTCTGTAGTTTTCCTGGACACATTTAGTTTAACTACTAAGCTCTTGTTGTTGCTACTCCGTGAGTAGCTGGGCATCAATATGGTGTTCTTGAACATCCACAGATCGGGATCAGATTGAATAATGGGCCAAAGTTCTTTAGCTCTTTTACTAGTATGGACACTAGCAGTGTTGTATTGATTGACCCAGGGGAATATATTCCCACTTGTTGTTTGCTCTTTACTGGCCAATAACTGTTGTCTAGTTTTGCCCAATGCCTTGTTGCGTGCTTGCTGTAAGAGCCCAGTGGGATACCCCCTATCCGTAAACTTCAGGGTCATCTCATCTAGCTGTCGATCTCGGACCTTGGGATCGCTATTTATTCTACAGACCCTTAGCATTTGAGAAAACGGTAACCTACACACAGTTGCTCTAGGGTGAAAGCTGTCATATATTAAAATGGTGTTACGATCCGTGCTTTTGGTATATAGGGAGGTACTGATTTTTCCATCAACAATGGCTATTTGTACATCTAATAAGTTCACCTGGTGTTCATCTAATGCAATGGTTAATTTAATGGGGCTGGGGGAAGCATTATGTGTATTAATGGTGTCTATAAGTACTTGTTTGGGTCCTGACCACAAAAGTAATAGATCGTCTATCTACCTCGTGTAGAGGGTAAGATGTTGCGATATCACCTGTTGTATGAAAAACAGATGCCCTTCTGTTTCCCACATAAAAGAGTTAGCGAACAATGGGGCCACACAGGACCCCATCGCACACCCTGTTAGCTGTAAGTAGAACCTACTGTCATGCACAAAATAATTGTGAGTCAAGGTGAATTTAAGTAATGACAGAAAAAATTATATTTCCGGTCCCTGGTATAACGGATTATTCACAATAAGCTGTTTTACCGCCTGTACACCCCTGTCATGGGGTATACAGGTGTACAGACTTGCCACATCTATTGTGGCTAACATTGTATGAGCTGGTATCACTTCTAGTTGATCTAATTTTCTCAACAAAGCTGTGGTGTCTTTAAGATGGGTGTGGGTGGCCTGAATGCACGGCTGTAGAAACTAATGTAGATAGATTGATATCGGCTCACACAATGAAACCCTGGCAGAGATTATACTGTAGGTCTGCCAGGGGGATTGTGAGCATCTTTATGGATCTTTGGGATCACATAAAACAAAGAGACCACTGGATGTGGTCTCAACAAGGCCTTGTGCACTGCACTAGAAATGATCCCTACTTTGAGGGCTTCAGACAACAGTGAGTCCAATTCGTTTTGGTATTTGGAAGTCAGATACATCGAAAGGACGGAATAAGTGGCAGTATCATTTAAAAGTCTGGAACACTCAGCTTTGTATTTATCCATGTCTATCACCACTATTGCACTGCCCTTATCCGCTCCGCGTATCACAATGTCATCTATCTCTTTGAGTTCCCTCAGGGCCTGATGTTCAGCCTTGGATAAATTAGAGTGAACTTTTTACCTACAGTCCCAATATAAGTCTCTAGCATGCGGTGAAACGTTCTGATTGACGGGTTTGTGGAAATAGGGTCAAAATGAGACTTCGGTTTAATTCTGCTTAATGTCCCTTGTGCTACCGGATCCATTTGTGCTGTGGAGGGTTTGGGATTTTTTCCAAAGAATTCCTTAAGTTTCAAATTTCATTGTAAGCGATAGTTTTCTATTTTTCGGCGCAATGAGGGCGGCTGGAGGCGCGATGGGTAAGGTAATTAAAGTTGTTTGAGCACTTTGTTCACATTTGTGGGTGTCCTGATGATGGGGATTTGTACCCCAAAACGTAGATGAATTAAACACCAACTTTTTCACTACTTATTCGTCTCCTGAGTGCCGCAACTATAGATCTCCACTGTATATATATATATATATATATATATATATATATATATATATAATGTCCTATAATGTCCAAATATATATATTGTCCAAATATATATACTGTCCAAGTGTGTGTATATATATATATATATATATATATAAAATTATTTTTCTTTTTTCTTTCAAATTGTATTTTTGGCTTTCATTTTTCTATTACACTGGGGTAACACCCCTAGTTTTACAGAGCACTCCTGAACACAGCAGTCTTTTGTCCAACACAGCACCCCTTTATGAACAACAAAGCACGCCTGGGGGTGGACCAACTACAATGTCACAATAGGTGTATGATACACTGCGGTCTGACCGGCAGTGTCACAGAAAAATAATAGTATATTACACTGGGGTATATCACCCCCCCAAAAAATTGTAAACTATATATTTAGCTGTTATTTTGTGGCAAAACACCCCTAGATTGAGAGAGCATTCCCGGAGGACACAGCACCTCTTTATGTACACCAAAGCATGGACCACCTAAAGTGTCGCAATATGTGTATGATTATACACTGTGATCTGATCAGCAGTGTCACAGAATAATAATAGTATAGTACAATGGGTTATATCACCAAAAATATATATAAAATATATATTATTTTAAACTATATCTTTAGCTTTTATTTTGTTTAAACTGGGGCAGAGCACCCCTAGATTGACAGAGCACCCATGGAGGACACAGCACCTCTTTATGGATGGAGAGAGTACCAGTAGCACCTCTGGATGGACAACACACAAACATGTCCATTCAATATAAGCTCTGCAGCTGGAGCAAAGATGGCATGATCACGGGAACCTTTATAGAATCCAAAACCTGCGGGAATCTGACAGCGGGAGGATAAAGTTTTGCCTCATTGTGGGATCAGAGTCAGGTGGGAAACCCGTTCATCTCTAAATCAAACACAGATACACTCAAAAGACACTACAATGCTATATTTATTTTTCACCTTATAATTATGTGAATCTGTTCTTTCTTTCATCCCCTTCTTTGTGTCTCCCTTTACCCCTCATATTTCAATTTATCACCTACCTACTACCATTAAGCCCCATAACACAGTTTCCCCGGTGCACCTTACAATGTAATTTGTCTTTTGCCCAGTACCTTCTCCCAACACTTCCCTTTGCTACTTCTGACCTCTTCACCCTTTACCTACCTCCCCCTCCTCTTCTGCTGACATCTCTGGATTCCTGCCAGCTGCCAATCATAAAGGATATGATTCAGGCTTCCCAAGTTGATGTACTCTGTTTTCTGCAATACTCAGGAGAAGCTAAAGAGGGAACCACGCTAAAAGCTGGCTCAAAATTTTTGTGGAAATACAAAGCATAGCATGTCATACCAGAGGACAAACTGTAACTTCCAAAACAGGAAATTACTGTACATAGCCAGTCACATAAGACACGTAAAGAGGAACTTCAACCTAAGACCACCTCAGTCTAAAACCACCTCAAGATATGAGTCGTTACTCATTCAATACAGTATATGCCTGTATAGCACAGAATAGTGATTTATATGGAAAAATAATGGCATGTTACTCTACTTGAGCTAATCTACACAATTTGTACTTATTAATAACTACTCTTAGGAAAAAAATGTATTGTGTATTTGCACAAAATTTCATTTCTGTGGTTCAGTGCATATGTGTCCTCTAACTGCAGTTTTAGTACATGAAGCCTACTCACAATATTGTTGTTTTTTAATAGATATACATTTAAGTTATTGACTTCTCTAAATTTTCAATACACCATGCAATTTTACATAACAGACATGATTTGTACTTGCACATATTTTACAGTAGTAGTACCAGTGTCCCTCTGATGGGCATTCATGATGCTCCGTGACCAGCATGAATTCTAGAAAGGCTAAAAGGCCCAGAGAGGAAATTTCTTACCAGTGCCACTATTATCTATGGATGAACAATGTATTTTCCATATCCAGGTGACTTTCTCACATTATGATCTCTTTTATGTACATTACATTAGAATATGACACCTCGCCAAGAAAACATTTCCTTTAACTTTATGCTTTGCCAAGTATATTTTTGTATTTCTGCTTAACAAAAGTATAACATGAAATTGATGGACGTTTTGATTTCTCATTTTGCGAATCCCTGAGGACAGATAATAGACTTACGTCTCCTTATAGAATTTTTTTTAACTATTTTTTTATTTCCTCCCTCTCCCTAATATTATCTTATACAAGGGAACCTGTGCCCTTCATCTTTATTTGGTGTGAATGTCCTGGGTTTGTTTGAAGATGTGTAAGAAAATGACTGCAAAGACATATGGGTTGTTAAAACTTTATCTATATTGGTTTTTAATGTACATCCTCTTTAAGCAGG